>NC_058521.1:347880137-348489610 GCF_904849725.1 Hordeum vulgare subsp. vulgare
CCCATTTAGCTCCAAAATGCCATACTAAGCTCAAAATGGCATAAGAACCTTGGTTATCTCATTAATATTATATACTTAGCTTGTTTTCCTCTAAAATGGGATAATTAGTCCATTTAGCTGCAAAAATACATAGTAAGCTAATTTAGCTCCAAGAAGAGGAGAAGAGGATAAATGAAAACAAAGAACAAACAGAAGAAGAGAAAGAGAAGAGAAGGAGAAGGAGAAGAAGGAGGAGGAGAAGAAGGAGAAGGAGGAGGAGGAGGAGGAGAAGGAGGAGAAGGCCAAGGACCTTCTAGTCCTTCTCCTCCTCCTCCTCCTTCTCCTCCTTCTTCTTTATTTCTTCTTCTTCTCCTCCTCCTCCTCTTTCTTCTCCTATTTCATATTCTCCTTGCCTGAATTTCCCCAAGAATGACATAATTAGCCCATTTAGCTCCAAAATGCCATAATATGCTCAAAATGGCATAAGAACCTTGGTTAGCTCATTAATATTATATACTTAGCTTGTTTTAATCTAAAATGGGATAAGTAGCCAATTTAGCTCCAAAAAGACATTGTTAGCTAATTTAGCTCCAAGAAGAGGAGAAGTGGAGAAGAGGAGAAGAAATAGGAAAAATGAAAAGAAAGAAGAAGAAGAAGAAGAAGAAGAAGAAGAAGAAGAGAAGGAGGAGGAGGAGGAGGAGGAGGAGGAGGAGAAGGAGGAGAAGGCCAAGGACCTTCTAGTCCTTCTCCTCCTCCTCCTCCTTCTCCTCCTTCTTCTTTATTTCTTCTTCTTCTCCTCCTCCTCCTCTTTCTTCTCCTATTTCATATTCTCCTTGCCTGAATTTCCCCAAGAATGACATAATTAGCCCATTTAGCTCCAAAATGCCATAATATGCTCAAAATGGCATAAGAACCTTGGTTAGCTCATTAATATTATATACTTAGCTTGTTTTAATCTAAAATGGGATAAGTAGCCAATTTAGCTCCAAAAAGACATTGTTAGCTAATTTAGCTCCAAGAAGAGGAGAAGTGGAGAAGAGGAGAAGAAATAGGAAAAATGAAAAGAAAGAAGAAGAAGAAGAAGAAGAAGAAGAAGAGAAGAAGGAGGAGGAGGAGGAGGAGGAGGAGGAGAAGGAGGAGAAGGCCAAGGACCTTCTAGTCCTTCTCCTCCTCCTCCTCCTTCTCCTCCTTCTTCTTTATTTCTTCTTCTTCTCCTCCACCTCCTCTTTATTCTCCTCTTTCATATTCTCCTTGACTTAATTTCCCCAACAATGACATAATTAGCCAATTAAGCTCCTAAAAGACATTATAAGCTCAAAATGGCATATGAACCTTGGTTAGCTCATTAATGTTATATACTTAGCTTATTTTCCTCTATAATGACATAATTAGCCTATTTAGCTCCAAAAAGACATAGTTAGCTAATTTAGCTCCAAGAAGAGGAGAAGAGGAGAAATGAAAAGAAGGAAGAAGAGGAAGAAGAAGAGAAGAAGAAGAGAAGGAGAAGGAGAAGGAGAAGGAGAAGGAGAAGAAGAAGAATGACGAGGAGAAGAAGAGAAGAAGAAGGAGAAGGAGCCCTCCTTGTTCTCCTTCTTCTTCTCTCCTCCTTCTTCTACTCTTTCTTCTCCTTCTTCTCTTCTTTTTTCTTCTTCTCGTCCTCCTTGTCCTTCTCCTTCCCCTCCTCCTCCTCCTCCTACTTCTTGTTCTTTTCTCCTTGTTCTCTTCTTTCTTCTTATCTTTATTCTTCAATTTAGATTATTTGTTATAAATATGTTGTTGTTCTTCTTCTTCTGACTTTCTTATTCCCATTTTGCAGATTGGATGTACTACATGCATGGAAGCTGCCATTGGAGTGGTTTCGTTTCCGTTTTTATTTGAGTTGATGAACAATGTGGAACTATATGTATATGTATATATGGATGAACAATATATGTGCAACTATATGTATGTATATATGGATGAAACTTTGTATGTGTTGGTTCTTTTGATATATGGGATGTACGTTGATGAACAAATGGCATTGATGAGCTTTATATGTATATCATATATGTGTTGTGACCTATTTATCATATATGTGCTATGAATTATATGTATATGTGTTGTGAAATAGAAAAAATAAACAAAAATGTGACAATATAGGCTCTTTGCCGTCTGCCAGCTGATGGCAAAGGCCTTTGCCGTCAGCTGACCGACGGCAAAGGTGCCATGTGGCGTCCAGCTATGCAACCTGGGCAGTAGCAGCTGACCATATACTATGAAAAGATGACGGCAAAGAAGAGGGCATAGAGGAGGGGGGGAGGGGTAGGCAGACGGCAAAGAGGAGGGGGGAGGCGGACGGCAAAGAAGAGGGGGGAGGCAGACGGCAAAGAAGAGGGGGGAGGCAGACGGCAAAGCCTCCGTTAGCCCCTAACGGAGGCAACGCCTATCGGCTGCCGTCTCGACCACTTTGCCGACTGCTCCTATGAAAAGATGACGGCAAAGCTCTTTGGGAAGACAGACGGCAATGCTTTGGGAAGACAGACGGCAATGAAGCTACAATGTCGTCGTAGGGTGACCCAGAAATTTTGCCGACCGTGAGATTCTTTGCCGTCTGTGGTATTCTCTTTGTCGTCCGGGATTGACTCTTTGCCGTCTGTGATGGCAGACAGCAAAGAAGCTAATTCCTGTAGTGACACTGAAAGGTCGCCTGCTAGCAAAAAGGTACACGCTATAGAAGAAATTAACTCGCTTAGTGCTAAGATGGACGAGTTCATGAATTTGGTTGCTAGTAGAAACACTCCTTTAGATCCTAATGACATGCCACTATCTTCCTTGATTGAGAGTAGCAACGCTAGTTTGGAGATGAATTTTGTTGGTAGGAACAATTTTGGCAACAACAATGCTTTTAGAGGAAACTATGTTCCTAGGCCTTTTCCTAGTAACTCCTCTAACAATTATGGTAATTCCTACAACAACATTTATGGAAATCACAACAAATTAGCCTCTGATTTAGAGAGTAATATCAAAGTGTTCATCAACTCTCAAAAGATTTTCAATGCGTCCATAGAGGAAAAACTACTCAAAATAGACGATTTGGCTAAGAGCGTTGATAGGATGTCTTGTGATATTAGTGCTTTGAAAGTTAGATGTATTCCTCCCAAGGTCAACTTGGATGAAACTTTGAAAGCTATGCATGTCTCCATGAATGAGAGCAAAGAAAGAACCTCCCAAATTCGCGCTAGGCATGAATGGTTTAAAAGGGTGCGTTCTACTGATGCAAATCACGAAGATCTTAAAGTGCTTGGTGTGACTCCTCTTGAATCTTTGTTTTCGCGTCTCAAACCTATTGATGAAGGGGCCAGATATGAATCCACTTTGGTTGAAATACGCCCCAATGATTCGGAGTCAACCCATCTTGATGATAAAGGTGTGGAGAGTGGAGTAGAAGAAATCAAAATTTTGGGTAGTAATGAAACTCCCACTTTGGATTTCAAGGAATTCAATTATGATAATTGCTCCTTGATTGAATGCATTTCTTCAATGCAATCCATTGCAAACTCTCCACACGCTTATAGCCAAAGCAAAGGCTTTATCGCGCATATCTTAGATGCTATGATCAAATCTCTTGAAGAGAAGTTCGAATTAGAAGGACACATTGGTTGACCGGCGTGTGTCCTTCATAGCTGCTATGTCTGTCCCCTTTGGGGAAATGTCACCCGATGTAATGGAGTCCTTGTAGCTGGCTACGACTCGTCTACATTCGCCGGTGACCGACACCTGCCTTGCTGGGTCATGTATGCCTGTCCCTGTGCGGAATTGCCACTTTGGTTTATGACTAGACATGCCGATCCGGGTTCTTTGTCATTGGACTGCTAGCGACACAATTGCATACGTGAGTCAAAAGGCGCAATCGGTCCCGGCTAAGGTAAGGCTGCAGTCGTGGGGTTAACCGTGCGTGAGACCGCAAAGGGATGCGATGTGTTACATGCTGGATTCCTATGGCTTAGGATCGGGGTCCCGACACGGTGCCCATGCACAAGTCTAGGGCAGAAGGGACCTCAGTCTCTAGTGCACCGATAGGAGCCCCCGGGCCTGGGCCTGGGCCATGCAGGCGCGCGGGGCGTTAATGGGCCAGGCCCAAAGTGGTGCACGGGCTTCTATCGTAGGGTACTCTGTAGCTCTGGAGCCATTGCAAGCGGCACTTTCCCATGTCGCGCATCGAGCGCATGAGTTGGAGAAGTGTGCGCACAGTGGTCTCCCCACCTACCGACGCATTACTGCCACACGTGAGGCATGTGCGGTAATGGTCAGGCAAATGGCGTTCGTGGCCTTAAAGGTTGTACTCGTGGCAGGGCCTGCCCCCTCATGCATTGGTGTAGCAGGGCGGTTTCATATTCGCCCGTGATCATGGGTGATTGGGCGAGAGGGGCGTCAGTTTCTGGAGTGAGGAGAGCTATCCCCCGCGCCTCGTCCTATAAATTAGGAAGTTTGCGAGGGGGTTTTTCTCATCCATTCAACTCCCGAAACATTTAGCATCCCCAGCTTGTGTCTGCGGAGTCTTCTTCAGTTCCAGGCGGCCCTCACCCCTAACTATGTCTAGGGGACGAGGGCGGCCACCATCGACCGCAAGGGCGGCAAGAGGATCCCATTAGGATCATGCCACAGCTTCAGCGCCGCAGCTATGGATGGCGGCCCGAGCGCCCGAGGCGGCGGAGGGGCAAGGGGCCAAGGTTGCCGTGGAGGCTGTGGCCGTGGAAGGCGGAGTGCTACTGCAGCACCTCCGTCTTCTCCCTCGCTCGTTCCCGCTGGGACTCATGTTGAAAGAACTCCCTTGGAATTTCTCATCAAGTTGCATGGCCACATCAGGACCCGGGTTCAACTCCCCATCACCTTCGCCAAGGTGATGAGCGAAGAGAAGCTCCCGACGTTGTGGCCGTGGCCATGGAAGGCGGAGTGCTACTGCAGCACCTCCGTCTTCTCCCTCGCTCGTTCCCGCTGGGACTCATGTTGAAAGAACTCCATTGGAATTTCTCATCAAGCTGCATGGCCACATCAGGACCCGGCTTCAACTCCCCATCACCTTCGCCAAGGTGATGAGCGAAGAGAAGCTCCCGACGTTCTGGCTTCGGGTGCATGGCTGCGGCAACGGCACGGTACCGGTGATTGCGGAGCAACCAGGGCCTCAGCTCCGGTTCCTCGGTCGTGGGTGGAAGAGCTTCACCAGTGCCCATAATATCTGAGATGGGCACATTCTTCGTTTAAGATGATGGTGGACAACCTGCTCTCTGTCAAAATATATAGGAGCTCAGGTGTGCGCCTCAGCTGCTGTGAAAAGTGCTCGAGCGGGACTAAAAGCCCTTCCTTGCGCGAGAGCGACGAGGATGGGTCACATGGTAGAGACAACGGGTATGGGTAAGACCCTCGGCAGGCTAAGCCCGGGGACGAGGATCTGACCTCGGACTGACCGTTGCTCGCACCATCATCGTAAGTCCGCGGTCGTCCTCCTCCCGAGCTGGGACCGACGATCCAGAAGAACCGATGCTACCGCATTTTGTGGGAAGCGCTGGGTACCCATCTCCGACGTCCCATCTATCCCCATTCTCCACTGCGCAATGTCGGTCTAGGAAGGGCCATCCCTGATTGCACTAGGGGTCTTACTGCTTTTTTCCTTCTTGAACTTCTGTCCAGCAAGCACGTACCTCACTAAAAGACAGTACCACAGGTTAGAGTAGTAAAAATCATCGATGTAATATGTCCGAGTTTGCCTCAAACAGATGAATGAAATATTGTTTCCTTTGCGTTTGATCCTTCTCTTTGTATGATACATTCCTTGCATTCTTCGGAAGCTTGCCAGCGTGACTGGTCCTGTCGCTAGTGCGTTGAGAAATGGGTCCTTAGCAGTTCGTCGGAGGGGCCGTTACCGTCAAGGCTCCTTGCTGCACTCAGTGCAACTATTAGATCGTCGAGCACGACTCAAGGTGAAATAAGGTGCTGCATAGCCACTTGGTCTGTTGAACCAGTTCGAAACTGTGAGAAGGCGCTTTGTGGCCGTTCATATCATTGAACAAGTTTGACACAAAGCCAAGGTGCACTGATCCTGACAATGTTCCATCTGCGCGCGGGTTTCTCAAACAAAGTTCGGGATTTCCAGAAAGGAAACAACCTATCTACTATGAAATTTCATCTAGAATATCTATCACTTATCTGTCATGGCGCGACACTTCTTCCCGCTGCGTTTAGATATTTTCCCGGGGCCTTACATCCCCGGCAAGCAGGAGGTTACACTATCCCGGCAACTCCCCCCCGGCAAGGTCCTTGACGGTAGTCCTTGACTATCGTATAGAAAGGGGGTTGCCGGAGTATAGCTCCTTTTCCTGTTTTGCGAGGTCGTGCGGGTGGAGCCCCCGAGCGCAAATTTAGCGGCGATGCGATGCTTGCAAGGGGGGAAAGCGTTTTTGTTGGAGTGCATGCCTAGACTTTGGGGTCTGTTGGCGCATCGTCCACGGCTATGCATCACTCTGCGGAGGTGCTTCGGCCGGAGTATGCGCCGGAGTCCTCGTCGAAGCCCCCAGGCACACCCTTGACAACAGCGCACTGTCCTGTAGAGGCACATCTACCTGATGCCTTCAAGCTCGGGGTCTCCGCACCCCCTGGCCCACGCTCGCGCAGTGGCGCGCTCGAGCAAGTGTTAGGAGGCTGTGACGAAGTGGAGCAACCACCGCTACACCCCGCTTCGGGGGACCGCAGTGGTGTTCTCAACTTCCCAAGATCTGGTGCAGAACTTGCTCGAATCTGTGAAAAAGATCTCAACCACCTACCCCTACCTAACGCGCCGAAGATGTTGGGGAAATCGCCGCACCTACGGGAGTCTCTAAGGGTCCCTTGATCGTTTTCCCGAGGGAGAGAGGTGGCACCGAGAGAGGAAGTAGCGATCAACACCGGCAAGGTTCGTTTACCCAGGTTCGGGCTGCTTGGCGCGTAAAACCCTACTTCTGCTTAGTTTTGTATTGGCTGCTTACTGTAGGGTCATGTGCTATAGTAACTCAACTGGTGATTAGGGAGTCTCAAATCCCAAAAGGTCCAACCCCCAGAAAATGAGCCTTGGGCCTCCTTTTATAGGCAAAGGGGACACCAACACTGTGCTCACGGGTTGCATAGTGAACATGGTTCACCGCTTATCTTCTACTGTGGTGTCAGGGGCAGTAAATGCATTGTCTGCCCTCTGACCTGCATCAAGGTGGCTTCGACACGTACCCAGGTGGATCGACACCTGGGTCTTGCACTGGCGCATGACGGATGCGCTGGAGCGGTGGGACCGTGGTAGAAACGGGGGAGGACACCTGGCGAGCGGAGGACTTGATCATCTTCCCGGTAAGGAGAGCATGACGGGTGCTTGAGCGTCTTCCCGGCAAGGAGGGCTTATCAGGGCTCTACGAGTCTTGTGAGTCTTCCCGGCAAGGAGGGCTTGCCAGAGTCTTGCAAGCCTTCCCAGCAAGGAGGGCATGCCGGGGCCTTGTGTCTGGAACTCTTGTACTCTACGCCCTTGGACAGGGGGCGCAGCCTCGGTGGGTTTTGTTTGGTCTTCTTGTCAATCTTCCTCACGTGCAGCCACCAAGGGCGTTGTCGGTTCCCGTGCACAAGTCTCGGGCACGAGGGACCCTAATCTCTAGTGCACCGACAGAGAGGTCATTCCATTAACATGACGCACCACATAGACACCCACACCTGGTTCAGAGTGATGTACTTGGTAGTAGATAATGTTTGGAGGACTGTTGCAGATCAGAAGAGATCTTGTTGGTATGCACCTTATATTCAGATGCTCATCAATGCCAAGAATGCCAAGCATGCATATCAGCTTGATCGTCCTCATTTTCCACTTCCGCACCTGCCAATTCAGCTAGAATTCAAGGACAATGTAGTTTTGATGGACCCCAGCAATCCCAGCTCAGCTTGAGCGCGTGCGGCAGCATAGGAAGTAGAGGCAGCACATGTAGAGGCAGCTAGAAATGCTCTAGCACCAGCTCCACAGCACAGAACTAGAGAGGAGTAGATGTCTTTTCTTGGCAACACCATCCAATGGATGGAGAAGAAAATTTCAGAGGTTTTGCTGAACCAAAAGATCCTTGACAGGATCGTGGAGTCAAAATTCCATGACCTGGATGTTAAGGTGACAGAGTTCACTACACTGTTCAGCACCTCTAGCATGAAGTTGATTCTGTGCAGATTCCCCATTCCAGCAGTGGCGATGAAGAGTCGCCTCTTCCCATGGCTACTCAATTCACGACTCAGACTAGGTCAGAAGTTGTGCGAGTACCAAAAGCAGGATCAACTTCATCAGCTCAAGCTTTAGCACCTTTAGCTTCAGATCCAGCTCCTGCACCTCTAGTGTCTAGACCTCCAGCTTCAGGGAGATCCGCAAAAGAATTCTCCGATGCTCTCCTGTCCAATCCTTTGACTGCCACTAGAGGACACCGAGCCCAGATTGATGCTTAGTTATATACCTTTGAACTTTTTGGTAACTTGTTGCCAAATGGGGAGAAGTGTATAGATCAATTAGGTCTTCAAGAGAGAGAGAGCTTTGCATTTTATTTTCTCTCCATTGGCTTTATAAAACTTTCTACCTTTTGGATGACTTAAACTTTCATTGTGTTTGATCATACGCTTTGATTGTTGATGCTACTATATGAAACCTTTGAGCTATCTACATGATGACTATTCACTTATTTGTTTGGTGTTATCTGCATTACTAATCATTCATATTATTTATGCGCACCACAAAGATGTATGTGACATGGAAGAGTGGCCCATGATCCTAATTGATTGTGCATTTTCATTCAAATGCAAATTAAAATAATGCAAAAATTTAGGGGGAGCTCTTGATTTTCACGTACTTTACAAAGTGTCGATGCAAATCGTTGATTATATCTTTTGTCGGATCTTTGATCTATATGTTGTCATCAATTACCAAAAAGAGGGAGATTGAAAGCACAATTGCTCCCTAAGGTGTTTTTCGTAATTAATCACAACATATTTATCATTGATCTAACGACCTTATCCAAGTTTATTTCAAAAAAGTTCAAAGATGCATTGTCCAAAGGATTGTGAAGGCAATCCCCTTGATGCAAGCAAAGGAATAGGATTGGCTCAAGCTTCAAGCAAGAGGACTCTACAATTTACATTTGTGAGAAATCACTTTTTAGTCCATAGGAAAGCCAATACTATTAAAAGGGGATGAGATATTATGATGAATTGGTTGCTCAAGTGCTTAGAGATAGAAACCAAAAATATTCAGTCATTGTCCCACAAATATCTCTGTCCCGAGCCAAAACAGAAAAATTGGTGCCATCAAGTTTTCCCACTCAGCCCTACTGATTTTTCCAGTGACAGAATCTTTGCCACACCCTAGTCTACCAGTCCACCAAGTTTCATATCAGTGCCACCGAAAGCATGTGACCAACTTTCCGTTGAGCATATTTCAAGAATCAGAATTTCTGAGTTTGAAATCGGTCTCACCACCTCTCATTCGCAGAGGAAGCACTCAGAACACAAACACACACACTTGCCAGATTAATTTTTCTCACAGAGAGACACCTACTCATGTGTTGAGGAGACTATATTTTGAAGCACAAGAGCAAGGACTTCATCATTCTACCACATTTATTACCTTTTGGAGGGTGGTGCCTCCTAGATTGGTTAGTTCTTGCTTGGGAGCCTCTAGTTCGTGTTGTGAAGTTGATCCAAGAAGTTTGTACGGGCAAGGAGATCCCGTACTTCGTGAAGATCTACCATGAGTGAGGCTAGTCCTGTGTGGACGTAAACCATGGTGGAATAGACAAGGCAACTTCTTCATGGACCCCTTGTCGGTTGAGCCCTCCGTGGATTCCCGCAGTCATTACTCTCCGTGGGTTTAAGTCTCCACTAACATGGACGTACAATAGTCAACATTCGTGTTTGATCTTCCTTCCCTATCCTCTACATTACATTTGCATGTCTTTACAATAAACTTAGGTTTGCATGTGTAGGCTGAATTTGACTTTTCATAATTGCTAAAACTAGCCCGCAACTAAATTTGGGAAAAGCCTAAGTTGTATTTAGTCAAGTAGTCTAATCACCCCCACTCTAGACATACTTCGGATCCTACAATATGTTGGTAACCAAATATTGTTTGGAGTCTTGTATGAGATCCCAAGCATAACAAGGAGCTTCAGATTGGTCCAAAGGTAAAGATTCATATATGGGAAGTGTTGGGGAACATTGCATGGTAAACAAAAAATTTCCTACGCACATACAAGATTTGTCCATGGTAATGAGCATCTACGAGAGGAAAGATTGGATCCACATACCTCGTAGATTGCTAAGCGGGAAGCGTTAAGAAACGTGCTTGATCTAGTCGAACATCTTCGTGATCCAAATCACAAGCCGTACCGCGATCCAATCACGATCCAGTGCCGAACGGACGGCACCTCTGCATTCATCACACGTACATCTCGATGACGATCTCCACCTCCTTGATCCAGCAAGCGAGGGCGGAGAGGTAGACGAGTTCTCCGGCAGCACAACGGTGCGGTGGCGATGGTGGTGAACTAATCCAGGAGGGCTTCGCCTAGCTCTACCGAACTAATCTAGAGGAGGAAGATGATCTAGAGAGGAGAGGGTAGCACGTGGCTTTTTAGGTGCTCGGCTTCCCACAAAACCTCCACTATATATAGGAGGAAGGGGTGGGAGCAGGCGCCCTAGGGTGTTCCCTAGGGCCTTAGCCACCAGCCAAAGAGGTGTAGTCCACCTCCTACAAGGACGTGGGGGCATGGGGGTGGAGTCCTACTCCAAGAACGACTCCTCCCACCCTCCACCCTTTCCTCTTGGGCACATGAGCCCCTTATTGGGTCTGCTTCCCAGCCCACCATGGGCTGGTGCGCCACCTCTTGGGCGCATGTGGCCTACAGGGGTAGGTGGGTCCCTCCCGATGGACCCCCGGAACCCATTCATCCCTCCACGTACACTACCGAAAATACCCGAAATCTTTCCGGTACCCAAATACCACTTTCCTATATATATATATATAATCACCAAGTTACGCTGCCCATGTGGCCCACTCCGGACGATCGTCGGTATCTACATACCTAGTTCAATCTCGTTACCAGCAAGTCTCTTTACTCGTTCCGTAATACAGGATCTCGTGGCTAACTATTTAGTCACTTTGCTTGGAAGTTTGTTGTGATACTGTATTACCAAGTGGGCCCCGAGATCCCTCTCCATCAGACGGAGTGACAAATCCCAGTCTTGATACATGCCAATTCAACAGACACATTCGGAGATACCTGTACAACACCTATATAGTCACCCAGTTACGTTGCGACCTTTGATGTACACAAGGTACTCCTCCGTGTCAGTGAGTTGCATGATCTCATGGTCATAGGAACACATACTTGACATGTAGAAAACAACAGAAATAAACTGTCAAGATCATTTGCTACGTTCATAGTTTGGGTCTTGTCCATCACATCATTCTTCTAATAATGTAATCCCGTTATCAAATGACAACTCATGTCTAGGGCCTAGAAACCTTGACCATCTTTGATCAACGAGCTAGTCCTTTAGAGGCTCATTATGGATAGTATATTGTCTATGTATCCAGACATGTATTTCGAGTTTCCAATCGATACAATTCTAGCATGGATAATAAACGTTTATCATGAACAAGGAAATATAATAATAACAACTTTATTATTGCATCTACGTCATATTTCCAACAGTCTCCCACTTGCACTAGAGTCAATAATCTAGCTCACATCACTATGTGATTTACATTGTAATGAATCTAACACCCATACAGTTGTGGTGTTGTTCATGTTTCGATCGTCGAAGAGGCTTAGTCAACGGGTCTGCAACATTCAGATCCGTGTGTAGTTTGCAAATACTTATGTCATCCTCCTTGATGTAATCATGGATGGAATTGAAGTATCGCTTTATGTGTCTGGTCCGCTTGTGAAACCTTGGTACCTTGGCTAGAACAATGGCACTAGTGTTGTCACAGAACAAACTCATTGGATCCAGTGCACTGGGCACAACTCCAAGATCTGTCATGAACTCCTTCATCCACACACCTTCTTTAGCCGCCTCCGAGGCAGCTATGTACTCTGCCTCGCATGAAGAATCATCTACCATGCTTTGCTTGGAACTGTACCAGCTTACGTCCCCCCATTGAGAGTAAATACGGATCCGATTTGAGACTTAGAGTCATGTGGATCAGTGTCAAAGCTTGCATCGACGTAACCCTTTACGATGAGCTCTTTATCACCTCAATATACGAGAAACATTTCCTTATTCCTTTTCACGTACTTTAGAATATTGTTGACCATTGTCGAATGTTCCATTCCTGGATCACTTTGAAACCTTCTTGCCGTACTTATGGCAAGGCTGACATCCGGTCTTGCGCACAACATTGCATACATGATAGAGCCTATGGCCGAAGCATAAGGGACGACACTCACCTTTTCTCTAACTTCTGCAGTCACTGGGCATTGAGTCTTACTCAACTTCGCACCTTGCAGTAAAGGCAAGAACCCTTTCTTGGACTAATCGATTTTGAACTTCTTCAAAACTTTGTCAAGGTATGTGCTTTTTGAAAGTCCTATTAAGCATCTTGATTTATCTCTATAGATCTTGATGCCTAATATGAAAGCAGCTTCTCCTAGGTCCTTCATTGAAAAACTCTTATTCAAATATTCTTTTACACATCCCAAAATTTTGTATTGTTTCCAATCAGCAATATGCCATCCACATGTAATATTAGAAACTTTATAGATACCCCACTCACTTTCTTGTAAATATAGGCTTCTCCATAAACTTGTATAAACCCAAAGGCCTTGATCATCTCATCAAAGCGCTGATTCCAACTCCGATATGCTTGCACCAGTCCATAAATGGATCGCTGGAGTTTGCATACTTTGTCAGCATTCTCTGGATCGACAAAACCTTCCGGTTGCATCATATACAACTCTTCCTTAAGGGAACCGTTAAGGAACGCAATTTTGACATCCATCTGCCAAATTTCATAATTGAAAAATACAACTATTGCTAACATGATTCTATGGACTTAAGCATCGCTATGGGTGAGAAAGTCTCATCGTAATCAACTCCTTGAACTTGTGAAAAACCCTTTGCCACGAGTTGAGATTTATAGACGGTAATACTATTGTTCGCGTTCATCTTCTTCTTAAAGATTCATTTATTCTGTATGGCCTTTCGCACTTCAGGTAGTACTTCCAAAGTCCATACTTTGTTTTCATACATGGATGCTATCTCGGATTTCATTGTCTCTAACCATTTGTTGGAATACGGGCCCACCTGCACTTCTCCATAGCTCGTAGGTTCATTGTTGTCCAACAACATGACTGTTAAGACAGGGTTATCGTACCACTGAGGAGCAGTGCGTGCCCTTGTCCATCTACGAGGTTCGGTAGCAACTTGATCTGAAGCTCCATGATCATCATCATTAGCTTCCTATTCAATTGATGTAGGCTCCACAGAAACAACTTTCTGTGTTGCGCTACTTTCTGGTTGAACTAAAGGTTCAACTACCTCATCAATTCTATCTTCCTCCCACTCGATTCTTTTGAGAGAAACTCTTTCTCAAGAAATGTTCCGCTCCTACCGACAAACACTTTCCCTTTTGATTTGAGATAGAAGGTGTACACAACTGTCTCTTTTGGGTATCCTATGAACACGCATTTCTCCACTTTGGGTTCCAGCTTTTCTCGCTGAAGATTTTTCACATAAGCATCACATCCCCAAACTTTAAGAAAGGACAACTTTGGTTTCTTGCCAAACCACAGTTAATATGGTGTCATCTTGCTACCTCTTGAGGTTGCCTTGGTTTTCCCTTAAAAATGAAAGGGTGATGCAGCAAAGTAGATAAGTATTTCCCTTCCTTTGTTGAGAACCAATATATCAATCCAGTAGGAGGAACAAACAAGGCTCCAATAGTAGTACCTACACAAATAAGCAAACACTTGCACCCATTGCTATAAAGGGGTTGTCAATCCCTTCAGAGTTATTTGCAAGGATGAGATCTTATAGACATAGGTATAAAATATGGATAAATCATAAAGTAAAACTAAAGTAAAAAAATTGTAGCAAAGTATTTTTTGGTATTTTTGATTTATAGATCTGAAAATATGATATGGAAAATAGACCTGGGGGCCACAGGTTTCACCAGAGGCATCTCTCATAGAGGAAAATAATACGGCGGGTGAACAAATTACTGCCGAGCAATTGATAGAAAAGAAAATAATTATGAAGATATCCAAGGCAATGATTATGCATATAGGCATCATGCCCGTGTCAAGTAGACCGAAACAATTCTGCATCTACTACTATTACTCCACTCATCGACCGACCTGTGCCTGCATCTAGAGTATTAAGTTCATGAAGAACAGAGTGACACATTAAGTAATATGACATGATGTAGAGGGATAAACTCAAGCAATATGATGAAAACCCCATCTTTTTATCCTTGATGGCAACAATATAATACGTGCTTCGCTACCCCTACTGTCACTGGGTGAGGACATCGCAAGATCGAGCCCAAAACTAAGCACTTCTCCCATTACAAGAATTACCAATGTAGTTGGTCAAACCAAACAAATAATTCAAAGAGACTTGCAAAGATATGAAATCATGCATATATCTATTCAGAAGAGACTCAAATAATATTCATGGATAATCTAAACAGAAACTCACAATTCATCGGATCTCGACAAAGACACTTCAGAAGAATATTACATCGGATAGATCTCCATGAAGATCATTAAGAACATGGTATTGAAGATCAAAGAGAGAGAAGAAGCCATCTAGCTACTAGCTATGGACCCGTATGTCTGTGATGAACTACTCACACCACATCAGAGGGGCAATGGAGTTGATATACATGCCCTCCATGATCAATTCCCTCTCCGACAGATTCCTGGAAAAGGCTCCCAAATTGGATCTCTCGGCAACAGAGCCTCCCGACGGCGTAAAAGTATTTTGGGGGCTCCTTTTAGTGATACGGGAATATTTGGGAGTTTATAGGCCAAGAATTAGGGTTAGGAGACCTATAGGGGCCCCACAAGCCAGGGGACACGGCCATCCCCAGGGCATGCCCATCAGGCTTGTGTCCTCCCGGCAAGTGCCTTGCCCCCTACTCCAAGTCTGTTGCGTGTCTTCTGGTCCAGGAAAAATATTCTCGGAGATTTTATTCCATTTGAACTCCGTTTAATATTCCTTATCTGCAATATTCAAAAAGATGGAAAAAACAGAAACTGGCACTAGGCTCTAGATTAATAGGTTAGTCCCAAAAATAATATAAAATAACATATAAATGCATGTAAAATATCCAAAACATATAATATAATAGCATGGAACAATCAAAACCTATGGATACGTTGGAGACATATCACGCCTCAAAGGATTTTGATGGTGCCTTATTTAAAGTGAATGGACATGTCTCTAATGCATAACCCTGAAATTATATTGGCGAATCGGCAAGTTACATCATAGAACGCACCATATCCAATAAAGTACGATTAAAACATTTGGACGCACCATTACGTTGTGGTGTTCCAGGAGGTGTCAATTGTGAAACAATTCCACATTGTCTTAAGTGAGTGCCAAACTTATAACTCAGATATTATCCTCCTCGATGAGATTCTAGGAATTTAATCTTCTTATTATGATGATTCTCAACTTCACTCTGAAATTGCTTGAACTTTCCAAACATTTCAGACTTTTGTTTACTTAAGTAAATATACCCATATCTATTAAAGTCATCAGGGAAGGTAAGAAAATAACGATACCACCGTGCGCCTTAATACTCATTGAACCGCACAGATTAGTATGCATGATTTCCAACAATTCACTTGCCTGCTCCATTATACCAGAAAATAGGGTCTTAGCCATCTTGCCCATGAGGCATGGTTCACATGTGTCAAGTGATTCAAAATCAAGTGACTCCAAAAGTCCAGCAACCGGGTGCTTCTTCATGTGTTTTATGCCAATATGACCTAAGCGGCGGTCCCGCAAGAAAGTGGTATTATCATTATTAAATTTACATCTTTTGGTTTCAATATTATGCACACGTGTGCTATCACTGGTAAGATTCAATAATAATAAACCCTTCACATTGGGTCCATGACCACAAAAGATATTATTCATGTAAATAGAACAACCATTATTCTAGATTTAAATGAGTACCCGTCTTGCAATAAAGAAGATCCATATATAATATTCCTGCTTAATGCAGGCACTAAATAAGAATTATTCAGGTTCATCACTAATCCCGACGGTAATTGAAGTGCAAGCGTGCCGATGGTGATCGATTCAACGTTCAAACCATTTCCCACATGCATCGTCACTTCATCCTTCGCCAATCTACGTCTATTCCGTAGTTCCTGCTTTTAGCTGCAAATCTGAGCAACCGAACCGGTATCAAATACACAAGCACTACAATGAGAGTTGGTGAGGTACACATCAATAACATATATATCATATATAGCGTGTTTGGTGTTATCCACCTTCTTGTCAGCTAGATATACTTGGGGCAGTTTCCGTTCCACTGACCAGTCCCCTTGCAATGAAAGCACTCAGTTTCTGGCTTGGGTCCAGCCTTGGGTTTCTTCACGGGAGACGCAAATGCTTTGCTACTCTTCTTGGAGTTACTGTTCTTGCCGTACCATTTTACTTGAAACTAGTGGTTGTATTGACCATCAACACTTGATGTTCCTTCTGAATTTCTGACTCAGTGTTCAGCATCGCAAACAGGTCGACAACTGATTTATTCATCCCTTGCATATTATAGTACAACACAAAGCATTTATAGCTAGGTTGCACTTATTGAAGAACTATGTCAGTAAAACTCAGCCAGACTATTGGAATACCCAGACATTTTGAGTATGTGTTCACTGACAGACCCGTTCTCCTCCATCTTGCAAGCATAAAACTTATCGCAGGTCTCATACCTCTCGATCCGGGCATTCTTCTCAAAGATAAACTTCAACTCCTGGAACATCTCATATGCTCCATAACATTGAGAATGTCTTCGAAGTCCGGGTTCTAAGCCATACAATATTGCCCATTGAACTATTGAGTAGTCATCAGAGTGCGCCTACTGATGGGGATATGTACCTAGGGTAGGGTCACATGCCTAGCCTAGGTGTCCTACCTAAGGGTACCTCATTATTAACTTGAAGGTCACAAGGAAGATTCCGACTGGATATCCATGGTGTGTAAGTCATTCGGTAAGCAATGGAGTATGTTCCCCTTCACTCGACAACCAACTTCCACTCGGAAGAAACCATTCGACGCAGAAGTCCAGAAGCCACTCAAGGGAGGCCAATAGGCGAGCGTTCGGCTTGTCATCATGAATTGCATTAATTACACACATTATCAGTAACGTACACCTTTAAACTCTATTGGTCGAACCCTTAGATGTTGGGCCTTGATGAGGGGTAGCGCACTCTATATAAGACACCCCTCCCCTCTGGCACAAGCGTTCGCACCCCGTGTAATACACATTCCACACTGCAAGAGCTCCTGAGCAGTGAGACGTAGGGTTGTTACCTCTACGAGAGGGGCCTAAACTCATACATCTTGCGTACAAGCTTGTCGTAGCTAGGACTCTGCCCTCTCCTTTCATACCCTACACCTCTACTGTCAGGTTCATTCCCACGACAGTTGGCACCCACCGTGGGGAAAGCGTCTAAGCGACTTCCGGGAAGTTTGCAATCTTCATTCGTCTCATGTCTTCCGGATGCGATTCGTTTCGTAGCCGCGAGATCCATTTCGGCGCGCTCATCTTTGTCGCCGATGACTCGGCATGGCTTCAGGAGGCACCTCTCGACATCGAGGCGCTCCCAATCTGCGGGGCAACGCACTTCCGTTTAAGCTCCTACAGTGTACTTCTCAGGCAGTCATCGACTTTGTCATCGACCTTTCGCTCCATTGTTCCTCGTCACAAGTGATCCGATTGCTCACGACTTCTGCAATGGGTCAAGCAACCAGTGGCTCACCAGGCGTCATCTCCGCCATCTCCGCAGGTAGCTGCCATCGAGCCTGTTGAACCTCTCTGGAGCCGGATCCACTCGGCGTCAGATCAGTATGATGTTCGTTCCAAGTGCGAGAGCTGCAATCCAGCAGTGGAGGTCTTCATGGCGGGTTCTATGGAGAGCCCACCCTGGTTCGGTCGCGGCGAACGCAAAGTCGGTGAATCTTCGACTGGACATACCCGTCATCGTCCTCCAACTTCTAGTCGACATCAGCGATAACTCTTCTTGAGTGGACGACAGGACAACATTGAAGTATATCGTACTCCAGTACTAAATGTTCCAGCCGCCGCAAACATAGCAGATTCTATTCAGCCATCAAACTCAGAGGCTGGTAGAGGCTTAGAAGAGATTCGTACTTTGCTTCAACCAGCGGAGCAACAAAACTCAGTTGTATCATAGTTGCTCAATAGGTTGCACAGTAATTCACCCAGAGGAGATACAGTTCGTTCAGTTTACGGTCCAGGGTCACCCTAACGTCGCAGAGACGGAGGTTACCGAGAGAATCAACACAAAGGTCACGGGCGGAATCAGTTCGCACCCCGTTATCACTATGATGACCACCATTTGGTGCACTCTCCTCTGAGGAGTGGTACATATGTGTATGTGTCCCGACACTACGACGACAGGCGCCCGTTTGGTGATGATCACAGTCTGGGATTTGATGCAAGAAATGTACTGATGCAGAGGAGGATCGACAAGGGTAGAGCTCACAGAGATAGTTTCGACAATGATCGTCTAAGTGGAAGAGGTACTGCAGTTTTTGGTCCCGAGTGCTTCAGTAGAGCATTCCGTTCTGCTGATATTTCCCCCATCTTCAGGTTGGCGGCTGGAATAAGTAAGTTCACATGAGAATCCAAGCCTGACACATGGCTTGACGACTACCGAGTGGCTGTGTAAATTGGTGGAGGTAATGACAGTGTCGCCATGAAGGATTTGCCTCTGATGTTGGATGGTTTGGCCAGGGCGTGGCTGAATCACTTGGCTCCTTCTAGCATCTAGTGCTGGGAAGATCTCGCCCAACTGTTCATCCAAACTATCGAAGGCACGTGCAAGCGTCTTGCTGGTTTGCCCGAGTTGCAGTTTTGGGTGCAGAAGTTGAATGAATCTTTGAGAGATTATATTCAGTGGTGGACAACCCTTCATCACACGGTGGAGAATGTTTCTGAGAATCTGGCAGACTGTGCCTTAAAAGCTGGTGTCAGATACAGAGAGCTGTATTTGAAGTTCAGCTGTATAGGCGACATGTCCATGAGAAAGATGATGGAGATTGATGCCCGATACACCAATGGTGAAGAAGAAGACCGCATCCGTAACGGTAAAGGTAAAGGAGTCGACAACGATGCTGGTGGCAATTCCAATCAGAAGCAGAAGCGCAAGGCTGATGGTTCCACTTTGGCAGAAGCAGTCGCCCTGGATCAGTCAGATATTTTGGATCAACCGTGTGTACTCCACACGAAGAAATATGAAGATGGCAATTTGATATTGCCCAATCACACCACTCGTCAGTTTAGGCTTTTGATCCCATAGTTTAAAGAGGATCAGTCGAGTGGAAAGGATCCTGAAAAGGAGAATGACGAAGAGAAAGATGATTTCCCAGAAGTTCAAGAAACCCTCATCATTTTTTCTGACGTGGAGAGTAGAAGTCGATTCAAGGTCATTATCAGAGAGATCAACATGGCCGTGCCCACCACAACCACATAATTCAAGTGGTTGCAGACCCTCATAACCTTCGATCAGTCAGACCACCCTGCTCATATTGCTACTCCTCGTAGACAAGCTCTGGTGGTTGATCCAGTTGTGCAAGGTGTTCGGCTCCGCAAAGTTCTGATGGATGGAGGAAGCGGGTTGGATATTATGTATGCGGAGACTCTTAAAGGGACGGGCATTCTGATGTTCCTCCTCAGTGACAGCAATATGCAGTTCCATGGAGTCATTGCTGGAAAAAAGGCCAAGTCACTCGGCGAGATTGCGTTGGACGTCGTTTTCGTTTCCTACAAAAACTTTCGCAAGGAGAAGTTGACATTCGAGGTGGTGGATTTCCAGAGTGCATATCATGCCATCCTTGGTCGTCCAGCCTATGCTCGTTTCATGGCCTATCCATGTTATGTGTATCTGAAGATGAAGATGTCAGGGCCCAAGGGAGTCATCACAGTCACAGGCAATCGAGACACAGCCGAAGAGTGCTTGCAACAAGGCTCTAAGATTCCTGATCAATAGATGGTTGTGGTCGAACTTGAGGAATATCGGAAGAATGCTGACCCTGCTGACCTGATGCGCTCCAAGAAGCCCGCTTCTGAGTCCGCTTTTCAGTCGACAGGTGAAGTGAAACCAGTGAACATCCACCCGACAGATCCTAATGCTGCTCTGACCAACATCTCCACAACGCTCGACAACAAATAGGAAGTCGAGCTCATCCAATTCCTCCGTGAGAACTGGGACATGTTTGCATGCAAGCCTGCTGACATGCCGGGTGTACCTAGGGAACTGGCTGAGCACCGATTGAGAGTGGATCTGAAGGCAAAGCGTGTCAAGGAGCATTTGCGTCGGTCTATAGCAGAAAATAGAAAATGAATCAGTGAGGAGGTGGCGTGACTCTTGGAGGTGAAGTTCATACGCGAGGTCTACCACTCCGAGTGGCTCGTGAATGTCATCATGGTCCCCAAGAAGGACAAGTCCCTTCATATCTGTATCGATTTCAAGAATATTAATAAGGGATGCCCGAAAGATCACTTTCTGCTCCCCCACATTGATCAAATTGTCGATGCGACTGCGGGGTGTGAGCGTTTATCTTTTCTTGATGCTTATTCTGGCTACCATCAGATCCGTCTGTTTGGACCAGAAAAAAAACCGCCTTCATCACTCCTCTCGGGTGTTTCTGTTATATCACCATGCCTTTTGGTTTGAAGAATGTTGGTGCCACTTTAATGTGTATGATCTAGAAGTGCCTGCTTGATCAATTCATTTGGAACGTCGAAGCATACATGGATGATATTGTGGTGAAGTCTTGCGAAGGTTCTGACCCGCTGACTGACCTGGCTGAGACATTCGCCCACCTGAGGAAGTTCAACATCAAAGAATCCAACTAAGTGCACTTTTGGAGTCCCTGGCGGCAAGTTACTCAGTTTCCACATGTGGGATCGATGTCAACCCCGAGAAGATCGGCGCCATCATCCGGATGCAAAGCCCTGTGTGGGTGCACGATGTCCATAGGCTCATAGGCTGTCTAGCGGCGTTGAGTCGGTTCATCTCTCGTCTCGGTTAGAAGGCATTTCCTTTATACCGACTCATGAAAAAATATGATGTGTTCGAGTGGAATGACAAGGAAGAAGTAGCGTTTGTCGAGCTAAAAGCCCTGCTTTCCACCCAGCCGGTGCTTGCTGCTCCGCACAGCAAAGAACGCCTGCTCTTATACATCGCAGCTACTAATCAAGTTGTCAACACGGTGCTGACCGTCGAGCTAGAAGAAGAAGGCAAAGCTTACAGGGTCCAACGCCGAGTCTATTACATTTCTGAAGTATTGACCCCTTCGAAGCAAAGCTATCCTCATTACCTGAAGCTCCTTTATGGAATATATTTATCAGCGAAGAAGATGGTGCATTACTTTCAAGATCATTCGATATTAGTCGTCAGTGATGCCCCATTGTCAGAGATTTTTAACAATTGGGACGCTTCGGGTCATGTGGCTAAGTGGGCCATCGAGCTGTTATATTTTGACATCAAGTTCGAGGCAAGGAAAGAAATCAAGTCTCAAGCCCTTGCTGATTTCATGGCCGAGTGGGTAGAACAATAGGAGCCAGCTCAAATTCACTCGGCACATTGGACTATGTTCTTTGATGGCTCCAAAATGTTGAATGGGTTCGGAGCTCGTGTGGTATTGGTGTCCCCAAAATGCGACAAGATAAACTATGTTCTACAGATTCATTTTGATACCTCCAACAATGAGGCTGAATATGAAGCCCCCTCTACGGGTTGCGTATGGCCATCTCACTCGGCGTCGGACGCCTGGTGGTATACGGCGACTCAGATCTGGTGGTCAATCAAGTGATGAAGTAATGGGATGTCAGAAACCCCGCCATGACTGCATATTGTCACATGGTAATGAAGCTTGAGATGAAGTTTCAAGGTCTAGAACATCAAGCACCTCCAATTGAAAAATCAAGAAGCTGACGAACTGGCCAAAATTGGGACCACTCGGAAAGTTGTCCCCAGCAATGTGTTTCTGGAACACTTACATACTCCTTCGGTGCAGGAGGATCCTTTCACTGGAGAGCCCCCACAACCGATAAGCACCTCCAATCCAACTAAGGTTGATGTTCCAGCAGTCCTTGATTTAGATATGGAAATCCTGGTGATCACGCCCGAGTGGACAGTACCATACATTGCATACATCCTAAGGCGAGAACTCCCCGAAGACGAAGCTGAAACCAAGCAGATTGTCCGCAGATCGAAGGCTTTTACCGTGATGGGCAATCAGCTTTACACAGAAAGTGTGACTGGCGCAGCTCAACGAGGCATCTCCCCTGAGGAGGGCCAACTGATTCTAGAAGAAATACACTCGAGGACCTGTGGTCATCATGCGTCCTCGCGGACCATTGTTGCCAAAGCATACCGACCGGGTTCTTCTGGCCGCGCGCTAATGAGATGGCTAAAGATATCGTTGATCACTGCGAAGGTTGCTGATTCAATTCTAACCTATCTCAGAAGCCTACGTCTGCATTGAAGACCATCCCACTCCTCTGGCCATTTGTTGTTTGGGGTTTGGATATGGTCGGCCCCTTCCGAACAAGTCAGAGTGGATACGCACACTTGCTTGTTGTAGTCGACAAGTTTACTAAATGGATTGAAGCCAAGCCAATAAAGAAATTGGACTCGCGCACTACCATAAAGTTCATGAGAGATATAACATTTTGGTACAGAGTTCAACACAACATCATAACAGGTAATGGTTCTAACTTTGATTCAGTGGATTTCAGGCGCTTTTGCTCTACTCAAGGCACTCGGGTGGATTATGCGTCCGACGCACACCCCCAAACCAATGGACAAGGCTTATCCTTCATGGGCTGAAACCGCGACTCATGTGGGATTTGGAAAATGCAGCTGGAGCGTGGATAACTGAACTACCAACTGTTTTGTGGGGATTGAGAACAACCCCTAACCGGTCGACTGGACGCACACCCTTCTTCTTGGTGTATGGGGCTAAAGTTGTCTTGCCGTGTGATCTCCTTCATAATTCTTCGCGTGTGGATTTATATTCATAGGCTCAAGATGAACATGCGCGTCCGGATGGAGAGGATCTCTTGGATGAAGAGCACGAACTAGCCTTAATTCGGTCGACTGAATACCAACAGGATCTTTGTCGCTTCCATGCGAGACATATCAGGAGTCGGGCGTTCCACGAAGCCAATTTGGTGCTCCGAGTGGATCAACAGAGACCACACAAGCTAGCCCCTATGTGGGAAGAACCATTCTTCATCACCAAGGTACTGAACAATGGAGCTTACCATCTTTACAACCTTAAGAAGAGAGCCGACGAACCCCGTGCTTGGAATGCGGATCTACTCCGATGTTTTTATGCTTACCAACTTGTTGGGTTGATGTAATAAGAGAGTTTATTGAACAATGTTCTTTTCAAAGTCCTAATTCCTGCATTTTTTGTCGATTCCGATCGACCAGCTTCAAACCCAAAATATACTCCGAATGAAGAACAATCCTCTCACTCAGGGCTTAGCTGCAAACATGCTTCGTCTAAGTTAAAAACCCTTCCGAGTGAATAGCAACCTATTCACTCGAATGCTTAGCTGCGAACCAGTCTTCGCCTAAATATAGGAACTACTCCAAGTGAAAAGCAATCCTCTCGCTCGGGGGCTTAGCTGCGAACATGTTTTCACCTAAGTTCAAAACCCTTCCGAGTGAATAACAACCTATTCACTCGGATGCTTAGCTGCGAACCAGTCATTGCCTAAGTATAGAAACTATTCCGAGTGTAGAGCAATCCTCTCACTCGGGGCCTTAGCTGCTAACATGTTTTCTCCTAAGTTCAAACCTTTGTGAGTGAATGACAACCTATTAACTCGGATGCTTAGCTGCGAACCTGTCATCGCCTAAGTATTACATCGGATAGATATCCATGTAGATCATCAAGAACATGGTACTGAAGATGAAAGAGAGACAAGAAGCCATCTGGCTAATGGCTATGGACCCGTATGTCTGTGGTGAACTACTCACACGACATCGGAGGGGCAATGGAGTTGATATACATGCCCTCCATGATCAATTCCCTCTCCGATAGATTACCGGAAAAGGCTCCCAGATTGGATCTCTCGGCAACAGAGGCTCCTGACGACATAAAAGTATTTTCGGGGCTCCTTTTGGTGATAAGGGAATATTTGGGAATTTATAGGCCAAGAATTAGGGTTAGGAGACATATAGGGGCCCCACAAGCCAGGGGGCACGGCCATCCACAGGGAGCACCCATCACGCTTGTGTCCTCCCGGCAAGTGCCTTGCCCCCTACTCCAAGTCTGTTGCGTGTCTTCTGGTCCAAGAAAAATCTTTTCGGATATTTTATTCCATTTGAACTCCGTTTAATATTCCTTATCTACAATATTCAAAAACGTGGAAAACACATAAACTGGCACTAGGCTCTAGATTAATAGGTTAGTCCCAAAAATAATATAAAACAAGATATAAATGGATGTAAGAAATCCTAAATATATAATATAATAGCATGGAACAATCAAAACCTATGGATACGTTGGAGACATATCACGTCTCAAAGGATTTTGATGGTGCCTTATTTAAAGTGAATGCACATGTCTCTAATGCATAACCCTGAAATGATATTGGCGAATTGGCAAGAGACATCATAGAACGCACCATATCCAATAAAATACGATTAAAACATTTCGACACACCATTACGTTGTGGCGTACCAGGCGGTGTCAATTGTGAATCAATTCCACATTGTCTTAAGTGAGTGCCAAACTCGTAACTCAGATATTCTCCTCCTCGATGAGATTGTAGGAATTTAATCTTCTTATTACGATGATTCTCAACTTCACTCTGAAATTGCTTGAACTTTTCAAACATTTCAGACTTGTGTTTACTTAAGTAAATATACCCATATCTATTTAAGTCATTAGGGAAGGTGAGAAAATAACGATACCACCGTGCGCCTTAATACTCATTGAACCGCACACATCAGTATGCATGATTTCCAACAAGTCACTTGCCTGCTCCATTACACGAGAAAATAGGGTCTTAGCCATCTTGCCCATGAGGCATGGTTCACATGTGTCAAGTGATTCAAAATCAAGTGACTCCAAAAGTCCAGCAACCGGGAGCTTCTTCATGTGTTTTACACCAATATGACCTAAGCGGCGGTCCCGCAAGAAAGTGGTATTATCATTATTGAATTTACATCTTTTGGCATCAATGTTATGAACACGTGTGCTATCACTATCAAGATTCAATAATAATAAACCCTTCACATTGGGCCCATTACCATAAAAGATATTATTCATGTAAATAGAACAACCATTATTCTAGATTTAAATGAGTACCCGTCTTGCAATAAAGAAGATCCATATATAATATTCCTGCTTAATGCAGGCACTAAATAAAAATTATTCAGGTTCATCACTAATCCCGACGGTAATTGAAGTGCAAGCGTGCCGATGGTGATCGATTCAACCTTCAAACCATTTCCCACGTGCATCGTCACTTCATCCTTCGCCAATCTACGTCTATTCCGTAGTTCCTGCTTTGAGCTGCAAATCTGAGCAACCGATCCGGTATCAAATACACATGCACTACAACGAGGGTTGGTGAGGTACACATCAATAACATATATATCATATATAGCGTGTTTGGTGTTATCCACCTTCTTGTCAGCTAGATATACTTGGGGCAGTTTCGCTTCCAGTGACCAGGCCCCTTGCAATGAAAGCACTCAGTTTCTGGCTTGGGTCCAGCCTTGGGTTTCTTCACGGGAGAGGCAAATGTTTTGCTACTCATCTTGGAGTTACTGTTCTTGCCCTACCATTTTACTTGAAACTAGTGGTTGTATTGACCATCAACACTTGATGTTCCTTCTGAATTTCTGACTCCGTGTTCAGCATCGCAAATAGCTCGGCAACTGATTTATTCACCCCTTGCATATTATAGTACAACACAAAGCCTTTATAGCTATGTGGCAGTTATTGAAGAACTATGTGAGTAATTGCCTCGTGCGGTAGAACATCTCCCAACTCAGCCAGACTATTGGAATACCCAGACATTTTGAGTATGTGTTCACTAACAGACCCGTTCGCCTCCATCTTGCAAGCATAAAACTTATCGCAGGTCTCATACCTCTCGACCCGGGCATTCTTCTCAAAGATAAACTTCAACTCCTGGAACATCTCATATGCTCCATAACATTGAAAATGTCTTTGAAGTCCCGGTTCTAAGCCATACAAGATTGCCCATTGAACTATTGAGTAGTCATAAGAGTGCGCCTACTGATGGGGATATGTACCTAGGGTAGGGCCACATGCCTAGCCTAGGTGTCCTACGTAAGGGTACCTCATTATTAACTTGAAGGTCACAAGGAAGATTCTGACTGGATTTCCATGGTGTGTACGTCATTCGATGAGCAATGAAGTATGTTCCCCTTCACTCGACAACCAACTTCCACTCGGAAGAAACCATTCGACACAGAAGTCCAGAAGCCACTCAAGGGAGGCCAATAGGCGAGCGTTCGGCTGGTCATCATGAATTGCATTAATTTTGCACATTATCAGTAACGTACACCTTTAAACTCTATTGGTCGAACCCTAAGATGTTGGGCCTTGATGAGGGGTAGCGCACTCTATATAAGACACCCCTCCCCTCTGGCACAAGCGTTCGCACCCCCTGTAATACACATTCCACACTCCAAGAGCTCCTGAGCAGTGAGAAGTAGGGTTGTTACCTCTACGAGAGGGGCCTAAACTCATACATCTTGCGTACAAGCTTGTCGTAGCTAGGACTCTGCCCTCTCCTTTCATACCCTACACCTCTACTGTCTGGTTCATTCCCACGACAGTTGGCACCCACCTTGGGGAAAGCGTCTAAGCGACTTCCGAGAAGTTTGCAATCTTCATTCTTCTCATGTCTTCTGGATGCGATTCATTTCGTAGCCACGAGATCCATTTCGGCGCGCTCATCTTTTTCGCCGATGACTCGGCATGGCTTCAGGAGGCGCCTCTCGACATCGAGGCGCTCCCAATCTACGGGGTGACGCACTTCCGTTTAAGCTCCTACAGTGTACTCCTCTGGCAGTCATCGACTCCGTCATCGACCGTTCGCTCCATTGTTCGTCATCACAAGTGATTCGATTGCTCACAACTTCAGCGATGGGTGAAGCACGCAGTGGCTCGCCAGGCGTCATCTCCGCCATCTCTGCAGGTAGCTGCCATCGAGCCTGTTGAACCTCTCTGGAGCCGGATCCACATGGCGTCAGATCAGAATGATGTTCATTCCGAGTGCGAGAGCTGCAATCCAGCAGTGGAGGCCTTCATGGCAAGTTTTATGGAGAGCCCACCCGTGTTCGGTCGCAGCGAACATGAAGTCGGTGAATCGTCGACTGGAAATGCCCGTCATCATCCTCCAACTTCTAGTCGACATCAGCGACAACTCTTCTCGAGTGGACGACATGACAACATTGAGGTATATCGTACTCCAGTACTAAATGTTGCAGCCGCCGCAAACATAGCAGATTCTATTCAGCCATCGAACTCAGAGGCTGGTAGAGGCTTAGAGGAGATTCGTACTTTGCTTCAAGCAGCGGAGCAACAAAACTCAGTTGTATCATAGTCGCTCAATAGGTTGCACAGTAATTCACCCAGAGGAGATACAGTTCGTTCAGTTTACAGTCCAGGGTCACCCTAACATCGCAGAGACGGAGGTTACCGAGAGAATCAACACAAAGGTCACGGGCGGAATCAGTTTGCTCCCCGTTATCACTATGATGACCACCGTTTGGTGCACTCTCCTCATAAGAGTCGTACGTATGTGTATGTGTCCCGACACTGCGACGACAGGCGCCCGTTCGGTGATGAGCATAGTCCTAGATTTGATGCAAGAAATGTACTCGCGCAGAGGAGGATCGACAAGGGTAGAGCTCACAGAGATGGTTTCGACAAAGATCGTCTAAGTGGAAGAGGTACTTCAGTTTCTGGTCCCGAGTGCTTCAGTAGAGCATTCCATTCTGCTGATATTCCCCCCATCTTCAGGTTGGCGGCTGGAATAAGTAAGTTCACATGAAAAATCCAAGCCTGACACATGGCTTGACGACTACCGAGTGGCTGTGTAAATTGGTGGAGGTAATGACAGTGTCGCCATGAAGCATTAGCCTCTGATGTTGGATGGTTTGGCCAGGGCATGGCTGAATCACTTGGCTCCTTCTAGCATCTACTGCTGGGAAGATCTCGCTCGAGTGTTCATCCAAACTATCGAAGGCACGTGCAAGCGTCCTGCTGGTTTGCCCGAGTTGCAGCTTTGGGTGCAGAAGTTGAATGAATCTTTGAGAGATTATATTCAGTGGTAGACAACCCTTCATCACATGGTGGAGAATGTTTCTGAGCATCAGGCAGTCTATGCCTTAAAAGCTAGTGTCAGATACAGAGAGCTGTATTTGAAGTTCGGCCGTATAGGCGACATTTCCATGAGAAAGATGATGGAGATTGATGCCCGATACACCAATGGCGATGAAGAAGACCGTATCCGCAGCAGTAAAGGTAAAGAAGTCGATAACGATGCTGGTGGCAATTCCAATCAGAAGCAGAAGCGCAAGGCTAATGGTTCCACTTTGGCAGAAGGTGTCGCCCTGGCGGCACAAGGAAAATTCAAGGGAAAACCCAAAGGGCAATTTCCCCCCAATAAGTCTAAGGGTTAGTCAGATATTTTGGATCAACCGTGTGTACTCCACACGAAGAAATATGAAGATGGCAATTTGATATTGCCCAATCACACCACTCGTCAGTTTAGGCTTTTGATCCCATAGTTTAAAGAGGATCAGTCGAGTGGAAAGGATCTTGAAAAGGAGAATGACGAAGAGAAAGATGATTTCCCGGAAGTTCAAGAAACCCTCATCATTTTTTCTGACGTGGAGAGTAGAAGTCGATTAAAGGTCATTATCAGAGAGATCAACATGGCCGTGCGCACCACAACCACATACTTCAAGTGGTTGCAGACCCTCATAACCTTCGATCAGTCACACCACCCTGCTCATATTGCTACTCCTCGTCGACAAGCTCTCGTGGTTGACCCAGTTGTGCAAGGTGTTCGGCTCCGCAAAGTTCTGATGGATGGAGGAAGCGGGTTGAATATTATATATGCGGAGACTCTTAAAGGGATGGGCATTCTGATGTTCCTCCTTAGTGAGAGCAATATGCAATTTCATGGAGTCATTGCTGGAAAAAAGGCCAAGTCACTTAGCCAGATTGCGTTCGACCTCGTTTTCGTTTCCGACAAAAACATTCGCAAGGAGAAGTTGACATTCGAGGTGGTGGATTTCCAGAGTGGATATCATGCCATCCTTGGTCGTTCGACCTATGCTCGTTTCATGGCCTATCCATGTTAAGTGTATCTGAAGATGAAGATGTCAGGGCCCAAGGGAGTCATCACAGTCACAGGCAATCGACACACAGCCAAAGAGTGCTTGCAACAAGGCTCTAAGATTGCTGATCAATAGATGGTTGTGATCAAACTTGAGGAATATCGGAAGAATGCTGACCCTGCTGACGTGATGCGCTCCAAGAAGCCCGCTTCTGAGTCCGCTTTTCAGCCGACACGTGAAGTGAAACTAGTGAACATCCACCCGACAGATCCTAATGCTGCTCTGACCAACATCTGCACAACGCTTGACAACAAATAGGAAGTCGAGCTCATCCAATTCCTCCATGAGAACTGGGACATGTTTGCATGGAAGCCTGCTGACATGTCGGGTGTACCTAGGGAACTGGCTGAGCACCCACTGAAAGTGGATCTGAAGGCAAAGCATGTCAAGGAGCATTTGCGCCGGTCTGTAGCAGAAAATAGAAAATGAATCAGTGAGGAGGTGGAGCGACTCTTGGAGGTGAAGTTCATACATGAGGTCTACCACTCCGAGCGGCTCGTGAATGTCATCATGGTCCCCAAGAAGGACAAGTCCCTTCATATGTGTATCGATTTCAAGAACATTAATAAGGTCTTCCTGAAAGATCACTTTATGCTCCCCCACATTGATCAAATTGTCGATTCGACTCCGGGGTCTGAGCGTTTATCTTTTCTTGATGCTTATTCTGGCTACCATCAGATCCGTCTATTTGGACCAGACGAAAGAAAAACGGCCTTCATCACCCCTCTCGGGTGTTTCTGTTATATCGCCATGCCTTTTGGTTTGAAGAATGTTGGTGCCACTTTAATGTGTATGATCCAGAAGTGCTTGCTTGATCAAATTCACTTGGAATGTCGAAGCATACATGGATGATATTGTGGTGAAGTCTTGGGAAGGTTCCGACCCGCTAACTGACCTGGTAGAGACATTCGCCCACCTCAGGAAGTTCAACATCAAAGAATCCAACTAAGTGCACTTTTGGAGTCCCTGGCGGCAAGTTACTCGGTTTCCTCGTTTCCACATGTGGGATCGATGTCAACCCCGAGAAGATCGGCGCCATCATACGGATGCAAAGCCCTGTGCGGGTGCACGATGTCCATAGGCTTGTAGGCTGTCTGGCGGAGTTGAGTCGGTTCATCTCTCGTCTGGGTGACAAGGCATTGCCTTTATACCGACTCATGAAAAAATATGATGTGTTCGAGTGGAATGGCAAGGCAGAAGTAGCGTTTGTCGAGCTAAAAGCCCTGCTTTCCACCCAGCCGGTGCTTGCTTCTCCGCACAACAAAGAACCCCTGCTCTTATACATCGCAGCTACTAATCAAGTTGTCAGCACTGTGCTGACCGTCGAGCGAGAAGAAGAAGGCAAAGCTTACAGGGTCCAGCGCCGAGTCTATTACATTTCTGAAGTATTGACCCCTTCGAAGCAAAGCTATCCTCATTACCTGAAGCTCCTTTATGGAATATATTTATCAGCGAATAAGATGGTGCATTACTTTTAAGATCATTCGATATTAGTCGTCAGTGATGCCCCATTATCAGAGATTTTTAACAATTGGGACACATCGGGTCATTTGGCTAAGTGGGCCATCGAGCTGTTATGTTTTGACATCAAGTTCGAGGCAAGGAAAGAAATCAAGTCTCAAGCCCTTGCTGATTTCATGGCCGAGTGGGTGGAACAATAGGAGCCAGCTCAAATTCACTCGGCACACTGGACTATGTTCCTTGATGGCTCCGAAATGTTAAATGGGTTCGGTACTGGTGTGGTACTGGTGTCCCCAAAAGGCGACAAGCTCAACTATGTTCTCCACATTAATTTTGATACCTCCAACAACGAGGCTGAATATGAAGCCCCCCTCGACGGGTTGCGTATGGCCATCTCACTCGGCGTCAGACGCCTGGTGGTATACGGCGACTCAGATTTGGTGGTCAATCAAGTGATGAAGGAATAGGATGTCAGAAACCCCGCCATGACTCGATATTGTCACACGGTAATGAAGCTTGAGAAGAAGTTTCAAGGTCTCGAACATCAAGCACCTCCAATTGAAAAATCAAGAAGCTGACGAACTGGCCAAAATTGGGACCACTCGGAAACCTGTCCCCAGCAATGTGTTTCTGGAACACTTACATACTCCTTCGGTGCAAGAGGATCCTTTCACTTAAGAGCCCCCACAACCGATAAGCACCTCCAATCCGACTAAGGTTGATGTTCCAGCAGTCCTTGATTTAGATATGGAAATCCTGGTGATCACGCCGGAGTGGACAATACCATACATTGCATACATCCTAAGGCGAGAACTCCCTGAAGACGAAGTTGAAGCCAAGCAGATTGTCCGCAGATCGAAGGCTTTTACCGTGATGGGCGATCAGCTTTACACAGAAAGTGTTATTGGCGCAGCTCAACGATGCATCTCCCCTGAGGAGGGCCAACTGATTCTGGAAGAAGTACACTCGAGTACCTGTGGTCATCATGCGTCCTCCCGGACCATTGTTGCCAAAGCATACCGATCGGGTTCTTCTGGCCGCGCGCTAAAGAGATGGCTAAAGATATCGTTGATCACTGCGAAGGTTGCCAATTCTATTCTCACCTGTCTCACAAGCCTACGTCTGCATTGAAGACCATCCCACTCATCAGGCCATTTGTTGTTTGGGGTTTGGATATGGTCGGCCCCTTCCGAACAAGTCAGAGTGGATTCGTACACTTGCTTGTTGTAGTCGACAAGTTGGACTTGAAGCCAAGCCAATAAAGAAGTTGGACTTGCGGACTGCCATAAAGTTCATGAGAGATATAACATTTTGGTACAGAGTTCCACACAACATCATAACAGACAATGGTTCTAACTTTGATTCAATGGAGTTCAGGCGCTTTTGTTCTACTCAAGGGACTCGGGTGGATTATGCGTCCGACGCACACCCCAATCCAATGGACAAGCTAAGCTGGCAAACGGCCTTATCCTTCATGGGCTGAAACCGCGACTCATGTGCGATTTGGAAAATGCAGCTGGAGCGTGGGTAACTGAACTACCAACTGTTTTGTGGGGATTGAGAACAACCCCTAACCGGTCGACTGGACGCACACCCTTCTTCTTGGTGTATGGGGCTGAAGATGTCTTGCCGTGTGATCTCCTTCATAATTCTCCGCGTGTGGATTTATATTCATAGGCTCAAGCTGAACACGCGCGTTCGGATGGAGAGGATCTCTTGGATGAAGAGCACGAACTGGCCTCAATTCGGTCGACTGAATACCAACAGGATCTTCGTCGCTTCCATGCAAGACATGTCAGGGGTCGGGCGTTCCACGAAGCCAATTTGGTGCTCCGAGTGGATCAACAGAGACCTCACAAGCTAGCCCCTATGTGGGAAGAACCATTCTTCGTCACCAAGGTACTGAACAATGGAGATTACCATATTTACAACCTTAAGAAGAGAGCCGACGAACCCCGTGCTTGGAATGCGGATCTACTCTGATGTTTTTATGCTTAACAACTTGTTGGCTTGATGTAATAAGAGAGTTTACTGAACAATGTTCTTTTCAAAGTACTAATTACTGCATTTTTTGTCGATTCCGATCGACTAGATTCAAACCCAAAATATACTCCGAATGAAGAGCAATCCTCTCACTCGGGGCTTAGCTACAAACATGCTTCGTCTAAGTTCAAAACAATTCCGAGTGAATAGCAACCTATTCACTCGAATGCTTAGCTGCGAACCAGTCTTCGCCTAAATATAGAAACTACTCCAAGTGAAAAGCAATCCTCTCGCTCGGGGATTAACTGCGAACATGTTTTCACCTAAGTTCAAAACCCTTCAGAGTGAATAACAACATATTCACTCGGATGCTTAGCTGCGAACCAGTCATTGCCTAAGTATAGAAACTACTCCGAGCAAAGAGCAATCCTCTCACTCGGGGGCTTAGTTGCGAACACATTTTCTCCTAAGTTAAAAACCCTTCCGAGTGAATAGCATCCTATTCACTCGGATGCTTAGCTGCGAACCAGTCATCGCCTAAGTATAGAAACTATTCCGAGTGTAGAGCAATCCTCTCACTCGGGGCCTTAGCTGCTAACATGTTTCCTCCTAAGTTCAAACCCTTCCGAGTGAATGACAACCTATTAACTCGGATGCTTAGCTGTGAACCTGTCATCGCCTAATTATAGAAACTACTCCGAGTGAAGAGAAATTCTCTCACACGAGGGCTTAGCTACGAACCAGTCATCGCCTAAGTATAGAAATTACTCCAAGTGAAGAGCAATCCTTTCACTTGGGGGATTAGCCGCGAATCAATCGCCTAAGTTAAAACCCTTCCGAATGAATAGCAACCTATTCACTCGGGACCATTCAAAAACCAAACAAACTTAGCCAAATGCAGATAAATTCAACGAAATCCATCTCGGATTAAAGTCGTCCATGTAGATGAAAGTACTCAGGTTCAACACTCGAATGAAGTTCTAATGGATACAGTAACACTCGGCATACCGAGGCGAATTAAAGTTCGGATGGTAATCAAAGTTCCTTCTCAAGACTCACCAGGACTCGCAGGCTCAACGAAGGTGTCAAGGTTGATCCCATCAGCAATGCGAGTCGCCACGTCGATGAAGGTCTCGATGAAATCTTCGAACTGGAGCTTCTTCATGTTAGCCACCTGGAGCTCCTTCAACTTATCTCCCTAGGTTCTTTGCAATGGAACCGTACAAGCAAAAGGGTCACATGATCTCAGCATTGTGCATCAGACTTCTTCCACGCCTGCACCATGTTGGGAATCTGTTCCAAGCGGCTCACTATGGACTCCATATCTGTCTGGAAAGTGTCTTCAGGCAACAACTCCTTGTCAATCTTCCCCAATGCAGCTTGCAGTCGGGCAACGTATCCCTGAACTTTCAAGAGGCAAGCGTTGAGGTGAAACATATCTACTGCCACGACATCTGAAACAGGTGACTTGATGTGGTCCAGATATGGCTCCACCTCTTCAGTCTCCTTATCAAAGTCTAGGCAGAATTCTGTGCGAAGGAAAAAACAAAAAGTCAGACGCAATTCATTCGGTAAAGTTTGAAGAGATTCACTCGGTGAAAGAAGCATACCAGTAAGCGTCCCGATCATTTTGGTCAGGAAGTCCTTCAGAAACTTTTCCATGGCATTCCCCCTTTTCGCAATTTGCTCAAGCTTTTTCCCCCATTCGAGTCGTTCTTTCTTCAACTTCGTCTTTTCTTCTTCCAACTTACCGATGTCCAAGAGCTTCTTCTCAGCAGCCTCAGACCTCTCCTTAACTTCTGCAAGGACCTTGTCCTTGTCCTCCTGTGATTTCTTCAAGGCATCCAAGTCATTGGTCTTCACTTCCAAATCCAGTTGAAGTTGGTTCTTCTCCGATGCCAATTTAGCATACTTGAATCCAATCTCACAGGCTTTCTGAAAAACATCAAGCAAATAGTTCAGTCAACACTAATAAATTTCCGCTGTTGAGTGGAGAAGTAAAGTTCAGTCGACCGAATGGTGGCCCGCTTCACCCATCCACAATTGCTATAAATGCAAAAAAGGATACTGAGTCCAAGTTCTTAAGACTACTTCCCTTCGTAAACGATCGACAATAGTCTCGGGGACTACACCCTGTGGGTGCACTAAGTGTGCCCCCACTGGATACAAATCCACTCGACCAGGTCCGTCCTGGCTGAGTCACGGAAAAGAAAACGTGTGTCTTCCAATTAGACCCCTATTGATGCAAGCACTCGAGCGCTCTCGGGGACTACACCCGGTGGGTGCACTCAGCGTGGCCCCACTAGATACAAAACCACCTGACCGGGTCCGGCCTGGCCGAGTCAAAAAAGAGAGAGAAGAAGACTTCAAATAGAACCATTGCCAATGCATGCACTCGACATCGGTCTCGAGGACAACACCCAGTGGGTTCACTCAGCGTGCCCCAACTGGATCAGAGACAAACAACCATATGACACAGGAAAACACCCAGTGGGTGCAAAAGCAAGATTGACAAGACTAAATCTCAAATGAACTTACAATTGCACTTACTGGATGTTGGCTTGAAGCATCAACTGGCAACGTATGCCAACTTGCTAGCCTCAAACGCCTCTCTGGTCCGCTGCATCATCTGTTCGGCTTGATCATGGCTTCTTTAGAAGATCCAGTTTGATCTTCCGGGACACACTGCAGAGAATATGCCAGCGCTGAAGGAGTCGGCATCGCAGCAGTGATAACAGGAGTCACCAGAGGAGGCGCGGTTAGCATTGTTATCACAATAGTTGAACCAGGCGGAGGAGCTGTAATCAAAGCAGTCGAACTGGCTGGAGGAGCACTCGACACCGGCGCTGCAAGCATGGCTTGAGTTTGTTCCTTAATCGAACATTGCAGTTCTCCCTCATCGTCCAGAAGGATGACGTCTCTAGCTGTCAGTCGACAGTATCAGTTAGTTCAGTCGATGGGTTTTCATCTAAAAAACAGAGCGGAATGAAGACTTGACGTACCTTGTTGAGAGGCAGGCATGTCCACAGTATCCAAGTCCATGGGATCTTCTTCATCCCCAACACGCGTTGTCATTGAGGTAGCAGCTCTGGCAAGTAAATTTCATTCCATCGTCAAAGGCATGGAAATTCACAATGACAAAAGAAATAAAGATAGAAGCACTCACGTAGAAGCGACTAGCACGGAGATCCTCATTCAAGGCAGATCCTTCCGAGGCTTAGGAGCATCAGGCTTGGGTTGTTCGGCGGCTTTTTCTGTAGATTCAGTCGCAATAGCTCTGTCGCGCTTCCCGTTTGGTCTGTTGGACACTAAGGTCTTGCTTGGGGTAGCCACTGGATCATGACGATGCTTGGATCGTGACTCGGACCACGGAGGAGACTAGTTTTCTTCCTCACTCTCACTCGGATCATCTTCACTCCCCTCGTTGTCTTCAGCATAGTCACTGTCAACGCTGTCACCTTCGCTTTCCCCACTGACGTCAAGCTGAGCCCCATTGGGTACGGGTGAGTGTATGTTTGTCCACTCCTACAAGATAAAAAAATAGCAAAGTCACTCGGTCGAAGATTCAGTCACTCGACAAAGATATGGAAGTAATCAAAATATAAATAACGCACCATATTTTGTGGATTATTTTCAGCAGAGTAAGGCAAGAGTCGCTTGGCTCCTAATGGATTGTCACAGGCTCGAGTGATGCTTTTGAGCCACTGAGCTACGGTTTCCTCAGAAACCTCCGCCGGGTGTGACCGAGTGTAGTCCACAAAGCCCGAGTAGTGCCACATGGCATGATCGCTCGCCTGAAGAGGCTGAATACACCGACCAAGGAATGTGTCGAGCAGGTCCAACCTCGTCACTCCACCACGGACCAAGTTAACCACCTCATTCAACAACATCCCCACCTGAGTCTTCTCATCGTCAAACACGTTTATCGTTCTAGGAGCAGTCGGTCCCTCCAAGGTGAATGGGGCAAGGCCACTCGACATGTTTGGAGATGCAATAGCATTACTGTAAAACCAAGTCGACTGCCAGTTCTGGACTGACTCATGAAGGGTCATCAGAGGATACGTACTCCTAGTCCTCTTTTGAATCCCCATACCACCGCACAACTGAATGATATGAGTCCTACTATCACTCAGGTTTGCTTTCTTCACTGCTTGGGAGCGCATAGTGAAGATGTGTTTAAACAGTCCCCAGTTAGGAGGACAGCCCAGAAAGCATTCACACAGCGTAATGAATGCATCAAGATATGCGATGGAGTTGGGAGGAAGAAAATGAAGTTGCTCACCGAAATAATTCAGGAAACCACGAATGAAAGAATGATGGGGCACAGAGAAACCTCGCTCAATGTGAGTAAGGAGGAGGACTCGTTCCCCTTCGCACGGCTCTGGTTCAAGCCCTCCTTCACGCAACCTCCATGACTTTTTAGCCACCATCACTACAGGAAATTAGTTTTTTGCCATCTTCCAAATCATTGTCGTCTGCTGGCTGATGGCAAAGAGTGTCTTTTCCGTCAGCTCCCAAAAAGCGGACGACAAAGAACTAGCTGATGGCAAAGAAGGTCTTTGCCAACAGTCAATTCTTTGTCGTCAGCCGCTGATACGTCCATTTTGCATCATGCTTTCATGTTGATATTTATGTCTTTATGGGCTGTTATTACACTTCAAGGTACAATACTTATGCCTTTTCTCTCTTATTTTACAAGGTTTACATGAAGAGGGAGAATGCCGGCAGCTGGAATTGTGGCCTGAAAAAGGAGCAAGTTTGAGATACCTATTCTGTGCAACTCCAAAAGCTGTAAAAATCAACGAGGAATTATTTTGGAATTATAAAAAATACTGGGCCGAAGAACTACCACAGGGGAGCCACGAGGAGGCTACAAGCCTGCTAGGCGTGACCTACCCCCCTAGCCGCGCCTAGGGGGCTTGTGGGATCCCTGTTGGCCCTCTGGCTCCCCTCTTTTGCTATAAGAAGGGTTTCGTTCCAGAAAAAATCAAGAGGAGCCTTTCGGGAGGAATCGCCGCTGTCACAAGGCGGAACTTGAGCAGAACCAATCTAGAGCTCCGACAGGATCGTCCTGCCGAGGAAACTTCCCTCCCAGAATGGGAAATCGTCGCCATCGTCATCACCAACACTCCTCTCATCAGAGGGAATTCATCACCATCAACATCTTCATCAACACCATCTCATCTCCAAACTCTAGTTCATCTCTTGTAACAAATCTCCATGTTGCGACTCCGATTGGTACTTGTAAAGTTGCTAGTAGTGTTAATTACTCTTTGTAGTTGATGCTAGTTGGATTACTCGGTGGAAGATTATATGTTCAGATCCTTGATTCTATTAAATACCTCTCTGGTCATGAATATGATTATGCTTTGTGAGTAGTCACTTTTGTTCCTGGGGACGTGGGATAAGTCATGCTATAAGTAGTGATGTGAATTTGGTATTCGTTCCATATTTTGATACGTTGTATGTTGTTTTTCCTCTAGTGGTGTTATGTGAACGTCGACTACATAGCACTTCACCATTATTTGGGCCTAGAGGAAGGCAATGCGAAGTAATAAGTAGATGATGGGTTGCTAGAGTGAGAGAAGCTAAAACCCTAGTTTATGCGTTGCTTCGTAAGGGGCTGATTTGGATCAACTAGTTTAATGCTATGGTTAGGCTTTGTCTTAATTCTTCTTTTGTAGTTGTGGATGCTTGCCAGAGGGGTTAATCATCAGTGGGAGGTTTTTCTAAATAAGGGCAGCACCCAAGCACCGGTCCACCCACATATCAAACTATCAAAGTAGCGAACGCGGATCATATGAACATGATGAAAACTAGCTTGACAGAAATTCCCGTCTGTCGTCGGGAGCGCTTTACCTCCTATAAGAGTTTGTCAAGGCTTGTCCCTTGCTACAAAAGGGATTGGGCCACTTTTCTGCACCGTTGTCACTATTGTTACTTGCTACTTCCTACGAATCATCTTATGACACAACTGTCTGTTACCGATAATTTCAGTGCTTGCAGAGAATACCTTGCTGGAAACCACTTGTCAAATCCTTCTGCTCCTCCTTGGGTTCGACACTCTTACTTATCGAAAGGACTACTATAGATCCCCTACACTTGTGGGTCATCAGCCGTAGACGACAACAATGAGAAAAGCAGACGACAAAGCTTTGGGCTGGGCCCATCTGGTCGGGGAAAGCTCAGGTCAAACTACTCCCCTTCTTTGCCGTCTGCTGGCGGACAGCAAAGACTCCAGAGGCAGACGGAAAAGAGTATAGACCCTTCGTCGTCCGACAGCAAAACGGCAAAGTACATGAATCTACTAACGGTTGTCCTACCCCCACCTCGGCCCCCTCTCTCTTTCAAACGGCCACTCTCTCTCTCTTCTCCCCCGACGCCCACCACCGCCACCCCCGTCGCCCGGCCACCCCCGGCGCCACCCCGGTGCCCCACAGCCATGCCGCCGCCGCCCCACCACCCCCGGCACCGCCCCGGTGCCCCACAACCCCCCGGCGCTGCCGCCCCGCCACCCCCGTCGCTGTCCCGCAGCCCTAACACCCCCAGCGCCGTCCCGCCGCCCCAACACGCCCGGCCCCGCCGCCCATGACGCCACAGCCGCCCCTGCCGGTGAGCCTCCACACCCCCTGCATTTATACGTGAGTATATTAACATCCTTTGAAGGAATAAGATGCAACTTTCAATTTTTTTTATTCATTGCCTTATTCATTCCTATTTTGACAAAGATATGGTATGTAGAACATTACCCATGCTGGGAATCTAGTGAAAATGACATATATAGGCTTGTCTTTTGGTTTAGACATTTGGCGTTGTGTGCTCTTAGCAGCCATATATTGAACCCCTGGTAATCTATTGTTGATGTGCCTTGTGGCTGTGGTCAAGATGGTACTGGCAAGGAAGAAAAAATGTTGTGTACATCGACGGGCTAAAATTATCTGATGCAAGTGCTTGCTTGATTTCCAGTTCAGAGCAATGCGTGGTAAACCTACAGATTAAGCACAATGTCATTTCCAAAGGACATTGTAACTCTTGTTCTTGTTTACCTGACACTGGTTGTTGTTCTGGACATGTATTATTGCAGACTGGTAATTTCTCTGATTGTGATCCTGCTAGTGTACCAAATGGTTCAGCTAGACTGGTTATTGGTATGACCTTATTCATTCAGGATTTTGGTGAAGCACCGCCTTTGAGAAACTTATTTTTGTGTGTGTTTCCTTTAGTGGGTGCAAACCTTTGTTTTTGTTTTAACTACAAATGTATTTGGCTATCAAACTACTTTTCCGCTATCCAATTTTGTTCGTGCAAAAATTGCTTGTGTTATACGTAGGTGTTTAGTTTTTATGTTAACTAGAAAGTACTAAAGTTATCTATCCTACCTCCACCAGACTACAAATTTATTATTGTATTAATATGAGAAATATAAGATGTAATCATTCTTTAGGTTATTGGGGTTAGGCTCTTGGACTGCATCATGACCACAATGAAGTTTATTTATTTTCCTACAATTTACCCCTAGCAACGCACGGGCATTCTACTAGTAGGGGTAATTTCATTACTAGGCCATATCTTGGTAATGTTCCTAATGGTCTTGGAAATTCTTATAGTAATTCTTGTTGAAATCCTTCTACAAATTCTAATAGGATACTCTCTAATCTTGAGAACACAATTAAGGAATTCATTAATTCTCAAAAAAAATTCAATACTATCTTTTTTTTATGTTGTACTAATTTATGTTTATCTTTGTCATGGCATGTCAGCAGGTGTTGAAATATGGTGGGCGCGGGTCCAGATCGCTCGACGGGTTCTTCTACGGCGGCCCGCACGAGGGCTGGTACTTCCATTCCACCCCTATCTCTCCGTAGAGCCTTGGAATACAGTCTGACGACACCACCCGCGGGTGCTTCTTCGTTGGCGGCATTGCCCACTTGGAGAGGAGTTGGTCGAGTAGGGAAGAAGGGGAAGGTTTCAGGGAAAGGTGCTGGCCGCGGAAGAAGTAGGCAGACAGTTGCACCGACCTCGCCGCCACCACCAGCTCATTCACCCGAGCACATGACTACTATGGTGTACCCGTTTGAGGAGGAGTCTACGGGGACTCTGGTCCAGGAGACTCGGGTGGACATGCATTCGGCGCATGAGACTACGGTCCAGGATCAGCCTCGGGTTGAGGTGCCTTCAGCCCACGAGACTCGGGTTCCTGAGGCTACATCCCAGGAGACACCTGCCACACACGCTTTGGCCGACGTGGAGAGGTCCGGATGGGGTGCTGGGCCGGATCGATCCGAGGTGCCGAATGGGACTAAGGTTTCGGATTGGACCGAGGGTCCGGGTGGCTGTTTTGTTGATGGCGGGGATGAGTTTATGGATAGTGAGGGAGATGTGCAGGTGGACGGGGCCACCGTGTACAAGCGTGGTAGTACACGCCTCCCGGTCGTGCCGGCTACCCGCGAGCAGAGGCCGGTGATTAAGCCTAAAGGGCATTGGTAAGTACATTTACTCATTTTTTATCTTTTCCTTCAAGTTTCTTCAAATATCTAAAGCGGTAACCTTATCATATTGCAGGGGATGGGCACACCCTCGTGGAGTCCGCAAGCCGAACTGCGTCCTGGGTGTGCTTTGCCGAACATATTTTTTGGGGTTTGTCACGTTGCCTGGTGAGGGTCAGGTTCCTACACTAGGATTTTCCTAGGAGCACTACTAGGCTGCGGAGGCCCCGCCGGAGGAAATTATAGATGGTGTCTTGTGACACACGAGGGCCGAGATGGTGATCAAGAGCTTTTGGGTAAATTATCCTTTTACACAATCCAAAATTAACAATATAGCTAATTATTGTACTAACCGGTGTTGTCTCGTTTGATTGCAGACCTTCTATAGGTGTGAGGAGGGATATAAGGAGGAGGCGGCCAAGGTTCTCGAGGCCGAGTGTATGCGGTTATTACAGAACTTACGCCACGAGGCTCGGCCCCAGGCTATTCGAGACTACTACACCACGCGTGGTATTACGAAGGAGAAGAAGGAGTGCCACGCCAAGTATCCGAAGAAGGAGCAGTACATGAAGGTAATTACCTAATCTTAAGGCCTTCTACGCAGTTCTTTTGATTTGATTCATAGGCGTAGCGCTCAAAATTCTTTCTAATAACTAATAGGTGCCCCGACATGGTGTGCGGATAAGATGGATTGTTGGGAGGCGTTGGTGGATGAGTGGTGCACAAGGAACTAGCGAGGAGTCCATGACAATGCGAAGGATCGGCGGAGCCAAATGGTTGGTGTGCCACACCATCAAGGCAGCATCAACTTACTTCAGTTCGAACAAAACTGGTATGTGGTTTGCTTCATGATTCATGCAATTCATTCTTCATGCTAGCTTGAGCCCCTTACTAATACTCTGTTCCTCTCTTTTAGGCGCATCACAATAAGATGGAGATGCCACACTTGTACGACCTTTATGGCATGGCCCATAGTGCCTCCTACAAGAAGGCAAAGGCATTCTCTGAGTATGATGTGGATGATCCAAAAAACTTCACCAACATATCATCCCACCACAAGCTCGTGATATACAGGGACAGGGAAGTCTAGGAAAGGGGAGAACTTCAACCCTAGGCAGGAACCTTTGGATCCAGAGCTGGTGATGATATATGGTGGTGGGAGGCCCCATGCTCGATAGCCATTGGAGATGGGATAATACGTTGTCCACTCACTCCCCCAGAGATCAAGGCGCGCCAGTCAAGCTTCTGTCCTTAGATAACGCCTCGTCCACGGCTAGTCGATCTTGCCATCAAGGTTAGTTTTACGGACTTAGAAAACATTCGTCCATTTCATTATGTGTGTGACCATATTTAACCCAAGTTAGCTCCAAAATGACATATAGTTAGCTTGGCTTCCACCTAAATTAGATGGATAAAGAAAAATAGAAATAGAAATAAGAGGAATAAGAACAAGAAGAAGAACAGGAGGAAGAAGAGGAGAAGAGGAGGAGGAGGAGAAGAAGAAGAAGAAGAAGAGGATAAGCGGAAAGAAAGAGGAAACATGAAAATAAGGAACAAGAAGAAGAAGAGAAGAAGAATAGAAGAAGAAGAGGATAAGCGGAAAGAAAGAGGAAACATGAAAAGAAGGAACAAGAAGAAGAAGAGAAGAAGAAGAGAAGAAGAAGGAGAAGGAGGAGGAGGAGAAGGAGCCCTCCTTCTTCTCCTTCTTCTCTCCTCCTTCTTCTTCTCCCTCCTTCTTCTCCTTCTTCTTCTCCTTCTTCTCTGCTCCTTCTTCTTCTCCCTCCTTATTCTCCTTCTCATTCTTCTCTCCTCCTTCTTCTCCTTCTTCTTCTCCTCCTCCTTCAACTTATTCTTTTTCTTCTCCTTCTTCTCTTCTTGCTTCTTCTATTTCTTTTTCAATTTAGCTTATTTTCCCCAACAAAGACATACTTAGCTAATTATCCTCCAAAATGACATAATTAGCTTAGTTAGGGTAAAAACATCATAAGAACCTTGGTTAGCTCACAACTTAGCTAATTATCATCCAAAATGACATAATTAGCTTAGTTAGCTCCAAAATGGCCTATTTAATAAAAAATGATCTATACTTAGCTAGGTTCTCTCCTAAATGACATAATAAGGCCTAAGAGAAGAAGGGAAGAAGAAAAATATAAGGAGAATGAGAGAAAAAAGAAGAAAAAAAAGTAAGTATAGAAGAGGATAAAAAAACTGAAATAGAAATAAGAGGAAGAAGAAGAAGAAGAAGAAGAAGAAGAAGAGGAAGAAGAGGATAAGAGGATGAGGAGGAGGAGGAGGAGGAGGAGAATAAGAAGAGGAGAAGAAGGATAAGAAAGAGAAAAAATGAAAAGAAGGAAGATGAAGAAGAAGAGAAGAAGAAGAAAAGATAAAGAGAAGAAGGAGGAGAAGGAGGAGGAGGATAATTGAAGGAGACCTCCTTCTTCTTCTTCTTCTCTCCTCATTCTTCTTCTCCCTCCTTCTTCTCCTTCTCCTTCTCCTTCTTCTCTCCTCCTTCTTCTCCTTCTTCTTCTCCTCCTCCTTCTCCTTCTCCTTCTTCTTTTTCTTCTCATTCTTCTCTTCTTGCTTCTTCTCTTTGTTCTTCAATTTAGCTTATTTTCCCCAACAAACACATACTTAGCTAATTATCCTCCAAAATGACATAATTAGCTTACTTAGGGTAATAACATCATAAGTACCTTGGTTAGCTCACAACTTAGCTAATTATCCTCCGAAATGACATAATTAGCTTAGTTAGCTCCAAAATGTCCTATTTAATAAAAAATGGCCTATACTTAGCTAAGTTCTCTCCTAAATGACATAATAAGGCCTAAGAGAAGAAGAGAAGAATAAAAAATAAGGAGAAGAAGATAAAAAAGAAGAAAAGAAGAATAAGTAGAACAAGAGGATAAAGAAAAATAGAAATAGAAATAAGAGGAAGAAGGAGAAGAAGAAGAGGAGGAAGAAGATGAGAAGAGGAGGAGGAGGAGGAGGATAAGAAGAAGAAGAAGAGGAGAATAAGAAGAAAGAGGAAAAACGAAAAGAAGCAAGAAGAAGAAGAAGAGAAGAAGAAGAGAAGATGAAGGAGAAGGATCCCTCCTTCTTCTCCTTATTCTCCTTCTTCTCTCCTCCTTCTTCTCCCTCCTTCTTCTCCTTCTTCTTCTCCTTCTTCTCTCCTCCTTATCCTCCTTCTCTAAGTTCTCTCCTAAATGACATAATTACCTAAGTTCTCTCCTAAATGACATAATTAGCCAAGTTCTCTCCTAAATGACATAATTAGCTAAGTTCTCTCGTAACTAACATAATTAGCCAAGTTCTCTCCTAAATGACATAATTATACCATTAAGCTCCAAAAATACATAGTTAGCTCATTTAGCTCCAAAAAAAGGAGAAGAGTAGAAATGAAAAGGAAGAAGAAAAAGAAGAAGGGAAAAAGAAGAGAAGGAGAAGGAGAAGAAGGAGGAGGAGAAGAAGAAGAGAAGAAGGAGAAGGAGGAGAAGGAGCTCCAAAATGGCCTATTAGGATAAAGAAAAATAGAAATAGAAATATGAAGAAGAAGAAGCAGAAGAAGAAGAATAGGAAGAATAGGAGAAGAGGAGGAGGAGGAGGAGGAGAAGCAGAAGAAGAGGAGAAGAAGAAAAAAGAGGAAAAATGAAAAGAAGGAAGAAGAAGAAGAAGAGAAGAAGAAGAGAAGAAGAAGATAAGAAGAAGGAGAAGGAGGAGGACAAGAAGGAGCCCTCCTTCTTCTCCTTCTTCTTCTTCTTCTTCTCTCCTTCTTCTCTCCTCCTTCTTATTCTCCCTCCTTCTTCTCCTTCTTCTTCTCCTCCTTCTTCTCCTCCTTATTCTCCTTCTTCTTCTCCTCTTCTCCTCCTTCTCCTTCTCCTTCTCCTTCTCCTCCTCCTCCTCCTCCTCCTCCTTATTCTTGTTTTTCTTCTCCTTCTTATCTTCTTGCATCTTCTGTTTCTTCTTCAATTTAGCTTATTTGTAATATATATGTTGTTGTTATTCTTCTGACTTTGTTATTCCCATTTTGCAGATTGGATGTACTACTTGCGTGGAAGCTGGCATTGAAGTGCGTTAGTTCTAGATTTTATTTGAGTTGATGAACAATGTGCAACTAGATGTATATGTATATATGGATGAACAATATATGTGGAATTATATGTATGTATATATGGATGAAACTTTGTATGTGTTGGTTCTTTCGATATATGGGATGTACGTTGATAAACAAATGGCATTGATGAACTTTATATGTATATCATATATGTGTTGTGACCTATATATCATATATGTGCTATGAATTATATATATGTATATATATTCTGTGAAATAGAAAAAATAAACAAAAAAGTGACAATTTTGGCTCTTTGCCATCTGCCAGCTGATGGCAAAGGCCTTTGCCATCAGGGAGCAGACGACAAAGAGGCCACGTGGCACCCAGCTGTGCAACCTGGGCAGCAACAGCTGTCCATATGGGCTCTTTGCCGTCTGCTGCTTCGGAAGGCTGACGGCAAAGCGGTAGGGAGGCGGACGACAAAGATGCGGAGGGAAGCAGACGGCAAAGACTCCGTTAGCCCTAACAGAGGCGGCTCCTGTCGGCTGCCGTGGCAAACTCTTTGGCGACTGCTCAATGTCCGACAGTGACGACAAAGAGCTTTGTCGTCCGCTTAGTGTAGGGTGACGGTAAAAAAGCTACAATGCCGTCATAGGCTGACGCAGAATCTTTGCCGACAGGTGGCAGACGACAAAGATCTTTTTTGTGTGTGTGGACCTCTTTGCCGTATGTGATGGCAGGCGGCAAAGAGGTTGATTCCTGTAGTGCATCTCGTGTTCAACAAGCTCCAGAACGTCCTCCCTACGGACAGTTGACGAGAGAAAATCTCCCTGGATCCACCCTGGCGGCAACGCAGATCTGCCGCCTCCTTTCTACGACCTTCCGCCCTTCTTGATGAGCTCGAGTTGCCTCGTCTTGCCCTTTGTCATTGCCACGGCAGCGGAAATGGATCAAAGCAGCAGCTGCGAGGCAGAGGTGGAGAGGAAGCAGGGGAGAATCAGGGGAAATTATTGCTTCAACCCTAGCGCCGGCCATATTTATAACCGCCCGAGTGAGTCACTGATTGGTGGACCCACCGAATCTCTGTCTATCCCGATAACACAAGAGACGAGATACGTGGTGATAAGAGCGGCACGATAATCGAGGCATCTCTACCCCACTTCCCCAGGTTGTTGCATTATCATCACATAGTGCGCGCTAACCGAAATTTTGGATCATGTGAAATCCGTACCTGACAAAGTGATTCGTCACATCTCAAAATCACATTAACCACTCGGATCAACCTCAATGCTTAAATTCATTCGGACATGCTTCACAACAGAATCGATCATGGTGAATGATGAAGACTTCAGTTGACACACAGTTCTATCAAGCTTGAAATTATGTTCAAGATCGGTATGCCCCGACAGAATCTGCATCGACCCCTTCCTCACTCAAACCTCGATCCATTCAGGGGCTAATGATGGGGAAATGTACCTAGGGTAGGGTCACAGGCTTGGCCTAGGTGTCCTACCTAAGGTACCTCATTATTAACTTGAAGGTCGCAAGGAAGATTCCGATTTGATATCAATGGCGTGTAAGTCACTCGGTAAGCAATCACTGAGAGTATGTTCCCCTTCACTCGACAACCAACTTCCACTCGGAAGAAACCATTCGACGCCGAAGTCCAGAAGCCACTCAAGGGAGGCCAACAGGCGAGCGTTCGGGTGGTCATCATGAATAGCATTAAATACGCATGTTATCAGTAACATACACCTTTAAACTCTATCGATCAAACCATTAGATGCTGCGCCTTGATGAGGTGTAGTGCACTCTATACACTACTGAAATTCATAAATTTGCCGTCCACCAAAGCTGACGGCAAAGGGTGCAACCACGGACGGCAAAGGCTTTGCCGTCGGTCAGCAGACGGCAAAGTAGACGGTAAAATAAGTCCGGTGAAGAGGTTCTTTGCCATCAGCTTTCCCAAAGCGGACGGCAAAGAATATTTGCCATGAGTGGGCTGACGGCAAATTAGCTGGGACGGCAAAGGGTGCAACGTCCCCGTTAAGTGTTAACGGCAGGCCATCTGCCTTTGCCGTCTGCCTCCCCTCCTTAGCCGTGCGTGGGCACACGGCAAAGAGGGGAGAGAGAGGGGGCAGATTCCCCCCTTTGCCGTCTGCCTCCACCCCTTTGCCATGTGGGGGCAGACGGCAAAGAGGGGAGAGAGAGGGGCAGATTCCCCCCTTTGTCGTCTGCCTCCCCCCCTTTGCCATGTGGGGGCAGATGGCAAAGAGGGGAGAGAGAGGGGGCAGATTCCCCCATTTGCCGTCTGCCTCCCCCCCTTTGCCATGTGGGGGCAGACAGCAAAGAGGGGAACCAACCCCTTATTTATTTATTTTTTGTTATATACAGCATTTTTAACAATAATCAGGATATATATATATATATATTTGACATAAATAAATTTATTTCCGTACTGATAACCATATTAAAATAACCTCTTATATCCAGCTATCAAGTTGCATCCACGTGCATTCAAAGTTTCATATATTACACCAGTTTCATCCACGTGCATACAAAGTTTCATATATTCATATACTACAATAGTTTCATTACAACCCATGTTACAAGAAATCATCTTCAAGCATTCCATCAATATTTGCCAAGCTTCCCGTGAAGTGAAGGTAATCTGCAAAATGACAAATAAGAAAGTTAGAAGAATAATAGTAGATGAAGTAGTGTATATATAGGTTATTTCAGAGAGGAATTAGCTAAGTATAGACCATTTAGGAGCTAACTAAGCTAATTATGTCATTTAGGTGGAACCCTGGCTAACTATAGGTCGTTTCAGAGCTAACTTGGGTAAAATAGGTCATTTCGGAGCAAACTACGCTTATTAAGCCATTTTTTATCTAGCTAGGCTAATTATAGGCCATTTAATACCTAATTTAGGGGGAATAGGTCATGTTGCAGCTACGTAAGCCTTATTATGTCATTTCGACGATAATTAGCTAAGTATAGGTCATTTTTTATTGAATAGACCATTCAGGAGCTAACTAAGCAAATTATGTCATTTAGATGGATAATTAGCCAATTTAGGCTTCGTTGGATAACTCTAAGCTACGTACAATAAGAAGAAGTAAAAGAAGGAGGAGGAGGAGGAGAAGGAGATGGAAGAGGAGAAGAAGAAGAAAATAAGAAGGAGAAGGAGAAGGAGGAAGAAGGAGGAAGAAGGAGAAGGAGGAGCTCCTTCTCCTTCTTCTCCTCCTTCTTCTTATCCTCCTCCCTCTCCTTCTTCTTCTTCTCCTCTTCTTCTTCTTCCTTCCTTTCATTTTTCCTCTTTCTTCTCCTCTCGTCTCCTTCTTCGGGCTAAATTGGCTAAGAATGCCTTTTTGGAGCTAATTATGTCATGTCGAGGATAATTAGCTAAGTATAGGTCATTTTTTATTAAATAGACCATTTAGGAGCTAACTAAGCTAGTTATGTCATTTAGATGGATAATGAGCCAATTTAGGCTTTGTTGGATGAGTCTAATTAAGCTACGTAGAATAAGAGAAAGAGAAGAAGAAGTAAAAGAAGGAGGAGGAGGAGGAGGAGGAGAAGGAGACTGAAGAGGAGAAGAAGAAGAAAAGAAGAAGGAGAAGGAGAAGGAGGAAGAAGGAGAAGGAGGAGCTCCTTCTCCTTCTTCTCCTCCTTCTTCTTATCCTCCTCCCTCTCCTTCTTCTTCTCCTCTTCTTCTTCTTCCTTCCTTTCATTTTTCCTCTTTCTTCTCCTCTCTCCTCCTTCTTCGGGCTAAATTGGCTAAGAATGCCTTTTTGGAGCTAATTATGTCATTTCGAGGATAATTAGCTAAGTATAGTTCATTTTTTATTAAATAGACCATTTAGGAGCTAACTAAGCTAATTATGTCATTTAGATGGATAATGAGCCAATTTAGGCTTTGTTGGATGAGTCTAATTAAGCTACGTAGAATAAGAGAAAGAGAAGAAGAAGTAAAAGAAGGAGGAGGAGGAGGAGGAGGAGGAGAAGGAGACGGAAGAGGAGAAGAAGAAGAAAAGAAGAAGGAGAAGGAGAAGGAGGAAGAAGGAGGAAGAAGGAGAAAGAGGAGCTCCTTCTCCTTCTTCTCCTCCTTCTGCTTATTCTCCTCCCTCTCCTTCTCCTTCTTCTCCTCTTCTTCTTCTTCCTTCCTTTCATTTTTCCTCTTTCTTCTCCTCTCGTCTCCTTCTTCGCGCTAAATTGGCTAAGAATGCCTTTTTGGAGCTAATTATGTCATTTCGAGGATAATTAGCTAAGTATAGGTCGTTTTTTATTAAATAGACCATCTAGGAGCTAACTAAGCTAATTATGTCATTTAGATGGATAATTAGCCAATTTAGGCTTTGTTGGATGAGTGTAATTAAGCTACGTAGAATAAGAGAAAGACAAGAAGAAGTAAAAGAAGGAGGAGGAGGAGGAGGAGGAGGAGAAGGAGACGGAAGAGGATAAGAAGAAGAAAAGAAGAAGGAGAAGGAGAAGGAGGAAGAAGGAGGAAGAAGGAGAAGGAGGAGCTCCTTCTCCTTCTTCTCCTCCTTCTGCTTATCCTCCTCCCTCTCCTTCTCCTTCTTCTCCTCTTCTTCTTCTTCCTTCCTTTCATTTTTCCTCTTTCTTCTCCTCTCGTCTCCTTCTTCGGGCTAAATTGTCAAAGAATGCCTGTTTGGAGCTAATTATGTCATTTCGAGGATAATTAGCTAAGTATAGGTCATTTTTTATTAAATAGACCATTTAGGAGCTAACTAAGCTAATTATGTCATTTAGATGGATAATTAGCCAATTTAGGCTTTGTTGGATGAGTCTAATATAGCTACGTAGAATAAGAGAAAGAGAAGAAGAAGTAAAAGAAGGAGGAGGAGGACGAGGAGGAGGAGAAGGAGACGGAAGAGGAGGAGAAGAAGAAAAGAAGAAGGAGAAGGAGAAGGAGGAAGAAGGGGGAAGAAGGAGAAGGAGGAGCTCCTTCTCCTTCTTCTCCTCCTTCTTCTTATCCTCCTCCCTCTCCTTCTTCTTCTCCTCTTCTTCTTCTTCCTTCCTTTCATTTTTCCTCTCTCTTCTCCTCTCGTCTCCTTCTTCGCGCTAAATTGGCTAAGAGGGCCTTTTTGGAGCTAATTATGTCATTTCGAGGATAATTAGCTAAGTATAGGTCATTTTTTATTAAATAGACCATTTAGGAGCTAACTAAGCTAATTATGTCATTTAGATGGATAATGAGACAATTTAGGCTTTGTTGGATGAGTCTAATTAAGCTACGTAGAATAAGAGAAAGAGAAGAAGAAGTAAAAGAAGGAGGAGGAGGAGGAGGAGGAGGAGAAGGAGACGGAAGAGGATAAGAAGAAGAAAAGAAGAAGGAGAAGGAGAAGGAGGAAGAAGGAGGAAGAAGAAGAAGGAGGAGCTCCTTCTCCTTCTTCTCCTCCTTCTGCTTATCCTCCTCCCTCTCCTTCTCCTTCTTCTCCTCTTCTTCTTCTCCCTTCCTTTCATTTTTCCTCTTTCTTCTCCTCTCGTCTCCTTCTTCGGGCTAAATTGTCAAAGAATGCCTGTTTGGAGCTAATTATGTCATTTCGAGGATAATTAGCTAAGTATAGGTCATTTTTTATTAAATAGACCATTTAGGAGCTAACTAAGCTAATTATGTCATTTAGATGGATAATTAGCCAATTTAGGCTTTGTTGGATGAGTCTAATATAGCTACGTAGAATAAGAGAAAGAGAAGAAGAAGTAAAAGAAGGAGGAGGAGGACGAGGAGGAGGAGAAGGAGACGGAAGAGGAGAAGAAGAAGAAAAGAAGGAGAAGGAGAAGGAGGAAGAAGGGGGAAGAAGGAGAAGGAGGAGCTCCTTCTCCTTCTTCTCCTCCTTCTTCTTATCCTCCTCCCTCTCCTTCTTCTTCTCCTCTTCTTCTTCTTCCTTCCTTTCATTTTTCCTCTTTCTTCTCCTCTCGTCTCCTTCTTCGGGCTAAATTGGCTAAGAGGGCCTTTTTGGAGCTAATTATGTCATTTCGAGGATAATTAGCTAAGTATAGGTCATTTTTTATTAAATAGACCATTTAGGAGCTAACTAAGCTAATTATGTCATTTAGATGGATAATGAGACAATTTAGGCTTTGTTGGATGAGTCTAATTAAGCTACGTAGAATAAGAGAAAGAGAAGAAGAAGTAAAAGAAGGAGGAGGAGGAGGAGGAGGAGAAGGAGACGGAAGAGGAGAAGAAGAAGAAAAGAAGAAGGAGAAGGAGAAGGAGGAAGAAGGAGGAAGAAGGAGAAGGAGGAGCTCCTTCTCCTTCTTCTCCTCCTTGTGCTTATCCTCCTCCCTCTCCTTCTCCTTCTTCTCCTCTTCTTCTTCCTTCCTTCCTTTCATTTTCCTCTTTCTTCTCCTCTCGTCTCCTTCTTCGGGCTAAATAGGCTAAGAATGCCTTTTTGGAGCTAATTATGTCATTTCGAGGATAATTAGCTAAGTATAGGTCATTTTTTATTAAATAGACCATTTAGGAGCTAACTAAGCTAATTATGTCATTTAGATGGATAATTAGCCAATTTAGGCTTTGTTGGAATAGTCTAATATAGCTACGTAGAATAAGAGAAAGAGAAGAAGAAGTAAAAGAAGGAGGAGGAGGACGAGGAGGAGGAGAAGGAGACGGAAGAGGAGAAGAAGAAGAAAAGAAGAAGGAGAAGGAGAAGGAGGAAGAAGGGGGCAGAAGGAGAAGGAGGAGCACCTTCTCCTTCTTCTCCTCCTTCTTCTTATCCTCCTCCCTCTCCTTCTTCTTCTCCTCCTCTTCTTCTTCTTCCTTCCTTTCATTTTTCCTCTTTCTTCTCCTCTCATCTCCTTCTTCGGGGTAAATTGGCTAAGAATGCCTTTTTGGAGCTAATTATGTCATTTCCAGGATAATTAGCTAAGTATAGGTCATTTTTTATTTAATAGACCATTTAGGAGCTAACTAAGCTAATTATGTCATTTAGATGGATAATGAGCCGATTTAGGCTTTGTTGGATGAGTCTAATTAAGCTACGTAGAATAGGAGAAAGAGAAGAAGGGTTAAAAGAAGGAGGAGGAGGAGGAGGAGGAGGAGAAGGAGACAGAAGAGGAGAAGAAGAAGAAAAGAAGAAGGAGAAGGAGAAGGAGGAAGAAGGAGGTAGAAGGAGAAGGAGGAGCTCCTTCTCCTTCTTCTCCTCCTTCTGCTTATCCTCCTCCCTCTCCTTCTCCTTCTTCTCCTCTTCTTCTTCTTCCTTCCTTTCATTTTTCCTCTTTCTTCTCCCCTCGTCTCCTTCTTCGGGCTAAATAGGCTAGGAATGCCTTTTTGGAGCTAATTATGTCATTTCGAGGATAATTAGCTAAGTATAGGTCATTTATTATTAAATAGACCATTTAGGAGCTAACTAAGCTAATTATGTCATTTAGATGGATAATTAGCCAATTTAGGCTTTGTTGGATGAGTCTAATTAAGCTGCGTAGAATAAGAGAAAGAGAAGAAGAAGTAAAAGAAGGAGGAGGAGGAGGAGGAGGAGGAGGAGACGAAAGAGGAGAAGAAGAAGAAAAGAAGAAGGAGAAGGATAAGGAGGAAGAAGGAGGAAGAAGGAGAAGAGGAGCTCCTTCTCCTTCTTCTCCTCCTTCTGCTTATCCTCCTCCCTCTCCTTCTCCTTCTTCTCCTCTTCTTCTTCTTCCTTCCTTTCATTTTTCCTCTTTCTTCTCCTCTCGTCTCCTTCTTCGGGCTAAATTGGCTAAGAATGCCTTGTTGGAGCTAATTATGTCATTTCGAGGATAATTAGGTAAGCATAGGTCATTTTTTATTAAATAGACCATTTAGGAGCTAACTAAGCTAATTATGTCAATTAGATGGATAATTAGCCAATTTTGGCTTTGTTGGATGAGTCTAATATAGCTACGTAGAATAAGAGATAGGGAAGAAGAATTAAATAAGGACGAGGAGGAGGAGGAGGAGGAGAAGGAGACGGAAGAGGAGAAGAAGAAGAAAAGAAGAAGGAGAAGGAGAAGGAGGAAGAAGGGGGAAGAAGGAGAAGGAGGAGCTCCTTCTCCTTCTTCTCCTCCTTCTTCTTATCCTCCTCCCTCTCCTTCTTCTTCTCCTCTTCTTCTTCTTCCTTCCTTTCATTTTTCCTCTTTCTTCTCCTCTCGTCTCCTTCTTCGGGCTAAATTGGCTAAGAATGCCTTTTTGGAGCTAATTATGTCATTTCGAGGATAATTAGCTAAGTATAGGTCATTTTTTATTAAATAGACCATTTAGGAGCTAACTAAGCTAATTATGTCATTTATATAGATAATTAGCCAATTTAGGCTTTGTTGGATGAGTCTAATTAAGCTACGTAGAATAAGAGAAAGAGAAGAAGAAGTAAAAGAAGGAGGAGGAGGAGGAGGAGGAGGAGGAGGAGACGGAAGAGGAGAAGAAGAAGAAAAGAAGAAGGAGAAGGAGAAGGAGGAAGAAGGAGAAGGAGGAGCTCCTTCTCCTTCTTCTCCTCCTTCTCCTCCTTCTTCTTATCCTCCTCCCTCTCCTTCTTCTTCTTCTCCTGTTCTTCTTCTTCCTTCCTTTCATTTTTCCTCTTTATTCTCCTCTCGTCTTCTTCTTCGGGCTAAATTGGCTAAGAATGCCTTTTTGGAGCTAATTATGTCATTTCCAGGATAATTAGCTAAGTATAGGTCATTTTTTATTAAATAGACTATTTAGGAGCTAACTAAGCTAATTTTGTCATTTAGATGGATAATTAGCCAATTTAGGCTTTGTTGGATGAGTCTAATTAATCTACGTAGAATAAGAGAAAGAGAAGAAGAAGTAAAAGAAGGAGGAGGAGGAGGAGATGGATAAGGAGACGGAAGAGGAGAAGAAGAAGAAAAGAAGAAGGAGAAGGAGAAGGAGGAATAAGGAGGAAGAAGGAGACAGAGGAGCTCCTTCTCCTTCTTCTCCTCCTTCTCCTCCTTCTTCTTATCCTCCTCCCTCTCCTTCTTCTTCTTCTCCTCTTCTTCTTCTTCCTTCCTTTCATTTTTCCTCTTTCTTCTCCTCTCGTCTCCTTCTTCGGGCTAAATTGGCTAAGAATGCCTTTTTGGAGCTAATTATGTCATTTCGAGGATAATTAGCTAAGTATAGGTCATTTTTTATTAAATAGACCATTTAGGAGCTAACTAAGCTAATTATGTCGTTTAGATGGATAATTAGCCAATTTAGGCTTTGTTGGAAGAAGAAGGAGAAGGAGGACTAACTAAGCTAACTAAGCTAATTAAGCTAACTAAGCTAACTAAACTAACTAAGCTAATTAAGCCAACTAAGCTAACTAAACTAACTAAGCTAACTAAGCTAACTATGTCATCTAGCTATATTTTATTAAATAGGTCTTTTTGGAGCTAACTAAGCTAATTATGTCATCTAGCTCTGTTTTATTAAAACACTAGAAATAACATACCTAAGTTAGGGTCAAGCACGGTGGCTCTGGCTTGTTTCACCTGGAGAAGGCTGCCCTGGAGAAGGCTCGATTGTAGAAGGGTCGTGCGATGCGTTTCGGGACATATTCTACACCAAACATCGTTTGCAATGTGTAGTTAGCATGAGGACACTCTTAGGATCACTCCACTAAAATGAAACTCACCGTCCCCGCCACGTTAACGACTGGCATCGGCGGAGGGACTTGGCCGTTCTTCTCGCACATAGACTGAACATTTGGTTTCGACAAGTCAAACTTTTTATTTATTAATGAAATGGACATTCAAATGCAAGATTTGAAATAACATGAAGAAGAAACTTACCACGAAGAGCTCATATATGGCCCAGGTAGACGCATCATTCCGTGCCCTCTCCGCCTCCACCAATGCAGTCGTCCTCTCCTCCAGCTCCCTAATTTCCTTATCCTTCTCCGCCATAGCCGCGTGCATTGCCTCTCTCTCTTTCTGAATAGCAGCCTACAACACAACTCATTGTTAGCATATTGGTTCCAACGCACAACATAATGCGGAAAGATATTTGAGTCCATTAAACTAACCTCGATGGCGAGCTCGACTGGCCGTGCACGACGTGTTATCTCCAGACAAGAGCTCGTTTGGCGTGCCTTTATCTGCCATAGAGAGCTAGGACAACGTATAAGGCCGTCTCCAATGGCTATCGACCAATGGGGCCTCCCGTTGCCAGCTATCATCACCAGCTCTGGATCAATAGGCCCCTCGCTCGGGTTAAAGTCCTCCCCTTTCCTCGCCTTCCCGTGATCTCTGTACTTCACGAGCTTGTCGTGGGAGGAGATGTTGGTGTAGTTTTCTGGATGCTCGAGGTCAGACTCAGAGAATGCCTTGACCTACTTGTACGAGGCAGTATGGGCCATCGCATACAGGTCGTACATCTGTGGCGCCTCCGTCTTATTGTGACGCGCCTAAAAGAGAGAGAGAGGAAAATTGTATTGGTAAAGGAGAAGGAAAATTGAATTGCATGAGGCATAAAGCAAACCACATACCCAGTTCTCGCCAAATTGGATTAAGTTGACGCTCCCTTGATGGTGTGGCACGCCAACCATTTTGCCACGCCTCTCCTTGGCGTTGTTGTGGCTGGCCTCCCACGTTTCGAAGCACCACTGATCCACCAAGGCCTCCCAACAATCCATCTTATCCACACACCATCTCGGGGGCACCTAAGTTAATAAAGAGAAATTTGAGCGCGTAAGAACCAAATCAAGGAAACTAACTACAAAGCCTTAATAATATGTAATTACCTTCATGTAATGCTCCTTCTCCATCTTAGCATCACGGCACTTCGCCTTGTCAAGCCTAATACGCCGCGTGGCATAGTTGTCTCGAACAGCCTGCACCCGAGCCTCGTGCTGAAAGTTTTGAAGTAGGCTGCGACATTCGGGTTCGATAACCTTTGTCGCGTCCTCCTCGTATCCCTCCTCACACCTGTAGTAGGTCTGCAAACGAGACAACACCGATTAGTACAATAAATAGCTATGGTTGATTTATAATTGTGTGAAAGAGAAATTACCCAGAACTTTCGGATCACCATGTCCGCCCTCGTGTCACACAAAACACCGTCAATCTCCACCTCCGTCGGGGCCGGGGCACCCAAGTAGTGCTCCCAGGTCATTCCTACCTCTCGCTCCCGACCGGGCAACGTAACAAACCCTAGGAAGTTTTGACGGCAAAGAACACCAAGGACGCTGTTGGGCTTGCGGACACCCTTGGCAACAATCCAACCCCTACAGTATGACAAATTAAAGCCAAAACATTAGATATTTGAGAAAACCCGAAGGCAAAAGGTTAAATAAGAGTAAATTAACTTACATCTCCCCATTTGGCCTAATCGACCACCTCTGCTCGGGGGTCGCTGGCACGAGCGGGAGCCCCGAACTACAACGCTGGTACACGGTAGGCCCCTCACCCAGCTCCTCGTCGCTACCAGCATGGCCACTTGCCTCAGGCCAGGTATCCCACTAGGTCTCTTGGGATGTACCCTCATCCCTGCCTTGCTCCGGAGTCGCCTGGAAGGAAGCCTCTGGGACAGGAGTCTCGTGGGACGATGGCTCGTCGACCTGAGGCTCGTCGACCCGAGCCTCGTGAACCGGAGACCGTGTAGCCTCCACCTCAGACGAATCCACCCTAGAAGTTCTGTGCTCAGGTGAATCAACTTGGGGTGGTGGCGGAGACCGTGTAGCCCTACCTCTCCCGCGGCCACGTGTACCTTTAGTACAACATAAATACCAACATGAGTAATAAAATGTATATAAATACCAATATGCATACAACATGAGTACAACATAAATACCAACATGAATACAACGTGTACCTTTAGTGCCTCTCGGCTTCGCGGGGGGTCGACCTCCTCTCACGGGGGCCGCTCCTTGCAAAGTAGAGAGCAACACTCTCCGAAGAGGCGAGGCAGGAATGGAAGTACCCATCCCATCACCCGCCGAAGAAGAAGCAGCCGCAGAGTGCTTTCGACCCTTTCCCACCATCTTTCAACACCTGTCATGACAAAGAGTAAATGAAATTAGTACAACATAAATACAAACAGGAGTAATAAATTGTATATAATTTAAGTGTATCATCGTCATAAATACCAACATGACTAATAAAAATTGAATACCTAACATGAACTCAAAATTTATATATAGTATAATAGTTGAATACCTGACAAGAACTAATAACAATCGTCCTAGTCTATATATGCTTCGGGGTCAATAAATGCATCATGATCATCACTATCATCAATAAATGCATCATCATCATCACTATCACGAAGAACATGTGGAAGGCCACCATTATGTAATCGGTCAAGAAGTGACAGGTCATCCGCAGCAGTAACCTCTTCTTCTTCCACTTCTTCCTGTTCGGCCTCAGGGGTTAAGACGGATTCACTGTCGCTATCTACTTCAACGTTCAGGGGTGAAGTAGAGCGGTTCTTGAAACGTTTCTTGGACAAACGTGTTTCTTGGAAGAATTCTCCTTCATATGTGTCTGGGTTAATGTGAGGTTCGTACTCCTCTTCATTGAGGGTAGGTGGTCTAAAATGTGGTGGCACTTCATAAACGACATCCCAACCTTTGAGATTTGGATCAGTTTGGCAGGCCCACGGTAGATAGAAAACTTGTGTCGCCTGTTGAGCCGTAATATAGACATCGGGAACATCTAAGTGGGTGTTTTGGTTGATTTCGACTAGTCCTATATGTTCATGAGTCCTTCTAGTCTCCCTCGGCTCAAACCAATAACATTTGAAGACTACGACGGTCGATGGGTTTTCACCATAGAATAGAAGTTCATAAATTGCTTCAACTCTTCCATAATACTCGGTGTCTCCTTCGCCGATAGCAGAGACAGAACAATTTGTAGTCTTTAGGTCGGGCATAGATAGCGCTTTGCCAAAGGTACGAAAGTGATACCCGTTGATGTTGTATTTGTCAAATGAACCGACCTTATAGTCAAAACCATTAGCGACTTGTCTCAACTCGGCGTCCATAGACTCTGCATCAGCCTACAAGTTTAATACGAAAGAATGGATGCATTAGCTGCAAATTATACCAATAAATCAAATGGGCCCTTAATGGTAATAAATTACCCTTTGTTTGAACCAAGAGATGAAACCGGGATAGTCGCCTCCATGCTTTGCGAGAAGCTCAAACTCTTCGACGGAATCCTTTTTGATGACCACTCCATCCGAGAGTTCGGCGACGTATCGACTATATCAAATATCCGGGAATAAGAGTAGTTCAAAGCAATTAGAAGTTGCGGAACAATAAATTACCGAGAACTTACTCGATGTACGGCCGCACTTCTGTTAGGTTGGTGAAGATATACAATGAAATGGTCCGCCATTCTTCGACATCTAACGATTCCCCTTTCGAAGCACCGGATGGTGCGATCTTACCTTTGAATAGGCTGAGGTTGGATCAAACTTTTTCTCGAGCGCCATCACTGTACCGAGGCTTCGGGTTATGCAAATGATGATTTTTGGCTTCGTAGTGTGCTGTCACGAAGTTTGCCGCCTCCTCAGTAATGAATGCCTCGGCCATCGATGCTTCAATTCTACGTTTATTTTTACACTTAGTTCGAAGCGTCTTCTGCATCCTCTCAGTTGAGTAGCACCATCGATTTTGAACGGGCCCCCCATTCTTGCCTCGGTCGGGGGATGCAAAATCAAATGTTGCATTGGATTAAAGAAGCCCGGTGGAAAGATCTTTTCTAATTTGCAGATCAACTCCGGTGCCAACTCTTCCATTTCATCTAGCTCGCCAGGCGATAGTTCTTTCGCACAAAGAGAACGGAAGAAATAGCTCAGCTCTGCCAGTACTAGCCATTCATCCTCAGGGATAAAGTCACGCAACATCACCGGCATTACCCGCTCAATCCATATGTGCCAATCATGACTCTTGAGCCCAAATATTTTCAATTTCTCAAGACTCGCTCCCCTCTTCAGATTCGCAGCATACCCATCGCGGAACATCAACCGCATTTTCACCCACAATAGCATTTCCCTGATAGCTGGCCTTTCAAGATTGAACCATGCCTTTGGCTTCGCTATGCTTTGCTTTCCTTTCCGTTGTCGCAAGTTTTGCAACGGTCTATCACATAGAGCCTCCAGGTCGATTCTAGACTTAGGATTATCTTTTGACTTCCCCTCTATGCCGAACAATGTACCAAAAATGGCCTCCGCAATATTCTTTTCAGTGTGCATCACGTCAATGTTGTGTGGGCAAAGGAGGTCTTTGAAGTAAGGGAGATCCCATAAGCATGACTTGTGAGTCCAGGCGTGTTCCGTATTATACCCTTTGAAGTATCCTGGACGCAAAGGATCAGGCTCGAGAGCGTTTAACTGATCAAGGGTTTGTTGGCCTGTCAACGCAGCTGCTGCAGTGCTTTTGACTACTCTACCTTTGATGAAATTCTTCTTGTCTTGTCTGAACATATGGTCAGGATCCAGGAATTGTCTATGCATGTCGAAGCAAAAATACTTGCGACCAGCCTGCATGCACGGGAACCTTCCATGCACACACCAGCCAGCGAATAGCGCAAACGCCGGATAATCATGCGTCGAGTACATGTACCACACATGCATTTTGAAATTTGTTTTCGTAGCCGCGTCGTAGGTCTTGACCCCATTATCCCAGGCTTCTTGCATCTCATCCTTAAGCGGCTGCATGTACACATTCATATTCTTCCCCGGATAGTTGGGCCCTGGAATTATCAACGTCAGGAATATGTTCTTTCTTTTCATAATCTCTCCGGGTGGCAAATTTAGTGGAATGACAAATACAGGCCAACAACTGTATTGTGCTGCCGTCATACCATACACATTGAACCCATCCGTGCTGATGGCAACTCTTGGTTGCCTTGGATCTTCTTATTTATCCTTATGTAATGCATCGAAGTGCCTCCACGCAAAACCATCTGAAGTGTGTACCAGCATCTTGTTCCCATCCGCATCTAGTTCGGTTCTTTTGCCCAATTTGTGCCATGTCATTTGTCTGGCCGTCTCTTCGACCATGAAAAGACGTTGAAGTCTTGGTACGATTGGCAGATATCGAAGAACTCTAATGGGGATTTTGGTCTGATTCTTCTCACCCATGCCGTTGTCTACCACAATATACCTGGAAGAATTGCAAACGGGGCAATAGTTCAAGGCCGCATACTCAAGCCTAAATAAGGCACATCCATTCTCACAGGAATGTATCTTCTCATAGGGCATCTTAAGTACACGGAGGATTTTCTCTGACTGGTACAGGTTTGCAGGCAGTACATGGCCTTTGGGTAGAAAGCGTCCAAATATCGTCATCATCGCGTCGTAGCATTCTCTGCCTTCAGAGCCATTACTTGTGCGATGGCATCGAGCTGACAAAGCTCAGTCTGCTTGTGGAGAGGACATTCTGAAGACTCCAGCATTTCATAGAAGGCCTTGGCAGATTCCTCCATCTCATCGTCCGAATCACGAGCATCATCAAAGTCTTGCACCATGTCTTCAATCCCGGTACCATGCTTGTCGGTGCGACGACGAATCACCTCAGCTCTGGCACGTTGGTCAGACTCACCATGAAAAGTCCACACCATATAATTAGGGGTAAAACCCCACTTCTGCAGGTGTTTACCCATTTCAAACTATGTCTGCTTTTTCCAGTTGTCGCAGTTGGGACAGGGGCACCATGTTTTATGCTGGCCATTTGCAAATGCGTCTCTCACAAACCCCCTCGTTTTTGTTAACCATTCATGGGTCATGTCTTTCTGACTAGGGTGACTAGTGTACATCCAAGCACGATCACTCATGTTGCCTAGCTACCTATGGGGGCACAAGAAATAAATATATAATTCATCATCTATATTCATACGCTAATCAAGTTTGTCAGTTTTATTACGTCCATGCAACCTACACGCTAATAGGTGAAGATAGGTCCTAATCCCACCCGAGTATGTGTAGACTGGGTTCATTTTCCCATGCTCTGCTCCAGATGCGACGCAGAATTTCGGCAGCACCTCCCCGTTGTTCTCCTCATACATGTCTCGGCAATAAGCAGAGAGGATGTGTACCCGGAGAACAACAGGGGAGGCACTGACGAAATTCTGTATCGGATCCGGAGCACAGCATACGGGAAAACAAACCCAATCTACACATACTCGGGCTATCCATGGATAATGTTGGACAATTCGAAAGGATGGCGGTTATAAATATGCAAAAAATGCATATTTATAGATGTCGCCCTTTCGAACGGGAGACGCATACTGGTCACGCATACTCATGATTGAAGAAACCTATAGCTAACAAGTTTCATCGGCATGAAGACCGGGACAGAGCAAATTAAGGGGGTAGGAGGAGAAGTCATTTGTGCTCACCAACAAATGCAAGGGCGGAGCTCGTCCAACGCACGTGGAGGTCGTCAAACAACTGCACATTTAAATTCACCCGATCAACACAAATATGATGTTTTATAATTAACATAATCGGAAAATATGAGACCTAACTCATAATTTACAAAATTATGACCCCGTCGGCTTAGTGGCGGCGATGGTCGGTGGTATCGGGTGTCGGTGGTGTCGATGGTCGGTGGTGTCGGGTGTCGGTGGCATCGGCAGTCGGGGGTTAGTTGTGTCGGTGGTCGGGGGTTAGTGTTGTCGGGTGTCGAGGATCACTGGTGTCGGGGGTTGGGGTCTCTTTGGTCAACAAGAGGCCGAAGAGGTGTCGGGGGTCGGGGGTTGGGGGTCAATGGTGTCGGGGGTCGGGGGTAGGGGGTCGGGGGTCAGTGGCGTCAGGAATCAAGGGTTAGTGGCGTCGGGCGTCGGGGGTCGAGGGTCGAGGGTCAGTGGCTTCTGTAGTCGAGGGTCAATGGCGTCGGGCATCAGGGGTCGGGGGTTAGTGGAGTCGGGGGTCGGGAGTCGGGGGTCGGGGGTCAGTGGTGTCGGTCGTCGGGGGTCGGGAGTCGGGTCTCAATGGCGTCGGAGGTCGGGGTCGAGGGTCGGGGGTTGGTGGCGTCGGGCGTCGGGGGTCGTGGGCCGGGGGTCGGGGGTCTGGGTCCTTTTCTTTCTTCTTCTCCTCTCTCTTCTTCTTCTTCTTCTTCTTCTTCTTGATCATCGTATTATTATTCTTCTTATTCTTTCTCCTCCTCCTCCTCCTCCTCCTCCTCCTCTTCTTCTTCTTTCTTTTATCTTTCTCCTCCTTTCCTCTTTCTTCTTCTTCTTCCTTTTTCTTCTAGTTTATTATTCTCTTATTTTCTTCTAAGTTTTTTTCTATCTATTGTTTTCTTCTCTATCTACTTTTTCTACCTAATAAACTAACTATCTAATTTCTATTTTCTAAAACATACACAAGTAACATGAATCAACTTACTTACACTCTTTTCAACAATACACAAGTATCATCATGAAGGAATTCCACAATATAACCAACTCACTCTTTTCAACTTACCGTGTAATAATCCAGCCTCCTATGAACAATTTAAGCTGAGAAAAAGAAAGAAAAAAAGAAAAAAAGAAAAAAAATTACCTGAAGTGGCGCCCCTTTGCTGGGAGGAGGGGAGCGGGGAGAGCCGGTAGTCGGCGGCGGGGAGGAGGGCCGCGGGGAGGAGGGCAGTGGGAGGAGGGCAGTGGGAGGAGGGCCGTGGGGAGGAGGGCAGTGGGAGGAGGGCCGCGGGGAGGAGGGCAGTGGGAGGACGGCAGTGGGAGGAGGGACGGGCAAGCTCCGGCCGTGGGGGGAGGGGAGCGGGGAGAGCCGGTAGTCGGCGGCGGGGAGGAGGGCCGCGGGAGGAGGGCCGCAGGGAGGAGGCCACAGGGAGGAGGGCGGCGGCGGTGGGCCGGAGCAGTGAAGGGAGGAGGGCGGCCGACGCAGTGAAGGGAGGAGGCCGCAGTGAAGGGAGGAGGCCGCAGGGAGGAGGGCGGCGGCGGTGGGCGCGCGCGAGATGACAGCAGATCGACGGGGGAGTGTGCCGTTAGGGGAGCAGGGGTGGGGGTTGGGTGCCGTTAGGGGGAGCCCCCCTTTGCCGTCTGCAGAAGCTGGGAGGCGGACGGCAAAGGGGTGGGTGGGTGGGGTGGGCTTCGGCCGTCAGGGGGAGCCCCCCTTTGCCGTTCGGGTTTTCTTTGCCGTCCGCCTCCGGGCCCTTTGTCATGCGTCAGCAGACGGCAAAGAGGTGGCCGACGGCAAATAAAACCTTTGCCATCAGCAACCTCTTTGTCGTCTGCTTTGTGCCAGCTGACGGCAAAGAAGATCTTTGCCATGTGTGAGCAGACGGCAAAGGCATGGCAGATGGCAAATTTCTCAATTCCAGTAGTGATATAAGCTAGCCCTCCCCTCTGGCAGAAGGGTTCGCACCCCCTGTAATACACATTCCACACTGCAAGAGCTCCCGAGAACTAAGCCGTTGGGCTGTTACCTCTTTGAGAGGGGCATGAACTCATACATCTTGCGTACAATCTTGCCATAGCTAGGACTCTGCCCTCTCCTTTCGTACTTTACACCTCTACTGTCAGGTTCATTCCCATGACACCTACCACACATTCATAATGTCTTCAGTCTTCAGGAGGATAGGTGTATCACCAAGAAGTGCATCAAGGACATAAGACTTTTCGGAAACTGTGAGGATAATACTTAGATTTTGGGCCCAGTCTACAAAGATACTCCCCTCATCTTTCCACTTGGCTTTCTCTAGGAATGCATCAACTGCGCGAGTCATTGATGTACAACATAAATTTGCAAAGATTACTTAGAGTATTGTTCAAGATAATGAGTTTAGTTAATCATATTATTAAAATACTCCCACTCAAATTGATATCCCTGTAGTCATTCGAGTGGTACATGATCCAAATCCACATACCCAAGTCCGATCATCACGTGAGATGAGGTGGTTTCATTGGTGAACATCTTCATGTTTATCATATATACTATATGACTCATGTTCGACCTTTTGGTCTCTTGTCTTCTGAGGCCATATACGTACATGCTTGGCTTGTCAAGTTTAAGCCGAATGTTTCGCATGTGCAAAACTATCTTGAACCCGTTGTATGTGAGCGTAGAGTCTATCACACCCGATCATCACGTGGTGTCTCGAAACGACGAACTTTCGGAACGGTGCACACTCGGGGAGAAAAAAAATTTATCTCGAAATTTTAGTGAGGGATCATCTTATAACGGTACCATCATCCTAAGAAAAACAAGGTGCATAAAAAGGATTAACCTCACAAGCAAATCATAAGTGACATGATATGGCCATGATCTTGTGCTTTTGATCTCCATCCCCAAAGCTCTGGCATGATCTCCATGGTCACTAGAACAACACCATGATCTCCATCATCATGATCTCCATCATCGTGTCGCCATCAAAGTTGTCGCGCCAACAATGCTTGTACTACTATTGCCACTTTTAGCGATAAAGTAAAGAATTACATAGTGCTTAATGATTGACACACAGGTCATACAATAATTAAAGACAACCCTAAGGCTCTTGCCAGTTGTTGTAGCATCGACATGCAAGTCGATATTAACTATTACAATGTGATCATCTCATACATCGAATGTATATCATCATGTCTTTGGCCATAGGATATCACAACATACCCTGCAAAAACAAGTTAGACGTCCTCTAATTTGTTGTTGCATGTTTTATGTGGGTGCTATGGGTATCTAGCAAGAACGCTTCCTACCTACACAAAACCACAACGGTGATATGCAAGTTGTTATTTAACCTTCTACAAGGACTGCCTTTGTCAAATCCGATTCAACTAAGGTGGGAGAGACAGACACCACCAGCCATCTTAAGCAACAGAGTTACATGTGTGTCGATGGAACCAGTCTCTCGTACGTGGAAGAGTAAAGTTGGTTCGGGCCCCTTCATCCCACAATACCGTTGAATCAAGAAAAGACAAAGGAGGGAGGCAATCTGAATATCAACACCCACAAACTCCTTTGTGTTCTACTCGTGATGTCACCAACGCATGGACATAGCTCATGATTCCACTATTGGGGAACGTTGCATTCGAAACAAAAAAATTCTGACGCACACATAAGATCTGTCCATGGTGATGAGCATTGATGTCTACTACAAAACTTGTTCTTGTAGACACGGGTTTGGCCTCCAAGCGCAGAGTTTTGTAGGACAGTAGCAATTTTCCATCAAGTGGATGACCTAAGGTTTATCAATCCACGGGAGGCGTAGGATGAAGATAGTCTCTCTCAAGCAACCCTGCAATCAAATACAAGAAATCTCTTGTGTCCCCAACACACCCAATACAATGGCAAATTGTATCGGTGCACTAGTTCGTCGAAGAGATTATGATAAAAAGTGTAGTATGGATAAAAAGTGTAGTATGATGAAGATTATGCACTAGTTCGGTTTTTGTAGTGCGAATAATAAAAAATGGCAAGGTAGTAAATGAGATTGATGTAATAATAAAAGTAGACCCGGGGGCCATAGGATTCACTAGTGGCATCTCTCTCAAGAAAATAGCATACGGTGAGTAAACAAATTACTGTTGGGCAATTGATAGAAAAGCAAATAAATAATGACGCTATCCCAAGCAATGATCATGATATAGGCACCACATCCAAATCAAGTAGACCCACTCCTGCCTGCATCTACTACTATTACTTCAGACATCGACGACTATCCAGCCTGCATCTAGTGTATTAAGTTCATAATAACGAAGTAATGCATTAAGAATGATAACATGATGTAGTCAAAACAAAAGCATATAAGAATTCATCCCAACTTATTATCCTTAATGGCAACAACACATGCGTATCAACTCCCCTTCTATCACTAGGACTGAACAACACAAAATCGAACCCATTACCGAGCACCTCTTCCCATTACAAGAAGATCTAATCTAGTTGGCCAAACCAAACCAAAACTTCAGAAAAGAAATACAAGGATATACTAAATCATTCATAAAATAGATCAGGAAAGAGCTCAAATAAAACAAGGATAGATCTGATCATAAACTGACAACTCATCGGATCCTAACAAACACACTGCACAAAGTCATTACATCGAATGGATCTCCGTGAAGATCATGGAGACCATTGTATTGAGATATAAAGAGAGAGAGAGAGAGCTAGAGAGAGAGAGATCCATCTATCTAATACCTACGGACCTGTAGGTCTGTGGTGAACTACTCACGCATCATCGGAGAGGCGGCAAGGTTGATGTAGAGCCTCTCTATTATGAGTTTAACCTCCGGCGGAGTACCCGAGAAGGCCTCTAGATGGGATCTTGTGAGAACAGAGGCTTGCGGCAGCGGATTCCAAGGTCTAGGTTATCCATCGGAGGTTTCTATATATATGAGAATTTTTAGCGTTGGTTTCACACGAAAGGGAGCCTCAGGGGACCCACACAACATCAGCCCACGCCCAAGGGGGGGCACCCCCGATGTTGTGTGGGCACCCTGAGCATCTTCAGGTCCTTCCTCGAAGCTTCCTGGGGCTCTTTACTTATAAAAAAAATCCTCAACAAGTTTCGTTGCATTTGGATTACTTTTATTTTTGCACAAAAAACAACACCACGGTAGTTCTGTTGAAAACAGCATCAGTGTGGGTTAGTTCTAATAAAATCATACCAAAACCATATAGAATTATGATAAACATGGCATGAATACTTCATAAGTTATATATACATTGGAGACATATCAAGCATTTACGAGAGGAGAGATAGGATCCACATACCCTCATAGATCGCTAACTGGGAAGGGTTAAGAAACGCGGTTGATGTAGTCGAACGTCTTCGCGATCCAAATCTCAAGGCATCCCACGATCCAATCATGATCTAGTACCGAACGGATGGCACCGCCATGTTCAGCACACGTACAGCTCGATGATGGAAACAAGGACATAGGTGGAGAGGTAGATGAGTTCCCCGGCAGCACAATGGCATGGTGGCGGGGGTGGTGAACTAATCCGGCAGGGCTTCGCCGAGCTCTACCAAACTAATCTAGAGGAGGAAGACGATCTAGAGAGGAGAGGGCAGCACGTGGCTTTTTAGGTGGTCGGCTACCCTCAAAACCTCCACAATATATAGGAGGAAGGGGTGGGAGGAGGTGCCCTAGGGTTTCCCCTAGGGCCTTGGCCACCAACCAAAGAGGTGGAGTCCACCTCCTACAAGGAGGTGGGCATGAGGGAGGAGTCCTAGTCCAGCAAGGACTCCTCCCACCCTCCACCCTTTGCTCTTGGGCGCATGGTCCCGGGTCCACTGCCCAGCCCACTAGGAGCTGGTACGCCACCTCTTGGGCCCATGTGCCCCCCGGGGTTGGTGGACCCTCCCGATAGAACCCCGGAACCCATTCGTCATTCCCGGTACACTACCAGAATTACCCGAAACATTTTTGCAACCCAAATACCACTTTCCTATATATAAATATTTTCCTTCGGACCATTCGAGAGCTCCTCGTGACGTCCGGAATACGATCCAGGACTTTAAACAACCCTCGGTCACCAATATACATAACTCAGTAATACCAACTCGTCACCGAACCTTAAGTTTGCAGAACCTGCGGGTTCGAGAACTATGCAGACATGATCGAGACACTCTCCGGTCAATAACCAATAATAGGTCATGGATGCCCATATTGGTTCATACATATTCTAAGAAGTTCTTTATCGATTGAACTTCTATCTCAACATTCAGTTCATACCGTACGGTGTTCCCTTTGTCCATCGTTATATTACTTCCCGATATTCGATAGTCAGTATCTACAGACGTAGGTCAATCTCGTTACCGGCAAGTCTCTTTTCTCGTTGGTAATACTAGATCTCGTGGCTAACTCTTTAGTCACTTTTCTTGCAAGCTTTTTGTGATGTTGTATTACCAAGTGCGCCCCGAGATACCTCGCCGTCACATTGAGTGACAAATCCCGGTCTTGATCCATGCCAACTCAACAAACACCCTCGAAGATACATGTAGAGCACCTTTATAGTCGAAACGTCTCCAACATATCTATAATTTTCGATTATTCCATGCTATTATATTATCTGTTTTGGATGTTTTATATGCATTAATATGTTGATATATATTGTTTTTGGGACTAACCTATTAATCTATAGCCTAGTGCCAGATTCTGTTTTTTCCACATTTTGAGTATTGCAGATAAGGAATATTAAACAGAGTATCAACGGAACAAAATATCGAGAAAGATTTTTCTTGGACCAGAAGACACCCAGGAGACTTGGAGTAGGGGGCAGGGCATCTGCCGGGAGGCCACAAGACTGCAGGGCGCGACCTGGGAGGTGGCCACGCCCCCTGGTTTGTGGGACCCCGGCAGGTCTCCTAACCCTATTCTTTGACCTATAAATTCGCAAATATTCTAGTACAGCCAAAAAGAGCAACGAAAATACCTTTACGCCGCCGGGAGCCTCTGTTCCCGAGAGATCCAATCTAGAAGCCTTTTCCGGTAATTTGCCGGAGGGGGAATCAATCACAGAGGGCATCTACATCAACTTCATTACCCCTCCGATGATATGTGAGTAGTTCACTACAGACGTACGGGTCCATAGCTAGTAGCTAGATGGCTTCTTCTATCTCTTTGATCCTCAATGCCATGTTCTTCATGAACTTCATGGAGATCTATCCGATGTAATACTCTTTTTCGGTGTGTTTGTTGAGACATGATGAGTTGTGATTTTATGTTTAGATTATCTATGAATAATATTTGAGTCTCTTATGAATCCTTATATGCATGATTTCACATATTTGCAAGTATCTACGAATTATAGGTTTGGTTTGGCCAACTAGATTGGTAATTGATGCAATTGGAGAAGTGCTTAATTTTGGGTTCAATCTTGCGGAGTCCTCACCAGTGACAGTAGGGGTAGCGAGGCACGTATTGTATTGTTGCCATCAAGGGTAAAAAGTTGGGATTTTCATCATATTGCTTGAGTTTATCCCTCTACATCATGTTATCTTACTTAATGTGTTACTTTGTTCTTTATGAACTTAAGAGTCTAGATGCAGGCAGGAGTCGGTCGATGTGTGGAGTAATAGTAGTAGATGGAGAATCGTTTCGGTCTACTTTGTAAGGACGTGATGCTCATATGCATAATCATTGCCTTAGATATCTTCATAATTATTTGCTTTTCTATCAATTGCTCGACAGTAATTTGTTCACCCACTGTAATATTTTCCTTTATGAGAGAAGCCTCTAGTGAAACCTATGGCCCCTAGGTCTATTTTCCATATTATATTTTCACATCTATAAACTAAAACTACCAAAAAATACTTTGCTGCAATTTATTTCTTTTGTTGCCGCAATCTTTTATATCTATCTCTATCAGATCTCATCCTTGCAAATAACTCTGAAGGTATTGACAACCCCTGTATAGCGTTGGAAGCAAGAGTTTGATTATTTGTGTAGGTACTACTATTGGGGCCTTGCTTGTTTCTCCTACTGGATTGATACCTTGGTTCTCAACAAACTGAGGGAAATACTTATCTACATTGCTGCATCACCCTTTCCTCTTCAAGGGAAAACCAACACAAGCTCAAGAGGTAGCAAGAAGGATTTATCGCGCCGTTGCCGGGAAGATACATAGCAAGATCACGCCTACAAAGTACCCATCACAAATTCATCTCTTGCATTTACTTTATTTGCCATTTTCCTCTCTTTTTCGTCTCCCCCACTTCTAAAATATTTTTAGGAAATACCAAAAATATTTGCCTTTTATTCGCCCTTTTTCCATCCGTATTTTTGTTTGCTTGCTTGTGTGCTAAATTGCCTGCTTTGTCATGATGGCTCAAGAGAATACCAACTTATGTGACTTTTCCACTACTAATAATAATGATTTTATTAGTACTCTGATTGCTCCCTCCACTAGTACGGAATCTTGTGAAATTAATGCCGCTTTGCTCAATCTTGTTATGAAAGAACAATTTTCTAGCCTTCCTAGTGAAGATATCGCATCCCATCTAAGCTCTTTCTTAGAGTTGTGTGATATGCAAAAGAAGAAAGATGTGGATATTGAAATTGTTAAATTGAAGCTTTTTCCTTCTCACTACGAGGTCGTGCTAAACCTTTTTTTCCATCTTTACCTAATAATAGTATTGATTCATGGAATAAGTGTAAAGATGCTTTTATATCCAAGTAATTTTTGCCCGCCAAGATTATATCCCTTAGGAACGATATAATGAATTTGAAGTAACTTGATCATGACCATGTTTCACAATCTTGGGAGATGATGAAACTTATGATTAGGAATTGCCCCGCGCATGGTTTGCGTTTATTGATGATTATACAATTTTCTTATGCGGGATTGAATTTTCCTTCTACAAATCTTTTAGATTCCGCCACGGGTAGTACTTTTATGGAAATCACGCTAGGAGAAGCTACTAAACTCCTAGATAATTCTATGGCTAATTACTCTCAATGGCATACCAAAAGATCGCCTACTACTAAAAATGTGCATGTTATGGAAGAAGTAAATACTTTGAGTGGAAAGAAGGGTGAATTAATGAAATTGTTTGCTAGTAAGAGTGCTCCTATTGATCCCAATGATATGCCATTGTCTTCTTTGATTGGAAATAGTAATGAATCTATGGATGTGAATTTTGTTGGTAGCAACAATTTTGGCAATAACGTGTATAGAGGTAATTTTAATCCTAGGCTGTTTCCTATTAATTCCTATAATAATTGTGGTAAGTACTACAATAATTCATTAGCTCTCAAAAAGGTTGCAATGCTATGATTGAAGAAAAATTGCTCAACATTGATTATTTGGCTAGGAATGTTGATAGAATTTTTCTTGAGATTGATTCTTTGAAAATTAGATCTATTCCACCCAAGCATGATAATAATGAGTCTTTAAAAGCTATGATAATTTCTATTGATGAGTGTAAGGAAAGAACCACTAGAATACGTGTTAAGCGTGAATGGCTTGAAAAGGTGTTTTCTCATGATAATAATGATGAAGATCTAAAAGTGATTGGTGTGACGCCTATTGAATATTCGTTTTATAGTATAAATATTGAAAAAGACGGGACCATATATGAGTCAACTTTAGTTAAAAGGCATCCCAATGATTCGGAGATTTTAGATCTTAGTGATAAGATTGATAAAAGTGGGATGGAAGAGGTCAAAAGTTTAAATAGCAATGAGCCCACTCTTTCGGATTTCAAGGACTTTAATTATGATAGTTGCTCTTTGATTGATTGTGTTTCCTTGTTACAATCCTTGTTAAATTCTCCGCATGCCTATAGTCAAAATAAAGCTTTTACTAAACATATTGTGGATGCCGTGACGAAATATTTTGAAGAAAAACTTGAGTTGGAAGTTTATATACCTAGAAATCTTAATGATGAGTGGGAACCTACTATTAAAATTAAAATTAAAGATTATGAGTGCCATGATTTGTGTGATTTCGGTGCTAGGGTTTCTTCGATTCCAAAAACTTTTTGGGATGTCCTAGGATTTCGTGAATTTGATGATTGCTCTTTAAATTTGCACCTAGCGGATTCTACAATTAAGAAACCTACGGGAAGGATTAATGATGTTCCTATTGTTGCAAATACGAATTATGTGCGCGTAGATTCCATTTTTCTTGATATAGATTGCAATCCTACATTGTTGGAAATATGCCCTAGAGGCAATGATAAAATAGTTATTATTATATTTCCTGTTTCAAGATAATCATTTATTATCCATGCTATAATTGTATTGAATGAAAACATAAATGCATGTGTGGATATATAGACAAAACTATGTCCCTAGTAATCCTCTAGTTGACTATCCAGTTGATCAAGGATGGTTAAAGTTTTCTGACCAAATGCAAGTGTTGTCACTTGATGACTGGATCACATCATTGGGAGAATGATGTGATGGACAAGACCCAAACTATAAACATATCATGTGATCGTGTCATTTTATTGCTATTGTTTTCTGTGTGTCAAGTATTCATTCCTATGACCATGAGATCATGTAACTCACTGACTCCGGAGGAATACCTTATGTGTATCAAACGTCGCAACGTTACTAGGTGACTATAAAGGTTCTCTACAGGTATCTCCGAAGGGGTCCATTGAGTTAGCATGGATCAAGACTGGGATTTGTCACTCCGTGTGACGGAGAGGTATCTCGGGGCCCACTCGGTAATACAACATCACATATAAGACTTGCAAGCAATGTGATTGAAGTGCTAGTCACTGAATCTTGTATTACGGAACGAGTAAAGAGAGTTGCCGGTAACAAGATTGAACTAGGTATAGGGATACCGACGATCCAATCTCGGGCAAGTAACATACCTAAGGACAAAGGGAATGGTATACGGGGTTATATGAATCCTTGGAATACAGGTTCAACCGATAAGATCTTCATAGAATATGTAGGACCCAATATGGACATCCAGGTCCCGCTATTGGATATTGACCGGGGAGTGTCTCAGGTCATGTCTGCATAGTTCTCGAACCCACAGGATCTGCACACTTAAGGTTTTGTGACGTTTCGGTATAGTTGAGTAATAGGTGTTGGTGTCCGAAGGTTTGTTCAGAGTCCCGGATGAGATCACGGATGTCACGAGGGTTTCCGGAATGGCCCGGAAATGAAGATTGAGATATAGGATTGTTTCATTTGACCTCCAGAAAGATTTCAGGCATTGCCGGCAGTGTATCGGGGGTGACGAATGGGTTCCGGGTTTATACCAGGACGGGGCCACCCACTCAGGAGAGAACCTAATAGCCCATGGGTGGCGCACCAGCCCTTGGTGGACTGGTGAGGCCAGCCCAATACGGCTATTCCGGCAAAGAGGAAAAAATCAAAGGAGAAAGAAAAAAAGGAAAAAAAGAGGAGGTGGGAAGGAAGGAAGGGACTCCTCCCTCCAAACCGACTTGGAGGAGGATCCCTCCTCCCTTCGGCCGGCGCCCTAGAAGCAAGCCCCACCCCTTGGCTCCTCCTATATATACTTGAGGTTTAGTGTTTTTTGAGACACGACTTTGCCACATGCAACCCTAAACCTCTACTTTGTAGTTCTTCCTCTAGATCGGTTTTCTGCGGAGCTCGGGCGGAGCCCTGCAGGAATAGATCATCACCATCACCGGCGCGCCGTCATGCTGCCAGAGAACTAATCTACTTCCTTGTCTCTCTTGTTGGATCAAGAATGCGGAGATTGTCATCGAGCTGTACGTGTGCTGAACGCGGAGGTGCCGTCCGTTCGGTGCTACATCGGGACGGATCGTGGGACGACGTTGATCGGAATCACGAAGCTATTCCACTACATCAACCGCATTTCTTAACGCTTCCCGCTTAGCGATCTACAAGGGTATGTGGATCTGATATCCCTCTTGTAGATGAACATCACCATGATAGGTCTTCGTGTGTGTAGGAAAATATTTGTTTCCCATGCAACGTTCCCCAACAGTGGCATCATGAGCTAGGTTCATGCGAAGATGTAATCTCGAGTAGAACACAAAAGTTTTTGTGGGTGTTGATGTTTGATTTGCTGCCCTCCTTAGTCTTTTCTCGATTCGGCGGTATTGTTGGATTGAAGCGGCCCGGACCAACCTTACTCGTACGCTTATGAGAGACCGGTTTCATCGACTAACATGCAACTTGTTACATAAAGATGACTGGCGGGTGTCTGTTTCTTCAACTTTAGTTGACTCGGATTTGACCGAGGCGGTACTTGGAGAGAGGTTAAATAGCAATTTGCACATCACCGTTGTGGTTTTGCGTAAGTAAGATGCGATCATACTAGATACCCATAGCGACCACGTAAAACATGCAATAACAAATTAGAGGACGTGTAACTTGTTTTTGCAGGGTATGCATGTGATGTGATATGGCCAAAGACATGATGTGATATATTGGATGACATGATCATGTTGTAATAGTTAAATATCGACTTGCCCGTTGATGCTACAGCAACCGGCAGGAGCCATAGGGTTTTCTTTAAACTAACGTTTGTGTTTGCAGATGCGTTTACTATATTGCTAGGTTGTAGCTTTAGTAGTAATAGCATAGATAACACGACAACCTCAATGGCTTTACAATGATGGAGATCATGATGATGGAGATCATGGTGTGGCGCCGGTGACGATGAAGATCATGCCGATCCTTTGGTGATGGAGATCAAGAAGCACAAGATCATGGCCATATAATGTCACTTATGAATTGCATGTGATCCTTTTATGCACCTTATCTTTCTTAGAATGAAGGTAGCATTATAAGGTGATCCCTCACTAAATTTCAAGATAAAATTGTGTTCTCCCCAACTGTGCACCGCTGCGACAGTTCGTCGTTTCAAGACACCACGTGATGATCGGGTGTGATAGACTCAACGTTCACATACAACGGGTGCAAAACAGTTGCACACGTGGAACACTCGGGTTAAACTTGACGAGCCTAGCATGTACAGACATGGCCTCGAAACACAAGAGACCGAAAGGTCGAGCAAGAATCATATGGTTGATATGATAGCATAGATATGTTTACCACTGAAACTACACTCAACTCATGTGATGATCTGACCTGAGTTTGTGAATTCGGATTATGCCACACTCAAATAACTAGAGGGATGTCTATTTGAGTGGGAGTTTTTTAGTAATATGATTACCTAAACTCTAATTGTCTTGAACGTATTCTAAGTAAACTTTGCAATATTTTATGGTGTAGATCACTGGCTCACGCAGTAGCAACCCTGAATTTAAATACGTTCCTAGAGAAAGCTAAGCTGAAAGATGATGATAGCAACTTTGTAGACTGGGCTCGTAATCTGAGGCTTATCCTACAAGCTGGGAAAAAGAATTATGTCCTTGATGCAGCGCTAGGAGATGAACCACCCGCTACGTATGAACAAGATGTTTTGAACGCTTGGCAAGCACGTAAGGAGGACTACTCAGTAGTTCAATGTGCAGTCTTGTATGGATTAGAATCGGGACTTCAACGACGCTTTGAACGTCATGAATCATATGAGATGTTCCAGGAGTTGAAGTTTATCTTTTAAGAGAATGCCCGGATCGAGAGGTATGGGACCTCCGATAAACTCTATGCTTGCAAAATGAAGGAGAATTCGTCTGTCAGTGAACATGTGCTCAAAATGTCTGGGTACTCAAATCGTCCAACTGAGCTGGGGGTCGAAGTCCCGCAAGAAGCTATCACTGACAGAATTATTCAATCACTGCCACCTATCTTCAAGAGCTTTGTGTTGAACTATAACATGCAAGGGATGAATAAGTCACCGGCGAGTTATTTGTGATGCTGAAAGTTGCAGAGTCAGAACTCCGGTAAGAACATCAAGTGTTGATGGACAATAAGACCACTAGTTTCAAGAGAAACGACAAAGGCAAGAAGGGTAACTCCAAGAAGAGAGGCAAAACTGTTGCCCCTTCGACGAAGAAACCTAAGGCTGGACCTAAACCGGAAACTGAGTGCTATTTGCTGACACACGAACATGTCACGTGTACCCTCGATGTCGGGGGTGATGCACCGCAGCTCACTTCGAAGGAGATCCGACCGACAACGCGATACACAAGACAGTGGGTGGATGCTTTTGAAGACCTGAAACCCCACACGTCCGGGAGGGACCCCTCCAGGGAATGCAGCGGCTATGGGATGCCCTAGGTATATTCGCTCGCCCCTAGAGTCTCGGGATTCGCCGCTCCCAAATTCGGGGAACAACGAAGAACGAGAGATGAAAACGATGGGAGCATAAAACGTAGATGAAAAAGTAGTATATTGATGTTTCGATTGTGTTTTGTTTAATCGGACGTCACCCCCAACATATATAAGAGGCGGCTGGACTTACCGTATAAGCAAAGGATTCATCTAGGATTTCCTTACAAGAAAACTACAGCAAATCACGTCCTAGAGTCCTATTTCCAGTCTAACGCAGATTCAGCCCAAATCTGGCCCAATCTGCTATCTTATTCCTTGCGTGGGCTTTGAAATCCTCATATGACCTCCAATTGAGACAATTTATATATCAACATTGACCGTATTGACGATATGAACAACTCTTATGTTGATCACTTTTCCAAATAAAGTCATCTCGAATACTCCACGAAGTCATCTTCAACTTTGAATCGGCCTCGGTCATACAACGGACTGGACCATCCGAGTGTTGTAGCATCCTTGCAGGCCGTGTACTACCTCAGATGATAATGACCTTAATATCCAGGTTAATCATTTCGACGTTATAAACAACTTTCAAGTTGAACACTTTCCCATCTGAGGCCATGTAGATGACCATACAGGCCAATCTCTACCTTCTGCTTGAATCACTCGGATCCGGAGCCCCTTTTAGTCGGTCGAGTGATTTTCACTCGGTTGGCAAACTTCTCTCGGATGGAAAACTTTCCACTCGCATGGCAAATTCCACTCGCATGGTGAACTCCACTCGGATCCCTGAGTGAAACTTTAGCCTAATCTTGTTTTGTCCCTTCAGGTCGCACAAGAACTCGGATTGAGACAAAATATATATTAAAATTGATCGGCTCGACGCGGCGAACACAATTCGTGTTGAATATTTTTCCATGTGAGGCTGTCTTATTGGCTTAACAGACTGAACAGTACTCTGAATTTGAAATCTTAGCTCTTCGAACACAGTTTCGGCCTTCAATATCAGATTGGACAGCGATGGACCAAACTCCAAAAAAATATTCATGTCAACACCACAAAACTCTTTCATGTGGAGCACTTCTTCCTTTGAATCTATCTTAATAAGCTTTTCTTCCTTGGCAAAATCTGGTGTCAACACATGCCCCCCTGTTTTTTGGCAAATCTTGTGTACCGAAAAATAACTCGTACACGTCTATTCTCAGGACAATGTCAACACTCCATCAGCCATCTATATTTCCCAGGGCGATAATTATGTATCGGCCATATTTATACTAAGGGCGATAATCATATATCGGCCATTGCCTACTAAAGCTTCTTGCCATACACTCGGATGATATTTTTTCAGATATTTACCATTGAGGGCTCGAGGTAGGATTGTCCCTTGAATTGATTCCACCAAATTTGAATTTCCAGGAACTATTCTCGCAATCGTATACGGGCCTTCCCAGTTTGGAGACCACTTCCCGAACTTTCTATCTTTTGAACCAATTGGTAGGATCACTTTCCACACGATATCGCCAACTTGGAAATTATTCAATTTGACCCTTTTATTATAAGCTCTGGGCACTCTTAAATTGTCCTTTTCTATGTTCTTTAAAGCAACTAAACGTTTATCATCCACTTCATCAATATTGTCCATCATTAAATTATAGAAGTCTATGGCCGATAAATCATTTTGTTTGGCTATCCGCAAAGCACTCAAATTTACTTCAATCGGTAAAACAACCTCCTGACCATATACTAGCTCAAAAGGGGTTACCTTTGTAGCACCATGCTTTGATATTTGATGTGCCCATAAAGCCTCAGATAGCAGCGTATTCCATCTCCTGGTATTATCCTCAATTTTATTTTTGATGATCTTGATCAATGTTTTATTGCTAGATTCAGTTTTGTCCATTAGCTTGGGCATAATACGGAGAGGAATTGAGCATCTTTATCTTATAGGACATGGCAAATTCTTTAACTTGATTTGACATAAAAGACGAACCTTGATATGTACTCAAAGTTTGCGGAATGTCGAATCTGTGAATAATGTGCTCAGTTATGAATTGAATTACATCCGTATGCCTCATGTTTTTGAGAGGTACCACTTCAGACCACTTAGTGAAATAATCAGTCGTTACTGATACGAACCGATGCCCTTTGAAGAAGACAGGTGAATTTCTCCAATGAAATCCAAAACCCACCCCCTAAAAGGCGACGACTTGATAATAGGATGTGACATAGCAGCACGAGCCAACTGAATATCACCAAACTTTTGACAAGCCTCACACCCTTTATAATACCTGAAGCAATCATTAATCATTGTTGGCCAATAATATCCAGCACGTCGCAATAAGCACTTCATCTTAGGAGACGACTCATGAGTTCCACAAATACCTTCATGTACCTCTCCCATAGCAATCCTAACATGATCTTCATCCAAGCACTTCAAAATAACATCACCAACTGATCGGCGATAAAGGACATCATCCCTCATCACAAATTTGAAAGCCATACGACGAACAACCCTGTCCACCCTCTTACTTGGATCACATAAGTAATCAACGATGGGCTTTCTGCAGTCTGGATTTTTACCTGTTCCAGATTCTCCATTAGCGGCCAAAGCTGTGTGTTTTGGTTCAGCCTCCCTCGCACTCGGAAAGCTGGACATCGGCTTTTCAGAAATATGAAACATACCCCGATCAACATGATAGCAGGATGCTTGTTGTGCCAAATCATTCACTCTCCAATTGTCATGTCTAGATATATGAGCAATGTCAAAATAATCCAAAGCAGAAATTATATCTAGACATTTGTCCAGATAAATATTAAGTGATTCGTCAATACACTGAAAACACTGGATATTTGTTGTACCACTAATAACGAATCACCAAAAGCCTCAATATGTGTAGCGCCTACAACCATCAACATCTCTAGGCCGAATAAGAGTGCTTCATATTCGGCTTGATTATTCGTGCAAAAATATTCCAATCGACACGAGGCTTCAAAAACAGCACCATGGGGAGATATATAAACCATACCAACACCTTGGCCATTGTTACAAACTGAACCATGAAAATATAGTCTCCACGGTACTACCGAGACAATGTTTACATCAATATCGTGTTTGTCATTAATCCGATGCTCAACAATGAAATCAACAACTATTTGGCCTTTCATGGGTTTTAAAGATTCATAGGACAAACCATGTGCAATCAAAGCATAAGCTCACTTGCCAATTCTACCACTAAGAATCGGCCTATGCAACATGTACTTAATGACATCAGTTTGACAAGCTAGTATGCAAGCACTCGGTACTAAGTAATGTCTCACTTTAGTGCAAGCGTAATATAGACAAAGGCATAATTTTTCAATAAATGCGTACCTTGTATAGGCGTCCAACAACCGCCGACTCAAATATGTAATAGCATGCTCTTTGTCTTATGTCTCTTGGGTCAGAACAACACCGATAACACCTTCCTCCGATGCAATGTGATCTTCGAATGGCTCCCCATGTATAGGTGCTTTCATTACCAGAGGAGAGCACAAATATTCCTTGATCATATCAAATTCTTCTTGTTGTTTTGCCCCCCAAGTAAAATCATAATCATTATTTAACCGAAGGATGTGACTGAATGCATTGACCTTGCGTGAGAAGTTGGCTATGAATCTCCTCAAATAGTTGACCTTGCCAATCAATTTTTGCATATCTTTCTTGCATGTTCGAGCTTCTACTTTTTGTATAGCCTCTATTTTCTTAGTATCAAACTCCAGACCATTTTCATGAATCATGAACCCCATAAACTTCCCAGCTGGTACACCGAATGCACATTTCAAAGGATTCATCTTCAATCCATATTTCTTCATTCTTTCAAAGGCTAAACGCGAATCGGCTAGATGAGATTCAAAAGCATCCAATTTGACAACAATGTCATCGATATACAGCTCAAGTATGACACCGAGTAAATCAAGAAAAATCAAATTCATAGCCCACTAATATGTTGCAGCAGCATTTTTAATCCAAAGGCCATTACTGTCCACTCGAATAAACCAAGAAAACAAGGGCAACGGAAAGCCGTTTTGGACATGTCCTCTTCGTCCATAAAAATCTGATTATATCCCGCATTACCATCAAGAAAACTAATGACCTTATGTCCAGATGCATCATTAATAAGCATAATAGCTATAGGCATGGGGTACTCATCTTTGGGTGTAACTCTATTCAAATCTTTGAAATCAATGCACACCCTCAACTTACCGGACCCCTTTTCCTCTACCGGTACAATGTTAGAAATCCACTCGGCATGCGTGCAAGGTCTAATAAAATTAGCTTTTAGCAATCGACCGATCTCCTCCTTGATTTGGTCGTATGTTTTTTGATTAAATTTTCTAGCCGATTGTTTGTAAGGTCTAAAACTGGCTTTTATAGGTAACCGATGCTCCACCAGCTCCCAGCTTAAACCTGGCATCTCATGGTATTCCCATGCAAAACAGCAAACATATTCTTTGAATAGGCCGATGAACTCATCTTCAGAATCGGCTCTCAAATTCTTGTTTACAAAAGTCATCTGAGTGACTGAACCATCTCCTATATCTATCTCTTCTAATGGATCAGCCGACGTAAAACCTTGTCCTAATTTATTCATGTCATCTAACTCCTCTATAGACTCATACATATCATTCTCACAAGACCGATATTTTGCAAGACATTTCTGTAACCACTCGGAATTAGAATCAATTTAAACATATCATACCTTGGAGCCGATTGCCTCCAACCGGCTTTAAAGAAACTGGCACAAAACCACTCCTTGTCGCGCTGAGAAAATCAAACTCTGATAAGTCGCGCCCTGTCAAGTAAGTAGCATTGGGATGTTGCCAATCTACTAATGCATCAGCGAAATCAACACAAACCGACTTATCCGCATGAATGACTTCCACTTCATCGCCAACACACTGAATTAAGAAATGGTGCATAGTAGATGGCACGCACTAGTTTGCATCAACCCAATCATGGCCTAAAATCACGTTGTAATTACCTTTCACCTCGGCGACAAAGAATGCAGTAGACAAAGTTTTTCTTCCGACTGTAAGCTCCACGTACATAACACCTTTGGCTTCAGTTTTCTCTTTGCCTTCAAACCCATTGAGCACCATATTGGTCTTCATTAATTCATCATCGGGCAAACCCAATTTCCTGAAGACCGAATAGGGCATGAGATTTACCACAGCACTACCATCAACAACCATCCGAATGAGTGGTGATCCATTGATATGGCCTCTAAGGTAGAATGGTGTCAAGTGTGTCACTTGTTCTTTTGGCTTCACAAATATTGCATTTTTAGGGCCAAAATCTAGTTGAGCCACCTCCCCTTCTTCATCCACTACACAAAACTCAGCGGGTAGATAGTACACCATATTGATATCCATACCTTCATGAACCGGTGTAGGCTCATAGTCCAAAACATCATCTCCATCCTCAAGGATGTCCACAGATTTTGAAATATCTCCAAGTGAAGAAGTAGTAAAAGGTGAAGTGGACGATGTAGTAGCGGCTTCATCATCCCCCGTCAGTGGTGTAGGTGTTGCTGTGATAGGTGTAGAAGCCGATGTATCTTGCATTGGTTTAGGCTTCCATACTTGTTTTGCAGGTACCATGGGCCGAGTATTATTGAACAATTCATCTCTTTGTTTCTCAGCCTCTCACTCTGTCATCACTTGATACCTTAACCTCTGTAGTTTCCTCTTTTGTGTTTTCGTTAGCCCTGGAGGACACCATTTCGGTTGAGTGTATTTGGGATCTTATGGCTTGGCTTGGCTAGTACTTGCCTCATGATCATTAACCGAATGCTTTGGCGCGATGGCGATTATCGGCTTGGTCGGATTGCTATGTAAAGTCGGCTGCTGTATGGTGAATATTTTCTCTCCCAAGATAAGTGAGTCGGTATTGACTTTTACCTTGCTTTTTCCTGACTCCACTACTACAGCACTTGGCAACTTGACACGCCACTCTTGCTGACTTTTCTAGCCTATGAAATTTTCACTAGGGCGCACCCTTTTATTTGGATGAAATCCACTCAGATGTTCAACTGAGTAGAATCCACTCGGTCGTATTCTTACACTCGGATACTTTCCACTCGACGGCATATTTTGACCAACCGAGTGATGAACATCAATATTCAACCGGTTTTCATAAGAGCCAAGTCGATCCCAAACAGACTGTCATCGTTCTTGTGCAAATGGGACCCTCGATCCAGTCAGTTTTGCATACCGACTGAACATATCAGGTGATGGTGACCTTGGTCTCTTTAGGTATGATGACCGATCGGAGCTAGAGTCGGCGGATTGATTGGCATATTTGGATAGCAACATGTCAAAAGTTGGCTTGATCCACTTACGATGCACCTTGGCTTCATTCTTCTTCCACCTGCGAACTTCTGGACTCTTGGGCTTAACAAACTTGACATGAGTGTTCCCTTGTACTTGTGGTTGCCCCCCGAGTGTAGGGCTACTGATGGTGATCTTAATTATCTCCTTGCCACCAGGCTGTTTGTCAAGCATAACTTTTCTCCCCAAGACCTTGTCACTTTCCTTGCTTTTCCTAGGCTCACCTATGACAACATTGGACTTATTAGAAGATTCGGCTACTTCCAGCCGAATGAGCAGCTTCTTCCCCTGTAATCTACGATGTTCATAGGAAAAGGCTATTTATCGACTTGCATCTCAGAAAAGTTCAATTGTCTGTCATTAATGGCCGATTGTATCTGTCGTCGAAAAACAATGCAATCGTTAGTAGCATGAGAAAAAGCATTATGATACTTGCAATAAGCACGCCGTTTCAACTCCTCAAACGACTGTAAAGTATGAGATATTCTGATAATCTTAGCTTGTGGTAAAGCATCAAATATTTTTTTCACACTTAGCAATGTTAAAGGTGAACTTCATCTCTTCATCATGATTCTTATGAATTGGTTTCAGATCATTGCAAGTAAATGGTTTGATCTTTGATGGCCAAACAAATTCAGTAGCATAGATGTCACCCTCATTGTCCGAGTGATCACTATCATATTCAACCATATTTAGCTTTGGACAATCAATTTTATATTTATGCACTTCTTTAAGATCTTTACTTCGGCTTTCTTGAGCCAAAGCCCTTTGCAAAACTTGGTTGATACTTAAAAACTCATAGCCTTCTAGCTTTTCTCTTATTTGAGTCTTCAAACCAATAAGCACAAGATCTGCCAAGTCTCTCTCGGTTATCACCACACTATAACACCGGTTTTTTGTATCTCTAGATCTCTTGACGTAATCGGAGACGATTCATCATGCTTCTTTTTAACCGATGTAATATGCGATAACTTAAGTTCATTGTCGCCGCTATAAAAATGATCATGAAATTTCTGCTCTAGCTCCGACCACACATGGATAGAGACATGTGGTAAGGAAGAAAACCATGAAAATGCAGTACCAGTTAAGGACAAAGGACACGAACGCACTTTCAACTCATTCAGTGAACCTGCTTCACCTAACTGGGCTAAGTATTGACTAACATGCTCCCATGTGGTTTTTGTGCCCTCTCCATTGAACTTAAAAAAATCTGGGATTTTATATCCTTGAGGGCACTATATTGCATCGAAGTACTCGGGATACAGTTTTGTTATAAATCTGATTCCTAGGTAATTCAACACCAAAGTTTTCTCGGAGCATTTTAGCCATATCCTCTTTGAAATTAGCTAGAGCATCATCCGTAGTGGACGATGAAGCTTTGTGCAGTGATATTGGAGGAGTAGGATTACTAGCGGCAGGTAGGAACTATGACACATATGCCGAACCTTAATTCGGCAATGGTCTAGCAACGCTTGCACCTATAGGTAACGCTTGGTTCGGTGTTGCCACCGAACTTGGTATGATTATGATAGGGCTAATTGGTGCAGCCACAATCTGATTTGTTTGAGCAGAATGATAATTCATTGGTATGGTAGGTGTCGATGCAATAGGTAAAAACAAGTTAGGGTTTTCTTCATTACTCGGCATACCAATATTATGAGCACTTGATTGAGGCATATTCTTCTGAGAAGCCTTATTTTCCAAGAAAGATTGATAAACCAGATTGTTACCATCGTCAACACGACTCTCAATCTCAACCCATTGCTCAGAACAAAAGGTAGTACTTACAAGGGTTTTAACCTTCTCGGTTTGAAGAGGAGGGAACTTGATTTCTCCAATCAGAGTGATATTGCCTTGGCGATCCTTCTTGAAGTTTGCGAGGAATTCTTGCATCTCCTTCTCCACGTGTGCCTTCTTGTATTCCTCATAAGCTTGGCGATGATCGGTTGATAATTCATCAAGCTTGGGCTTAAAGATGTTATCCGCGTTTACCTCAGATGGGTTAGGAAGATCATACATGATGGTTGATGATGATGGTTCATTTCTTATCCCCAGTGGAGTCTCCAAAAAGTGTGTTGACACACGAACACCTCACGTGTACCCTCGATGCCGGGGGTGATGCACCGCAGATCACATCAAAGGAGATCCGACCAGCAGCGCGATACGCAAGACAGTCGGTGGATGCTTTTGAAGACCCGAGACCCCACACGCCCGGGAGGGACCCCGTCAGGGAGTGCGGCGGCTATGGGCTGCCCTAGGTCAATTCGCTTGCCCCTAGATCCTCGGGACTCACAGCTCTCAAATTCGGGGAACAGTGGAGTACGAGAGATGAAAACGATGGGAGGATATAACGTAGATGAAAAAGTAGTATATTGATGTTTTGATTGTGTGTTGTTTGATCGGCCGTCACCCCCAACATATATAAGAGGCGGCTGGACTTCCCGTATAAGCAAAGGATTCATTTAGGCTTTGCTTATAAGAAAACTACAGCAAATCACGTCCTAGAGTCCTGATTCAGCCCAAATCTGGCCCAATCTTCTCTCTTGTTCTTTGCGTGGGCTGTGATATCCGCATATAACCTCCGATTGAGATGATTTATATATCAAAATCGATCATCTTGACAATACAAACAACTCTCATGTTGATCACTTTTCCAAATCAGGCCATCTTGAACACTCCACGAAGTCATCTTCAACTTTGAATCGGCCTTGGTCATAAAGCGGACTCGACCGTCCGAGTGTTGTATCATCCATCCAGTCCGTGTACTACGTCAGATGATAATGACCTTAAAAGAAAAGTTTATCATTTCGATTTTATAACCAACTTTCATGCTGAACACATTCCCATCTGAGGCCATCTAGATGACCATACAGGCCAATCTCTACCTTTTGGTTGAATCACTCGGATTTTCAACAATTTTCACTCGGACAACAATTTTCACTCGGACAACAATTTACACTCGGTCAACAATTTTCACTCGGATAACAATTTTCACTCTAAATCCATGACTCCTTGACCGAAATTAAACTCGTATTTGGAAACTTTTCACTCGGTCATCAAGCCTTCACTCGGAATTCATGTATCTCACCCAAGTTCCACTGAGATGGCAAATTCCACTCGGATGGAAAACTTCACTCGGATGGCAAACTTTCCACTCGAGTGCCAAATTCCACTCGGATGGCAAACTTCGATCGGCTCGACGAGGCGAACACAATTCCTGCTGAACATTTTTCCATATGAGGCTGTCTTGTTGGCTTAACAGGCCGAACTGTACTCTAAATATGAAATCTTAGCACTTCGAACATAGTTCCGGCCTTCAATATCAGATTGGACAGCGATGGACCAAACTTCAGTATCAGATTCAACAGCACAAAACTCTTTCATGTGGATCACTTCTTCCTTTGAATCCATCTTAATAAGATGTTCTTCCTTGCCAAAATCTGGTGTCAACACTATTATTGCAAGGGGATGGGTCACTGGAAGCGCAACTGCCCCAAGTATTTGGCTGATAAGAAGGCGGCCAACGCCAAACCAGGTATATGTCATATACATGTTATTGATGTGTAGCTAGCCAACTCTCATAGTAGTGCTTGGGTATTTGATACCGGTTCTGTTTCGCACATTTGCAACTCGAAGGAGGAACTGCGGAATAAATGAAGGGTCGCAAAGGATGAAGTGACGACGCGAGTGGGAAATGGTTCCAAGGTTGATGCAATCGCCGTTGGCACGGTCTCACTTCAGTTACCATCAGGATTAGTTATGAACTTAAATAATTGTTATTTAGTGTGTGCGTTAAGCATGAACATTATATATGAATCTTGTTTATTGCGAGACGGTTACTTATTTAAGTCAGACAATAATGGTTGTTCTATTTTTATGAGTAATATCTTTTATGGTCATGCACCCAATGTGAGGGGTTTGCTCGTATCGAATCTTGATTGTGATGACACACATATCCATAACATTGAGACCAAAAGATGTAGATTTAACAATGATAGCGTCACCTTTTTGTGGCACTGCCGCTTAGGTCATATTGGTGTAAAGCACATGAAGAAACTCCATGCTGATGGGCTTTTGGAGTCAGTTGATTTTGAATCACATGAGACGTGCAAACCAGGCCTCATGGGCAAGATGACTAAGATCCGTTCTCTAGAACAGTGGAGCGTGCAAGTGACTTGTCGGAAATCATACATACAGATGTATGCCTGCCAATGATGATTTGAGTAGGGATGGATATATCTACTTAATGAAGCACAAGTTTGAAACATTTGAAAAGTTCAAACAATTTCAGTGTGAAGTTGAAAATAATCGTAACAAGAAGATCAAGTTCCTACGATCTAATCAAGGGGGTGAATATCTGAGTTTCGAGTTTGGTGCTCACTTAAGACAATGTGGAATCATTTCACAGTTGACACCGCCTGGAACACCACATCGTAATGGTGTGTCCGACCGTCGTAATCGTACTTTGTTAGATATGGTGCGATCTATGATGTCTCTTACCGATTTGCCATTATCTTTTTGGGGCTATGCATTAGAGACAGCTGCATTCACTTTAAAAAGGGCACCGTAAAAATCCGTTGAGACGACACCATATGAGCTATGGCATGGCAAGAAGCCAAAGTTGTCGTTTCTTAAAGTTTGGGGATGCGATGCTTATGTCAAAAAGTTTCAGCCTAAAAATATGGAACCCGAAGAGGAAAGGTGCGTCTTCATAGGTCACCCAAAAGAGACAGTTGGGTACACCTTCTATCTCATATCCGAGGTCAAAGTGTTTGTTGCTAAGAATGGAGCTTTTCTTGAGAAAGAGTTTCTCTCGAAAGAATTGAGTGGAAGATAGAACTTGATGACGTTGTGGAACCTCTGCTCCAACAGGATGGTGATGCAAGGCAGAGGGAAATCTCTGTCGAGGCAACACCAGTTGAGGAGGAAACTAATGATGATGATCATGAAGCTTCAGATCAAGTCACTTTTGGACCTCGCAGGTCGACAAGATCACGTACTGCTCCTGAGTGGTACGGGAATCCTGTCTTATCTATCATGTTGTTAGACAACAATGATCCTGTGAATTATGAAGAAGCAATGGTGGGCCCAGATTCCAACAAATGGTTAGAGGCAATGAAATCCGAGATATGATCTATGTATGAAAACAAAGTGTGGACTTTGGAAGTATTACCTGACGGTCGCAAGGCTATTCAGAACAAATGGATCTTTGAGAAGAAGACGGACGCGGACGATAATGTGACCGTTTATAAAGCTCGACTTGTGGCAAAGGGTTTTTCACAAGTTCAAGGAGTTGACTACGATGAGACATTCTCACCGGTAGCGATGCTTAAGACCGTCTGAATCATGTTAGCAATAGCTGTATTTTTCGATTATGAAATTTGGCAGATGGATGTCAAAACGGCGTTCCTTAATAGTTTTCTTAAAGAAGAGGTGTATATGATGCAGCCCGAAGGTTTTGTCGATCCAAAGAATGCTAACAGTCTATGCAAGCTCCAACGATCGATTTATGGACTAGTGCAAGCATCTCGGAGTTGGAATAAGCGCTTTGATGAGGTGATCAAGGCGTTTGGGTTTATACAAGTTGTTGGAGAATCTTGTATATGCAAGAAAGTGAGTGGGACCTCGGCAGCGTTTCTAATATTATATGTGGATGACATATTGCAGATTGGAAACAATGTGGAGTTTTTAGAGAGCATAAAGGATTACTGGAACAAATGTTTTTCAATGAAAGACCTAGGAGAAGCTGCTTACGTATTAGGTGTCGTGGGTATAAGTGTGACAGTAGATGTGTAGGGTACGAAAGGATGGGCAGAGCCTTAGCTACGGTGAGGTTGTATGAGTTCAGGCCCCTCTACGGTGGAGGTAAAAACCCTAATTCTCAGTGCTCTTGGGAGCTTGTTGTCGAGTGGAATATGGATTACAGTGAATTGCTCACCTCTGCACCAGTGGGGAAGGGTGGCTTATATAGAGTGCGCTGCCCTTCACAACGGTTCGATGCACAGGGGTGGAGTAGTGGTGAATAAATGCCTACATTACAGGTAACATATGTCCTAAATGCTAATAAAGGTACATGGAAACGTATGACCGTTGCCCTCCAGGGGTGTTACGATGTACAGAGTGGAATCCAGTCGGTAAGTTTGATACGCTCCGAATGCTCATCTTCGACTGGATGATGGAAGAATCGTCACCGACTGGATGATGGGAAGTCCTTAATTCAGTCGGAACTGACTAAGGGCCTTATACCTTATGAAGGGTAGTCCTTGGGTAGGACCCACAGGGCAGGCCTATGACCCTACCCTAGTACTATAACCCCATCATTAGTCCCCGAATGGATTGGGGTTGGAACGACGAAGCTATGCTTGGAGTACGGATCCGACTGGTACGGATACGACTTTGGCGTTGTTTGCCTCGATCCATTTTATCCTCTTGACCAGTGATCCAAGTGGATGTATTTGTGAAACGTACCGTCAGGGACCGAGTGCTTCTGTGGTATCTTTTGACGTGACCAGTCAACTGACAGCGGCGGATTTTCCGAGATCCTCAAATTTCGGTTGCCGCGCGCCCAGCGGGGATGACGACATCGTAATCGAGTAGTATCTGCTGCCTCGATTTCCGCGCCTTTATCTCCTCCACTAATATCGCAGCAACTCGTCGGGGGATAAGATTTTGGGGCCATCTGCTAGTGACGCAGTCGGAACCTTATTTAAACCTCTACAGCGAGGGTTTTTCGTTGCACTCGCCTGATAGTTAGCACTTGCCCCGCTTCTCTCGCGACCTCCTGCGCATCCCAAGCTCCTTCCTTCTACTCCTCCCCCGCGGATCTGCAACCTCCACCATGACAAAGGGGCAGACGAGCAAGCTCGAGGCGCGGAAGAAGAAGAAGGCGGCGGATCCTGCTCAGCGGCGGCAGCGAGCACTGCCGGCGGGTTGGATCCAGGGGGATTTATTCCCCTCCACGGTGACGGAGGAGGACATGCTGGAGCTGGTGGAGCAAGGCATGATCGAGCACAAGAAATGGAGGTTGCTGGCGGTGGGCGAGACGGAGCCGGCGCCCCAGGAGGGGGAGCGCGTCTTGCTGCTCAGTCACGTGCACCGAGGCTTCTCTCTACCTCCTCATTCCTTCTTCAGAGGTATAATGAACCACTTCGGGGCACAGCTCCACCATTTTCCTCCCAACGCAATAGCTCATCTCTCTGCCTTCGTCGTGTTGTGCGAGTGTTTTATCGGCTGTCCTCCCCATTGGGGGCTCTTTAAGCACATCTTCTCTGCTAGATCTCAAACCATCAAAAGACTTAGCCAGTCGGACGACAAAACTCACCTCCTCCAGCTCTGCGGAGGCTTAGGCTTCGAAAAGAAAAGTAAAAGTAGCTATCCCGCTCTTCAGCTGTCCGAATCTGTTAGCAACTGGAAATCGACTTGGCTCTACTGCCAGGACGTTGCTTGCCCGAATGCCGCAACCGGACTGCCACCTTTTAGCTTAGACCGACGGGCTCCGCCTAGGCAGCTTGCACTCACGAAGATGGAGGAGATTCAGATCCAGCCTCTGGTCGATGCGTTGGTAGAGGTCGTCCGAAAGGGGGTCACTTGCATAGACTTGCTGGAGATTTTTCTGGGTAGGCGTATCCAGCCTTTGCAAGCTCGACATCACGCCATGTGGCACTACACGTGGCCTGAGGAATCCACTCGGACTAACCCCGAGTGCGTGACCGGGGAGCTTGTGATGTCGTGGGTTCGCAACATCACAGGCGCCTGCGATAACCCCGGAGGAGCCCGACGAGTGAAGCCCTTCCGCGCGGACAACCCTCTTCCGAATGAGGTGAGTATAACTTGTCGAGTGCACACAATTGTCTTAGATTTATCGCTTTTTCTTGTATCACTGTGTGACGTCTGATGCTGTCGACTGTATCTCGTGCAGGCGTGGACCAACTGGTTTTCTCCTATCTCGAACGGGAATCCCGCTGAGGAAGAGGAAGGCAGCCAGGAGGGCAGCGTGGAGAGCATCGAGTACGTCTCCGACAGTGGGGAGACAGAGGAGGAGTCCAAAGAAGAAGAGGGGGAAGGTGAGGAACAGAACTCGCCACCCCCACCACCAGAGCTTCGAACTAAATGCCACCACGAACCCTCCGCTCCGTCGGTTCCTCCAGCAGCCTCGAGTGCCCCGCCAGCTCCTCCTGTGGTTCCGAGTGCCTTGCCAGCTTCTCCCGTTGTTCCGAGTGCTCGGAGCACAAAGAGGACCAGGGACTCTGCTGCTGAGCCCGCGGGCCAGCCCTCTAAGGTGGCCAAACCGAGTGGATCCAAACCTCGGAAGGATTTGCCGCGGAGGAGGATCGCCGTTTCTGTCGCCTCAGTGTAAGTGTATTGTTCTTCTATCTTCTTCCAGTATTTGATTGAACTCATGCTTATTGGTCGAGTGAATTTTACTCGAGAGAGCTGCCACCTCCGCCACTTCTCTACCACGCCAGGGGGACGATCCCATGGATACGGACAACGTTGTCACGTCCCAGCAAGGTACGTCGTGGCGACCTCGAGAGCTTACATTATTGTTTCTCGAATTCTGTATTTTGTCTTGCCCTTTTTTCTATGGTCTCACGTCATTTGGTCGGGCTTCGTTCAGAGGTGATTCATGTGGAGGATGACGACCAGAAGAGGTCCGAGCAAGCTGTGGCGCCTATCCTTGAGGCTGTTCCGTCTGTTACTACTCCCGCCATGGACGCGCCGCCAACCGAGACGATGCCGTCGACTGAAACGGCGCTTATCGCTGCTGAACCGACTGGAGCAGAACTTGGGATGCCCAAAGAGTCTCTTGTGGTGCTAGCTCCGTTGACTGTCCAGTATGACACCCAGCGCCTCCCGGAAGATCAGGTGGGAGCTTCCAAGGGGGCCATGGTGCAGGCGGAGTTGATGGCGGGTGATGCCAAGAGAGCGTACGACTCCATCGCGTCTGTGTACAAGCAAAGCTTGGAACTCCGGGACGATATCCGAGTAAGTGGGCTAGTAAGTATTTTATTTCCCCTTGAAACCCACTGGGTGTTTAAGCAAGATACTCGGATACAGAATGATTAGTTTGCAGTGGGTTCACTCTTAGTGAACCCAGTGGGTGTAGTCCCCGAGACTTCTGTCGAGTGCTTGCACCGGCAGTTGTCTTTATATAAATTTTCTTTAACTTGATCAGATCAAAACTAATCTGTTTGAATGTTACCGGAGGGGGCATTCCGAGTGCACCTACTGGATTAGTCCCCGAGAGTAATTTTACTCAAGTCGGGTAGTAGTAGCCTCATAGGCTTGTTTTTTGTTATGTATCTCAATAGGGCAGACCTGTTTGAGGTTCATGCCAGTGGGGTCACTCTCAGTGAACCCACTTGGTGTAGTCCCCGAGACCGCTATCGACTGCTTGCGTCGTCAGGGGTCTGAAGAACTTTGAGTTTTTATTGTTGTCCTTGTTGAATTTGTCTGATCGTCTCATGGCGTTGACTTGCAGAAGACTTGCGAGATGGGATCAGCGTACAACACTCAGAAGGCTGAAAAGATTCAGTTTGCTGCAGAACTGGATGCAGCAATGCTTGCCTTGGCTGGTATGAAGGGTGTTCTGGCTGAACGAGAGAAGTCCTTGGAGGAGTCCCATGAGGCAAACAAGGCATTGGTGGCCGAAATGGAGAAAATGGGGAAACAAAGAACCGAGCTGATGGTAGAGATGCAGGTGATGAACAGGCGGTGCATAGCACAGGAGAAGTACGTCAGTGACTGGGCAAGGAAGATGATTGCGCTTCTCGGTGGTAAGTTCTGTTTTTCCGAGTGCTTCTTGACTGTGTATTTCATTATGCGCTTACTTTTTGCTCGTCTTGTCTTTGTAGATTTTTGCATGGACGCTGAGGCTGAAGGAGCTGACGTTGAGCGGTCGGTTCTTCCGAAGGTTCCACTCGGCGAGGACGCCAATCGAGACATGCTCCGAGCGCACATTCGCCTAGGCAAAGTGGGACCTTTCATCGGTTGACTGAGTGAGGTCGTCGGCCAAATCGACAAGGAGCTGTGGCCCGAAGACGAGTCTCGGCAAGAGATGGAAGGGTTGATGACTCGGCTGGAGGAGGTCCCGAACCGAGTGCAGGCGTGGAAGAAGTTTGCGGCTCGCTGTGTTGCGGACGTGGCGCTGTCGCTGGTCCGAGTGCACTGCAAGGAGGCTCGTGAAGAGAAGCTGAAGGCATTGCAAGTCTCCTACACAAAAAGCTTCGATTTGAATATTTCATGGAGACCTTCCTTGAGAGCGCCACTCGCATCGCAGACGGGATCGACCTCGACACTTTCGTGGAGCCTGCCAGTCCCAGTGCCAGTCCTGACGACGCTTGAGAAAGCTTTTACCTCGGTATGCCGAGTGTTAGTTGTATGAAACTTTGGCCACTACTATTGGCCGTCACATTCGTGGTTCGGTGTGGATAAGATTGATCTACACCGAACCAACTATCTTTAGACGAACTTTGAATTTGAATCAAATCTTTTGCTCTTCCTTTGCCAAAGAGTTGTTGACACGATTTTGGCTCGTGGTTTTTGTTTGGCGTTTCTTGGTGAAGCCAATGGCAAACATGCGGAGCATGTAATTGTCAGTTGTCTTGACATCTGCATGAGCCTCACTGAGGGTCTGCCGAGTCTCCGAGTGGATCTGTAGGATACACTCGAAGGCAATTGTGTACTTAGGCGATTCGTGATCGCGGCTAAGTCTTCGAGTGCAATTGTAAGGTCGTACTCGGAGCGAGTTGTTACTCATGTAATTGTCAGTTGTCTTGACATCTACATGAGCCTCAATGAGGTTCTGGTACTCATGTAATTGTAAGTTGTCTTGACATCTACATGAGCCTCAATGGGCGTCTGCTAAGCCTCCGAGTGGATCTGTAAGATACACTCGAAGGAAGCTTCTATTTAGGCGATTCTTGATCGCACACAAGTCCCCGAGTGCGACGTTTAGTGCACATTCGGAGAAAGTTAGTACTTAGGCGATTCTGGATCGCGTCTAAGTCCCCGAGTGCGACGTTTAGTGCACACTTAGAGAAAGTTTGTACTTAGGCGATTCTTGATTGCAGCTAAGTCTCCGAGTGCGACGTTTAGTGCACACTCGGAGAAAGTTTGTACTTAGGCGATTCTTGATCGCAGCTATGTCCCCGAGTGCGACGTTTAGTGCACACTCGGAGAAAGTTTGTACTTAGGCGATTCTTGATCGCAGCTAAGTCCTCGAGTGCGATGTTTAGTGCACACTCGGAGAAAATTTGTACTTAGGCGATTCTTGATCGCAGCTAAGTCCCCGAGTGCGACGTTTAGTGCACATTGGGAGAAAGTTAGTACTTAGGCGATTCTTGATCGTAGCTAAGTCCCCAAGTGCGACGTTTAGTGCACACTCTGAGAAAATTTGTACTTAGGCGATTCTTGATCGCAGCTAAGTCCCCGAGTGCGACGTTTAGCGCACAGTCGGAGAAAGTTTGTACTTAGGCGATTCTTGATCGCAGCTAAGTCCTCGAGTGCGACGTTTAGTGCACACTCGGAGAAAAATTGTACTTAGGCGATTCTTGATCGCAGCTAAGTCCCCGAGTGCAACGTTTAGTGCATACTCGGAGAAAGTTTGTACTTAGGCGATTCTTGATCGCAGCTAAGTCCCCGAGTGCGACGTTTAGTGCACACTCGGAGAAAATTAGTACTTAGGCAATTTTTGATCGCAGCTAAGTCCCCGAGTGCGACGTTTAGGGCATACTCGGAGAAAGTTTGTACTTAGGCGATTCTTGATCGCAGCTAAGTTCCCGAGTGCGACGTTTAGTGCACACTCGAAGAAAGTTATTACTTAGGTGATTCTGGATCGCAGCTAAGTCCCCGAGTGTGACGTGTACTGCACACTCGAAGAAAGTTATTACTTAGGCGATTCTGGATCGCAACTAAGTCCCCAATTGCGACGTTTAGTGCACACTCAGAGAAAGTTTGTACTTAGGCGATTCTGGTTCGCAGCTAAGTTTTTTTGAAGACCGGAGTCTGCGAACGCGGAAGAATTTTGAATCTGCAAAAACTCAATCTCCTTTGTATTACTTCAACGATACTTGTTCTTTACGTTGCTTCAGTCGCCGGTCACGTGTAGAAGTGCTTCACGAGATCTCCGTTCCATGCTCGCAGCTCGTCCGTTTCCCTGTCGAGGTTGTAGAGTCGATATGCTCCGTTGTTCAGCACCTTGGAGATGATGAAGGGTCCTTCCCAGGCGGGAGCCAACTTGTGAGGTCTCTGCTCAACCACTCGGAGCACCAGGTCGCCTGCTTGGAATGTACGACTCCTGATGTGTCGCGCGTGAAAACGCGCAGATCTTGTTGATAAATGGTTGAGTAAGTCAGTGCCATCTCGCTCTCCTCCTCTAGAAGATCCACTCCGTCTTGCCTTGCTTGCTCTGCTTCAGCTTCAGAGAAGAGTTCAACTCGTGGAGCGTTGTGAAGCAAGTCACTCGGAAGGACTGCCTCTGCTCCGTAAACGAGGAAGAACGGGGATCGCCCTGTAGATCTATTTGGGGTTGTGTGGAGACCCCAAAGCACCGAAGGCAGCTCGGTGACCCATGCGCCGGCGGCATGTCCCAATTATCGCAGGAGTCGAGGCTTCAAACCTTGCAGAATAAGTCCATCCGCCCGCTCTGCTTGCCCGTTTGTTTGGGGATGCGCCACAGACGCAAAATCCACTCAGATACCTTGGCATGTACAGAAACCTTTGAATCTGTCCGAGTCAAAGTTTGTTCCATTGTCGGTGATTATGCTGTGAGGTACACCGAATCTAGAGATGATGTCCCTCACAAACTTGATGGCCGTAAGGGCGTCGAGATTCTTGATGGGCTTGGCTTCAATCCACTTTGTGAACTTGTCGACTGCCACCAATAGATGTGTGAATCCCCCTTGGCCTGTCCTGAATGGACTGACTGTATCTAATCCCCTTACTGCAAACGGCCACACAAGAGGGATTGTCTTCAACGCAGATCTTGGTTTGTGGGACTTGTTAGAGTAGAACTGACAGCCTTCACATCGGTCGACGACATCTTTCGCCATTTCATTTGCCTGCAGCCAAAAGAAGCCAGCTCTGAATGCTTTGGCGACGATTGCCCTTGAGGAGGCATGATGACCACAGGTTCCCGAATGAATTTCCTCCAGGATTAACTGTCCCTCCTCAGGGGAGATGCATCGTTGAAGGACTCCTGAAACGCTTTCTTTGTACAACTGGCCATCAATGACAGTGAACGAATTTGACCTGCGGACGATCTGTCTGGCTCGGACTTCGTCTTCTAGTAATTCTTTCCTCAGGATGTATGCAATAAACGGAACAGTCCAATCAGGGATGATAGCAAGAATCTCCATGATCAAATCAACCACAGCAGGGACCTCGACTTATGTCGGATCTGTCGAGCTCTTTGGTTGTACTGGTTCCTCTGTGAAAGGATCTTCTTTAACTGAGGGAAGGTGGAGGTGCTCGAGGCAGACGTCACTCGGGACGGGTCTCCGAGTGGATCCGAGTTTTGCCAACTCATCAGTTGCTTGGTTTTTTAGTCGCGGAACATGGTCGAGTTCCAGACCTTCAAACTTTTTCTCGAGGTTCCTCACTGCATTGCAGTATGTGGTCATGGTGGGATCCCTGACGTCCCACTCCTTCATCACTTGATTAACCACCAAATCCGAATCGCCATAGACCATCAGGCGACGGACGCCGAGTGCGATGGGCATGCGCAGTCCATAAAGGAGAGCTTCATACTCTGCCTCGTTGTTGGAGGAATCAAAGTGTATCTGCAACACATACTTGAGTTTGTCACCCTTTGGCGATATGATCACAACGTCAGCGCCGGAGCCATTCAACATCTCGGACCCATCGAAGAACATTGTCCAATGAGCCGAGTAGATGTGGGTCGGTTGCTGTTGCTCTACCCATTGTGCTATGCAGTCAGCCAGAGCTTGAGACTTTATAGCTTTCTTGGCCTCGAACTTGATGTCGCAGTATAACATCTCCATTGGCCACTTCGCCACTCGGCCTGATGCGTCCCGATTGTGTTGGATTTCTGACAACGGAGCATCAGAAACGACTGACACCAAGTGGTCTTGGAAATAATGAGCCACCTTCTTCGCAGTCATGTAAATCCCGTAGATAAGTTTTTGGTAGTGGGGATATCTCTACTTGGAAGGAGTGAGGACTTCGGAGACATAATACACTGGCCGCTGAACCTTGCATGCTTTGCCTTCTTCTTCCCGTTCGACTGTGAGAACACTGCGGACGACTTGATTTGTAGCCGCGATGTACATAAGAGGGGGTTCTTTACTGAGCCGAGCAGTAAGAACCGGCTGGGTGGAAAGTAGGACTTTGAGGTCGTCGAATGCGATTTGGGCTTCGTCTGTACACTCGAAAGTATCTGATTTCTTCATGAGTCGGTACACAAGAAGTGCCTTCTCGCCGAGTCGACTGATAAACCTGCTCAAAGCCGCTTGGCAACCTGTGAGTCTTTGAACATCGTGTATTCTGACCGGCCGCTCCATTCGGATGATGGTCCCGATCTTTTCGGGGTTGACATCGATCCCTCGTTCGGAAACGAAGAAACCGAGTAACTTTCCGCTGGGAACGCCGAATGAACACTTGGATGGGTTGAGCTTGATATTGTACCTACGAAGGTTGGCGACTCTTTCTGCCAAGTCAGTCAGCAGGTCGGAACCTTTGCGTGACTTGACTACGATATCATCCATATACGCCTCCACATTCCGACCTATCTGGTCGAGGAGGCATTTTTGGATCATGTGCATAAAGGTTGCTCCTGCATTCTTCAAACCAAATGGCATAGTGATATAGCAGAAGCACCCCAATGGGGTGATGAAGGCTGTCTTTAATTCATCGGGGCCATACAGACGGATCTGATGATAGCCCGAGTAGACATCAAGGAATGACAAGCGCTCGCAACCCGCAGTCGAATCGACAATTTGATCGATGCGGGGGAGCGGAAAATGATCTTTCGGGAAGACCTTATTGAGATGCTTGAAGTCGATGCACATTCGGAGCGACTTGCCCTTCTTGGGAACCATGACAACATTGGCGAGCCACTCGGAGTGGTGTACGTCGCGAATGAAGTTGGCTGCCAAATGCTTAGCCACCTCTTCTCCGATTGCCTTCCTCTTGTGCGCGGCGGACCGACGCAGGCGTTCTCGGACAGGCCGAGCGGCGGGATCCACATGCAGTCGGTGCTCAGCCAACTCCCTGGGTACACCTGCCATGTCAGCGGGCTTCCATGCGAAGATGTCCCAATTCTCACGGAGGATTTGGATAAGCTCGGCTTCCTATTTAGGATCGAGGGTGGTGGAGATGTTCGTCGGGGCAGCGGTGTCGTCCGCCGGGTGGATGCTGACCTTCTTCGTCTCTCCCGCCGACTGGAATGCGGACTCCGAAGTTGGCTTCTTCGAACGCATCAAGTCAGCGGGGTCGGCTGTCTTCTTGTACTCGTCAAGCTCGAGGACAGCCATCTGCTGATCGGTGATCCTCGATCCCTGCTGCAGACACTCCTCGGCCCGCTGCCGATTGCCTGTGATAGTGATCACACCTTTTGGGCCTGGCATCTTCAGCTTCAGGTACACGTAACATTGTCGGGCCATGAAACGCGCATACGCCGGGCGGCCCAGAATTGCGTGGTACGCACTCTGGAAGTCCACCACCTCGAACGTCAGCTTTTCCTTGCGGAAATTCTTGACGGGGTCGAAGATGACATCCAACGCGATCTGCGAGTGACTTGGCCTTTCGTCCAGGAACGAATCCATGGAACTGCATGTTGCTCTTGCTAAGTTTGGACATCGGAATGCCCATCCCCTTGAAAGTGTCAGCGTACATGATGTTCAAGCCACTGCCGCCATCCATGAGGACTTTCCGCAGTCGGACTCCTTCCACCACCGGGTCGACGACCAGAGCCTGCCTCCCTCGGGTGGGTACGTGCGCTGGATGATCCGATTGGTCAAAGATGATCGTAGTCTGAGACCCTTTGAGGAACGTAGGGTTGGTCGGCATGGCCATGTTCACCTCCCTGTTCACCAGCTTCAGTCGACTCTTGCTCTCAACGTCAGCAAAAATCATCAGTGTTGCATGGACTTGGGGGAACGGATCCTCCATGTCCTCCTCATCCTGTTCATTGCCCTTTTCACTCGGTTGCCCTTCGCCGAACCCCTGGATCAGGAGTCGACATTGCCGAGTGATATGCTTCGGATATATGGCGTTGCCCTCTTCATCCATCTTCGTGTGAATTGGACATGGCTGGTCCAGGATGGGGTTTCCGAACTGCTTCTTCTTGGGGGTGAACTGAGCCTTCCCCTTGCCCTTGAACTTGGCATTGGTCACAGTTGCGGCCTCCGCCCGCAGAGTGGACGGAGTTTTCTGCTTCTGCTTCCGAGTGCTATATCCATCAGCGACTGCTTTGTGCTTGCCGCTACGAATGCCGTCCTCTTCTTCGCCATTTGCATAGCGTGCCGCTATCTCCATCATCTTACTCATGGAGAAGTCGCCTGTTCGACAGAACTTCAGGCATAGATCTCTGTACCGCACGCCTGCCTTGAAGGCGCAGACTGCTTGGTGCTCTTTGACGTTCTCCACCGTGTGGAAGAGGGTCGTCCAATGCTGAATGAAATCGCGCAGGGGCTCATTCTGCTTCTGGACACAGTGCTGGAGCTCCACGAGACCAGCAGGGCGTTTGCATGTCCCTTCGAAGGTCCTGATGAAGACTCGGGCCAGATCTGCCCAGCTGTAGATGCTTGAGGGAGCCAAGTGGTTCAGCCACTCTCGTGCCGAGCCGTCGAGCATCAGAGGGAGGTGTTTCATGGTGACGTGGTCGTCCCCTCCTCCGATCTGGACTGCCACTCAGTAGTCGTCCAGCCACGTTTCTGGCATGGATTCTCTTGGAAACTTGCCGATCCCCGTCGCCAATCGGAAGTTTGAAGGGAAGTCAGCCGAACGGATGGCTCGACTGAAACACTCGGGACTAGAGACGATGGTCCTGCTTCCACTCGGATGGTCCATATCGTGACCATCGCGGTGGGCTCGGCCCCTGTCGACCCTCCTCTGGGTGATATGCCCTCTCGCGTCGGGCCTTGGATCATAAGTGTCACCGACTGAACGCCGATCATCATGATGTTGGGGCCCGTAGGGCCCACCCCGTGGAGGGGTGCGTGAGCGGCGACGATCTTCGGGATTCATGGAACGGCTGCCTCCCGTGTGTCGCTGATGAGAACCGGGGCTGTGAACAGACCGATGCGTGTTCGCGTGAACAGAACAATTGTGAATCCTGTTGTGCGACTGGGAGACCGCCGAATTTTGCTGCTGCGCCGTGTGCAGCAAGGCACGGATTTGCTCGATCCCTCTGCCAGCCTCTGAATCAGTCGGCTGGAGGGAATCGGCTATCTTGGCGGCGGCAGCCAGGTTGAGGACGGGTGTGCAGAACACCTCCACGTTGCTCCGCCGAGTGTGCCGACTGGCAGAACGACGGGGCTGACGGCGAGCGCTGGATGTCTCGCCGACCTCCTGCTCGTTGCGGCCAGTTTGGAGGGGACTTTCATGGGAGTTGGCCATGTGCACTTCAGCTGAAGGCCCGCGACCCAAGTACTCGGAAGGAAACTCAGTCGGAACTGAGTCCGAGCGCTGGGACGGCGGCCCAACCACAACCGACTCTAGGACCGCCACTTGTGAGGACGCGTTCTGGCGCGCCTGGGCGTGTTGCACCCAACGCTGGAGCCGCGGACGGTGGGACCGCTTGTCGCGGCGCGCGACGGCGGCGTAGGTCGACACCGGAGCCGACCGCCGGAGAAGAGGAATACCGCGGGCGCCGGCACGGAAGTGCGTAGCCCTGCGACTGGGGAGCGCCTCGATGTTGAGAGGGGCATCTCGAAGCCATGCCGAATCGTCGACGATGAAGGAGAGAGCGCTGAAGAGGATCTCGTGACCCATGCTCAGATCTCCACCGGATGACATGATGAAAAGATGCAGTCGCAAACTCGTCGGAAGTCGCTTAGACGCCTGCCACACGGTGGGCGCCAACTGTCGTGGGTATAAGTCTGACAGTAGATGTGTAGGGTACGAAAGGATGGGCAGAGCCTTAGCTACGGCGAGGTTGTATGAGTTCAGGCCCCTCTACGGTGGAGGTAAAAGCCCTACGTCCCAGTGCTCTTGGGAGCTTGTTATCGAGTGGAATATGGATTACGGTGAATTGCTCACCTTTGCACCAGTGGGGAAGGGTGGCTTATATAGAGTGCGCTGCCCTTCACAACGGTTCGGTGCACAGGGGTGGAGTAGTGGCGAATAAATTCCTACGTTACAGGTAACGTATGTCTTAAATGCTAATAAAGGTACATGGAAACGTATGACCGTTGCCCTCCAGGGGGGTTACGATTTACAGAGTGGAATCCAGTCGGTAAGTTTGATACGCTCCGAATGCCCATCTCCGACTGGATGATGGAAGAATCGTCACCGATTGGATGATGGGAAGTCCTTAATTCTGTCGGAACCGACTAAGGGCCTTATCCCTTATGAAGGGTAGTCCTTGGGTAGGACCCACAGGGCAGGCCTATGACCCTACCCTAGGACTATCACCCCATCATTAGGCATTAAGATCTAGGCGCCTAATAGGACTTTCACAAAGCACATACCTTGATAGGACTTTCACAAAGCACATACCTTGATAAATTTTTGAAGAAGTTCAAAATGGAGCAATCCAAGAAGGGATTCTTGCCAGTCTTACAAGGTATAAAGTTGAGTAAGACTCAGTGTCCAGTAACTGCAGAAGATAGAGAAAAGATGAGTACTCTCCCCTATGCTTTGGCCATAAGGTGTATCATGTATGCAATGATGTGCACAAGACCACATGTTAGCCTGGCCATAAGTATGGTAGGCAGGTTTCGAAGTGATCCAGGAGTGGAACACTGGGCGTCGGTCAAGAATATTCTGAAGTACCTGAAAAGGACTAAGGAAATGTTTCTTGTTTATGGAGGTGATGAAGAGCTCGTCGTAAAGGCTTACGTCGATGCAAGCTTTGACACCGATCCGGATGACTCTAAGTCTCAAACCGGATACGTATTTATTCTTAATGGGGGTGCGGTAAGCTGGTGCAGTTCCAAGCGAAGCGTCGTAGTAGATTCTACATGTGAAGCGGAGTACATGGATGCCTCAGAGGCGGCTAAGGAGGGTGTCTGGATGAAGTAGTTCATGACGGATCTTGGATTTGTGCCGACCGCACTAAATCCAATAATTCTGTTCTGTGAGAATACTGGGGCCATTGCTCTAGCCAAGGAACCAAGGTTTCACAAGAAGACTAGACACATCAAATGACGCTTCAACCTCATCCGCGACTATGTCGAAGGAGAGGACGTAACTATTTGCAAAGTGCACATGGATCTGAGTGTTGTAGATCCGCTGACTAAACCTCTTCCACGAGCGAAGCATGAACAACACCACAACTGTACGGGTTTAGATTCATTCCAATGTAAATCGCATAGCGATGTGAGACTAGATTATTGACTCTAGTGCAAGTGGGAGACTGTTGGAAATATGCCCTAGAGGCAAGGATAAAATAGTTATTATATTTCCTGTTTCGAGATAATCGTTTATTATCCATGCTATAATTGTATCGAATGAAAACAAAAATGCATTTGTGGATATATAGACAAAACTATGTCCCTAGTAAGCCTCCAGTTGACTAGCTAGTTGATCAAGGATGGTTAAGGTTTTCTGACCATATGCAAGTGTTGTGACTTGATGACTGGATCACATCATTGGAAGAATGATGTGATGGACAAGACCCAAACTATAAACGTAGCATGTGATCGTGTCATTTTATTGCTATTGTTTTCTGCGTGTCAAGTATTCATTCTTATGACCATGAGATCATGCAACTCACTGACACCAGAGGAATACCTCGTGTGTATCAAACGTCGGAACGTTACTCGGTGACTATAAAGGTGCTCTATAGGTATCTCCGAAGCTGTCCGTTGAGTTAGCATGGATCATGACTGGGATTTGTCACTCCGTGTGACGGAGAGGTATCTCGGGGCCCACTCAGTAATACAATATCTCATATAAGCCTTGCAAGCAATGTGACTAAAGTGTTAGTCATGGGATCTTGTATTACGGAATGAGTAAAGAGACTTGTCGGTAATGAGATTTAAATAGGTATAGGGATACTGACGATCAAATCTCAGGCAAGTAACATACCAAAGGACAAGTGGAATGGTATACGGGATTATATGAATCCTTGGCACAGAGGTTCAACCGATAAGATCTTCGTAGAATATGTAGGATCCAATATGGACATCCAGGTCCTGCTATTGTATATTGACCGGGGAGTGTCTCAGGTTATGTCTACATAGTTCTCGAACCCGCAGGGTCTGCACACTTAAGGTTCGGTGACGTTTCGGTATAGTTGAGTTATAGTTGTTGGTGACCGAAGGTTTATTCAGAGTCTCGGATGAGATCATGGACGTCACGAGGGTTTCCGGAATGGTCCGGAAACGATGATTGATATATAGGATTCTTTCATTTGGCCTCCGGAAAGATTTTGGGCATTGCCGCATTGTACCGGGTGTGACGGATGGGTTCCGAGTTTTTACCGGGAGGGGGCCACCCACCCGGGAGAGAACCTAATAGCCCATGGGTGTCACACCAGCCCTTGGTGGACTGGTGAGGCCAGCCCAATAGGTCTATTTTGGCCAAGAGGAAAAAATCAAAGGAGAAAGAGAAAAAAGAAAAAAAAAGGAGGTGGGAAGGAAGGAAGGGACTCCTCCCTCCAAACCGACTTGGAGGAGGATCCCTCCTCCCTTCAGCCAGCGCCCTAGAGGTAAGCCCTACCCCTTAGCTCCTCCTATATATACTTGAGGTTTAGGGCTTTTAGAGACACGTCTTCGCCACGTGCAACCCTAAACCTCTACTTCGTAGTTGTTCCTCTAGATCGGTTTTCTGCAGAACTCGGGCGGAGCCTTGCAGGAATAGATCATCACCATCACCGGCGCGCCGTCACGCAGCCGGAGAACTCATCTACTTCCCCGTCTCTCTTGCTGGATCAAGAAAGCAGAAATCCTCATCGAGTTGTACGTGTTCTGAACGTGGAGGTGCCATCCCTTCGATGCTAAATCGGGACGGATTGTGGGACGGCGGTGATTTGAATCACGAAACTGTTCTACTACGTCAACCGTGTTTCTTAACGCTTCCCGCTTAGCGATCTGCAAGGGTATGTGGATCCGCTCTCCCTCTCGTATATGAACATCATCATGATAGGTCTTCGTGTGCGTAGGAAATTTTTTGTTTCCCATGCAACGTTCCCCAACATACATGTCATATTATTCTTGGTACATCTTGATGTCTACGCACGCTTCTATTCTTGTAGACTATGTTGGGCCTCCAAGCGCATAGGTTTGTAGGACAGCGACAATTTCTCTCAAGTGGATGACCTATGGTTTATCGAACTCGGGGAAGTAGAGGTTGAAGATGGTCTCTTTCAAGGAACCCTACAATTAAGATACAAGAAGTATCTTGTGTCCCCAACACACCTAATACAATTGTCAGTTCTATAGGTGCACTAGTTCGGCGAATAGATGTTAAAAGACAAGTGACATGGATGGTAAAACAAGGTATTGTAAATCTGAAATAAAAATGGCAGCAAGGTAGCAAGTGACAAAAGTGAGCATAAACGGTGTGACAATGGTGAGAAACAAGGCCTAGGCTTCATACTTTCACTAGTGGCAACTCCCAACATTTTTAATACAGTCTAATCACATAATATTTCCACTAAAACATGCAATGGTGACGTACTCGGAGGTCATTCCTTTGTGATCAAGAGAGGACGAGAATTATGTAGTGCTACAAAAGCACACCTCAGAGTTCGTAGTTCTCATCTATGGATTTCCCAATGTCACTGCGGCCATCCAAAGGGAGTACCACAATCACCACAACGTATCTCAAGGATAGCCAAAGACAAGCACCAAGAGACTCTCAATCTTCAACCAATTCACAAAAGAGGAAATCACTCATGAAAATATTCTTCTAATCCATGTCCAGTAGACCGCTGTCACGATGGTCTCGGGGATTATACTAGACAAGATCAAGTGAGTACATCAATCCAATACATAAAAGAAGGGGAAACATCATGGGATTACCCTAGATTAACATAACCTATGATCACAATCAAGATCACATCATGGGAGAGAGAGTTAACCACATAGCTATTGTAGAAGACCTCAGCCCCGAGGAGGAACTACTCCTGATTCATGGAGGAAGGAAGCATCGTCGATGGAGATGAATCTGGGGGCACTTCCCCGTCCCGGTAGGGTGCCGGCACAAGAATTCCGGTACCTGAACCTTGTTGGTGAATGGCACAAGATCGGAATTGCTTCTGGAGAAAAGGGTTCTGGAATCAGGCTTTCCTCCGCAGGGGTAAAAATAGGAACCAAGGTAGGGCACCAGAGGGGGTGGGCCCCACCCAGGCGGCCTCCTCGCGCGGCCTGGAGGACTGGTGGCCCCACTCTGGCCCTCCTTCGGCCGTCTAGAGTCTTCTGGAATGCTGATTTTTTATATATTTTTTGTTGAATTTTTTGGGCACCGTAAATATGGGCATAAACCTGACCGAAGGAGTACTGGGTGCACTGAGTTAGTAGGTTAGTCCAAATATGTTGAAAAGGTATGGAAGTGTACAAAACACATAGCAATATCACCCAAAACTTGCATGGAGCAAGCAGAAATTATAGAAATGTTTGGGACGTATCGGACCTTTCCTTAGAACAATTGGTGCAATTATTGATACGAAGGAAGGTAATATTAGATTCCAATTCCCATTAAGGGAAGGCATGGAGCACTTTACTAGAAATAAAATAAGATTACCTTATGAATCTATTATGAGAGCTACCTATGGATTGCATACCAAAGATGACAATACCTAGATCTATTGCATTATGCCTCGCTAGGGGCGTTAAACAATAGCGCTTCTTGGGAGGCAACCCAATTTTATTTGTTTTGCTTTTGTTTTCATTTATGTTTTTGAGTGATTGGCAAATTATTACTTCTTTAATAAATTTTGTCTTGTTTTAATTAGTGTTTGAGCCAAGTAAGACCTTTGGGATGATCTATGGTGTTTGCAACTTGATTATGCTGAAAAACACAAACTTTCGCCCTGAGTCCAGGAATTGTATAAACTCACTCAAACGTGCTTTTGATCTTAATTTTTTACACAAGATTGTTTTAAAAATTTCCTAGATCTTCCTGAATTTTCACAATTTTTGGAGTTACAGAAGTATTCGAAGTAAACAGATTCTTACAGACTGTTCTGTTTTTGATAGATTCTGTATTTTTTGTGTTGTTTGCTCATTTTGATGAATCTATGGGTTGTATCGGGGGTATGAACCATCGAGAAGTTGGAATACAGTAAATATTACATCAATATAAATAAAGAATGAGTTCACAACAATACCTAAGTGGTGATTTATTTTTCTTATACTAACGGATCTCATGAGTTTTATGTTGAGTTTTTTGTTGTGTAGTTTTCATGTTTTGGGTAAAGATTTGATGGACTACGGAATAATGAGTGGCAAGAGCCTAAGATTGGAGATTCCCAAGGCACCCCAAGCCATATTCAAGGATACCAAAGATCCTAAGCTTGGGTATGCCCCAGAAGGTATCCCCTCTTTCATCTTCAATCCATCGGTAAATTTACTTGATGCTATATTTTTATTCACCACATGATATCTTTTTGCTTGGAGCGTATTGTATGATATGAGTCTTTACTTTTTATTTTGCCACAATCATCCTTGCTGCACACATATTTTGAGAGAGAGACACGCTGAATCATGAATTTATTAGAATACTCTTTGTGCATCACTTATATCTTTTGAGCTAGGCAATGTTGCTCTAGTGCTTCACTTATATCCTTTAGAGCATGGTGGTGTTGTGTTTTATAGAAATTATTAAACTCTTGTACTTCACTTATATTATTTTGAGAGTTCTTAAACAGCATGGTAATTGGTTTGGGTTACGAATTTAGTCCTAATATAATAGGCATCCAAGAGGGATATAATAAAAACTTCCATATTAAGGGCATTGAATATGATGAGAAGTTTGATTTCTTGCATATAGTTTTGAGATATGAAGATGGTAATATGAGAGTCATGCTAGTAAGTAATTGTGAATTAGAATAAATACTTGTGTTAAAGCTTGTGATTCCCGTAGCATGCACGTATGGTGAACCGTTATGTGATGAAGTCGGAGCATGGTTTGTTTAATGATTGTCAACCTTTGTGTGGAGGTCGGAATAACGCCATGGTTAACTGCTACCAACCCTTCCCCTAGGAGCACGCGTCTAATACTTTGCGTCAATAACTAATAGGATTTTGCAATAAGTATATGAATTCTTTATGACTAATGTTGTGTAAATGGATTATATGCACTCTCACCCTTCCACCTTTCCGAGCCTCTCTAGTACCGCGCAACTTTTGCCGGTACATTATACCCACCTTCCTCTAAACAGCCACCATATATTTTCCTCAAAACAGCCACCATACTTACCTATTATGGCATTTTCACAGCTGTTCCGTCCGTCCAAAAGGAATGACCAAGTATAATTCCCCAAGGCCACCATATATTTTCACACGAATACCAAGTCAAAAAATCAAGGCGGTGAGGCTGCCTGTCCGCAGACGGATGGCCTCTCCAGCTTCAGGGACTACTGTGAGGGGGATAACCCCGGGGTAGGATCATCGAGCCTGCTCCTTCATCTCCTGCCCAAAAGGAATGACAAAGTATAATTCCCCAAGGCCACCATATATTTTCACAGGAATACCAAGACAAAAAATCAAGCCGGTGAGGCTGCCTGTCCGCAGACGGATGGCCTCTCCAGGTTCAGGGACTACTGTCAGGGGGATAACGCCGGGGTAGGCTCATCGAGCCTGCTCCTTCATCTCCTGCCCAAAAGGAATGACCAAGTATAATTCCCCAAGGCCCAAGTCCTCTCGTCGGCTAGACTGCACCTACCGTCTTGAGAACGAGACGGCCAATTCTCTGGCCGGCCAGGCAACCCCTGCCGGCTAGAGGTGAGACGGCTACCTCTTCTTGACCCCATTGGCCCAGCCAGCCGGCTAGGAACGAGGCGGTCGTGCCCAAGCCGGCTGGGGACCACAAGTCCCATCAGGTTGTAGGTCATGACGAGACCCTACGATTAAAGGTGGCTACGCTTCACCAAAGGTACTGGATGGGAGTGCCTGGCAGGGACGAGCGTTGGCGGCCACGCCGCTGACCTACCCCTGCTCTGATCCATCACCCAACATAGTGTCGGACCGTCAAACTCCCACTCCATTACTGCACTCGGCATGGGAACAGTGGAGGAGGCCATACTATCTGCCCATGACGAATCTTGTTGGACGAGCTGGACGTACCGCGTGTCCTCGGCGTCGACCTTACGCGAGAGCTTCATTGCCGAGCCGGCGGGTCCCACAGCCAGACGGGACCTCGTAGCCGACGGGCCCCTCAAGCGACAAGACAAGACCCTCGTGGGCCCCCTGGCCGACCGGCAAGGGTGCCAGCCGGGTCCCACTCTTGTACCCTTTGTCCATATTGTAGGCTGGTGGGTTCGTCTATAAAACCCCCCGGTCACCCTCCTTGCACAGGGTCGGTCGAACATCATATCACACTGACCAACCACATAGAGAGAGGCAGATACGAGCCGGCTGCTCCCCTCTTCCTCAACCCAACACAGCTCCATGAGCAACCTTGTAATCCATCCATATACATCATACACTCCGGCAGGACTAGGGGTATTATCTCTACGGAGAGACCTGAACCTGGGTACATCGTGCATTCCATGCTTGTACCAACCTCGTCCCCACGGCCCTCCGTTGACACTTCGGTTCTCACCGAGTTTAGCCTACCTATGGCATATGTTGTGAGTATTCACCGACATTTGGCGCCCACCGTGGGGCCGATCGCGGCATCGACTGGCTTTATGCGCTGGGCGGGGCCCCGCACCTACACCACCGGATGCATCGCGTCCGGATCGATCTGCATGCCCATGGAGCCCACCTTCGATGAGGCAACGCCGATGATGATCGACGTCCCCGTCCGCCATGCGGATTCGGACGAAGATTCCGATGACGAGGCACCTCTTAGCGTCGTCGTCGCTGCTATGGAGAACCTCAACGTTCTCTTTAGCGACCTACGTCTCAACGATGGTCCTCTCTACTTCTGCGAGGATTGCGATATTGAGGCGCTGTGCGCCAACTTCAGTAGGCTCTCGATCGCTGAGATGCCTGCACATGACGTGTACCCCAGCAACGTACTCGTCTTCGACGGCCCTCCGCCGTCTGTAGGGTTCTTCACCCCGTACCATGTCGCCGCCGTCTCCAACATCGTGGAGGTGATGGTCATCGGCGCTGGCACCAACACGGCTCATGGCAAGGCGTCAGCAGACACTGGTGAGCCTACGGTTTTCACCTCTGACACTCTTCAGGACGCACTCGCTGTCCTGATAACGCCGATCACCACCTCCACAAACCCTAACGACGCCCGAGCCTCGCTGGAGGAGGCTCGCAAGCAGATCTTGGAGGAGGGCATTGCCGTCGCCTCGGCAAAGCATCAGATGGGGGCCACACAGCGCGAGTATAACTCCGCATATGGCCTCACTCCGATTTCCGAGGCCCCTAGCCGGCTTGGATCGGTCCGCGGCCGCGCCGGTTCATTGCCGAGATCCTAGGCGGCAACCAGCCCGTCTACGAGACCCTTGCAGCGAACATGCGGGTGGCGCGGGCGGCCATGGAAGAAATGCCAAGCTTGGAGGGCGAGGAGCGCGCCTTCCAGGAGAAGCGGGTCAAGGATCTCCTTGACGCTGCCAACGAGCAGCAGACGTGGCTTGACTCCGGTCAGGCCCAATCAGAGTCTCCGGGACCCAAACCCGGAGCACACCGCAACCCTAGCGGTCATCACCATGCGGAGGGATCTTCCTCGCATCGCACGTCCCGCAGGAGGGGTGAGGGAAGTCAAGACAAGCGCTCCCAGTGCCAGAGCGAGCATACTTCGAGCAGGCGTCGTGGAGGCGACGAGAGCGAGTTGGTGTATGAGGTTCCACGTCCGGGGAGGACCCATGCCACCGGTTCGCAAGGTGCCCTTCCGATCGTAGCTCGGGTCGGTGCTCGCGTTCCCTAGGGCGACCAGGACGCACGCAGGTGTCTCAACGCCCTGGCCTAGTCAGCCCTCCTGGTGGAGGATAGTCCCATCGGTCTGGCCTGCTTTGGCCCCCGGATCCGAGGGGAGCCGTTTCCCCAAGGCTTCACCTTGCCTCGACATACTCCCAAGTACAATGTCACCGCTAAGCTAGAGGACTGGCTGATCGACTATGCCACTGCCGTTGGCATTGCCAGGGGCAACAAGCGCGTAGCAGTCCGCTACGTGCCACTCATGTTGGCCGGCTCGGTTCGGACTTGGCTCAACAGCCTTCAAGCCGGCAGCCTCAACTCATGGGTGGACTTCGAGGAGGCGTTCGTTCGCAACTTCACTAGCACCAACAAGCACCCTGGACGGCCTCGCGAGCTGTCCATGTGCGTCCAGAGGCCCGACGAACCCCTTCGAGACTACGTCACTCGCTGACGGAACTTCGCTGCGAGGGGGTGCACGAGGTACATGCCATCCAGTACTTCATCGACAGTTGCCGAGACGGCACCCTCCTCAACCAGAAGCTCATGTGCTCCGAGCCCACCTCTCTGGCGGTGCTCATGGCCATGGCGGACAAGTACGCCACGGCCGACTCGGCGATGCGGGTCAAGGTGACCGCCTCGGACAAGGTTGTCCCCACGCGGGCTACTCCCAAGCCGGCTGGAGACAGTCGACGCGGCCAGAACAACAACAAGCGCAAGGCGGATCAGCTAGATTCGCGCTCCAACAACAAGTTGGTAGCTAGCGTTGAGGGTGAGGGGTCGGCTTCTGAAGCCGGCCCTCAACAGAAGCGGCCCAATAGGGGCAACACGAACTGGTTGCCCAAGCAGACCTTCGAGCAGCTGCTTGACGCACCCTGCAAGATATATTCTGGGGCACAACCTTCTACCCACACCCTTCAGCAGTGCATCTTCGCACAATGGCTGTCGCAAGGGGAGGGCCTGCCGGCTTCCCGAGGTGCACATGCTGTGCCTCAAGCCCCAGCTCCGGGTCTTGCTCCGGTTCCACCGCCGCCGCCTTGCGACGACGGCCGCCTCCATGACGACTACCCCCATCAAGACGGAGCATTCGTTGTCTCCACCAGTGAAGGCGATGACAAGCATAGCCTACGCCAACGACGACGTGAGGTGAATGCCATGGTTCCCCCAGTTCCCCAATACATGCATTGGTGTGACAGACCAATCACATGGAGCCGAGTAGACCATCCTGCGGTGATGCCCAACCCGGGCTCATACGCGCTCGTCCTCGGCCCCACCTTCGCCTGCAAGCTCGAGCTCAAGGAGATGGACGTCCTGCCGACCAGCACTGTCTTCCACGGCATCGTGCCTGGGCAGTCTTGCTCGCCTATTATGGCGACAAGGCTCACTTCCGCCGCAAGTTCATATGGTTCGACGTAGTGGACCTCAGCAGCCCGTATCACGCGCCGCTGGGCAGACCGGCTCTGGCCAAGTTCATGGCTATCCCGCACTACGCATACCTGAAGATGAAGATGTCGGGTCCGAAGGGCATCATCACCGTTGTTGGCAACTACAAGAAGTTGCTCGAGTGCGCCCAAGATAGCAGCCGCCTGGCCGACGCCCTGGTGATTGCTGAGGAGAAGAGACAGATCGACCGGCTCGTGGCCCAGGCTACCGAGAAGCTGGCGATCCTTCAAGCCGGCCAAAGAGACCAAGCAGGTGCCACTCGACCCTACAAACCCCATGCAGTGCGTCACCATCGGGGCTGGCTTTAGCCCCAAATAGGAAGGCAAGCTCGTCGACTTCCTCCGTGAGAATCGGGACATCTTCGCATGGTCTCCCAAAGACACGCCGGGTGTTCCGAGGAAGTACGCCGAGCACGAACTTCACGTGCGACCGGATGCAAAGCCGGTAAAAGAACCTTTGCGCCGCTTAACCGAGGGGAAGCGGCACATAATTGGAGAAGAGATTACCCGACTCCTTGCAGCCGGCTTCATCATGGAGGTTTTCCACCCGGACTGGTTGGCCAATCCAGTCCTGGTGCTGAAGAAGAACAATACCTAGCGAATGTGTATCGACTACACTAGCTTGAATATGGCCTGTACGAAAGACCCATTCATGTTGCCTAGGATAGATCAATTGATCGACTCCACTGCAGGCTGCGAAATGCTGTCGTTTCTGGATGCTTATTCAGGCTACCATCCAATCAAGCTGGATCCAGCTGATCGCCTGAAGACCTCCTTCATCACGCCCTTCGGGGCCTACTACTACACCACCATGACGTTCGGTCTGAAGAACGCTGGTGCGACGTTCCAATGTTGCATGCAGCAGTGCCTACTGCCACAGATCGGCAGAAACATCCACGTCTATGTGAATGACATCGTCGTCAAGAAGAACCAGCACTTCAGCCTCCTCGACAACTTGCGGGAGACTTTTGCCAACCTGTGCGAATACAAGATCCAGCTCAACCCGGAGAAGTGCGTCTTTGGGGTTCCAGGCTGAAAGCTCTTGGGGTTCTTCGTGTCCGCTCGTGGCATCAAGGTGAACCCCGAGAAGATCGGCACCATCGAGCGGATGGTGCGGCTGGCTCGGATCCTAGACGTCCAGAAGTTCGCCGGCTGCCTGGCATCCCTTAGCTGATTCGTCAGCCGGCTCGGCGAGAAGTCCCTTCCACTCTACCACCTCATGAAAAAGACGACGAAGTTCGAGTGGAACAACCAGGCAGATGAAGCCTTCCGCGACCTCAAGCGGGTCATCTCGAGCCTGCCAATCTTGGCAGCGCCGGCTGAAAGGAACCCACATTCATATACATTGCAGCGACCACTCGCGTGGTTAGTGAATTGCTGGTAGTTCAACACAAGGAGGAGGGCAAGGTACTGCTAGTGCAGCGCCCTATCTACTTCCTAAGCAAGGTCTTGTCCGCCTCCAAGCAGAACTATCCCCACTACCAAAAAATGTGTTATGGTGTTTACCTTGCTGCAAAGAAGTTGAAGCAATACTTCCAAGAGCATGTTATCATCGTGGTGAGCACTGCTCCACTTTCAGAAATCCTGGGCAACCGTGATGCAATGGGCAGGATCACCAGGTGGTCCATCGCCATGGCGGACCATGATATTCCCTACGAGCCTCGCACCTCCATCCAATCTCAGGTGGTGGCCGACTTCTTGGTCGACTGGGCCGAAACCCAGTTCGAGCCACCACCTCCAGACTCTACGCATTAGCGGATGCACTTCGACGGCTCAAAGATGGGGACTGGTCTGGGAGCCGACATCGTCTTGACGTCTCCAAAAGGAGACCAAATCAAGTATGCTCTCCAGATCCACTTCACCCCCTCCAACAATGTCGCCGAGTACGAAGCGCTCGCTCATGGCCTCCGACTCACCAAGGAGATTGGCATCCGGCCGCTCATCTCCTTTGGCAACTCGGACCTGGTGGTCCAGCAAGTTTCTGGTGAATGGGACACCAGGTACGCCAACATGACAAGCTACCGCTTCCTCATCCAGTAGCTTAGCGGCCCCTTCGAGGGTTGCGAGGTCCACCATGTTCCCAGAGCAGACAATGAGGCGGCTGATACACTGGCCAAGATTGGCTCCATGAGATAGGCTATCCCAGCCAGCGTCTCCCTCGAGCAGCTCCACAAGCCGTCTATCAGGCCGTCTCTAGAGTCGGCATCGATCTTTGTGTTGGTTGATTCTACGGTGCGAGCGCCGTTGGCTCCACTAGCTACGCCGTCTACAGCTCCTGTGCCGGCTACGCCAGCTATGCCGACTCCAATTGCAGCACGGGCTAAATCTTTGGTGCAAGCGTCATCGGCTCCACCAGCTAGACCGGCTACAACTCCTGTGGTGGCTACACCGACTCCAATTGCGGCACCGGCTACAACAACAACTACGGCTCCGCCCTACCTCGAATCCTGTCGTCTCGACACCAAGTGGGTGGACGTCATGGAGGTATACGGCGAGCCAGCTGCCACAACGGCATCAGAGACACCTTGTCTCGAGCCCACGACTACTGCTTCATCAAGCGCGGGGGCTGCGGAAGCCCCTGACAGTCAGGTCGACACAGAGCCAGCCCTTGTGTCGGCTCCATCACGGGCTCAACCCATCCTGGCCTTCCTCCTTCACAGCGAGCTTCCTCTAGACGAGGCGGAGGCGAGGCAGATCTAGCGCAGATCTGCATCCTACGCCATCAGCAATCACGAACTGGTTCGGCATAGCGCGACTGGCGTGTTCCAGCGCTGCGTCGAATCAGAAAAGGGAGAGGAGATCCTCAGAGACATTCACCAGGGGCAGTGCGGGCATCATGCCGCCTCTAGAACCCTGGTGGCCAAAGCATTCCACCATGGATTCTACTGGCCCGCGGCCCTCGAGGAGGTCGTGGATCTGGTCAACAAATGCGACGGATGCCAATTCTTTGGCACACAGAGACACATGTCGCCTTCGGCCCTCAAAACCATCCCCTTGTCATGGCCTTTCGCCGTTTGGGGGCTGGACATGGTGGGGCCTTTCAAGACGGCTCGTGGTGGCATGACTCACCTCTTGGTAGGCGTCGACAAATTCACCAAGTGGATCGAGGCTAGACCCATCAAGAAGCTTGATGGCCCCACATCTGTCCAGTTCATCACGGACATCTCTGTTCCATATGGCGTCCCCCACAGCATCATCACTGACAACGACACTAACTTTGCCAAGGGCGCTTTGGCGCTCTACTGCTCCAAGGTAGGCATCCGGCTTGACTTGGCGTCAGTGGCACATCGCCAGTCCAATGGCCAGGTGGAGAGGGCCAACGGCCTGATTCTGGCCGGCATCAAGCCAAGACTGGTGGCACCACTTGTCAGGTCAGCCGGCTGCTGGATCATAGAACTGCCGGACGTACTGTGGAGCCTCCGCACCACGCCCAACTGGTCGACCGGCTTCACTCCGTTCTGCCTTGTATACGGGTCCGAGGTCATTATCCCTACGGATATCGAGTTCGACTCGCCTCAGGTCACCTTGTACACGGAAACGGAGGTGAAGGAGCCAAGAGAAGATGGTGTGGATCTCCTCGAGGAAGCAAGGGACTTGGCCTTGAGCGAGACGGCCATCTATCTACAGAAGCTGAAATACTACCACAACAAGAAGATCAAGCCTCTTTCTTTTAGAGAAGGAGACTTGGTGCTCAGAAGAATCCAGCGCACCGCAGGCCAGCACAAGCTCTCCTCCCCATGGGAGGGACCCTTCATCGTCAGTAGGGCATTGCACAACAGCGCATACTACTTGATCGATGCCCAGAAGCCAAGGAAGCGCAAGAGGGACGACTCCGCCCAGGAGACGGAACGTCCATGGAACAAGGCATTGCTTCGCCCGTTCTATTACTAGAAGGCAAGTATCAAACATGGAAAGAGCATGCACATATGTATCTTTCTCCCTCTTCAGGGATTTCCAATGAATGCAATGAAAAGAGCATGCCTTATGCTTCTTTTTAAGTTCATATCTAGAGTGCTCACTCTGCGAAGCCCCTTGCTGGCTCTAGTAAGCTCGGGAGCTTGCTAGCTTCCTGGACGCCTTCCTTATGTTGTAGAAAAACACACAGTGTATGCCGGACCGATCCCTGGTCACCTCGTAACAGCTATAGACCGGCTCCCGGCTGTCCGGCTAGCAAGCCGATGCCAGGTAAGGCCGGATGCATGCAAAGTTTGACTACAAAAAGGTTGCTGGCTCGGGTTGGCCTGATCTATTTTACGATCTAATTCTAGCCGGCCTCTGCTGATTTATGTCTGAATCTTTAAGTCTTGATGGCTTCAAAAAATCTAAGTCTTGTATTCTCAAGGCCAGAAACATCGACCCAGTCACAGACCGGCTCCCGGCTGTCGGGCTGGCAGGGTGGAAACTTGGGGGGGGTACTTGAATTGGAGAAAAAGAAGTCAAACATAAATAAAAAGATAAAGATACAAAACAACACGCATGGCAATACGAATATAATGTTGAATCCATACATTCAAAATGCATAGGCCCACGACCAAAGTTCATTACACCCCCAGTGGGTGGAACTGTTGGACTCACAAGACAATTTCAGCCAACAAAAAGAAAAAATAGGATTGGCTAAGGGGCTGTGGCCTCATCGGTCGCCCTGGCTGGTGCTCCTGAAGTGCTGGCTTCACCATCGCCGGCTGCTCCCGAGGCGGTGGCGCGGTCTCCTCCGCGAGGGCTTCCGGGTCCGTCCGCACCGGAGTCGGCGTACGCCGCGCCGCTGGAGGCGTCAACACTCTCCACCTCATGGCCCGCCTCGTCGGAGCTGCCATCGATGTCATAGGGCTGAAGGCCATGCAGATCTTCAGGGATCACATTGCCGCCTTCGTCCAGCTCCAAGTTGAGCTCATCCCAGGCGGCGTATAAGGCGATGTCGCTGGCCCTCACGCGCAGCGCCTCCTCCACGGCCTGCAGCTCCGCCTTTGAGCCGTCTCACTCAGCGACAAGCTTGCCCAAGTCCAGGTTTCGGTACCAGGACTTGGCCAAGCGTAGGGCCATGTAGGCTCTAGCGCGCGCAGCCGAAGCGCGCCAGGCGTCTAGACGGTCCTCGCCAGCCGCAACCCAGCGGGAGAGCCGGCTCATCGATGCCGGCTCCATTCCATCAGGCCATAGGGCCGCAACAATCGACGAGCCTGCGATCTGGAGCTGAGCCACGGACTCGCCCAGGACACGCAGGCGGGCACTAAGGCCCACTCCGATATCCTCCACGCTCTAGCCGGAGGTAGCATCTACCTCCTGCCTGGCAGCGCGGCGCTCTTCGCAGCTCACCTTGATGGCCGTGTCGGCTGCGCCCTATGTCTCAGGGAAGAGGCCTGAGACAGGGAAGGGGGCGCAAACACGAGTAAGAAGAGGAGACGGCAAAGAAAGTTCAAGATAAAACAAAAGAAGACTCACGGTTGAAGTCGCCATCAATCTCATGGGCGCTCTCCAGGGCCTCGAGCTCCCGCACCTTGGTCGCTTGAGTAAGGCAGGCGACTTCGTCCTGGAGGGCCACTGCCGAGTCCAGGGCCTTGGCCGGCTGCGTTTGCTTCTGGAGAAGGCGTCTTCCTTCTCCTTCAAGGCAGCGTCCTTGGGCTTCATCTCCCCGAGATGAAGCGACTCAAGACGTTCCACGTCGAAAGTATGGGAGGCGTCCTTCTCCTGCAGAGAGGCGCGCAACTGCTCCAGCTCGTCCCGGCTAGCCACCTCGAGCTCCTTCTTCTCCGTCTGGAGAAGAGTCAGCTGGTCCTGGAGCCGGCCGTCCGCATCACGCAGGGCGTCCCGCTCCACAACAACCTCGCCCTTCCGGGCTCGAAGCTCGGCAATCTGGCCATCAGTCGCCTGGTTCAGAGCCCGCAGCATGTTGTAGGCCCGCACCTGGGCATCATAAAGATCCTACAAAGCAACGACACGGAAGAAGTAAGATTCGGCCTGGTGAAGTCATAACCCGCCCCATTCTCGGGGGCTACACCCAGTGGGTGCGCTAGCATGCTCCCACTAAAGAAGCAAAGCAAGAAAAGATGCTCAAAGAGATTCAGCCCGGCCGATGCTCGGCCGGCCCAACTCTCGGGGGCTACACCCAGTGGGTGCGCTCCTCCCAGCACTCCAGATCGCCGCCCACCATGCGGGCCGCCTGGTGCACCTTGAACCGGCTGCTGGCAAACATCGACACCAGCTCCGGGACACCGTGGAGCGCGGTGCGTGCGGGCAGCTTCGAGTGCGCCATGTTGGCCGCTCGCCAAGTCTTCATGGGCGGGCTCCCAACCCTGGCACCGGCTCCTGGAGCAGCCGGACCGTGGTGGGAGACGATGATGGTGCCGTCTCCAGGTGCCGGCATGGCGGCTGGCTCCGCTCACGTCCCGGCCAGCGCCGTCTCCTCGGCAGGAGATGGATGGTTCGCATCCGGCGCATCCATGTTCACTCCTGGTGCATCCAGGCCCACGTCTGCGGCTCGGAGGGCTCGGCCTCCTGAGTCCTCGGAGCGTGCCTCAGGGCCGCCTCGCTAGATGACTCCTCCACGCGAGCACGCATGGAGGGGTCATGTCTAGCCTTCGTATGCTTCTCCACCGGTTTCTTGGCCCGGCTCAGGCGAGACTAGCCCTCGGCCTTCTTCCCCGTGGCCGCATCCCATTGGCGCTTGGACTGCACCTCGAGCTCCCTCTGGGCAGCGTCAGCCGCTGTCCAGCCGGCCCTTTCAGCTGCGGAGGCAGTGTCTTCCTCCACGTCTTTCGCCTCCCTGCTGGGCGACATTTTTTGAGGAACGAAGCTTCACACAAGACAAAATAAAAGAAGGGAGAGGAACCCTTACCCTGGGACGATGGGCACTTGCCTCCTGCCGCAACCAGCACGGTGCTTCTTAGCGTCGCCGGGCGCTTAGGAGCCGGCCTGGAAGCTGTGGCACCCTTGCCCTTCTTCCTGGCCGCCTCATCAGGTCCGGTCGCCTCGGCCCTATGATGCCGTCCGCGCATTAGAGGCAGGCTGGTGACCTCCTCCACCCCGTCGGAGTCTTCCTCGAAGGCTGCATCAGATAGGGAGGAAGGAGTCTCGTCATCGTCCGTCCAATCTACGATGGAGGGCCACATATGCTCGTCAGACGACTCCGTCCCTTCCGACTCTAGCGCATTCTCCGAGCCTTTGGAGGAGCCAGAGCGGGACTCGATCATGCCCTCGTCCTCGATCTCCGAGGCATCGGATGTCACCATGTCAGGGGCAGGCGGGTTGAGTGTTGCGTGCAGTTTCTCGAACAGCTGCGCAAAGGAGTTGACGGCCGGCTCAGCGAGACGGCCGGTCGCAAGACAAACAGCAAAAATAGAACAACAAAGAGTGGTTACCACCGGAGGCGGATGGGACCTACAGTAAGGGGTCATCCCCCACGATCAGTTCCCACTGTCGTCCATGCGGGCGATGGAAATCTGGTTCACCCATTGCGCCACCGCAGTGGGGGTGAATCTATTGGTGGATGTCATGCAGAGGTCGTGCCAGCCGCTCATCTAGCAGACCAGATGAGGCTGCCTCTGCAGCGGCAGAATCCTGCGGGTAACCATGGTGGTCAGCAGGTCGCGGCCAAGGAGGCTGCTTTTCTCCAAAATGTCGAGGTTGGCGCCGATCTGCGCCACCTCGGGAATCCGCTTCGGGAACTTCGCCCCCCAGCTCAACTTCGTCGAAGGGTTTATGTTGAACGGGGGCATGTTGAGGGCGTCGCGGGCAGGGTCGGCATTCTTCACGTAGAAGAAGCCCTTCTTCCAATGCTTGATGGACTCCTGCAGTGGCAGCTGGGGGAAGTCGGACTTCGAACGATGATGCACCAGTGCGGCTCTGCAAGGCGTCATCGGGCGTGGCCCGACATGCTTCTCCAGCGCGGCCTTGTCCATCGCAATGGACTGTTGCTTGAAGAAAAACAAGCTTCGCCAGAGATCGAGGCGGGGCTCGATCCCCAGGAAGCCCTCACACAAGACCACGAAGGCCGACAGCTGGAAGATGGCGTTCGACGCCAGGTGGTGCGGCTGCAGGACGAAGAAGAGGAGCCATTTGGAGAAGAAGGGGCTCGCTAGGAGCCCAAAGCCCCTGTAGAAGTACTCGTCGAAAACAACGATCTCTCCCTCTGCCGAAGTTGGGGCGGTCTCGGCGCCAGGGATCCGCACCAGCACCTGGGAGGCCGGGGCCAGCAGCCGGTGATGGCATAGCACCTTGATGTGGCCTTCGCAGACCTCGCTGCCCAACCAAGCTCCCTGCGACGAGGCCTTCTTTTGAGGAGCCGTCGCCCATGAGTACAGGTGGCAGAAGCTCGGGAAGGCTGGTTGCTCGACGGCAACGAAGAAGAAGAAGACGAAGAAAACGAACTCTTTCTCACTGGGCTCAGGGAGGAAGAGGGCGTCGATGCATGGCGAGAGGGGGTGAGTGGCCTCCTCAGAACCCCCGCATCCCATTTAAACCCCATGAAGCATCGTGGGGAAGGGATCCGGTGCGCACGAAACCCCACTAACCCCGTGTATTACGGGCGGTAACGCTTCTCGAAGCCCAACCGTCGCAGAGTAAATACGGAGAGGATCTTCCGTGCGGAGGCCGAGGGGGCGTTGTGGCGGGACCCAGGGCCCAGGCCCGGTCCCATCACCAGTAATAATCATCATTACGTCAGGCTTGGCATGGCACGTGGCGCGATCTGCGCGGCCTATGACGAAGCCGAGGTGTCGCTTTGAAGCCAACCGGTTTCGGAGCCAGCGTCCCCTGTCGCGGATGGCGGCAGGAATACCAGCACAAAAAATCAAGCTAGTGAGGCCACCCGTCCGCAGACGGCGGGCCTCTCCAGCTTCAGGGACTACTGTCGGGGGATAACCTCAGGGTAGGCTCATCGAGCCTGCTCCTTCATCTCCTACCCAAAAGGAATCACCAAGTATAATTCCCCAAGGCCCAAGTCCTCTGGCCGGCTAGACTATATCTACTGGCTGGAGAACGAGACGGCCAACTCTCTAGCCGGGCAGGCAACCCCTGCCGGCTAGAGGCGAGACGGCTACCTTTTCTTGACCGCCTTGGCCAAGCCAGCCGGCTAGGAACAAGGCGGCTGTGCCCAAGCCGGCTAGCCAAGCGGGCTAGCCGGCCGGGGACCTCAAGTCACATCAAGTCGTAGGTCATGACGAGACCCTACTATTAAAGGTGGCTACGCGTCAGCAAAGGAACTGGATCAGAGTGCCTAGCAGGTATAAGTGTTGGCGGCCACGCCGCTGACCTACCCCGGCTCTGATCCATCACCTAGCATAGTGTCGGACCGTCAAACTCCCACTCCATGACAAATCTCGCTGGACGATGCCGGACGTACCCCGTGTGCTTGGCGTCAACCTTACGTGAGAGCTTCATTGGCTAGCCGGCGGGTCCCACAGCCAGACGGGACCTCGTAGCCGGCGGGCCCCTCAAGCGACAAGACAAGACCCTCGTGGGCCCCCTGGCCGGCCGGCGAGGCTGCCAGCCGGGTCCCACTCTTGTACCCTTTATCCATATTATAGGCCGGTGGGTTCATCTAGAAAACCCCCCGGTCACCTTCCATGCAGAGGGTCGGTTGAAAAACATATCACACTCACCAACCACATAGAGAGAGGCAGAGACGAGCCAGCTACCGGGGCCTGGGGTAGTGACAAGGGGGCCACGACGGTGGCTGACGAGGACGGCGGCGGCGGCAGCTGACGAGGGGGCCATGGCGGGGGCTGACAAGGGGGCCGCGGCGGTGGCCGGGGCCTGGGGCAGTGACGAGAGGGTCGCGGCGGTGGCTAACGAGGAGGGCGGCGGCGGTGGCTGACGAGGGGAGATGGGAGGGAGGGAGGGGTGCGGTTGGAGTGGAGATGCGGGGGAGAGGCGAGTGAGGGGAGGGAAGAAGGGGATAGTACGGGAGAGGGTTAGCAATGGCGTACCATTTAGGGGTGCGCCATAAGTGGCATATCAGTGGCGCACGTTTTAGTGGTGCGCCACAATTGGGGAGGGATAGCAATGGCGCACCTTCTAGTGGTGCGCCATAAGTAAGGTGATAGCAATGGCGCACCTTCTTGTGGTGCGCCATAAGTAAGGTGATAGCAATGGCGCATCTTTCCCTGGTGCGCCATTACTAACTTTTTTTTAATTTTTAGTTGCATGCATGTTATAGTTTCACCGCCTATCTAGTATACTTTGTATTTACTTCATCTATTTTCTTACTAAGAACTATAAAAAGAGCCAATCACTCATTTCCACTTGTTTAACCAAACAAGCTAATGTGTTTTAGAATTACATGACATGGTGTAAAGATTTAGAGTTACATGACATGGTTGAAATCAACTGACGTGAAATAACAGTCATCAAAGATTGAGCTTGTCACTGACACACACACGCGCCCGACTCGTCGTGATTCGATCGTAATTAGCTATCTTTTCACAATGATCTTCTTGCCCTTCTTTCTCGCGGTTGAATAATTTATCCCCGGAACCCCTTGAATTCTTCTCTTGAACGGACGTCCTTTAGGTAGGGTTGTCCTGCTTCTTTTTGTGTTGTGTGCTACTTCATCGTCAGCGTCATCTTCCATCTTCGGTTCGCCGTACTTGTCGAAGTCTTTCTCATTGGTGACTCCATCCATTGCGATGATGTTCCTTTTGCCTCTCCTCACGACAACACGACTTGGCTTTGACGGGTCTGTAATGAAGAAGCATTGGTTCACTTGGCAAGCCAGTACCGATGGCTCATTTTTTGCGGTGACGTTTGCCCCCGCGGTCTTTGATTTGTCTTCGTGTATAACCATGGTGGTGAAATACCAGTCTTCTTTTAGGACGCTCTTGGCCCATCTGACACGGAACCTCGGAACCTTCTATCCAGCGTAGCTCAGCTCCCAGATCTCTTGGATCCTTCCGTAGTATCTGTCCTTGTCGTTACCGGTGTAGGATTCCATCGTTACCCCGAAGTTCTGATAATCTGTCTTCATGTCCTTTTCCTCGGTGTAGAATGTGTACCCATTGATATCGTACGCATCATAGGTCATCAGGTTGTGCTCGGCGCCCTGTGACAAGGCGAATATGAGTTTTTCTTCCGTGGAAGAATCCTCGTGTAAAGGGTACAACAGAAGCTTGTCCTTGAACCAACGCGTGAAATATGAGTTGTGCTCTTTGATTATATCTCCGTCCGTCCTCTGTTGGCCTCGGTCATTGTACATCTTCTTAATAAAGGTTTTGTGCTCTACCACCCAAGGATCAACCACGTCTATGTGTTGTAGCGCGACTAGGTTTGCTCTTTCAAAGTCGGCGAGTCGACCCTTGAAGTCGACATGCATTTCGTGGCGACCCTTGCGGTGAACCCATCCAGCGAGCCTGCTGAGGTGCCTGTTGACGGTCAGACTAACGGGGTTCTCGAATCCTAGATAATTCGTGCAGAAGGAGCTGCACACTTCGGTCAAAAAGCCCTGTGCTATGCTTCCATCTGGACGTCCCCTGTTGCGAACGTATCCTTTGATGACACCATTCATCCTTTCGAATGGCATCATGCTGTGTAGGAACGTCAACCCGAGTTGGATGATATCCTCCACGTTATGGACCAGCAGATGCACCATAACGAGTTGGAAGAATACGGGCGGGAAGTACATCTCAAGCTCGCATAGTATCACCACGATCTCTTCCTGTAGCCTTCTGAGTTGCCTTACGCCAACCGACTTCCTAGAGATGATGTCAAAAAAGTTGCATAGGCCAAATAGCGTTTCACGGACGTGCGCGTCCATGATCCCACAGATTGCAACTGGAAGTATCTGCGTCATCAACACGTGACAGTCGTGAGACTTCATCCCGCTGAACTTCTGCTTCGCTGAGTATAGGTATCTGCTTATCTTCCCCGCATAACCGTAAGGAAGTTTTACTCCTACGAGGTAGGTGAAAAACTGATCGGTCTCCTTCTTACATAGAGTGAAGCATGCGGGAGGGCAGTCATATTCGATCTTCTTGGCCTTTTTGCCTTTGTGACAACTTTCTGTGTCCTTCGCCTCATCATCATCATCATCATCATCATCATTAGGGCATTTTGCTGAAGGTCGTCCCTGATGCACATTGATTGCATGTCTGCCCTTGCTTTCGGCCGATCTTTGGTCCTCTCTGGCATGTTGAGCACGGTACCAAGTAGACTCTCGCACACGTTCTTTGTGATATGCATGACATCAAGGCTGTGAGGCACACGGATGATCTTCCAGCACGACAAGTCCCAGAAAACAGACCTCGTTTTCCTTACCTTCGGAAGCGGCTCCGGCGCCTTTCGCTTCTTTCCCGGCGGTGGGCACTCTTTCCAATTTTTCAACAGCTCGTCTATTTCCTCGCTGCTCCTTGTACATGGGGGTCTTCGGGTTTCGGTATCACCATCGAACAAATCCTTGTGTTTTCTCCATGCATCATCGTCGCGAAGCCACCTTCGATGTCCCATGAACACGGTTTTCGAAAACCCAGGATCTCTATCTAGCTGGCGATACGTTGTGTCATCCGTGCACCTGACGCATGCACAAATTCCGTGGACCACCTGCCCCGCGACATATCCGTAACCGAGATAGTCGTGCACCGTTGTGAGCAGCGTGGCTCTCATAGGGAAATATTGTTTCGCTGCGGCGTCCCACGTATTGGCTGGCGTTTACCACAGCGTGTCTAGCTCCTCTTTCAGCAGCCCCAGATACAGATTGATGTCATTCCCTGGTTGTTTCGGCCCTTCAATTAGCATAGTCATGTGAATGTATACTTCCTCTTCATGCACATCCAGGGGGAAGGTTGTACATCCACACAAACACTGGCCTGGTGCTATGTGTGTTTCTCTTGCTGCCAAACGGGCAGACTGCATCGGTGCTCGCGCCCAACATGATGTTCCTTGGATCGTCCCGAAATTCTGAGTGTTCGAAATTCAACGCTTGCCACTGGCTCGCATCCTTAGGGTGACTCAGCATCTTTTCTTTTTTATTTATCTCTGGATCATTTCCATCATCTTCTCGCTTCTTCTCCTCCCTATCCGCGTTCCAACCCAATAGATGTGCTTGCTTAGGGTCCGCGAAATACCGATGCAGACGAGGAATGATCGAAAAGTACCACACCACTTTTCGAGGAGCTTTCTTCCTCTTCTTGTACCGAGTGATGCCGCACACCGGACATATCGTAGACTCCGCATTATCGTCCCGATAAATGATGCAATCGTTCATGCACACATGGTATTTCATGTGCGGTAAATCTAGAGGACACACGATTTTCTTCGCCTCCTCAAAATTGTTCGGGCACTTGTTCCCCATGGGAAGACGTTCGTGCGAGAATGACATGTTCTCGTCGAAGCATGTGTTGGTCATTTTGTGTTTTACCTTCATCTCTAGAGCCATGAGCGTTACTTTCAGGTGGGTATCCTCTGGCCTGCATCCTTCATACAATGGAGCAACCACGTCTATCTCCATTTGATCCATCTTCGCTTTCTCTCGGGAGGCAGCTCTTGCGTTACCCGTCTGCTTGAGAAGCAGCTCTTGAATATGAGGGTCCTGCACCCAGCCCATCGATGGTCCAGCGTCGTCTACTCCGGCATCTTCATCTTCATGATCATGCCCTTTGTCTTGATATTCCTCATCATCATGTCCGGCATCTTCTACATGATGACTGTGTCCTGCATCTACTTCGTGATCATGTCTTGGAGATTCTTTGTCTTCTCTCCCGCCCTCGCCGCTATTGTCTTGCAACCCTTCCTTTTTTCTTGCCCGGCCCTCATGGACGACTTCATAATCATCTTCATCACCTTGCCACCAATAGCCGTCCATGAAACCACGCACGAGCAGGTGGTCCCGCACCTGTGTGGAATCCGGGTCCATAAGGCTCTTCAGCTTGCATCTTCGACACGGACATTTTATCTCCGTCTCGTTCTTTTGAAGCATCTCGGCCTTCGCGGAGCTCAAAAACCTATACACGATGCCTTCGGTCATCGTGCGGACCATGGTCCCCTGCGGGGTAGAGAAAAACGATATGTTAGAACCAAAAAAAAAATTGGCATGACTTTGCCTAAAAATGCATAGTGCCAAATTCTTGTCGAAACAGAAATGAATCAACATTCCGGCAAAATATTGGCAACTATCGCATTTCAAATACCGGTACCTGCAAACACAAACATATGCAACACCACAAACATACGTAGATCTAGGGCATAAAAAGTGTGTACACGTGTTGGAGGGAGAAAAAAGTAGATCTAGAACATAAAGAAAGGTTTCCCCTTACTTAACTATCAAAAAAAGGAAATTTAACCACTTAATTTGGGTGAATATATGGTGCAAATGAGGTGAGGAGGAGGAGGCAGCCGTGACTAGTGAGTGTGAAGTGGTGGAGAGAATGAAGTGGGGGGGAAAGTGAGTGTGAAGTGGGCTGTCAAAAATATCGACTCCACCCAGGATACCAATGGCGCACCCAGGAAGAATGTGCCATTCGTAACCAGGGTTACTAATTGCGCACCTGGTAGGAATACGCCATTAGTAGTTTAAAAAAACTGAAAAAAAATATTAGTAGTGGCGCACCGTGGATGTGGTGCGCCATTACTAGTTAAAACTAGTAATGGCACACTTCCCATGCTGCGCCACTGGTAAGTGTAGGAAAGGGTGTGGGGCCAGGACAAAGATAGTAATGGTGCACCAGACACATGGTGCGCCATTAGTAATATGGACATTAATGGTGCACCAGTACGTGGTGCCCCACTGCTATATAGCAGTGGCGCACCACATGCATGGTGCGCCATTAATGTCCATATTAGCTATAGGCTTTTTTCTAGTAGTGTCCATCCGGTCGGCGACACCTCCTGGATTGCCACCGACCATAACATAGCCACCCAACTCCTCCATGATCTGGTCTAAGGTAGGTGATGACAAATGGCCGCCACTAGTCATCTCTCCCCCTTTTCTGTCTCGCTGATGGGTGGAAGCACCCGTCAGGTTTAAAGTGAGCGAGCGCGTGTGCAACGTTTCGGCTCGAAACGTATTCTGCAAATACGTCTTGGACATTGCCCTTCTGTGGCGCTATGTTGTTTCCTAGGCCGGTTATTCTGTGGGTGTGCTCGGCTCTGTTAACTCTAGCCCAAATTCTCAACGACATTTTTCCGTTTTCCAATTTCCAAAAACTTGCAAAAATTCTACAAGGCTAAGTATTCTTCCAAATCTAGTAATTGCAACTTGTAAAAGCTTGTAATATTACAACCTATTTGATTATGCCACTTGTACAATATTTGGAAAAGGTTTTATACATTGTTTTTAGTTAAAACCTTGTTTTGAATATTAAAAGTCTTTGTTAAAATGATTTTTATTATTTTTGACACTTCAAAACCAAAACCTAATGATTTTTGCAAAGCTAATATTCACCCTTGTGTTTTACAGAAATGGGTTGACATTTTTCGAAGTGTTATATTTCCCCGGTTTTTGTCGTGGTCTTAATTTGCCCATTTTTATGATAAAGGTAGATTGCCTTGTTGACGAAGGAATTGGACCAGAAGACTTTGTAGACCCCATAGACATTGTTGAGTCAGCCAAGTACCCCCTTGACCATACCTTGAAACCATTTTTATGCATATTATATGGCACTTTACTTCGTTTCATTTGAAACATGTTGATTCGGTGACCACCTTGGTGGGTTGTCTCCCATAACTCCTCATTGATACTTGCGCTGAGCATGACCCTACCTCGTATGAGGTTTGTGCGGGTGGAAAGTAGTTAGGATGCTCAAGTAGTTGCTACACAAGTGGGATGGGGAATGAATGGTGATGTAAAAGATATGATTTCAAAGACTTCTCAAAAACCTCGTTGAGTGCCACTAATGACCGAGGGTGATGGTGTTGAGTTAGGTAAGCACTTGATAAAGAAGTGGTGTACCGAGGCAAGATGTGTTTGTCTTCTCGAAATCGTATTAGATTTAAGATGTGATGATTGTGCCAACCTTACATCTACGAGCAATATGTCGGTGCTCAGGGAATGGGGGTACCCAAACCTGCCTGCCTATGGCCCAGGGCTGGCCCACTTCGTCGACCAAATACCAACGGGCCAGGCACCCCTCATGGTAAGACCCTCGTGAGGGTCCAAGCCTCGTGAGGAGGAGCAGCTTCAAGACCTGCAGGGGGCCTCCTCAGGACCCTTCCGGAGCAGCGGAGATACCGAGGCAAGGCCTGGTCTCAGGAGTCAAGGATGACGTGTAGGAAGGACAGGCGAGCAGCAGGCAGCGGGGTGGAGGAGTTTCCATTTTAGTGCAAAGAGGGCAAGGACGTACCGGGGTTCCCAAAGCATCTTCCAAAGGTTTCCCTTCTCGTGTAACAAAATCGTTGATGCCCGCCAGCACGACGGGCGTCATCCCTGGACCCGACCCTGTTGTGCTGACAGTCACTTTGCAGGCGAAAACAACCTTTGGGAAGGGGAGCATGTTCCCCTATTCTCCTTCAAAATTGGCCATTGTGGGATCCCTTCACGCCGAAACGATAAGGGAAGAGGACCCGGGCCGCCACTATATATAGAGGATTGGTTACTTCGTACAGGGGGGCCCAATCTCATCCACCCCATCGGGGATCCCATTCATTTGCTCACCGGCACCACACATAGCCCATCTAGCCTCAGGAGGCCCTCGAACATTGTACTAGTTCATCCACCATCCTCCACGAGAGGCAATCCACCAAACAGGAGTAGGGTATTACGCTTCCTAGCGGCCCGAACATGGGTAAACTGTCGTGTTCTATGTGTTTCTCACCATCGAGTGAGTTCTTTGCCATCCCCGACGAGTAGCAAGTTAGGTGAGGAGAGCCTAAGAGAGATATTCGTACACGCCCCTGAGTTTGAATCTTAAGCGTCTTGGTGATCCCAAAATCCGACATTTGGTGCGCCGGGGGGCGGGGGCAGGTCAAGTTTTCCTCCAAGCTGCGCTTTCGCCAAGCTTCACTGCTCCAATCGCTGACGCTCAGCGGGCACTTGCCGAGCGCCGCGCCACCCGCATTGCTCAGACAGTGTCGGCTGGCCCCGCCGGCACCCACCGGTCACCAACACCGGTGGTTGACGTCGCCACTGGCACCGATGCCCAGGTACAAAGAGGCTCCTCCCAGCCGGCTACCGAGCAGGCCGATGGTCGCACCGCCATTCCGCTTGTCCGGGCTTCCGGGTTGGCCTGGCCGGCACGCGCTTGCCATGGCCACCGAGTTATTCCGTTAACGGCCCGCCCCTGACCGCCACAACGACTGGCTCCAGCACATCGAGGAGCTCATCGCCGCTGCCGGTGACTCCGCTGCGTTCTCCTGCTCGCTCTGACCCCAATTGTCCCTGGCGAACGACGAGGAGCAAGACGCGCCACCCCCACCTCCGCGGCATGGCGCGAACCCCGAGCCTAGGCAAGAAGCGCGTCCCTATGACCAGCCTCGTGAACCCAAGGCGGGGCCGGGAGATGAAGCAAGTCATCAAGTGGTTCCCCAGACGCACGCCGACACGGGCGCGCTTCGGGGGATACAAGTCCCGCGGCGCGAGCGTGACCCGCTCGACTCAGACCTAGTGGGGCACCAGGACCAGGTCGCCCCCGCGCTCGCTGCACCCGTCGAGCCGGTGGGGTGCCTTGCCATAGCCCCTGAGATTTGCCCAACTACGTGGCCCTGCAAGTTCAAGCATGACCTGCCACCACAGTACGATGGCACCCTGGACCCGGCCGAGTTCCTGCAACTCTACATGATGAGCATCAGGCCGGCCGAAGGAGGCGACAAGGTCATGGCGTGTTGGTTCCCTGTGGCGCTCAAGGGCGGCGCACTCTCTTGGCTCCTCAACCTCCCAAAGGCGTCGATCACCTCCTCGGATGTTCTGTGTGAACGCTTCATCGCCAACTTCCAAGGCACCCGCGACTGTGCTCCCACCATGCACGACCTGCGGCGCATAAACCAGAAAGAGGGGGAGACCCTGCACAAGGTCATACAACATTTCACGGTCATGCGCCTCAAGATCTCCAAGGCGTCGGACGAGGCCGTCATCTCGACCTTCTCCGACGGAGTCACCGACCTCAAGATGAAGGAGGAGCTCGCCATGAGTGATGAAATGAACACTGCAGTGGAGATGTTCAACCTGGCAAACAAGTGCGCCAGGGCTGAAGAAGGTCACCTGTCACTCCTCGGGCCTCAGGAGACGGAGCCAGAAGAGAAGAAGGCCAAGGCCAAGGAGGCTAAGCGCAAGGCTCCTGCGGTGCTCGTAGCCGAGCCTGAGGCGAAGTTGTTGGAAATATGCCCTAGAGGCAATAATAAATTAGTTATTATTATATTTCTTTGTTCATGATAATTGTTTATTATCCATGCTATAATTGTATTGATTGGAAACATAGTGCATGTGTGGATACATAGACAAAACATTATCCCTAGTAAGCCTCTAGTTGACTAGCTCGTTGATCAAAGATGGTCAAGGTTTCCTGACCATAGGCAAGTGTGGTCACTTGATAACGGGATCACATCATTAGGAGAATCATGTGATGGACTAGACCCAAACTAATAGATGTAGCATGTTGATCGTGTCATTTTGTTGCTATTGTTTTCTGTGTGTCAAGTATTTGTTCCTCTGACCATGAGATCATATAACTCACTGACACCGGAGGAATGCTTTGTGTGTATCAAACGTCACAACGTAACTGGGTGACTATGAACATGCTCTACAGGTATCTCCGAATTTGTTCGTTGAGTTAGTATGGATCCAGACTGGGATTTGTCACTCCGTGTTTTATGCGTATTTGAGTTATATGTATGGTTACCGAATGTTGTTCGGAGTCCCGGATGAGATCACGGATTTCACGAGGGTTTCCGGAATGGTCCGGAAACGAAGATTGATATATAGGATGACTTCATTTGGTTACCGGAAGGTTTTCGGGCATTATCGGTAATGTACCGGGAATGACGAATGGGTTCCGGATCTTCACAAGGAGGGGGGACCACACACCCAGGAGGGCCCAAGGACCTTGGGGGTGGCACACCAAGTAGGTGGGGTCATCCCAAGGCTGTCTTCCGCAAGAGATAAAGAAAAACCAAAAGAAGAGAAAGAGAAAAAAAGGGAAAGGTGGGAAGGAAGAGAAGGACTCCTCCTTCCAATCCTAGTTGGACTAAGATTGGAGGAGGACTCCAACTCCTCCTTGGTGGCGCAGCCCTTGCGGCTCCTTGAGCCTCAAGGCAAGCCTCCCCACCCCTCCTCCTATATATATGGAGCTATTAGGGCTGATTTGGGACAACTTTGGCCATGGCAGCCCGACCACATACCTCCACGGTTTTTCCTCTAGATCGCGTTTCTGCGGATCTCGGGCGGAGCCCTGCTGAGATTAGATCACCACCAACCTCCGAAGCGCCGTCACGCTGCCGGAGAACTCATCTACCTCTCTGTCTCTCTTGCTGGATCAAGAAGGCTGAGATCATAGTCGAGCTGTACGTGTGCTGAATGCGGAGGTGCCGTCCGTTAGGCACTAGATCGGAGCGGATCGTGGGACGGATCGCGGGACGGTTCGTGGGACGGTTCGCGGGGCGGATCGAGGGACGTGAGAACGTTCCACTACATCAACCGCGTTCACTAACGCTTCTGCTGTGCGATCTACAAGGGTACGTATATCGGAAATCCCCTCTCGTAGATGGACATCACCATGATAGGTCTTCGTGCGCGTAGGAATTTTTTTGTTTCCCATGCGACGTTCCCCAACAGTGGCATCATGAGCTAGGTTCATGCGTAGATGTCTTCTCGAGTAGAACACAAAAGTTTTTGTGGGCGGTGATGTGCGTTTTGCGGCCCTCCTTAGTCTTTTCTTGATTCCGCGATATTGTTGGATCGAAGCGGCTCGGACCGACATTACTCGTACGCTTACGAGAGACTAGTTTCATCGCTACGAGTAACTTCGTTGCTCAAAGATGACCGGCGAGTGTCGGTTTCTCGAACTTCAGTTGAATCGGATTTGACCGAGGAGGTCCTTGGATGAGGTTAAATAGCAATTCATATATCTCCGTTGTAGTGTTTGTGTAACTAAGATGCGATCCTACTAGATACCCATGGTCACCACGTAAAACATGCAACAACAATTAGAGGACGTCTAACTTGTTTTTGTAGGGTATGCTTGTGATGTGATATGGCCAACGATGTGATGTGATATATTGGATATATGAGATGATCATGTTGTAATAGTTAATATCGACTTGCACGTCGATGGTACAGCAACCGGCAGGAGCCATAGGGTTGTCTTTAAACTAACGTTTGTGCTTGCAGATGCGTTTACTATATTGCTAGGACGTAGCTTCAGTAGTAATAGCATGAGTAGCACGACAACCCCGATGGCGACACGTTGATGGAGATCATGATGATGGAGATCATGGTGTGGCGTCGATGACAAGAAGATCGTGCCGGTGCTTTGGTGATGGAGATCAAGAAGCACATGATGATGGCCATATCATGTCACTTATGAATTGCATGTGATGTTAATCCTTTATACACCTTATCTTGCTTAGAACGACAGTAGCATTATGAGGTGATCTCTCACTAAAATTTCAAGACGAAATTGTGTTCTCCCCGACTGTGCACCGTTGCGACAGTTCTTCGTTTCGAGACACCACGTGATGATCGGGTGTGATAGACTCAACGTTCACATACAAAGGGTGCAAAACAGTTGCACACGCGGAACACTCGGGTTAAGCTTGACGAGCCTAGCATGTGCAGACATGGTCTCGGAACACATGAGACCGAAAGGTCGAGCATGAATCGTATAGTTGATATGATTAGCATAGAGATGCTTACCACTGAAACTATTCTCAACTCACGGGATGATCGGACTTGAGATAGTGGATTTGGATCATGTACCACCCAAATGACTAGAGAGATGTACTTTTTGAGTGGGAGTTCTTAAGTAATATGATTAATTGAACTAATTGTCATGAACATAGTCTAATGGTCTTTGCGAACTACGATGTAGCTTGCGCTATAGCTCTACTGTTTTTATATGTTCCTAGAGAAAATTTAGTTGAAAGTTGATAGTAGCAAACTTTGCAGACTGAGTCTGTAAAACCGAGGATTGTCCTCGTTGCTGCGCAGAAGGCTTATGTCCTTAATGCACCACTCGGTGTGCTGCACCTCGAGCCTCGTCTGTAGATGTTGTGAACATCCAACATACACGTTTCTCATGACTACACGATAGTTCAGTACAAAATACTTAATGGCTTAGAAGCAAGGCGCCGAAGACGTTTTGAAACGTCACGGAACATAAGAGATGTTATAAAGAGATGAAATTGTGATTTCATGCTTGTGCACTTGTTAAGAGGGATGAGACCTCTCACAAGATTCTTTGTCCACGAAGTAGAGGAGAAAAGCTCAATCATTGAGCATCTGCTCAGATTATCTGAGTATGACAATCGCTTGAATCAAGTGGGAGTTGATCTTCCAGATAAGATAGTGATGGTTCTCCAAAGTCACTGCCACCAAGATGTGAGAGCTTCGTGATGAACTATAACATATCAAGGATAGATACAATGATCCTTGAGCGATTCGCGATGTTTGACACTGCGAAAGTAGAAATCAAGAAGGAGCATCAATAGTTGATGGTTAGTAAAACCAGTAAGTTTCGAGAAAGGCAAGGGCTAGAAGGGATACTTCGTGAAACGGCAAAGCAGTTGCTGCACTAATGAAGACACCCCAGATTAAACCCAAGCCCGGGACTAAGTGCTTCTGTTATGAGGGGAACGGTCACGGAGGCGGAGCAACTCTAGATACTTGGCAGATAAGAAGGCTGGCAAAAGTCGAAAAAAGTATATTTGATATACATGATGTTGATGTGTACTTTACTAGTACTCCTAGTAGCACGAGGGTATTGGATATTGGTTCGGTTGCTAAGTGATTAGTAACATGAAATGAAAGCTACGGCATAAACGGAGACTAGCTAAAGGCGAGGTGACGATACGTGTTGGAAGTGTTTCTAAGGTTGATATGATCAAATGTCGCACGCTCCCTCTACCATCGGGATTGGTGTTAAACCTAAATAATTGTTATTTGGTGATTGCATTAAGCATGAACATGATTGGATCATGTTTATTGCAATACGATTATTCATTTAAAGAGAATAATAGTTACTCTATTTGCTTGAATAATCACCTTCAATGGTTTATTGAATGTCGATCGTAGTGTTACACATGTTCATGATATTGGTGCCAAAAGATACGAGGTAATGATGATAGTACCACTTACTTGTGACACTGCCGCTTGAATTATGTTGGTATAAATTGCATGAAGAGGCTCCATGTTGATGGATGTTTATACTCACTTGATTATGAATCACTAGTGACATGCAAATCATACCACATGAGCAAGGCCTTGTTTTCATTGGGATGAAACAAGATAGTAACTTGTTGGAAGTGATACATTTTGATGTATGCAATCCAATGGGTGCTGAGGCACGGAGTGGATATCATTATGTTCTTACTTCAATGACGATTTGAGTAGATACAAGAGTATTTACTTAATGAATCACAAGTCTGAAATATTGAAAAGTTCAATTCTGTTTTGAGTGAAGTTCGTCGTAACAAGAGGATAAACGGTCTACAATATGATCATAGAAATGAATATCTGAGTTACGAGTTTTGGTACGCAGTTAAGACAATGTGGAAATTGTTTTGCAGTTCATGCCACCAGGAACATCATAGTGTGATGATGTGTCTGAACATCATAGCCACGCACTATTTGGTATGGTGCATGCTATGATGTCTCTTATCGAATTACCACTATCGTTTATGGGTTATGCATTAGAGACAACCACATTTACTTTAAATAGGGCACCGCGTATTTCCGTTGATATGACACAGTATAGATTGAGGTTTAGAGAAATCTAAACTGTCGTTTCTTGAAAGTTTGGGGCTTCGACACTTATGTGAAAAAGTCTCAATCTGATAAGCTTGAACCCAAAGCGGATAAATGCATCTTCATAGGATATCCAAAACAGTTCGGTACATCTCCTATCTCAGATCTGAACGCAAAGTGTTTGTTTCTAGAAATGGATCCTTTCTCGAGGAAAGGTTTCTCTCGAAAGAATTGAGTGGGAGGGTGGTAGAACTTGATGAGGTTACTGAACCATCACTTCAACCAGTGTGTAGCAGGGCGCAGGAAGTTGTTCCTGTGGCGCCTACACTAATTGAAGTGAAAGCCGATGATGGTGATCATCGACCATCGGATCAAGTTTCTACAAACCTCGTAGGTTGACAAGGTCGCGTACTATTGCAGAGTGGTACGGTAACCCTGTCTTGGAGGTCATGTTGTTGAGCAACAGTGAACCTACGAGTTATGAAGAAAGCAATGGTGGGCCCGGATTCCGACAAATGGCTGGAGGCCATGAAATCCGAGAGAGGATCCATGTATAAAAACAAAGTGTAGACTTTGGAAGAACTACTTGATGGTCATAGGACTATTGAGTAAAAATGGATCTTTAAAAGGAAGACAAACGATGATGGTGATAAGTCACCATTAAGAAAAGCTCGACTTGTCGCAAAGATGTTTCCGACAAGATCAAAAAGTTGACTATGATGAGACTTTCTCACTCGTAGCGATGCTAAAAGTCTGTTAGAATTATGTTAGTAGTTGATGCATTATTTATGAAATATTGCACATAGGATGTCAAAACATTGTTTCCTCGACGGTTTCCTTGAGTAAACATTGTATGTGATACAACCTGGAGGTTTTGTCGGTCCTAAAGATACTAGCAAGTATGCAAGCTCCAGCGATCCTTCAATGGACTGGTGCAAGCATCTCGGAGTTGGAATATACACTTTGATGAGATAATCAAAGATTTTGGGTTTGTACAAGGTTTATGAGAAACTTGTATTTCCAAAGAAGTGAGTGGGAGCACTATAGAATTTCTGATAAGTATATGTGGTTGACATATTGTGGATGAGAAGTAATGTAGAATTTTTGTAAAGCATAAAAGGTTGTTTGAAAGGAGTTTTTCAAAGGAATACCTGGATTGTGCTACTTGAACGTTGAGCATCAAAGATCTATGGAGATAGATCGAAAGCGCTTAATAGAAGTTTTAACAAGATGCATGCCTTGACAAGTTTTTGAAGGAGTTCATAACAGATCAGCAAAGAAGGAGTTCTTGATTGCGTTGTAAGGTGTGAATTTGAGTAAGACTCAAAACCCGACCCCGGCAGAATAAAGAGAATAGACGAAGGTCATCTTCTATGCCTTGGCCGTAGAATCTGAAGTATGCCATGCTGGGTACCGCACCTGATGTGTGCCTTGACTCAAAGTCTGTTGATAGGTACAGAGAGTGATCCATGATTGAATCACTAGCAGCGGTCAAAATTTATCCTTAGTAACTGATGGACTAAGGAATTTTTCTCGATTATGGAGGTGGTTAAAGAGTTCGTCGTAAAGGGTTACGTCGATGCAAGCTTTGACATTAATCCGAATAACTATGAGTAGTGAAACTGATTCGTATAGTAGAGTAGATATTTGGAGTATTTCCGAATAGCACATAGTAGCAGCATATATAAGATGACATAAAAATTTGTAAAGAACACACGGATCTGAAAGTTTCAGAACCGTTGACTAAAACCTCTCTCACGAGCAAGACGTGATCAAACCCCATAACTATATGGGTGTTGGATTCGTTGGAATCACATGGTGATGTGAACTAGATTATTGACTCTAGTGCAAGTGGGAGACTGTTGGAAATATGCCCTAGAGGCAATAATAAATTAGTTATTATTATATTTCTTTGTTCGTGATAATCGTTTATTATCCATGCTATAATTGTATTGATTGGAAACACAGTGCATGTGTGGATACGTAGACAAAACACTATCCCTAGTAAGCCTCTAGTTGACTAGCTCGTTGATCAAAGATGGTCAAGGTTTCCTGACCATAGACGTAGCATGTTGATCGTGTCATTTTGTTGCTGCTGTTTTCTGCGTGTCAAGTATTTGTTCCTATGACCATGAGATCATATAACTCACTGACACCGGAGGAATGCTTTGTGTGTATCAAACGTCGCAATGTAACTGGGTGACTATAAAGATGCTCTATAGGTATCTCCGAAGGTGTTCGTTGAGTTAGTATGGATCGAGACTGGGATTTGTCACTCCGTGTGACGGAGAGGTGTCTCGGGGCCCACTCAGTAATACAACATCACACACAATCCTTGCAAGCAATGTGACTTAGTGTAAGTTGCGGGATCTTGTATTACGGAACGAGTAAAGAGACTTGCCGGTAACCGAGATTGAAATAGGTATGCAGATACTGACGATCGAATCTCGGGCAAGTAACATACCGAAGGACAAAGGGAATGACATACGGGATTATATGAATCCTTGGCACTAAGGTTGAAACGATAAGATCTTCGTAGAATATGTAGGATCCAATATGGGCATCCAGGTCCCGCTATTGGATATTGACCGAGGAGTCACTCGGGTCATGTCTACATAGTTCTCGAACCCGCAGGGTCTGCACACTTAAGGTTCGACATTGTTTTATGCGTATTTGAGTTATATGGTTGGTTACCGAATATTGTTCGGAGTCCCGGATGAGATCACGGACGTCACGAGGGTTTCCGGAATGGTCCGGAAACGAAGATTGATATATAGGATGACTTCATTTCGTTACCGGAAGGTTTTCGGGCATTACCGGTAATGTACCGGGAATGACGAATGGGTTCCGGATATTCACCAGGAGGGGGGACCACCCACCCGGGAGGTCCCAAGGACCTTGGGGGTGGCGCACCAAGTAGGTGGGGTCAGCCCAAGGCTGTCTTGCGCAAGAGATAAAGAAAAACCAAAAGAAGAGAAAGAGAAAAAAAAGGGAAAGGTGGGAAGGAAGAGAAGGACTCCTCCTTCCAATCCTGGTTGGACTAGGATTGGAGGAGGACTCCAACTCCTCCTTGGTGGCGCATACCTTGGGGCTCCTTGAGCCTCAAGGCAAGCGTCCCCTCCCCTCCTCCTATATATATGGAGCTATTAGGGCTGATTTGACAAAACTTTTGCCACGGCAGCCCGACCACATACCTCCACGGTTTTTCCTCTAGATCGTGTTTCTGCGGAGCTCCGGCGGAGCCCTGCTGAGATTAGATCACCACCAACCTCCGGAGCGCCGTCACGCTGCCGGAGAACTCATCTACCTCTCCGTCTCTATTGCTGGATCAAGAAGGCCGAGATCATCGTCGAGCTGTACGTGTGCTGAACGTGGAGGTGCCGTCCGTTCGGCACTAGATCGGAGCGGATTGTGGGACGGATCGCGGGACGGTTCGTGGGACGGTTCGCAGGGCGGATCGAGGGACGTGAGGATGTTCCACTACATCAACCGCATTCACTAACGCTTCTGATGTGCGATCTACAAGGGTACGTAGATCGGAAATCCCCTCTCGTAGATGGACATCACCATGATAGGTCTTCATGCGCGTAGGAAAATTTTTGTTTCCCATGCGACGTTCCCCAATAGAAGTATTACCGAGGATGAGAGCGTCCGTCAGGAGGGGGCCAATGTGCATCTTCCATGGCACTAGCGGCCATGATACCTCTGAGTGCCAAGAGATCCTACTGGCCCGTGTTGAGCACTTTAGAAGGCGCCCTGGATGGGGAGACAGAGGCCCTGTGCATGGCGGAGGTTGCGGTGGGGGCCTCTCGAACGAACGAGAGCTGCATGAGGGGTGGCGCGGGAAGCCTCATGAAGACATTTGGTGCGGCTAACCTCAGGAGGACCGCTGGCGCGACGACCCTTAGGAGGGGCAACGACGCGGTTAGCCTCGTGAGGTTCGCCTTCGTGAGGCTGGACTGCCTCCGCTACCTCGGCCACCCAGAAAGAAGGGATGAAGACAGGCAGGACGATGGGGCTGGGGGCTTCCGGGAGGTCATGACGGTGGCCTCCATCTTGGGCGGCGCCCAGACCCTGGCCTCCAACCGCGGTGAATGTCGCTCTCCCGAAGCGTGAAGTGATGCGCCCCCTCAACTGGACCCAGACCACCATCACCTTCGACCCAAGTGATCAGCTCAGGTACTCGTTCACGGCCGGCAAGCTCCCCATGATGTGTACCCCGACCAGCAGCAACGTCCTCGTCACCAAGACCCTTATCGACAGTGGAGCGGGGCTCAACGTCCTCTCGGTCGAGACCTTCAAGAAACATTACCTACCGTACGAACAACTCATGCGGACCAAGCCCTTCTGAGGAGTCACGGAGGGGTCCACCGTGCCCATCGGGCAGGTGCATCTGCCAGTCACCTTCGGCGAGCGCAAGAACTACCACACTGAGATCATCGTCTTCGAGGTCACACACATCCACCCGTCGTACAACGCGATCCTTGGGTACCCATCTCTCGCCAAGTTCATGACAGTGACCCACCATGGTTACCACATCCTCAAGATGCCAGGGAGCGGTGGCTTCTTCACCATCGCATGCGATGAGAAGGATGTCGTCTGTACACTCGATCGCGCCTACATCGCAGCGTCGGCATAGTGCTCGGACGATGAAGGAGCCGAGCCAACTCGCGAGGACCCACGCGAGAAGAAGAAGGAGCTCCTCCCCACGGAGCACACTGGCGTTTCACGCTCCGTTCCGGGGAACGGGGACATGCCTCACATCGCATAGGAAGGCACGCTCGGCGCCCCCTTGACTCAGGGCTGGGGGCTCCCACCTGGGACATTTCAGGCCTGACCGGTGAGGCGAGGGTGGCGATCGAGCATAACCCGAGGGCGAGCTCGGGCGTGCGTCCGCCCAGATCCCATGAGTCCGTCATCAGAGCAATCGGAGAACTTCGAGAGGCCCAGGACGTGCGAGGCGAGGCCTTGCACTGGACAACCAATCGCAGTCGCCGTCGTCGGCATGGTCGACCGGCCCTGAATCTGCATCAATGCACTCGCAACCGATAGAGCCGCGGCTCGAGGCCCCCTCTAGCCCGCGCTGAAGGACCATCGGTGGGTATACCCGGGTACCGATGCGCTCATGCCCTTCGGGCTGGGGAACGCGGCTGCCACCTACCGGCGGCTCCAGCGGGCCATGCTAATTCCGTGACTGCTGGGGCGTGGCGAGGAAGAGGAGGAGATGCTCGGGATAAGCGAAGGTCCCGACCCTCGGGAAACGGCGGACCCGTGAGGGTCGCAATCGTGGAAGCAGTAGATCGGGTGAAGGCGGCGCCCTCGGCAGTTCAACGGCATTGCCGCCACGTGATTTTTTGGTTGGCTGCTAACAGGTAACGATTTGTCTCACTCCGTCCGAGGGCGCCCACAGGGCCGCGTGGCCTGGAGGAGTTCAGGGCATGACCCTGCCACCACCTTCATTTAAGTTGTTCCTGTCGCACCCGCTTCGAACCCTAACATTCTACGTTGCTTGCGTCTTTGGGCGGTCGACCCCCGCTTGGAAGCTTCGGTCGTAGCTTATCCTTGCAGGCCTCCTGAGGTAGCAGAAACCCTGTCTCACTCCGCAAGAAAAAGAAGTGAGCAGGGTTTACTAATGACATAGAGAAGCTTAGGCCCCAATGCCTCGGGGGTAGGGACATTCGCGGGGCCAAAGCGTCCTCGCGACCTCCCAGATGCACCCCCACCGTGACACTCTCACGTAATAACGAGCCGATGTTGTATACGCACAAGGGCCCCCAAAGACACGGAGGGGTTCATCCCACGCCTAGTGGCAGCCCTATGCTCCGCGTTGGGGAGAAGCTCAGGCCCAATGCCTCGGGGGTAGGGACACTCGCGAGGACAAAGCGTCCTTGCGACCTCCCAGATACACCCTCACCATGACACTCTCACATAATAACGAGCCGAGGCTGTATACGCCCAGGGCTCCTCGAGGACGCGGAGGGGTCCATCACACACCTAGTGGTAGCCCTACGCTCCGCACTGGGGAGAAGACGGAGGCAATCAACTCAGCCCGCCAATGACTACGCCCGCAGCTGGCCAGGAAATCAAGTTAGTCCGCCAATGACTATGCCCACAGCAGGCAAGGAAATCAACCCAGTCCACCTGCGACTACGCCCTCGCCCAGTGCGGGGTCAGACAACCGAAGGTACGGAGCCGCTCGAACATCAAGGGGGACCCCTGAGCATCATGACTCAGGGGCCTAAGTGCACCCGTAGCCCTTCCCCTTTGGGCCCTCCTTGGTTTCCGGTCAGTTCAATCATGCGGAGGTACGCGTGGGGCCGGTCCGCTCGATAAGCCACTTCAAATATCTTAGGAAGAACGCTGGAGTCACTCGTACGTTAAGGGGGACTCCTGAGCATCTCGACTCGGGAGCCTGAACTGCGCCCATAGACCCTTCCCCTTTTGGGTCGTCCATGGTTTCCGGTCGGTCCAATCGCGATGGAGGTACACGCGGGGTGGGCCCTGGAGATGCAGAGTGCCGAAGGAGTTCAGTAGCCTTAAATTATCAGCTTCTTAGGAAGGACATGGGAGTCGCTCGTACATCAAGGGGAGCTCCTGAGCATCGTGACTCAGTGGCCAAACTGTGCTCGTAGCCCCGTTTGGGCCGTCCTTGGTTTCCGGTCGGTTCAATCGCGCGGAGGTATGCGCGGGGCGGGCCTGTCGACGCAGAGTTCCGAAAGTGTTCTAAAGCTTCAAAATCCTTGCTGCGTTCCCCTCATCAGGGTAGCTTGCGCGTCAAGGGAGGCCCCTGAACATCGCTACTCAGGGCCTAACTGCGCTCGTAGCCCGTTCCCCTTTTGGGCCGTCCTGGAACTCCAATCGGTCCAACCGCGGTGAAGGTACACACAGGGCGGGCCTTGCCGACACAAAGTATCACAGAAAGCATGAAAGGAACGAGGCAGAGGAAACATTCAAGCATTTAGCCGGTTATTACAAGCCTTAGAAAGTCTTTGAAAACGCAAATAAGTTTGACGCCTCCACGAGGCATGATGTGCATTGCGGGAAAGACAGGGGGAGAAGTGAGGAGGAGCCGCCGCTGCCGGTCGCCCCGTCTTTAGGGGGCTCGTCGTCAGCATCAAAAGCGTCGTCTTCCCTGTCGTTGGCTTCAGCGGCATCCGGAGATGAAGGAGCTGTGACGCGGGTGAACCTCTTCACCAACGCCTCCACGGGGCCCTTCACCACCTCCGCGGTGATGTGGTGGGCCTCAGTGGGGATCAGCGGGACCACGGAGCCGAAGTCGCTACACGGCTTGCGAAGATGAAGGTGGCTAAAGATGCGTGTCGCGGCCTCGAAGAAGAGGTCACGTCACTCGCTATCCAAGATCTTGTCCACCTGGACGACGACATTCTCCAACGCCTCGGCGAGCTTCGCCGTGAGCACGTCGAAGCCGCTCTCTGGGGTGGCCAGAGGTTTGCCGAACCCATCCCGGTAGAGGGTGCGTAGTGCCGTGCGGATCCTAAGATGAACATCCGTGAAGCCGACCAGCTCCGCAGCCTTCTTCCTCTCAGCCGCGGCAAGGGCTTCCTCGTTGGCATCGAGAAGGGTCTTCCTCGAGGCGACCTCCTTCTCCTACTCGTCCAAGCGCTCCTGCTTTACGTCGAGGAGATTTTCCCTATGGGACGGCTTCTCTTCCCGGACGCAAGCTTGGCCTCGCGCTATGCGAGCCCCTCCTCCCGCACGCGAAGCTACTCGGTTAGCTTGGCTTGCCCCGCTTGGAAGACTTTCAGGCGAGCCTTCGCCCCTTCGTAGCATTTGGCAGGTACCGCGGCTTCCACGAGCGCCACCTCGCGTGCGGCCCAAGCGGCCTTGGCCTCCTCCTCGCCCTTTGACATCGCGGCCGAGAACTTGCTCAGGGCGGTCAGGGCGTTGTTCCGGACGCCCTGGGCGATCACAGAAGTTCTCAGAACCTCCTCCTGGGGAGCCTCTAGTGATGCCGCGGGTGGTGCCATTAGGGAGACATCATCGCGGAAGACACGGGGCTCCGGAGGCTGCTCGGAAATCGCGAGCATTGGTGCGTCGGTAGACCAGGGAGGCTCAAGGGTCTGCCCCTCACGCAACGGAGCCGTCGTGACCGCCTCAGGAAGCTTTGGGGGCTCGGCGACCAAGGCCAGAAAGGTCCCCCGCGAGCCCCCCTTCCTCATCGGCGAGCTACGACGCATTGGGTGTAGCTAGCGGTGCGTGAGGAGTGGCCTTTGGCTTGACGCCCGCCTTCTTCTTCTTCGTCCCAGGCGAAACAACGTCCCTGGACATGAGGCGAAAAGATGATCAGCCATGCACAGACGACGAGCGCGTGGAGCGTGCCAAGACGAGTCACATACTCTCCAACATCGTGCCACCTCTTCCTCTTCTCCGCCCCGGCGATGGCAGGGGCGACAGGGCCCCCCACGGAGGGGGGCGAGCCCGGCGCCTTTGTTCCACCGCTGGAAGAGGAGGGACGCGCCAAGGATGGCTCAGCCCCGTGCCTCTCGGGGGCGTGCACGCACGAAGATCACGTGGCGCGCAGGGCCGACGCGGGTCCCCTGAAGGTCCTGGTAGGGCGCGAGGAGATCACCACGGAGACCTTGACGATGGCATCATCATCTTCAAGCTCGCGCGGAAGGTTGGCATGCGACAGGGGAGGCGCGTTCGCTGGGAAGTCTTCGACAGTCTTCTCCGAGTCCTCCCCACCGGAGGCGTCATCCGACGATACCTCCACCGGCCTGGAGCCCTCGACCGGGAAGAGCCCCCGCTCATCGAATACAGGCAGCGCGGCAATCAGATCGGTCCGGTCGTCATGATGTTACAGCGGACCTAGAGCCTCAGGAAGGTCTCCAGGGTCACCGCCCAGCAAGATCGCCACGGCCCTTTTCAGCTCCACGGTAGGAAGGTCCTGGGACCAGAGCCTGAGCTCGTCATCACCGGCCCAGTAGTCCCGCACGGGCCTGGAGTGGGCATGAAGGGGCGCCAGGTACTGCGCCAAGAATTCCTTCACTATCATCCCTCCAGTCAGCCTCCTGGCACTGATGTTGCGGGAGAAGCGCTCCAGGATGGGCACTGCCAGAGGGTCGGAGAGCTTCGCCGAGCTCCACGCAGAAGTCTTCTCCAGCAGCCCCTTCGGCTCCTCTAGCCGAGGGTTGGCGTCGCTCAGACCCGTGAGAACCCAGCGGGGCCTGAAATTTTCCACCTTCTTCTCGGCCTTCAGGAGCAAATTGCCGCTCTGGGCCGCTACAAAGGAGACACATGCCGAAAATAGGCGCCGTTGTTTAGGCGCAGGCTGAAGAAATGACAGAATAGGGCTACTGAAGGCTGCACACCCACGAAGGCCTCGCAATAGAAAGCAAAGACAGACAGAAGCAAGATGGAGTTGGGATGGAGATGAAGGGCCTAGATCCCGTACTGATTCAGGATGGCGGTGAAGAATGGGGAGAAGGGCGGCACCAGCCCGGGAAACACACTATGGAGCAAGAAGGGGTATACCACCTTCGACGCGGGTCATTTCTCTATGGTGCAAAGCAAGATCAGGGTTCGCCCGTCCTCATTGAACTCGGCTGTGGTCCACGGAAGCGTGAGGGCGAGATCCACATCCTTGGAAAGGGCGCACTCCAGGAGCGGAGTAGCCGGGGCAGGAACTTGCACCTCTAGCTTCTGCTTGCCGGCCGGTGCCATCGCTGAACTAGCAAGGGAGAGGCACGGTGCTGGATCTGGGAGACGCCGGTTAGAGTTGCAGACCAAGGAGGAAGAGCAAGTACGGGAGAAGGGAAAGCAACGTTGGACGAACGCAGCGAGTAAAGACAGAAGGCTAGGGCAACCAGACATCAGCCGCATGGCGCACGCCAGACCTGGCCCACAGGCGTTATGGGCCCGTGGAGCTTCAGGCCACCATCAAGGCTTCGCCGGGAAACCAGCCCAGGCGTGCCTTGGATCCGGGGGCTACTGTCGGCGTTCGGGGAATGGGGATACCTAGATCTTCCTGCCTATGGCCCAGGGCTGGCCCACTTTGTCGACCAAAAACTAACGGGCCCGGCGCCCCTCAACGCAAGACCCTCGTGAGGGTCCAAGCCTCACGAGGAGGAGTAGCTTCAAGACACGCAGGGGGCGTCCTAAGGACCCCTCCGGAGCGGCAAAGAAACCGAGGCAAGGCTTGGCCTCAGGAGTCAAGGATGACGTGTAGGAAGGACAGGCGAGCAGTAGGCAGCAGGGCGGAGCAGTTTCCCTTTCAGTGCAAAGATGGCAAGGACGTACCGGGGTTCCCAAGGCATCTTCCAAAGGTATCCCTTCTAGTGTAACAAAGTCGTCGCCGCCTTCCAACACAACAAGCGTCATCCCTGGACACGACCCTGTTGCGCTGATAGTCACTTTGCACGCGAAGACCACCTTTGGGTAGGGGGAGCATGTTCCCGAGTTCCCCTTCAAAATTGTCCATTGTGGGATCCCTTCCCGCCGAAACGATAAGGGAAGAGGACCCGGGCCACCAATATATATAAAGAACAGGTTACTTTGTAGAGGGGGGTCCGATCTCATCCGCCCCGTCGGGGATCCCATTCATTTGCACACCGGCACCACACATAGCCTGCTGGCGTTCTGGGAATGGGGGTACCCAGACCTGCCTTCCTGCGGCACAGGGCTGGCCCACCTCATTCAAGCAAGCTGACGGGCCCGACATCACTCAAGGCAAGGCCCTCATGAGGGTCCAAGCCTCATGAGGAGGAATAACATCAAGACCCGCAGGGGGCCTCCTAGGGACCCCTCCGGAGCGGCGGATATTCTGAGGCGAGGCCCAGCCTAAAGAGTCAAGGCTGACGCAATGGGAGGACATGCGTACAGTGGATAGCGGGACGGAGCAGTTTCCCCTTTGGTGCAAAGGGGGAAAGGACGAACGAAGGTTCCCAAAGCATCTCCGAAAGGTTTCCATTCTGGTGCAAGAAGACCCCAGCAGCCCACCGGTAGGACGGACGTCATTCCTGAGCCAACCCCTGCAGTGTTGGCAGCTACTTTGTAGGAGAGACCACTTTTGGACAAGGCAATCATGTTCCCCTGTCCCCCTTCGAAATTGGCCATTGTGGGATCCCTTCCCGCCGAAACTATAAGGGAAGAGGACCCGTGCCACCACTATATATAGAGCATAGGTTCCTTCATAGAGAGGGAGCCGAGGCTGAACCCTTCATTCACCCACTAGCACCATGCAATGTGAGCCAGCCTCAGGAGGCGTCTAAGAAATGTACTAGTTCATCCATCGACCTCCGCGAGAGGCAATCCACCAAAGCAGGAGTAGGGTTTTACGCTTCACAGTGGCCCAAACCTAGGTAAACTGTTGTATTCTGTGTCTCCCTCACCATCGAGTGAGTTTACTGTGTTGTTCATCGAGTAGAGAGCTCGGTGAGGTAGAGCCGAGAGAGATCTTCATACACGCCCCTGTGTTGGAACCTTGAGGGTATTGCGGAGCCCGAAATCGGACAATTGGCGCGCCAGTTAGGGGGCGTGTTAAGGTCTTCTCCGAGCTTCACCTTCTCTAGGCCCGCTATTCCGATGGCCGGCGCCCAACTAGCTTCTTCGAGCCTCATCGAGCTGGCCTGCAACCACTACATCATGGTGGCCGGGAGCACGCACGCCGTTGTGGTGGTACCAAGCGGCTCGTACCAGATCGTCAATGTTGTCTCCAACGTCGCAACCACCCGCGCCACCCAGGCGCACGCCGGCTGGGTGGTGCCCCAAACACCCACGACGCACCGCATCAACTTGGGGGACCTCGATGTGCACGACCCGTTGCAGATGGCGAGCAAGATGCTCCGTCAACGACCGGTGCAAAGGGGCTTCGATGCCTGGGCGGACCACATCATGGAGCTGATTGCCATCGCCCATAAGCTCGTCCAACCCTGCTCTTCTTCTAGGCCACAAACGACGGGCGACGGGGGCTCGGACCTCATGCCGGCCCCCGCGGCTGCGAGCAACGAGGCCCCTCCCACGCTGGGCGTAGCCGAGAGAGACGCGCCTCGAGCAGCCCTCCTCCAACTCCAGGTTCCGGCGGCCGGCCCTGAAGTGCATTATGCAGACAACCACCAGGGGCGCGAAGAGAACGGCAGGACGATCGATGCACGCACAGGTGTGCATGAAAAAGACCAGATCAGACCCCGACAGGCCATGGCGACCAGACAGGACTGCTCCCTCCATCACAACCAGTAGAGGGCAGAGGTCTCGGCGTGGGCAAACTACGACAACGGAGACATGCCGGGGCACGAAGGGGGGAATCAACACCGAGCGGCGTCGGGACCAACCAACGGCAGCAAAAGGAACAAGCGACTTTGTGCGGTGGCTTATCGCCAAAAGATCTCCGAGTAGTACGGTCAGGGGGGATCCCCGTTCACCACCGAGAGGGACAACCTCCATCACGCTGCTGAACGGCCACGGAAGACGATCGAACACCTACGTGGACACGTACGTTCCAAAGTATGCAGCATCACCTGATCCTCCCAACGAGGAAGACCCTTAAGCATCCCCCCGGGCCCCTATGTTCCTCAGGAATGAGGAACGCTTCGGGGCCCTTCCTTGAGCCACGCGTGAGAGGCGCGGGCAGGGAGGCGCCCCCGGGCCGCTGGGCATGGCGCCGCCCGCTTCTCCCGTGGAGGAACTACGTAGAGACAAACCCCAAGCCTCAGGATGACGAGTCACATGTAGCAACGAGACACAAGTGGCATGGTCCGCCCGCGGCAACCACGATGCAGGCGTGGGCGCCGAGGGCCGGGCCTCGCGAGGTGCTCCTCAGGCACAAAAAAGCCATTCGAGGTAATTTTTGGGGCTTGCTGCATTAGGAAGCATCTGCTGACTGCAGGAACTTCAAATATTCAGGGCATGTCTATGCCGCCATATTATCTGCTCATATTTCCATAACTCCTACTGCATCCATTCGGCGACCTGACACCTTACCTTGCTTGCATCTTCGGGCGATCTATTCCCCACGCACGGGGATCCAGACGGTGCGCGTCGCCCCGACGCGCGGGCAGGAGAGGCCCTGCGGCTCCCCAGGGCCACAACCAACGGGATAAAATTAGAGACACTTGAGAGTCAAAAGGAGGCTCCTGAGCATCGCACCTCAGGGGCCTTACCGGTCACAAGGCCACCTGCTACCCATGATATCATCCCTGGACATCCGGTCGTTATGAGGGGGTGGCAGGGCTTGACCCTGCAGTTGAGATCGTCCATTCGGTCACAAGAAGCGGCGGTTGGGAAATGTGCGGGACCAGGTCCTGGCGATGCAGAGTCGCGTGAGCGTCAAAGGGGGCTCTTGAGCATCGCAACTCAGGGGCCTTACTGGTCACAAGGCCACCTGCCGCCCTTGATATCGTCAGTGGACATCCGGTCGTTATCAGGGTGGCAGGGCTCGACCCCGTAGCTACATCCGTTCACTCGGTCCCACGTGACGGCGGTTGCGAAATGTGCGGAACTGGATCCTAGCAACATAGAGCCGCTCGAACGTTAAGGGTGGATCGTGAGCATCGCGCCTCAGGAGCCTTGCCGGTCACAAAGCCACTTGACCACCCTGGCGTCGTCAAGGTATGTCCGGTATCGGGGGGTGTCAGGGCCTTGAGTCGTGAGGCGGCTCACGACGGTAGGGAAATGTGCGGGATTGGGACCTGTCGATGTAGAGCCATAGAAAATCCCTTAACCGGCCTCATGAGAAGGAGCCCTCAAGACTTGCATCAACCCGTCGCACCTCTGCATCATCCTTCAATCCTTCCGGAACCTACTTCATCCCATTACACTCTCATGTAATAACGAGCCGGGGCTATATAGGCCAAGGTCCCCCCGAGGACGCGGAAGGGATCCACCCCACACCTAGTGGAAGACCTATGCTCTGCGCTGGGTACAGATGGAGGATAGCAACATAGTCCACCAATGACTTCCAGAATCAGGCGCCTATGCCTCGAGCGTAGGGACACTCGCGAGGCCAGAGTGTCCTCGCGACCTCCCATATACACCCCCACCGTGACACTCTCACGTAATAATGAGCCGAGGTTGTATACGCCCAGGGCCCCCCGAGGACGCGGAAGGGGTCCACCCCACTCCTAGTGGAAGACCTATGCTCCGCGCTGGGTACAGACGGAGGCGATCAATATAGTCCACCAATGACTATGCCCGCAGTTGGCACGGAAACCCATATAGTCCACCAATGACTGTGCCAGCCTAAGTGTCGGATGTGGCGTTTGCTTGTTTTTCCTGGGTTTCGAACTATCTTCTGCCGAACTTACATCTGCCAATTTTAGAAGTTGATATTTGGAAAACAAAAGGGGGGGAACCTTTTTCTTGCGTTCTTTCTTATTTACTAGTTTCGAAGCCTCTTTTCTGGATAAAACTCTTTGAGGAGCTAAATGCTCCGCACCGCGCCTAGGGGCCAAGGAGCGAAAGCAAGGACTTGTCGTCCCAGAGGCGTACGTTTTTGGCCATCAACCCCCTCTCGAGGGTCCGGATCGAAGCACGGTATCACCACAATGAGTCTCGGGATACCTCAGGGCGTCCTGAAGCTATGATCAAAGGAACGGAGAGAAGAATTGCTCAGGCACCAAAGGGGGCTCCTGAACATCGAGCCTCCAGAGCCTCGTTGGTCGAAGGAGCGAGGCCAAGACCCAGAAACATTACGGTCGAATAGGTCTCCTCCCCATCACGCCTACGGAGCAGGAGCCACTTGTGAGGAGCTACGGAAGGGACTGGCACAAACCCCCGAGCTAAGTACCCCGCAGACCCAGACCGGGACCATCTGATTTCACATCAAACTAACAATGAATTAAGAATGTGCACGCTAACAAAGGAATGCAGAGACTAAGGATTCAGCTGCGGCGAAGAAGGAGGTCATCGACCAAGCGTGCGGCGACACAGGTAGTACCTCGGGAGGACGGGACCTCCTGAGGGCCCCGGCCGTCGAGCGATGCCTAGAGCAACAACGAGCCCTATGCAAAGAAGCCAAGCTGCAATAACTACCGGCAAGCAAGCAATCAACCCACAAACGAGAGGAAAAATGGACGGCAAAGGTAATAACGCAAAATTTTAACGCCCAGCACGGCAGAGTTCTCGGTCTAACTTTACAAGAGAAGGAGACGGAAGCTGAGGACGCCTAAGGGGAGGGGCTGCCAGCATCACCCATGGCGCCTGCAGGCTCAACGTCGGGGCCCTCCTCCTCGCTCGAGGCGGGCACCTGGATGTACCGCTCCACTAGGGCGTCCACGCGCAGGCGGACTTCTTACCGGAGAGGACGCCGGCACGTAGCAAGCACTGGCTCAACGACGCGCTGGAGATCGAGCTCCGGAGCGAGGCGGCGCACGTTGGAGAAGATGAGCATCAAGGCTAGGCCTAGAATCTTGCGCGCGCTGGACGCGCTCGCCACCTCCTCTCGGGAGACGCCGGCCTCCAACGCCTCCACTACCTTCTCGAAGAAGGCGATGTCCGCGAACTACTTGGCGCACTATGATGCCATCAACCGGGCGTACGACGCCTCATACTGGGCGACCTGGATAGCGTCGGTCACCTCCTTGACCTGCTTCCGCAATGACACCAGCTCCAACTTGGCCTCCGCCTCACCCTGGCGGGCGGCCTGGAGGGCAGCCTGAGCGCTATCAAGCTGGGCCCGCAGCCCGTCCACCTCCTCTTGAAGCTCGCCAAGCTTGGGCTTCTTGGAGGAGGGAGCACTGGAGAAGAGGGGCAATCTACCACCAAGCAGAAGATGAGGCGGCAAGTAAAAGGGATACAAACAAGGGGCTTACTTGCCATCCAGAGCCCAGCGGTGACAGACACGCGAAGGCCCTGAGGGCCCTCCGCCGCCGGGCACTTCCCCCGGCCGAGACCGTCTCCGGGAGACACCATGAATACAAGGAACAAAGGGGAGAAGAGGTTTTTTCACGGTGAGCAGAGGAAACAGAGAGGAAGCTCAAGATTGAAGTGCCTCCCCCTGGCGGGGGTGGGGAAGAGTTATAGGCAAGCCGAGGGCACCAACCGTCGTGGGAGCGCGAGCGTCGTGCGCCCCACATGGGTGGCGAGGTGGGCTGACGGGAGATCTGCCGCCCACGTCGCCTCACCTGTCCACCGAGCGGTCATGTCCGCGAGGGCCGTTGGGTGTGGTCAAGCCGCGCCTATGCCATTCAATGAGAGAAATGATGGCCTGCATGGTTCCTGGAGATCATGCCATCATGGCCTGGCGCACCCCGGACGCCTCGAGGATCGATAGCGTCACCACATGGCTGCTGGACACGTGTGTCACCCGGCCCACTGGAAAATAGGGCCCACGAAGCTTCATGCCGCCCTCCAGGCTTCGCCGAGAAGCCAACCCAAGTGCACATGGGGCCCGGGGGCTACTGTCGGTGTTCTGGGAATGCGGGTACCTAGACCTGCCTTCCTGCGGCCCCGGGCTAGCCCGCCTCATTCAAGCAAGCCGATGGGCCCGGCATCAATCAAGGCAAGGCCCTCGTGAGGGGCCAAGCCTCACGAGGAGGAAAGGCATCAAGACCCACAGGGGGGCCTCCTCAGAACCCCTCCGGAGCGGCAGATATTCCTAGGCGAGGCCTGGCCTCAGGAGTCAAGGCTAACGCAAGGGGAGGACAGGCGAGCAGCGAACGGCAGGACGGAGCAGTTTCCCCTTTGGTGCAAAGGGGGCAAGGACGAACACAGGTTCCCGAAGCATCCACGAAAGGTTTCCATTCTGGTGCAACAAGACCTCGGCCCCCCGCTAGCAGGACGAACGTCATCCCTGAGCCGACCCCTGCAGCGTTGGCAGCTACTTTGCATGCGAAGACCACTTTTGGACAGGGGAAGCATGTTCCCCTGTCCCCCTTCGAAATTGGCTATTGTGGGATCCCTTCCCGCCGAAGCAATAAAGGAAGAGGACCCGTGCCACCACTATATATAGAGAATAGGTTGCTTCGTAAATAAGGAGCCGAGGCCGAACCCTTCATTCACCCAATAGCACCATGCAAGGTGACCTAGCCTCAGGTGGCGCCTAAGCACCGTACTAGTTCATCCACAAACCTCTGCGAGAGGCAATCCACCAAAGCAGGAGTAGGGTTTTATGCTTCACAGCGGCCCGAAGCTAGGTAAGCTGCTGTGTTTTATGTCTCCCTCACCATTGAGTGAGTCTGTTGTGCTATTCATCGAGTAGAGAGTTGGGTGAGGTAGAACCGAGAGAGATCTCCGTACACGCCCCTGTCTTTGAACCTTGAGGGTTTTGCAAAGCCCGAAATCCGACATAGCCCACCTAGGCTTAGGAGGCCCTCGAACCATGTACTAATTCATCCACCATCCTCCACGAGAGGCAATCTATCAAAGCAGGAGTAGGGTATTACGCTTCCCAGCGGCTCGAACCTAGGTAAATTGCCATTTCTGTGTCTTTCTCACCATCGACTGGGTTCTTTGCCATCCCCAACGAGTAGCGAGTTAGGTGAGGCGAGCTTAAGAGAGACCTTCGTACACGCCCCTGAGTTCGATTCTTAAGGGTTTTGCGGAGCCCGAAATACGATACAATATACCCCTTATGGGACTGGGCTTTGTTGATTACCTTAGTCAATTCTAGTAAAGAGCCCGCATTACTAGTGGCGGGAGAGACGAGTCACTCTCTCGATATTGGGTCATGCCAGGTAAGGCGACCATGGGTTGTTTCTACACGCACCAGGCACACCGTCCTGTCCCCTGAGGGATGGTACGATCTTGAGCGAGTCTCATATTATGTACATCATGAGGACATTGGCCAACGAGTGGACTCTTTGTTTAGTATTGCTGGGGAAAGGCATTGTTCAGTTGCTTACCTCGGGTATATAATATACCGCAATTCGTGGATGACATGGAAGTTCCCCGAGTCTTGTGGGTAAAGCATGCAACCTGTACACTGTGTAAAACTATTTGAGTAGTCGTGTCCACGGTAATGGACAGTTGGAGGTCCTTCTTAGACTATGTCCAGATGTTTTCATAAACTTTGTGTGTGTGAGAGAGAGAGAGAGAAAGATGAAACTTGAGCCAAGTCAGATGACTTGACATGATGAATGAACATGAGATGTTCAATCCCTGCTTATGATGATATCTTTAACTTTTTGTCTGAATATCTATAACTTGTTGATGCTTGCTTTTACAAGTTGATTGATCATGACATTGCACTCAAAGCTAGCTTCTTGCAGCTTACCTACTTAGTTCTATATCATGCATTGTTATTGCCTTGTTCCAAACAAGGGCTGCTTGTGAGTACATTCAAAGTACTGATTGTCTTGTCACTGGTTATTTTATTTGCGAGGCATGAGACGACAGGTTATGATAAAGATTCCATTGGTGATGTACATGCGAGCTAGGACGCTTTCCAGTCAGAATGCATGTAGGGTTTAGGTAGATGGCATGGGTTCATGCTATCAATGTAGATTTTTCGCTGCACATATATGAAGACTTTGCATAAGGGCCATATTCGAGTAAAACGGTACGTAACAGATGTAGGACTCTTGTTATTCATTTATTGTGTGTTCGGTGAGCATTGATCTCTGGGATCACTTTGCACGTACATTCAGTGATGACGACTTACGAGTTGGGGTCCCCACAGGAAAGCACTAAGCATTTCTTTTAGTGGCCAACTTATGAGTACAAGAATAATAAGAGTGGTTTACGTATAAACGGACGTGAGCTAATAATGATCCAGAAGTGACCCTGAACACCTACTCGCGACTCAAACATAATCTGACCGTGTTCCCTTCTTGGTTCAAAGCTCACAACAAGAGACGGTCACAGTTACGGACACGGTTGGCGTATTTTATTTAAGTTACTTGAAGTTTGCCATGATCGGGTGTTAAACAAATTACCAAGTTGCCACATAATCGCAGGCACGTCTCTTAGAAAGATTTAACCCTTTAGGGGTGCTCCAACTCATCAATCACAAACTAGTCACAAGCTGCGCTAGAAAACCTCAACCTCGAGATAGCCTAGGGTATCCTTGTAATCCCATTGAGAAAGACGTTCGAGAACGGTAAAACAAAACCAGCAAGACCGTCCGGATGGCCAGATCCCAATAGAAGATGCACGTGTCTCTATGTCAAGGCACTACAAGATGGGAAAGTTGTTGGGGAATGTAGTAGTAATTCAAGAAAATCCTACGTCATAGCAAGATATATCTAGGAGAAACCAGCAACAACATAGGTTGTAGAGCATCTTCATACCTTTGAAGATCGCTAAGTGTAAGTGTTACTATAAAGGCGGTTGATGGAGTCGTACTCGTAGCGATTCAGATCGCGGAAGATTCCGATCTACGCGCCGAACAACGGCGCCTCCATCTTCAACACACGTGCAACCCGATCCAGCAAGGATAGAGGAGAAGTTGAGGGAGAACTCCTGCAACACGATTACATGGCGTTGCATCTCATACAATAAATTAAGAGAACTCCTATGGCTCCTGCCGATTGTCATACTCATCGACATGCAAGTCATGAATCCTATTACAAGAACATGATCAACTCATACATCAGATATATATCATCACATCCTTTTGGCCATATCACATCACATAGCATACCCTGCAAAAACAAGTTAGATGTCCTCTAATTGTTGTTGCCAGTTTTACGTGGCTGCTATGGTTTTCTCGCAAAAACATTTCTTATCTACGTCACAGCCACAACATTGATACGCCAATGCTATTTACCCATCATAAGGACCGTTTGCAACGAATCCAATTCGACTAAAGTGGGAGAGACAAACACCCTCTAGACACCTTATGCAACAAGTGCATGTCAGGCGGTGGAACCAGTCCCACGTAAGCGTACGTGTATAGTCGGTCCGGGCCACTTCTTCCGACAATACCGCCGAAAAATATTGGACTAGTAACGGAAATAAATTGACTAAATCATCACCCACAACTTTGGTGTTCTACTCGTGCATTGAATCTACGCATAGAACCTGGCTCGGATGCCACTTTTGGGGAACGTAGTAGTAATTCAGAAAAATTCCAACGTCATACTAAGATCTATCTAGGAGAAACCAGCAATGATAGAGGTTGTAGAGCATCTACATACCTTTAAATATTGCTAAGCGGAAGCGTTACTATGAACGCGGTTGATGGCGTCGTACTCGTAGTGATTCAGATCACGGAAGATTCCGATCTAAGCGCCGTACAACGGTGCCTCTGCATTCAACACACGTGCAGCCCGGTGACGTCTCCTTCCCCTTGATCCAGCAAGGAGAGAGGAGAAGTTGAGGGAGAGCTCCGGCAGCGCGACCGTGTGGTGACGGTGGAGCTATGCAGTTCTCCGGAAGGGCTTCGCCACACACCACGGAGGAGGAGAATAGGAGAGGTAGGGCTGCACCTTGGGGAGGTGTGAAAGGTGTGTGTGCAGCCCTCCCAAAACCCCGTCTATATATAGGAGGGAGGGAGAGGGGGCCGTCCACCCTAGAGTTACCCTAGGTGGTGCGGCGGCCAGCCCTAGAGGAGGAGGGGCGGCGCCCTAGGGGGTGGCTTGCCACCCAAGGCAACCACCACGCCTTAGGGTTTGCTGCCCTAGGCGCCTTGGGCCTTGGTGGGTGACGCACCAGGACATCTAGGACCAGGTTCCTATCAACTTTTGGCTCACGTGACCCTTCAAGGCTGGTGGCCCCTCCCGGTGGACTGCCCGGAACCCTTCCGGTGGTCCCGGTACAATACCGATGATCCCAAAACATTTCCGACGATCAAATCTCCACTTCCTATATACGAATCTTTACCTCCAGACCATTCTGGAACTCCTCGTGATATCCAGGATCTCATCCGGACTCCGAGCAACCTTCGGTAACCACAGGTACTATTCCCACAACAACTCTAGCTTCATCAAAAATTCTACAAGGCTGAGTATTCTTCCAAATCCAGTAAATGCAATTTGTAAAATCTTGTAATATTACAACCTATTTGATTATGCCAATTGTGCAATATTTGGAAAATGTTTTATACATTGTTTTTAGTTAAAACCTCATTTTGAATATTAAAAGTCTTTGTTAAAATGATTTTTATTATTTTTGACACTTCAAAACCAAAACCTAATGATTTTTGCAAAGCTAATATTCACCCTAGTGTTTTACAGAAATGGGTTGACATTTTTCGAAGTGTTATATTTCCCCGGTTTTTGTCGTGGTCTTATTTTTCCCATTTTTATCTTAAAGGTAGATTGCATTGTTGATGAAGGAGTTGGACCAGAAGAATTTGTAGACCCCATAGACTTTGTTGAGTCAGCCAAGTAGCCCCTTGACCATACCTTGAAACCATTTTTATTCATATTATATGGCACTTTACTTTGTTTCATTTGAAACATGTTGAATCGATGACCACCTTGGTGGGTTGTCTCCCATAACTCCTCGATGATACTTGCGGTGAGCATGACCCTACCTCGTACTAGGTTTGTGCGGGTGGAAAGTAGTTAGGATGCTAAAATAGTTGCTACGCAAGTGGGATGGGGAATGAATGGTGATGGAAAATATATGATTTCAAAGACTTCTTGAAAACCTTGTTGAGTGCCACTAATGACCGAGGGTGATGGTGTTGAGTTATGTAAGCACTTGATAAAGAAGTGTTGAACCGAGGCAAGATGTGTTAGGTGCGCCACTACTAGAAAAAGGGCTATTAGTGGAGCACCTACTTTACCTATTAATGGTGCACTATATGTGCGCCATTAATATCACGCCACAACTAATAAATAGTAATGGTGCACCCCTGGTGCGCCACTTTTAATATACTTAAGAGTGACACACCACCTGGTGCGCCATTTCTATCCAAGACAATAATAGCGCACCACGTGGTGCGCCATTACTATCCCAGATACTAATGGCGCACCTCCTGGAGGTGCCCCACTACTATGAATATTAGGATTTTTTCTTTTCTTTTCTGTTATTTGTACAGGTTAAAATATAAATAATAGCATAGAATATAAATAGCACAACATATATATAAACAGCAGATTTATCGAATACAATAGAAGATTACAAGTCGATATCTAAACTACCATCACATAGAAGAGGGTTGCGGTCACGATGAGCATCATCGCTATGAAACTGATCTTCATGCGGTTCCTCCTCCGCTCCCTCCTCTCTCCCGCTAGATAGCGCGCGTATCTAGCTTCCACCTCCTCCCTAGTGGTGTACCCTTTGTAACTGTTATCGCTGAAACGGTGAACCTGTCTCTGACACTCCTCCCAGTCATCATAGACTCCGGGAACCTCACCCTTGTACACGACATACCACGGCATCTCTATGCACTAGACAAACAAAAGCAATTCACAGATAATATATAAGCAATGTATAAGTATGCAACAAAAGGATCGGAAGAGAAAAGCAACACATTAATAGCACGATTCATGGTCCAACTAATAAATAGCATCGACTACACATATAAGTTCAACGACTGTCCAAACAAAAGAGACATACAAGTTCATTAAAGTTTAGTTACAACATAGCATCAATACTTTCGACTCGACTTAGGGACCGGAGCGTGGATGAAGCCGCCGTCTTTCGTGATGGTCATGAATGTGCGGTCGTTGTGAGCCTGCATTTGTAGCGTTGCGTCAATATCACTGTTGGACGGTGGACAATCTTGGTAGAACTGCACCGATCTAGCAAGGACATCTTGATAGATGATTTCCGCCAACTCCGACTGGATGTGAAAGAATTCTTGTCTGATGTCCTTGTCCTGGATTGCTGACAAGCGTGCGGCCGAATCTTTTAGCTCATTTGGTAGCATACGGTGATGCTGGTCCCGTACGATCGCCCGCATGTGATGGAGGGCGTAGTAGGCGTCCTTCAGACTACGAGGCGGCTGCTTGACGCAGGGGAATGTCGTTACGTGGGTGAACACGTGCTTGCCATACCTAAGAATTGGCCTCCTAAAGGTGCCTCCAGATTTGGCATAGCCGGGGAGGACATCCTCAAGAACTTTCTTGATATTTGTGTAGTATTTCTTCGACTGATGGTCCGAGTCGAAATACGTGGCCATGGAATATTTTGGTCTTAAGAGGATGAGTGTGCAATATGTGTCACTGCAAAAAAAACACGGAATGTTAGAAGAAAAAAGAACGATCGAAATCTAAGAAATCATATGTTACGGGGTGATGAGGGGATGACTTACTCAGAAAAGTAAGGCACGAGGAAGTTATCCTTATCTGCGTTCGCCAGAATGATGCCTTCGAGGTATGAACGCACGACTTGCCGGACCCCAGCGCCATCCTAGAGCTTGGCATGCATGTAGAAGGGGTCGACTATCACGATATCCGGGGTCTTGTCTCTAATGATGTGCATCTCCATACTGAGCGAAAATAGCCGAATGAAGGTGCAGTGCAGCGGATAAACATTAAGCATAGCGAAGATGTCATCAAAGCGCAGAACGATCATACGCCTGATGTTGCTATCGACAAAGCCCTTGCCCTCTGGCACCTTGGCCATGAAAATTGGGTATGCCCCATCATTCTTGGAGAGCCTCCGCTTCTCCATATAAAGAACAACGTCATGCAGACTCCGCATAGCACTGGTTGCAACATTGAGCATATTAGTTGGTAGCATCGGCCTACCCGCCACATGCACCCTCCTCTCAATATCCTTAGATATTGGTGGCCCGTCCTGAGCATGGATCGTACTCGGTGCCGGCTGGCTCGCACCCTTGTTAGTTTTTCTTTTCCGCCCCTTCTCCTTCTTCTGTTGTAATGGGATCGAGTTCTGCTCAGAGACCACCTTCTTGAGTGTGTTGGGGGTGATAATATTTCACACCTCGGCTATTTGAGTCTTCGTGAAGCCGAGAGCTGGAGGCGTCTCCTGAGAACTGAACAGCGCAGCTAGATAGCCATCGTCTTTTGTAGGGTTGGGATCTTGAGAAGGAGGCCCGAACAAGTCGTCATCGTCACCGTACCCATGTTCATTGATGTACTTGGCGACGTTGGAAATTGTATCGTCGTCGTCATCCGGATCTTGTGCCATATGCATGTCCGGATCAGCTGGCGGCGGTATCGTTGTGGTGGTCTTGCCATGGCTTGGCGCCGGCACGACTGGCGATGTTGTGTGTGGGGTGGTGTCCCCCGCCTCCTAACGAATCTGGCTCTTCGGAAAAAGCATGGACCAGTTTAAGCAGGCGCTAAGGGTCATCACATCATCTTCGTCAGCCCCAATGGGTCGATACGGAGGTAACAAGTCGTCACAGCCCTGCAGCAACCGAACCAGTTGAACCCTATACATGGTGGGTGGCATCGGATTACTGTGGAACACGCGGTTGCCCGGTTCAACGATTTTGGCCTTGGCGACATCGATCAACTCGCCAGCCACGAAGTGTAGGAGAGTGCATGGAACATTGGCGGCACCCTGTGGGAACATGTAGGGTGTCAGGGATGTCCAGTCAAAAAGGCAAGGAGATGAAGTCATCGGCCCAGGCTTATAGTTACCGTGATGGCGTCGAGCTCGGCTAATGTCGAGGCACCGCCAACGGCGGGCATGCAACTGACGGAGGGGCCGCTTGATGCCGAGGTGCCGGCCGGCATATTCTTCCCACACACGGGTGCATTAACCTCCAATACCAGCGCTGACGCTAGAGGCACCTGCACTGCCGCCTCCGTCGGAGACGCCGATGTCGGCGCGTTGTCCGAGTTGCTGCCCGTGAAGCTGGGAATCGGGGGCGGCCCTGTTGGCCGCTCGCAATCCACCCCCGCAGCCCCTCAAGAAAGGAAGGCATAATGGCGGTGATCGTCGCTCCAAGTTGGTCTCGCACTTGCTCTTGGACTATCTCTCGAATCCCGGCCACTTGTGCCTTGAGTTCTTTAACCTCGCGCTCCTGGCTTTCCGAGCTGGTCTTTTTGTCCTTTCGCCCAGCATTATAGTATTCCGACCATTTCGTGGACAAGCCTTTGCCGGCCACACGACCAGCTGACGACGGCTTACTGAGCTTATCCATGTGTTTCATTACGTTCAACGCCCTATCTAAAGTGTTGTCCCAAGGGGCAGACGGGGAGCTCGGAGACCCCGCGCTACTTCTTTCAGTTTCCTGCGAAAGGAACGTGAACCATTTAGCAAATTGGCTTCATTAATTAGAATGCAACCATATAGAGCTAATTACGCGGGGAGTATTCCTTACCAGAACACGCTCAAGCTCCTTCACCTTCGGATCCGTGGTAAGATCCTTTGTTTCCGAGTCCACCTTGTACCGGGCCGTCACATAGTTCATGGTCTGCTTTTTAGGGTATTTATCGAAGAGGGGCGGTAGGCCTTGCTCAGCACGCTCCGCGTCCTCCTTGTCCCATTTAGGTTCCGCCACTCTGTAACCGCCGGGACCGAGTTTGTGCACCCCTAAGTTCAAGTCACGCATATCTTTCCCCCACTGACTTGATTCCGCGGATGCGTTGCTCTCGTAGTTGATCTTGAACTCCTGGTAGTCAGCTTCACTGATCGAATGATTTGTCTCCTTGATCTTCTCATAACTATCACCTCTTAGAATCCTTCTCTTCACCGAGGCTCTCCAAGTAGCTAGGGCCATGCTCATCTTCGTTAGGGCCACACTGTTCACTTTATTCCCTGCGAGGCGTGTGTTTGCGACGTCACTTGAGAACTTGTATCGTTCGTGCAACTTCTTGAAGAGGAGGTCGCGCAAAATCGCTCGGCCTTGATGCCTTAGGTTCTCAGTGTTGATCGAGACGCTGCTCCGGAGAATGCACCCGAGTTATCCCACGTACCCACCGAATAATTCTTTGGGCGTCGTTGGATGCCCACTGGAGGACACTTCAGTAAATTCCTCCCTGACGGTGCCGAGCACATTCGGGCGCTGGTCCTTTCATTGCTTCTTCGGTTGGCTGCCATCTGTGCGTTCACTTCCATCATCAGTGGTGGCATCCCCGGCGGCACCATCAGTGGTGTCATCCCCGACGCCACCAGGGGTTGTGTAGTCGTGATCGGTGTCTTCCGCGGCGTCCTCATAGCGCTGAGGTTCTTTCTCCAGCTCCTGGGACAGCTCCCAGAATTGCTTGCCCGAACCGCTGGCCTCATCGTTGTTGGTCATGTTCGCTCTAAATAGGAAAAAAGGCTAATAGAGTTATTGTAGGGGTTGAATTATCACCAACTATAATTCCACCGTATCCAATTTTACTTTTCTTTTACTCCATAGCATCGCTCTAGGTCAAGAAAATTGGGCATGACCTTTGCTAATTTTCTTGACCTAGGAGTGCCCAATTCTGAATGGAAACGGAAATTAATCTACATTTCAGGAGAAAGGTGTAACAAATATGAGTCATTACAACCTTACTGCACAAGCAGTATGCCAAAAATAATAAGATGGATGATTTAAATACTTCAGATATAAATTTAACATACCCACTACAATCAAAAAAATTACATGGGATGGAAAAGGTTGTGAGGGGAGGGAAGAAAAATCAAGTAAAGAACTAAGTGGTATAGTAAGGTAATATTGGTAGCATCTGTAAACAATGTTGTATTATTATTGATGTTGCAATATAACTGCAAACCTACTCTGTAATTGGTACCACTCTGTAAATGGAGACCACCAGGCACTGTGTTACAAGAGGTTCAATAGAAATAATGTACAGAGTAACTAGCATCAGCTAAAGGATCAAACAACGTGTCCCGGAACAAATGCAATTCGTCCAAAGTTAAAATAATTTGTCACAATATTCGATGTTGCAAACATTTCTTACCAATTTCAGTACCACTAAAATTAGTACTCTGCTAATGTTTCCATCTTGGTCAGAGCTTTTACGTTGTTGTGATGTCATACTACTATACTATCAATGGGCTAACTTCAGATCCAAGGACACCCTATCCGCACACACATTACTGATTTTTCCTCCCATAATTACACTCAACAGATAGGACCATGATAATGGCTGATTAGGCAGACAGTAATGTTCCATATAGAAGAAACAATTCTTTCGCTTAATTCAATAGCTAAAAAGTGAAAGCACTAGCTCACTATGAATTACTTCTTAGTTGGTTTCACACTCCCACCTGTCCAGACCTAGCTTATCTGGATAAATTGTTTGGTGTTGTACCCTCACCACGCGACAACTCAAGCGCATGCCCAGCTAACTTGCGCCCATGGGCTTAGAAGCCTAACTAGTACAAATGATCAATTTATGAAAGGTGGCACTTGTATTTCTTAATAGGACATATTACTCGTCTCAGCTTTATGGGCACAATAATCCCAAAAGAATTAGGACCAATTACATGACGTTCCCGTTCCCGTTCCTCCTCACATTTTAATCAAGTAATTAAATGAGGGTGAAGGTGGTGCACACGTCAAAAAATCTACCAACCAATTCACAGCGTCGTTGGATAGACTTGATGAAAAAATTCTACAGAAGCAATGCACCGTGGAGAAGTAATAATAATAACTACATCAAACCTGGAGATTGGCGGGAGTCGGGGAGTCGGGGATTGGCAGGATACTGGTGGTGGAGTAGAGGCTTGGAGGGCGGCGGCGGTGGCTGACAAGGGGGGCGTGGCGGTGGCCGGGGCCTGGGGTAGTGACAAGGGGGCCTCGACGGTGGCTGACGAGGACGGTGGCGGCGGCAGCTGACGAGGGGGCCATGGCGGGGGCTGACAAGGGGGCCGCGGCGGTGGCCGGGGACTGGGGCAGTGACGAGAGGGTCGCGACGGTGGCTAACGAGGAGGGCGGCGGCAGTGGCTGACGAGGGGAGATGGGAGGGAGGGAGGGGTGCGGTTGGAGTGGAGATGCGGGGGAGAGGCGAGTGAGGGGAGGGAAGAAGGGGATAGTACGGGAGAGGGTTAGCAATGGCGTACCATTTAGGGGTGCGCCATAAGTGGCATATCAGTGGCGCACCTTTTAGTGGTGCGCCACAATTGGGGAGGGATAGCAATGGCGCACCTTCTAGTGGTGCGCCATAAGTAAGGTGATACCAATGGCGCACCATCTTGTGGTGCGCCATAAGTAAGGTGATAGCAATGGCGCACCTTTCCCTGGTGTGCCATTACTAACTTTTTTTAATTTTTAGTTGCATGCATGTTATAGTTTCACCGCCTATCTAGTATACTTTGTATTTACTTCATCTATTTTCTTACTAAGAACTATAAAAAGAGCCAATCACTCATTTCCACTTGTTTAACCAAACGAGCTAATGTGTTTTAGAATTACATGACATGGTGTAAAGATTTAGAATTACATGACATGGTTGAAATCAACTGATGTGAAATAACAGTCATCAAAGATTGAGCTTGTCACTGACACACACACGCGCCCGACTCGTCGTGATTCGATCGTAATTAGCTATCTTTTCACAATGATCTTCTTGCCCTTCTTTCTCACGGTTGAATAATTTATCCCCGGAACCCCTTGAATTCTTCTCTTGAACGAACGTCCTTTAGGTAGGGTTGTCCTGCTTCTTTTTGTGTTGTGTGCTACTTCATCGTCAGCGTCATCTTCCATCTTCGGTTCGCCGTACTTGTCGAAGTCTTTCTCATTGGTGACTCCATCCATTGCGATGATGTTCCTTTTGCCTCTCCTCACGACAACACGACTTGGCTTTGACGGGTCTGTAATGAAGAAGCATTGGTTCACTTGGCAAGCCAGTACCGATGGCTCATTTTTTGCGGTGACGTTTGCGCCCGCGGTCTTCAATTTGGCTTCGTGTATAACCATGGTGGTGAAATACCGGTCTTCTTTTAGGACGCTCTTGGCCCATCTGACACGGAACCTCGGAACCTTCTATCCAGCGTAGCTCAGCTCCCAGATCTCTTCGATCCTTCCGTAGCATCTGTCCTTGTCGTTACCGGTTTAGGATTCTATCGTTACCCCAGAGTTCTGATAATCGCTCTTCATGTCCTTTTCCTCGGTGTAGAATGTGTACCCGTTGATATCGTACGCATCATAGGTCATCAGGTTGTGCTCGGCGCCCTGTGACAAGGCGAATATGAGTTTTTCTTCCGTGGAAGAATCCTCGTGTAAAGGGTACAACAGAAGCTTGTCCTTGAACCAACGCGTGAAATATGAGTTGTGCTCTTTGATTATATCTCCGTCCGTCCTCTGTTGGCCTCGGTCATTGTACATCTTCTTAATAAAGGTTTTGTGCTCTACCACCCAAGGATCAACCACGTCTATGTGTTGTAGCGCGACTAGGTTTGCTCTTTCAAAGTCGGCGAGTCGACCCTTGAAGTCGACATGCATTTCGCGGCGACCCTTGCGGTGACCCCATCCAGCGAGCCTGCCGAGGTGCCTGTTGACGGGCAGACTAACGGGGTTCTCGAATCCTAGATAATTCGTGCAGAAGGAGATTCACACTTCGGTCAAAAAGCCATGTGCTATGCTTCCATCTGGACGTGCCCTGTTGCGAACGTATCCTTTGATGACACCATTCATCCTTTCGAACGGCATCATGCTGTGTAGGAATGTCAACCCGAGTTGGATGATATCCTCCACGTTATGGACCAGCAGATGCACCATAACGAGTTGGAAGAATACGGGCGGGAAGTACATCTCAAGCTCGCATAGTATCACCACGATCTCTTCCTATAGCCTTCTGAGTTGCCTCACGCCAACCGACTTCCTAGAGATGATGTCGAAAAAGTTGCATAGGCCAAATAGCGTTTCACGGACGTGCGCGTCCATGATCCCACAGATTGCAACTGGAAGTATCTGCGTCATCAGCACGTGACAGTCATGAGAGGAGTATAGGTATCTGCTTATCTTCCCCGCGTAACCGTAAGGAAGTTTTACTCCTACGAGGCAGGTGAAAAACTGATCGATCTCCTTCTTACTTAGAGTGAAGCATGCGGGAGGGCAGTCATATTCGATCTTCTTGGCCTTTTTGCCTTTGCGACAACTTTCTGTGTCCTTCGCCTCATCATCATCATCATCATCATCATCATTAGGGCGTTTTGCGTGAAGGTCGTCCCTGATGCACATTGATTGCAAGTCTGCCCTTGCTTTCGGCCCATCTTTGGTCCTCTCTGGCATGTTGAGCAGGGCACCAAGTAGACTCTCGCACACGTTCTTTGTGATATGCATGACATCAAGGCTGTGAGGCACACGGAGGATCTTCCAGCACGACAAGTCCCAGAAAACAGACCTCGTTTTCCTTACCTTCGGAAGCGGCTCTGACGCCTTTCGCTTCTTTCCCGGCGGTGGGCACTCTTTCCAATTTTTCAACAGCTCGTCTATTTCCTCGCTGATCCTTGTACGTGGGGGTCTTCGGGTTTCGGTATCACCATCGAACAAATCCTTGTGTTTTCTCCATGCATCATCGTCGCGAAGACACCTTCGATGTCCCATGAACACGGTTTTCGAAAACCCGGGATCTCTATCTAGCTGGCGATACGTTGTGTCATCCGTGCACCTGACGCATGCACAAATTCCGTTGACCACCTGCCCCGCAACATATCCGTAACCGAGATAGGCGTGCACCGTTGTGAGCAGCGTGGCTCTCATAGGGAAATATTGTTTCGCTGCGGCGTCCCACGTATTGGCTGGCGTTTACCATAGCGTGTCTAGTTCCTCTTTGAGCAGCCCCAGATACAGATTGATGTCGTTCCCTGGTTGTTTCGGCCCTTCAATTAGCATAGTCATGTGAATGTATACTTCCTCTTCATGCACATCTAGGGGGAAGGTTGTACATCCACACAAACACATGTCGGGTGCTATATGTGTTTCTCTTGCTGCCAAACGGGCAGACTGCATCGGTGCTCGCGCCCAACATGATGTTCCTTGGATCGTCCCCAAATTCTGAGTGTTCGAAGTTCAACGCTTGCCACTGGCTCGCATCCTTAGGGTGACTCAGCATCTTTTCTTTTTTATTTATCTCAGGATCATTTCCGTCATCTTCTCGCTTCTTCTCCTCCCTATCCGCGTTCCAACCCAGTAGCTGTGCTTGCTTAGGGTCCGCGAAATACCGATGCAGACGAGGAATGATCAAAAAGTACCACACCACTTTTCGAGGAGCTTTATTCCTCTTCTTGTACCGAGTGATGCCGCACACCGGACATATCGTAGACTCCGCATTATCGTCCCGATAAATGATGCAATCATTCATGCACACATGGTATTTCATGTGCGGTAAATCTAGAGGACACACGATTTTCTTCGCCTCCTCAAAATTGTTCGGGCACTTGTTCCCCATGGGAAGACGTTCGTGCGAGAATGACATGTTCTCGTCGAAGCATGTGTCGGTCATTTTGTGTTTTACCTTCATCTCTAGAGCCATGAGCGTTACTTTCAGGTGGGTATCCTCGGGCCTGCATTCTTCATACAATGGAGTAACCACGTCTATCTCCAGTTGATCCATCTTCGCTTTCTCTTGGGAGGCAGCTCTTGCGTTACCCGTCTGCTTGAGAAGCAGCTCTTGAATATGAGGGTCCTGCACCCAGCCCATCGATGGTCCCGCATCGTCTACTCCGGCATCTTCATCTTCATGATCATGCCCTTTGTCTTGATATTCCTCATCATCATGTCCGGCATCTTCTACATGATGACTGTGTCCTGCATCTACTTCGTGATCATGTCTTGGAGATTCTTTGTCTTCTCGCCCGCCCTCGCCGCTATTGTCTTGCAACCCTTCCTTTTTTCTTGCCCGGCCCTCACGGACGACTTCATAATCATCTTCATCACCTTGCCACCAATAGCCGTCCATGAAACCACGCACGAGCAGGTGGTCCCGCACCTGTGTGGAATCCGGGTCCATAAGGCTCTTCAGCTTGCATCTTCGACACGGACATTTTATCTCCGTCTCGTTCTTTTGAAGCATCTCGGCCTTCGCGGAGCTCAAAAACCTATACACGATGCCTTCGGTCATCGTGCGGACCATGGTCCCCTGCGGGGTAGAGCAAAACGATATGTTAGAACCAAAAAAAAATTGGCATGACTTTGCCTAAAAATGCATAGTGCCAAATTCTCGCCGAAACGGAAATGAATCAACATTCCGGCAAAATATTGGCAACTTTCGCATTTCAAATACCGGTACCTGCAAACACAAACATATGCAACACCACAAACATACGTAGATCTAGGGCATAAAAAGTGTGTACACGTGTTGGAGAGAGAAAAAAGTAGATCTAGAACATAAAGAAAGGTTTCCCCTTACTTAACTATCAAAAAAAGGAAATTTAACCACTTAATTTGGGTGAATATATGGTGCAAATGAGGTGAGGAGGAGGAGGCAGCCGTGACTAGTGAGTGTGAAGTGGTGGAGAGAATGAAGTGGGGGGGGGGGAAAGTGAGTGTGAAGTGGGCTGTCAAAAATATCGACTCCACCCAGGATACCAATGGCGCACCTAGGAAGAATGTGCCATTGATAACCAGGGTTACTAATTGCGCACCTGGTAGGAATACGCCATTAGTAGTTTAAAAAAACTGAAAAAAAATATTAGTAGTGGCGCACCGTGGATGTGGTGCGCCATTACTAGTTAAAACTAGTAATGGCACACTTCCCATGCTGCGCCACTGGTAACTGTAGGAAAGGGTGTGGGGCCAGGACAAAGATAGTAATGGTGCACCAGACACATGGTGCGCCATTAGTAATATGGACATTAATGGTGCACCAGTACGTGGTGCCCCACTGCTATATAGCAGTGGCGCACCACATGCATGGTGCGCCATTAATGTCCATATTAGCTATAGGCTTTTTTCTAGTAGTGTCCATCCGGTCGGCGACACCTCCTGGATTGCCACCGACCATAACATAGCCACCCAACTCCTCCATGATCTGGTCTAAGGTAGGTGATGACAAATGGCCGCCACTAGTCATCTCTCCCCCTTTTCTGTCTCGCTGATGGGTGGAAGCACCCGTCAGGTTTAAAGTGAGCGAGCGCGTGTGCAACGTTTCGGCTCGAAACGTATTCTGCAAATACGTCTTGGACATTGCCCTTCTGTGGCGCTATGTTGTTTCCTAGGCCGGTTATTCTGTGGGTGTGCTCGGCTCTGTTAACTCTAGCCCAAATTCTCAACGACATTTTTCCGTTTTCCAATTTCCAAAAACTTGCAAAAATTCTACAAGGCTAAGTATTCTTCCAAATCTAGTAATTGCAACTTGTAAAAGCTTGTAATATTACAACCTATTTGATTATGCCACTTGTACAATATTTGGAAAAGGTTTTATACATTGTTTTTAGTTAAAACCTTGTTTTGAATATTAAAAGTATTTGTTAAAATGATTTTTATTATTTTTGACACTTCAAAACCAAAACCTAATGATTTTTGCAAAGCTAATATTCACCCTAGTGTTTTACAGAAATGGGTTGACATTTTTCGAAGTGTTATATTTCCCCGGTTTTTGTCGTGGTCTTATTTTGCCCATTTTTATGATAAAGGTAGATTGCGTTGTTCACGAAGGAATTGGACCAGAAGACTTTGTAGACCCCATAGACATTGTTGAGTCAGCCAAGTAGCCCCTTGACCATACCTTGAAACCATTTTTATGCATATTATATGGCACTTTACTTTGTTTCATTTGAAACATGTTGATTCGGTGACCACCTTGGTGGGTTGTCTCCCATAACTCCTCATTGATACTTGCGCTGAGCATGACCCTACCTCGTATGAGGTTTGTGCGGGTGGAAAGTAGTTAGGATGCTCAAGTAGTTGCTACACAAGTGGGATGGGGAATGAATGGTGATGGAAAAGATATGATTTCAAAGACTTCTGAAAAACCTCGTTGAGTGCCACTAATGACCGAGGGAGATGGTGTTGAGTTAGGTAACCACTTGATAAAGAAGTGGTGTACCGAGGCAAGATGTGTTTGTCTTCTCGAAATCGTATTAGATTTAAGATGTGATGATTGTGCCAACCTTACATCTACGAGCAATATGTCGGTGCTCAGGGAATGGGGGTACCCAAACCTGCCTGCCTATGGCCCAGGGCTGGCCCACTTCGTCGACCAAATACCAACGGGCCAGGCACCCCTCAAGGTAAGACCCTCGTGAGGGTCCAAGCCTCGTGAGGAGGAGCAGCTTCAAGACCTGCAGGGGGCCTCCTCAGGACCCTTCCGGAGCAGCGGAGATACCGAGGCAAGGCCTGGTCTCAGGAGTCAAGGATGACGTGTAGGAAGGACAGGCGAGCAGCAGGCAGCGGGGTGGAGGAGTTTCCATTTTAGTGCAAAGAGGGCAAGGACATACCGGGGTTCCCAAAGCATCTTCCAAAGGTTTCCCTTCTCGTGTAACAAAGTCGTTGATGCCCGCCAGCACGACGGGCGTCATCCCTGGACCCGACCCTGTTGTGCTGACAGTCACTTTGCAGGCGAAAACGACCTTTGGGAAGGGGAGCATGTTCCCCTATTCTCCTTCAAAATTGGCCATTGTGGGATCCCTTCACGCCGAAACGATAAGGGAAGAGGACCCGGGCCGCCACTATATATAGAGGATTGGTTACTTCGTACAGGGGGACCCAATCTCATCCACCCCATCGGGGATCCCATTCATTTGCTCACCGGCACCACACATAGCCCATCTAGCCTCAGGAGGCCCTCGAACATTGTACTAGTTCATCCACCATCGTCCACGAGAGGCAATCCACCAAAGCAGGAGTAGGGTATTACGCTTCCTAGCGGCCCGAACCTGGGTAAACTGTCGTGTTCTATGTGTTTCTCACCATCGAGTGAGTTCTTTGCCATCCCCGAAGAGTAGCGAGTTAGGTGAGGAGAGCCTAAGAGAGATCTTCGTACACGCCCCTGAGTTTGAATCTTAAGGGTCTTGGTGAGCCCAAAATCCGACATTTGGTGCACCGGGGGGCGGGGGCGGGTCAAGTTTTCCTCCAAGCTGCGCTTTCGCCAAGCTTCACTGCTCCAATCGCTGACGCTCAGCGGGCACTTGCCGAGCGCCGCGCCACCCGCATTGCTCAGACAGTGTCGGCTGGCCCCACCGGCACCCACCGGTCACGAACACCGGTGGTGGACGTCGCCACTAGCCCCGATGCCCAGGTACAAAGAGGCTCCTCCCAGCCGGCTACCGAGCAGGCCGATGGTCGCACCGCCATTCCGCTTGTCCGGGCTTCCGGGTTGGCCTGGCCGGCAAGCGCTTGCCATGGCCACCGAGTTATTCCGTTAACGGCCCGCCCCTGACCACCACAACGACTGGCTCCAGCACATCGAGGACCTCATCGCCGCTGCCGGTGACTCCGCTGCGTTCTCCTGCTCGCTCTGACCCCAATTGTCCCTGGCGAACGACGAGGAGCAAGACGCGCCACCCCCACCTCCGCGGCATGGCGCGAACCCCGAGCCCAGGCAAGAAGCGCGTCCCTATGACCAGCCTCGTGAACCCAAGGCGGGGCCGGGAGATGAAGCAAGTCATCAAGTGGTTCCTCGGACGCACGCCGACACGGGCGCGCTTCGGGGGATACAAGTCCCGCGGCGCGAGCGTGACCCGCTCGAATCAGACCTAGTGGGGCACCAGGACCAGGTCGCCCCCGCGCTCGCTGCACCCGTCGAGCCGGTGGGGTGCCTTGCCATAGCCCATGAGATTTGCCCAACTACGTGGCCCTGCAAGTTCAAGCATGACCTGCCACCGCAGTACGATGGCACCCTGGACCCGGCCGAGTTCCTGCAACTCTACATGATGAGCATCAAGCCAGCCGAAGGAGGCGACAAGGTCATGGCATGTTGGTTCCCTGTGGCGCTCAAGGGCGGCGCACTCTCTTGGCTCCTCAACCTCCCAAAGGCATCGATCACCTCCTCGGATGTTCTGTGTGAACGCTTCATCGCCAACTTCCAGGGCACCCGCGACTGTGCTCCCACCATGCACGACCTGCGACGCATAAACCAGAAAGAGGGGGAGACCCTGCACAAGGTCATACAACATTTCACGGTCATGCGCCTCAAGATCTCCAAGGCGTCGGACGAGGCCGTCATCTCGGCCTTCTCCGACGGAGTCACCGACCTCAAGATGAAGGAGGAGCTCGCCATGAGTGATGAAATGAACACTGCAGTGGAGATGTTCAACCTGGCAAACAAGTGCGCCAGGGCTGAAGAAGGTCACCTGTCACTCCTCGGGCCTCAGGAGACGGAGCCAGAAGAGAAGAAGGCCAAGGCCAAGGAGGCTAAGCGCAAGGCTCCTGCGGTTCTCGTAGCCGAGCCTGAGGCAAAGTTGTTGGAAATATGCCCTAGAGGAAATAATAAATTAGTTATTATTATATTTCTTTGTTCATGATAATTGTTTATTATCCATGCTATAATTGTATTGATTGGAAACATAGTGCATGTGTGGATACATAGACAAAACACTATCCCTAGTAAGCCTCTAGTTGACTAGCTCGTTGATCAAAGATGGTCAAGGTTTCCTGACCATAGGCAAGTGTTGTCACTTGATAACGGGATCACATCATTAGGAGAATCATGTGATGGACTAGACCCAAACTAATAGACGTAGCATGTTGATCGTGTCATTTTGTTGCTATTGTTTTCTGTGTGTCAAGTATTTGTTCCTATGACCATGAGATCATATAACTCACTGACACCGGAGGAATGCTTTGTGTGTATCAAACGTCACAACGTAACTGGGTGACTATGAACATGCTCTACAGGTATCTCCGAAGGTGTTCGTTGAGTTAGTATGGATCCAGACTGGGATTTGTCACTCCGTGTGACGGAGAGGTATCTCAGGGCCCACTCGGTAATACAACATCACACACAAGCCTTGCAAGCAATGTGACTTAGTGTAAGTTGCGGGATCTTGTATTACAGAACGAGTAAAGAGACTTTCCGGTAAACGAGATTGAAATAGGTATGCAGATACTGACGATCGAATCTCGGGCATGTAACATACCGAAGGACAAAGGGAATGACATACGGAATTATATGAATCCTTGGCACTAAGGTTCAAACGATAAGATCTTCATTGATTATGTAGGATCCAATATGGGCATCATGTCCCGCTATTGGATATTGACCGAGGAGTCACTCGGATCATGTCTACATAGTTCTCGAACCCGCAGGGTCTGCCCACTTAAGGTTCGACGTTGTTTTATGCGTATTTGAGTTATATGGTTGGTTACCGAATGTTGTTCGGAGTCTCGGATGAGATCACGGATGTCATGAGGGTTTCCGGAATGGTCCGGAAACGAAGATTGATATATAGGATGACTTCATTTGGTTACCGGAAGGTTTTCGGGCATTATCGGTAATGTACCGGGAATGACGAATGGGTTCCGGATCTTCACCAGGAGGGGGGACCACACACCCAGGAGGGCCCAAGGACCTTGGGGGTGGCACACCAACTAGGTGGGGTCATCCCAAGGCTGTCTTCCGCAAGAGATAAAGAAAAACCAAAAGAAGAGAAAGAGAAAAAAAGGGAAAGGTGGGAAGGAAGAGAAGGACTCCTCCTTCCAATCCTAGTTGGACTAAGATTGGAGGAGGACTCCAACTCCTCCTTGGTGGCGCAGCCCTTGCGGCTCCTTGAGCCTCAAGGCAAGCCTCCCCACCCCTCCTCCTATATATATGGAGCTATTAGGGCTGATTTGAGACAACTTTGGCCACGGCAGCCCGACCACATACCTCCACGGTTTTTCCTCTAGATCGCGTTTCTGCTGAGCTCGGGCGGAGCCCTGCTGAGATTAGATCACCACCAACCTCCAAAGCGCCGTCACACTGCCGGAGAACTCATCTACCTCTCTGTCTCTCTTGCTGGATCAAGAAGGCTGAGATCATAATCGAGCTGTACGTGTGCTGAATGTGGAGGTGCCGTCCGTTAGGCACTAGATCGGAGCGGATCGTTGGACGGATCACGGGACGGTTCGTGGGACGGTTCGCGGGGCGGATCGAGGGACGTGAGGACGTCCCACTACATCAACCGCGTTCACTAACGCTTCTGCTGTGCGATCTACAAGGGTACGTATATCGGAAATCCCCTCTCGTAGATGGACATCACCATGATAGGTCTTCGTGCGCGTAGGAATTTTTTTGTTTCCCATGCGACGTTCCCCAACAGTGGCATCATGAGCTAGGTTCATGCGTAGATGTCTTCTCGAGTAGAACACAAAAGTTTTTGTGGGCGATGATGTGCGTTTTGCGGCCCTCCTTAGTCTTTTCCTAATTCCGCGATATTGTTGGATCGAAGCGGCTCGGACCGACATTACTCGTACGCTTACGAGAGACTAGTTTCATCGCTACGAGTAACTTCGTTGCTCAAAGATGACCGGCGAGTGTCGGTTTCTCGAACTTTAGTTGAATCGGATTTGACCGAGGAGGTCCTGGGATGAGGTTAAATAGCAATTCATATATCTCCGTTGTAGTGTTTGTGTAACTAAGATGCGATCCTACTAGATACCCATGGTCACCACGTAAAACATGCAACAACAATTAGAGGACGTCTAACTTGTTTTTGCAGGGTATGCTTGTGATGTGATATGGCCAACGATGTGATATGATATATTGGATATATGAGATGATCATGTTGTAATAGTTAATATCGACTTGCACGTCGATGGTACAGCAACCGGCAGGAGCCATAGGGTTGTCTTTAAACTAACGTTTGTGCTTGCAGATGCGTTTACTATATTGCTAGGACGTAGCTTTAGTAGTAATAGCATGAGTAGCACGACAACCCCGATGGCAACACGTTGATGGAGAGCATGATGATGGAGATCATGGTGTGGCGTCGATGACAAGAAGATCGTGCCGGTGCTTTGGTGATGGAGATCAAGAAGCACATGATGATGGCCATATCATGTCACTTATGAATTGCATGTGATGTTAATCCTTTATACACCTTATCTTGCTTAGAACGACGGTAGCATTATGAGGTGATCTCTCACTAAAATTTCAAGACGAAATTGTGTTCTCCCCGACTGTGCACCGTTGCGACAGTTCTTCGTTTCGAGACACCACGTGATGATCGGGTGTGATAGACTCAACGTTCACATACAACGGGTGCAAAACAGTTGCACACGCGGAACACTCGGGTTAAGCTTGACGAGCCTAGCATGTGCAGACATGGTCTCGGAACACATGAGACCGAAAGGTCGAGCATGAATCGTATAGTTGATATGATTAGCATAGAGATGCTTACCACTGAAACTATTCTCAACTCACGGGATGATCGGACTTGAGATAGTGGATTTGGATCATGTACCACCCAAATGACTAGAGAGATGTACTTTTTGAGTGGGAGTTCTTAAGTAATATGATTAATTGAACTAATTGTCATGAACATAGTCTAATGGTCTTTGCGAACTACGATGTAGCTTGCGCTATAGCTCTACTGTTTTTATATGTTCCTAGAGAAAATTTAGTTGAAAGTTGATAGTAGCAAACTTTGCAGACTGAGTTTGTAAAACCGAGGATTGTCCTCGTTGCTGGGCAGAAGGCTTATGTCCTTAATGCACCACTCGGTGTGCTGCACCTCGAGCCTCGTCTGTAGATGTTGTGAACATCCAACATACACGTTTCTGATAACTACACGATAGTTCAGTACAAAATACTTAATGGCTTAGAAGCAAGGCGCCGAAGACGTTTTGAAACGTCACGGAACATAAGAGATGTTATAAAGAGATGAAATTGTGATTTCATGCTTGTGCGCTTGTTAAGAGGTATGAGACCTCCGACAAGATTCTTTGTCCACGAAGTAGAGAAGAAAATCTCAATCATTGAGCATCTGCTAAGATTATCTGAGTATGACAATCGCTTGAATCAAGTGGGAGTTGATCTTCTAGATAAGATAGTGATGGTTCTCCAAAGTCACTGCCACCAAGATGTGAGAGCTTCGTGATGAACTATAACATATCAAGGATAGATACAATGATCCTTGAGCGATTCGCGATGTTTGACACTGCGAAAGTAGAAATCAAGAAGGAGCATCAATAGTTGATGGTTAGTAAAACTAGTAAGTTTCGAGAAAGGCAAGGGCTAGAAGGGATACTTCGTGAAACGGCAAAGCAGTTGCTGCACTAATGAAGACACCCCAGATTAAACCCAAGCCCGGGACTAAGTGCTTCTGTTATGAGGGGAACGGTCACGGAGGAGGAGCAACTCTAGATACTTGGCAGATAAGAAGGCTGGCAAAAGTCGAAAAAAGTATATTTGATATACATGATGTTGATGTGTACTTTACTAGTACTCCTAGTAGCACGAGGGTATTGGATACCCGTTCGGTTGCTAAGTGATTAGTAACATGAAATGAAAGCTACGGCATAAACGGAGACTAGCTAAAGGCGAGGTGACGATTCGTGTTGGAAGTGTTTCTAAGGTTGATATGATCAAATGTCGCACGCTCCCTCTACCATCGGGATTGGTGTTAAACCTAAATAATTGTTATTTGGTGATTGCGTCAAGCATGAACATGATTGGATCATGTTTATTGCAATACGATTATTCATTTAAAGAGAATAATAGTTACTCTATTTGCTTGAATAATCACCTTCAATGGTTTATTGAATGTCGATCATAGTGTTACACATGTTCATGATATTGGTGCCAAAAGATACGAGGTAATGATGATAGTACCACTTACTTGTGACACTGCCGCTTGAATTATGTTGGTATAAATTGCATGAAGAGGCTCCATGTTGATGGATGTTTATACTCACTTGATTTTGAATCACTAGTGACATGCAAATCATACCACATGAGCAAGGCCTTGTTTTCATTGGGATGAAACAAGATAGTAACTTGTTGGAAGTGATACATTTTGATGTATGCAATCCAATGGGTGCTGAGGCACGGAGTGGATATCATTATGTTCTTACTTCAATGACGATTTGAGTAGATACAAGAGTTTTTACTTAATGAATCACAAGTCTGAAATATTGAAAAGTTCAATTCTGTTTCGAGTGAAGTTCGTCGTAACAAGAGGATAAACGGTCTACAATATGATCATAGAAATGAATATTTGAGTTACGAGTTTTGGTACACAGTTAAGACAATGTGGAAACTGTTTTGCAGTTCATGCCACCTGGAACATCATAGTGTGATGATGTGTCTGAACATCATAGCCACGCACTATTTGGTATGGTGCATGCTATGATGTCTCTTATCGAATTACCACTATCGTTTATGGGTTATGCATTAGAGACAACCACATTCACTTTAAATAGGGCACCGCGTATTTCCGTTGATATGACACATTATAGATTGAGGTTTAGAGAAATCTAAACTGTCGTTTCTTGAAAGTTTGGGGCTTCGACACTTATGTGAAAAAGTCTCAATCTGATAAGCTTGAACCCAAAGCGGATAAATGCATCTTCATAGGATATCCAAAACAGTTCGGTACATCTCCTATCTCAGATCCGAACGCAAAGTGTTTGTTTCTAGAAATGGATCCTTTCTCGAGGAAAGGTTTCTCTCAAAAGAATTGAGTGGGAGGGTGGTAGAACTTGATGAGGTTACTGAACCATCACTTCAACCAGTGTGTAGCAGGGCGCAGGAAGTTATTCCTGTGGCGCCTACACCAATTGAAGTGAAAGCTGATGATGGTGATCATCGAGCATCGGATCAAGTTTCTACAAACCTCGTAGGTTGACAAGGTCGCGTACTATTGCAGAGTGGTACGGTAACCCTGTCTTGGAGGTCATGTTGTTGAGCAACAGTGAACCTACGAGTTATGAAGAAAGCAATGGTGGGCCCGGATTCCGACAAATGGCTGGAGGCCATGAAATCCGAGAGAGGATCCATGTATAAAAACAAAGTGTAGACTTTGGAAGAACTACTTGATGGTCATAGGACTATTGAGTAAAAATGGATCTTTAAAAGGAAGACAAACGATGATGGTGATAAGTCACCATTAAGAAAAGCTCGACTTGTCGCAAAGATGTTTCCGACAAGATCAAAAAGTTGACTATGATGAGACTTTCTCACTCGTAGCGATGCTAAAAGTCTTTTAGAATTATGTTAGTAGTTGATGCGTTATTTATGAAATATTGCACATAGGATGTCAAAACATTGTTTCCTCGACGGTTTCCTTGAGTAAACATTGTATGTGATACAACCTGGAGGTTTTGTCGATCCTAAAGATACTAGCAAGTATGCAAGCTCCAGCGATCCTTCAATGGACTGGTGCAAGCATCTCGGAGTTGGAATATACACTTTGATGAGATGATCAAAGATTTTGGGTTTGTACAAGGTTTATGAGAAACTTGTATTTCCAAAGAAGTGAGTGGGAGCACTATAGAATTTATGATAAGTATATGTGGTTGACATATTGTGGATGAGAAGTAATGTAGAATTTTTGTAAAGCATACAAGGTTGTTTGAAAGGAGTTTTTCAAAGGAATACCTGGATTGCGCTACTTGAACGTTGAGCATCAAAGATCTATGGAGATAGATCGAAAGCGCTTAATAGAAGTTTTAACAAGATGCATGCCTTGACAAGTTTTTGAAGGAGTTCATAATAGATCAGCAAAGAAGGAGTTCTTGATTGCGTTGTAAGGTGTGAATTTGAGTAAGACTCAAAACCCGACCCCGGCAGAATAAAGAGAATAGACGAAGGTCATCTTCTATGCCTTGGCCGCACCTGATGTGTGCCTTGACAAGTATGCCATGCTGGGTACCGCACCTGATGTGTGCCTTGACTCAAAGTCTGTTGATAGGTATAGAGAGTGATCCATGATTGAAGCACTAGCAACGGTCAAAATTTATCCTTAGTAACTGATGGACTAAGGAATTTTTCTCGATTATGGAGGTGGTTAAAGAGTTCGTCGTAAAGGGTTACATCGATGCAAGCTTTGACACTAATCCGAATAACTATGAGTAGTGAAACGGATTCGTATAGTAGAGTAGATATTTGGAGTATTTCCGAATAGCACATAGTAGCAGCATATATAAGATGACATAAAAATTTGTAAAGAACACACGGATCTGAAAGTTTCAGAACCGTTGACTAAAACCTCTCTCACGAGCAAGACGTGATCAAACCCCATAACTATATGGGTGTTGGATTCGTTGGAATCACATGGTGATGTGAACTAGATTATTGACTCTAGTGCAAGTGGGAGACTGTTGGAAATATGCCCTAGAGGCAAAAATAAATTAGTTATTATTATATTTCTTTGTTCGTGATAATCGTTTATTATCCATGCTATAATTGTATTGATTAGAAACACAGTGCATGTGTGGATACATAGACAAAACACTATCCCTAGTAAGCCTCTAGTTGACTAGCTCGTTGATCAAAGATGGTCAAGGTTTCCTGACCATAGACGTAGCATGTTGATCGTGTCATTTTGTTGCTACTGTTTTCTGCGTGTCAAGTATTTGTTCCTATGACCATGAGATCATATAACTCACTGACACCGGAGGAATGCTTTGTGTGTATCAAACGTCGCAACGTAACTGGGTGACTATAAAGATGCTCTATAGGTATCTCCGAAGGTGCTCGTTGAGTTAGTATGGATCAAGACTGGGATTTGTCACTCCGTGTGACGGAGAGGTGTCTCGGGGCCCACTCAGTAATACAACATCACACACAATCCTTGCAAGCAATGTGACTTAGTGTAAGTTGCGGGATCTTGTATTACGGAACGAGTAAAGATACTTGCCGGTAACCGAGATTGAAATAGGTATGCAGATACTGACGATCGAATCTCGGGCAAGTAACATACCGAAGGACAAAGCGAATGACATACGGGATTATATGAATCCTTGGCACTAAGGTTGAAACGATAAGATCTTCGTAGAATATGTAGGATCCAATATGGGCATCCAGGTCCCGCTATTGGATATTGACCGAGGAGTCACTCGGGTCATCTCTACATAGTTCTTGAACCCGCAGGGTCTGCACACTTAAGGTTCGACGTTGTTTTATGCGTATTTGAGTTATATGGTTGGTTACCGAATATTGTTCGGAGTCCCGGATGAGATCAAGGACGTCACGAGGGTTTCCGGAATAGTCCGGAAACGAAGATTGATATATAGGATGACTTCATTTCGTTACCGGAAGGTTTTCGGGCATTACCGGTAATGTACCGGGAATGACGAATGGGTTCCGGATATTCACCGGGAGGGGGGACCACCCACCCGGGAGGTCCCAAGGACCTTGGGGGTGGCGCACCAAGTAGGTGGGGTCAGCCCAAGGCTGTCTTGCGCAAGAGATAAAGAAAAACCAAAAGAAGAGAAAGAGAAAAAAAGGGAAAGGTGGGAAGGAAGAGAAGGACTCCTCCTTCCAATCCTAGTTGGACTAGGATTGGAGGAGGACTCCAACTCCTCCTTGGTGGCGCATACCTTGGGGCTCCTTGAGCCTCAAGGCAAGCGTCCCCTCCCCTCCTCCTATATATATGGAGCTATTAGGGCTGATTTGACAAAACTTTTGCCACGGCAGCCCGACCACATACCTCCACGGTTTTTCCTCGAGATCGTGTTTCTGCGGAGCTCGGGCGGAGCCCTGCTGAGATTAGATCACCACCAACCTCTGGAGCGCCGTCACGCTGCCGGAGAACTCATCTACCTCTCCGTCTGTATTGCTGGATCAAGAAGGCCGAGATCATCATCGAGCTGTACGTGTGCTGAACGTGGAGGTGCCGTCCGTTCGGCACTAGATCGGAGCGGATCGTGGGACGGATCGCGGGACGGTTCGTGGGACGGTTCGCAGGGCGGATCGAGGGACGTGAGGACGTTCCACTACATCAACCGCGTTCACTAACGCTTCGGATGTGCGATCTACAAGGGTACGTAGATCGGAAATCCCCTCTCGTAGATGGACATCACCATGATAGGTCTTCGTGCGCGTAGGAAAATTTTTGTTTCCCATGCGACGTTCCCCAACAGAAGTATTACCGAGGATGAGAGCGTCCGTCAGGAGGGGGCCAATGTACATCTTCCATGGCACCAGCGGCCATGATACCTCTGAGTGCCAAGAGATCCTACTGGCCCGTGTTGAGCACTTTAGAAGGCTCCCTGGATGGGGAGACAGAGGCCCTGTGCATGGCGGAGGTTGCGGTGGGGGCCTCTCGAACGAACGAGAGCCGCGTGAGGGGTGGCGCGGGAAGCCTCATGAAGACATTTGGTGCGGCTAACCTCAGGAGGACCGCTGGCGCGACGACCCTTAGGAGGGGCAACGACGCGGTTAGCCTCGTGAGGTTCGCCTTCGCGAGGCTGGACTGCCTCCGCTACCTCGGCCACCCAGAAAGAAGGGATGAAGACAGGCAGGACGATGGGGCTGGGGGCTTCCGGGAGGTCACGACGGTGGCCTCCATCTTGGGCGGCACCCAGACCCTGGCCTCCAACCGCGGTGAATGTCGCTCTCCCGAAGCGTGAAGTGATGCGCCCCCTCAACTGGACCCAGACCACCATCACCTTCGACCCAAGTGATCAGCTCAGGTACTCGTTCATGGCCGGCAAGCTCCCCATGATGTGTACCCCGACCAGCAGCAACGTCCTCGTCACCAAGACCCTTATCGACAGTGGAGCGGGCCTCAACATCCTCTCGGTCGAGACCTTCAAGAAACATTACCTACCGTACGAACAACTCATGCGGACCAAGCCCTTCTGAGGAGTCACGGAGGGGTCCACCGTGCCCATCGGGCAGGTGCATCTCCCAGTCACCTTCGGCGAGCGCAAGAACTACCACACTGAGATCATCGTCTTCGAGGTCACACACATCCACCCGTCGTACAACGCGATCCTTGGGTACCCATCTCTCGCCAAGTTCATGACAGTGACCCACCATGGTTACCACATCCTCAAGATGCCAGGGAGCGGTGGCTTCATCACCATCGCATAGCTCTACATCGCAGCGTCGGCATAGTGCTCGGATGATGAAGGAGCCGAGCCAACTCGCGAGGACCCACGCAAGAAGAAGAAGGAGCTCCTCCCCACGGAGCACACTGGCGTTTCGCGCTCCGTTCCGGGGAACGGGGACATGCCTCACATCGCATAGGAAGGCACGCTCGGCGCCCCCTTGACTCAGGGCTGGGGGCTCCTACCGGGGAGATTTCGGGCCTGACCGGTGAGGCGAGGGTGGCGATCGAGCATAACCCGAGGGCGATCTCGGGCGTGCGTCCGCCCAGCTCCCATGAGTCCGTCATCAGAGCAATCGGAGAACTTCGAGAGGCCCAGGACGTGCTAGGCGAGGCCTTGCACTGGACAACCAATCGCAGTCGCCGTCGTCGGCATGGTCGACCGGCCCTGAATCTGCATCAATGCACTCGCAACCGATAGAGTCGCGGCTCGAGGCCCCCTCTAGCCCGCGCTGAAGGACCATCGGTGGGTATACCCGGGTACCAATGCGCTCATGCCCTTCGGGCTGGGGAACGCGGCTGCCACGTACCGGCGGCTCCAGCGGGCCATGCTAATTCCGTGCCTGCTGGGGCGTGGCGAGGAAGAGGAGCAGATGCTCGGGATAAGCGAAGGTCCCGAGCCTCGGGAAACGGCGGACCCGTGAGGGTCGCAATCGTGGAAGCAGTAGATCGGGTGAAGGCGGTAGATCGTGGAAGCAGTAGATCGGGTGAAGCTGGCCAGGAAATCAAGTTAGTCCGCCAGTGACTATGCCCACAGCGGGTAAGGAAATCAACCCAGACCACCTACGACTACACCCTCGCCCAGTGCGGGGTCAGACAACCGAAGGTACGGAGCCACTCGAACATCAAGGGGGACCCCTGAGCATCATGACTCAGGGGCCTAAGTGCACCCGTAGCCCTTCCCCCTTTGGGCCCTCCTTGGTTTCCGGTCAGTTCAATCATGGGGAGGTACGCGTGGGGCCGGTCCGCTCGATAAGCCACTTCAAATATCTTAGGAAGAACGCTGGAGTCACTCGTACGTTAAGGGGGACTCCTGAGCATCTTGACTCGGAAACCTGAACTGTGCCCATAGACCCTTCCCCTTTTGGGTCGTCCATGGTTTCCGGTCGGTCCAATCGCGATGGAGGTACACGCGGGGTGGGCCCTGGAGATGCAGAGTGCCGAAGGAGTTCAGTAGCCTTAAATTATCAGCTTCTTAGGAAGGACATGGGAGTCGCTCGTACATCAAGGGGAGCTCCTGAGCATCGTGACTCAGTGGCCAAACTGTGCTCGTAGCCCCCTTTGGGTCGTCCTTGGTTTCCGGTCGGTTCAATCGCGCGGAGGCATGCGCGGGGCGGGCCTGTCGACGCAGAGTGCCGAAAGTGTTCTGAAGCTTCAAAATCCTTGCTGCGTTCCCCTCATCAGGGTAGCTTGCGCGTCAAGGGAGGCCCCTGAACATCGCTACTCAGGGCCTAACTGCGCTCGTAGCCCCTTCCCCTTTTGGGCCGTCCTGGAACTCCAGTCGGTCCAACCGCGGTGAAGGTACACACAGGGCGGGCCTTGCCGACACAAAGTATCACAGAAAGCATGAAAGGAACGAGGCAGAGGAAACATTCAAGCATTTAGCCGGTTATTACAAGCCTTAGAAAGTCTTTGAAAACGCAAATAAGTTTGATGCCTCCACGAGGCATGATGTGCATTGCGGGAAAGACAGGGGGAGAAGTGAGGAGGAGCCGCCGCTGCCGGTCGCCCCGTCTTTAGGGGGCTCGTCGTCAGCATCAAAAGCGTCGTCTTCCCTGTCGTTGGCTTCAGCGGCATCCGGAGATGAAGGAGCTGTGACGCGGGTGAACCTCTTCACCAACGCCTCCACGGAGCCCTTCACCACCTCCGTGGTGATGTGGTGGGCCTCAGTGGGGATCGGCAGGACCACGGAGCCGAAGTCGCTACACGGCTCGCGAAGATGAAGGTGGCTAAAGATGTGTGTCGCGGCCTCGAAGAAGAGGTCACGTCACTCGCTATCCAAGATCTTGTCCACCTGGACGACGACATTCTCCAACGCCTCGGCGAGCTTCGCCGTGAGCACGTCGAAGCCGCTCTCTGGGGTGGCCAGAGGTTTGCCGAACCCATCCCGGTAGAGGGTGCGAAGTGCCGTGCGGATCCTGAGATGAACATCCGTGAAGCCGACCAGCTCCGCAGCCTTCTTCCTCTCAGCCGCAGCAAGGGCTTCCTCGTTGGCATCGAGAAGGGTCTTCCTCGAGGCGACCTCCTTCTCCTACTCGTCCAAGCGCTCCTGCTTTACGTCGAGGAGATTTTCCCTATGGGACGGCTTCTCTTCCCGGACGCGAGCTTGGCCTCGCGGTATGCGAGCCCCTCCTCCCGCACGCGAAGCTACTCGGTTAGCTTGGCTTGCTCCGCTTGGAAGACTTTCAGGCGAGCCTTCGCCCCTTCGCAGCATTTGGCAGGTACCGCGGCTTCCTCCAGCGCCACCTCGCGTGCGGCGCAAGCGGCCTTGGCCTCCTCCTCGCCCTTTGACATCGTGGCCGAGACCTTGCTCAGGGCGGTCAGGGCGTTGTTCAGGACGCCCTGGGCGATCACAGAAGTTCTCAGAACCTCCTCCTGGGGAGCCTCTAGTGATGTCGCGGGTGGTGCCATTAGGGAGACATCATCACGGAAGACACGGGGCTCCGGAGGCTGCTCGGAAATCGCGAGCATTGGTGCGTCGGTAGACCAGGGAGGCTCAAGGGTCTGCCCCTCACGCAACGGAGCCGTCGTGACCGCCTCAGGAAGCTTTGGGGGCTCGGCGACCAAGGCCAGAAAGGTCCCCCACGAGCCCCCCTTCCTCATCGGCGAGCTGCGACACGTTGGGTGTAGCTAGCGGTGTGTGAGGAGTGGCCTTTGGCTTGACGCCCGCCTTCTTCTTCTTCGTCCCTGGCGAAACAACGTCCCTGGACATGAGGAGAAAAGAGCATCAGCCATGCACGGACGACGAGTGCGTGGAGCGTGCCAAGACGAGTCACATACTCTGCAACATCGTGCCACCTCTTCCTCTTCTCCGCCCCGGCGATGGCAGGGGCGACAGGGCCCCCCACGGAGGGGGGCGAGCCCGGCGCCTTTGTTCCACCGCCGAAAGAGGAGGGACGCGCCAAGGATGGCTCAGCCCCGTGCCTCTCGGGGGCGTGCACGCACGAAGATCACGTGGCGCGCAGGGCCGACGCGGGTCCCCTGAAGGTCCTGGTAGGGCGCGAGGAGATCACCACGGAGACCTCGAGGATGGCATCATCATCTTCAAGCTCGCGCGGAAGGTTGGCATGCGACAGGGGAGGCGCGTTCACTGGGAAGTCTTCGACGGTCTTCTCCGAGTCCTCCCCACCGGAGGCGTCATCCGACGATACCTCCACCGGCCTGGAGCCCTCGGCCGGGAAGAGCCCCCGCTCATCGAATACAGGCAGCGCGGCAATCAGATCGGTCCGGTCGTCACGATGTTACAGCGGACCTAGAGCCTCAGGAAGGTCTCCAGGGTCACCGCCCAGCAAGATCGCCACGGCCCTTTTTAGCTCCACGGTAGGAAGGTCCTGGGACCAGAGCCTGAGCTCGTCATCACTGGCCCGGTAGTCCCGCACGGGCCTAGAGTGGGCATGAAGGGGCGCCAGGTACTGCGCCAAGAATTCCTTCACTATCATCCCTCCAGTCAGCCTCCTGGCACTGATGTTGCGGGAGAAGCGCTCCAGGATGGGCACTGCCAGAGGGTCGGAGAGCTTCGCCGAGCTCCACGCAGAAGTCTTCTCCAGCAGCCCCTTCGGCTCCTCTAGCCGAGGGTTGGCGTCGCTCAGACCCGTGAGAACCCAGCGGGGCCTGAAATTTTCCACCTTCTTCTCGGCCTTCAGGAGCAAATTGCCGCTCTGGGCCGCTACAAAGGAGACGCATGCCGAAAATAGGCGCCGTTGTTTAGGCGCAGGCTGAAGAAATGACAGAATAGGGCTACTGAAGGCCGCACACCCACGAAGGCCTCGCAATAGAAAGCAAAGACAGACAGAAGCAAGATGGAGTTGGGATGGAGATGAAGGGCCTAGATCCCGTAGTGATTCAGGATGGCGGTGAAGAATGGGGAGAAGGGCGGCACCAGCCCGGCAAAGACACTATGGAGCAAGAAGGGGTATACCACCTTCGACGCGGGTCACTTCTCTATGGTGCAAAGCAAGATCAGGGTTCGCCCGTCCTCATTGGACTCGGTTGTGGTCCACGGAAGCGTGAGGGCGAGATCCACATCCTTGGAAAGGGCGCACTCCAGGAGCGGAGTAGCCGGGGCAGGAACTTGCACCTCTGGCTTCTGCTTGCCGGCCGGTGGCATCGCTGAACTAGCAAGGGAGAGGCACGGTGCTGGATCTGGGAGACGCCGGTTAGAGTTGCAGACCAAGGAGGAAGAGCAAGTACGGGAGAAGGGAAAGAAACGTTGGACGAACGCAGCGAGTAAAGACAGAAGGCTAGGGCAACACGACATCAGCCGCATGGCGCACGCCAGACCTGGCCCACAGGCGTTATGGGCCCGTGGAGCTTCAGGCCACCATCAAGGCTTCGCCGGGAAACCAGCCCAGGCGTGCCTTGGATCCGGGGGCTACTGTCGGCGTTCGGGGAATGGGGATACCTAGATCTTCCTGCCTATGGCCCAGGGCTGGCCCACTTTGTCGACCAAAAACTAACGGGCCCGGCGCCCCTCAACGCAAGACCCTCGTGAGGGTCCAAGCCTCACGAGGAGGAGTAGCTTCAAGACACGCAGGGGGCGTCCTAAGGACCCCTCCGGAGCGGCAAAGAAACCGAGGCAAGGCTTGGCCTCAGGAGTCAAGGATGACGTGTAGGAAGGACAGGCGAGCAGTAGGCAGCAGGGGGGAGCAGTTTCCCTTTCAGTGCAAAGAGGGCAAGGACGTACCGGGGTTCCCAAGGCATCTTCCAAAGGTATCCCTTCTAGTGTAACAAAGTCGTCGCCGCCTTCCAACACAACAAGTGTCATCCCTGGACACGACCCTGTTGCACTGATAGTCACTTTGCACGCGAAGACCACCTTTGGGTAGGGGGAGCATGTTCCCGAGTTCCCCTTCAAAATTGGCCATTGTGGGATCCCTTCCCGCTGAAACGATAAGGGAAGAGGACCCGGGCCACCAATATATATAAAGAATAGGTTACTTCGTAGAGGGGGGTCCGATCTCATCCGCCCCGTCGGGGATCCCATTCATTTGCACACCGGCACCACACATAGCCTGCCGGCGTTCTGGGAATGGGGGTACCCAGACCTGCCTTCCTGCGGCACAGGGCTGGCCCACCTCATTCAAGCAAGCTGACGGGCCCGACATCACTCAAGGCAAGGCCCTCATGAGGGTCCAAGCCTCATGAGGAGGAATAACATCAAGACCCGCAGGGGGCCTCCTAGGGACCCCTCCGGAGCGGCGGATATTCCGAGGAGAGGCCCAGCCTAAAGAATCAAGGCTGACGCAATGGGAGGACATGCGTACAGTGGATAGCGGGACGGAGCAGTTTCCCCTTTGGTGCAAAGGGGGAAAGGAAGAACGAAGGTTCCCAAAGCATCTCCGAAAGGTTTCCATTCTGGTGCAAGAAGACCCCAGCAGCCCACCGGTAGGACGGACGTCATTCCTGAGCCAACCCCTGCAGTGTTGGCAGCTACTTTGTAGGAGAGACCACTTTTGGACAAGGCAATCATGTTCCCCTGTCCCCCTTCGAAATTGGCCATTGTGGGATCCCTTCCCGCCGAAACTATAAGGGAAGAGGACCCGTGCCACCACTATATATAGAGCATAGGTTCCTTCGTAGAGAGGTAGCCGAGGCTGAACCCTTCATTCACCCACTAGCACCATGCAATGTGAGCCAGCCTCAGGAGGCGTCTAAGAAATGTACTAGTTCATCCATCGACCTCCGCGAGAGGCAATCCACCAAAGCAGGAGTAGGGTTCTACGCTTCACAGTGGCCCAAACCTAGGTAAACTGTTGTATTCTGTGTCTCCCTCACCATCGAGTGAGTTTACTGTGTTTTTCATCGAGTAGAGAGCTCGGTGAGGTAGAGCCGAGAGAGATCTTCATACACGCCCCTGTGTTGGAACCTTGAGGGTTTTGCGGAGCCCGAAATCCAACAATTGGCGCGCCAGTTAGGGGGCGTGTTAAGGTCTTCTCCGAGCTTCACCTTCCCTAGGCCCGCTATTCCGATGGCCGGCGCCCAACTAGCTTCTTCGAGCCTCATCGAGCTGGCCTGCAACCACTACATCATGGTGGCCGGGAGCACGCACGCCGTTGTGGTGGTACCAAGCGGCTCGTACCAGATCGTCAATGTCGTCTCCAACGTCGCAACCACCCGCGCCACCCAGGCGCACGCCGGCTGGGTGGTGCCCCAAACACCCACGACGCACCGCATCAACTTGGGGGACCTCGATGTGCACGACCCGTTGCAGATGGCGAGCAAGATGCTCCGTCAACGACCGGTGCAAAGGGGCTTCGATGCCTGGGCGGACCACATCATGGAGCTAATTGCCATCGCCCATAAGCTCGTCCAACCCTGCTCTTCTTCTAGGCCACAAACGACGGGCGACGGGGGCTCGGACCTCATGCCGGCCCTCGCGGCTGCGAGCAACGGGGCCCCTCCCACGCTGGGTGTAGCCGAGAGAGACACGCCTCGAGCAGCCCTCCTCCAACTCCAGGTTCCGGTGGCCGGCCCTGAAGTGCATTATGCAGACAACCACCCGGGGCGCGAAGAGAACGGCGGGACAATCGATGCACGCACCGGTGTGCATGAAAAAGACCAGATAGGACCCCGACAGGCCACGGCGACCAGACAGGACTGCTCCCTCCATCACAGCCAGTAGAGGGCAGAGGTGTCGGCGTGGGCAAACTACGACAACGGAGACATGCCGGGGCACGAAGGGGGGAATCAACACCGAGCGGCGTCGGGACCAACCAACGGCAGCAAAAGGAACAAGCGACTTTGTGCGGTGGCTTATCGCCAAAAGATCTCCGAGTAGTACGGTCAGGGGGGATCCCCGTTCACCACCGAGAGGGACAACCTCCATCATGCTGCTGAACGGCCACGGAAGACGATCGAACACCTACGTGGACACGTACGTTCCGAAGTATGCAGCATCACCTGATCCTGAAGACCCTTAAGCATCCCCCAGGGCGCCTATGTTCCTCAGGAATCAGGAACGCTTCGGGGCCCTTCCTTGAGCCACGCGTGAGAGGCGCGGGCAGGGAGGCGCCCCCGGGCCGCGGGGCATGGCGCCGCCCGCTTCTCCCGTGGAGGAACTACGTAGAGACAAACCCCAAGCCTCAGGAGGACGAGTCACATGTAGCAACGAGACACAAGTGGCATGGGCCGCCCGCGGCAACCACGATGCAAGCGTGGGCGCTGAGGGCCGGGCCTCGCGAGGTGCTCCTCAGGCACAAAAAAGCCATTCGAGGTAATTTTTGGGGCTTGCAGCATTAGGAAGCATCTGCTGACTGCAGGAACTTCAAATATTCAGGGCATGTCTATGCCGCCATATTATCTGCTCATATTTCCATAACTCCTACTGCATCCATTCGGCGACCTGACACCTTACCTTGCTTGCATCTTCGGGCGATCTATTCCCCACGCACGGGGGATCCAGACGGTGCGCGTCGCCCCGACGCGTGGGCTGGAGAGGCCCTACGGCTCCCCAGGGCCACAACCAACGGGATAAAATTAGAGACACTTGAGAGTCAAAAGGAGGCTCCTGAGCATCGCACCTCAGGGGCCTTACCGGTCACAAGGCCACCTGCTACCCATGATATCATCCCTGGACATCCGGTCGTTATGAGGGGGTGGCAGGGCTTGACCCTGCAGTTGAGATCGTCCATTCGGTCACAAGCAGCGGCGGTTGGGAAATGTGCGGGACCAGGTCCTGGCGATGCAGAGTCGCGTGAGCGTCAAAGGGGGCTCTTGAGCATCGCAACTCAGGGGCCTTACTGGTCACAAGGCCACTTGCCGCCCTTGATATCATCACTGGACATCCGGTCGTTATCAGGGTGGCAGGGCTCGACCCCGTAGCTACATCCGTTCACTCGGTCCCACGTGACGGCGGTTGCGAAATGTGCGGAACTGGATCCTAGCAACATAGAGCCGCTCGAACGTTAAGGGTGGATCTTGAGCATCGCGCCTCAGGAGCCTTACCGGTCACAAAGCCACTTGACCACCCTGGCGTCGTCAAGGTATGGCCGGTATCGGGGGGTGTCAAGGCCTTGAGTCGTGAGGCGGCTCACGACGGTAGGGAAATGTGCGGGATTGGGACCTGTCGATGTAGAGCCATAGAAAATCCCTTAACCGGCCTCATGAGAAGGAGCGCTCAAGACTTGCATCAACCCGTCGCACCTCTTCATCATCCTTCAATCCTTCCGGAACCTACTTCATCCCATTACACTCTCATGTAATAACGAGCCGAGGCTATATACGCCAAGGTCCCCCCGAGGACGCGGAAGGGGTCCACCCCACACCTAGTGGAAGACCTATGCTCTGCGCTGGGTACAGATGGAGGATAGCAACATAGTCCACCAATGACTTCCAGAATCAGGCGCCTATGCCTCGAGCGTAGGGACAGCCAGAGTGTCCTCGCGACCTCCCATATACACCCCCACCGTGACACTCTCACGTAATAATGAGCCGAGGTTGTATACGCCCAGGGCCCCCCGAGGACGCGGAAGGGGTCCACCCCACTCCTAGTGGAAGACCTATGCTCCGCGCTGGGTACAGACGGAGGCGATCAATATAGTCCACCAATGACTATGCCCGCAGTTGGCACGGAAACCCATATAGTCCACCAATGACTGTGCCAGCCTAAGTGTCGGATGTGGCGTTTGCTTGTTTTTCCTGGGTTTCGAACTATCTTCTGCCGAACTTACATCTGCCAATTTTAGAAGTTGATATTTGGAAAACAAAAGGGGGGGAACCTTTTTCTTGCGTTCTTTCTTATTTACTGGTTTCGAAGCCACTTTTCTAGATAACACTCTTTGAGGAGCTAAATGCTCCGCACCGCGCCTAGGGGCCAAGGAGCGAAAGCAAGGACTTGTCGTCTCAGAGGCGTACATTTTTGGCCATCAACCCCCTCTCGAGGGTCCGGATCGAAGCACGGTATCACCACAATGAGTCTCGGGATACCTCAGGGCGTCCTGAAGCTATGATCAAAGGAACGGAGAGAAGAATTGCTCAAGCACCAAAGGGGGCTCCTGAACATCGAGCCTCCAGAGCCTCGTTGGTCGAAGGAGCGAGGCCAAGACCCAGAAACATTACGGTCGAATAGGTCTCCTCCCCATCACGCCTACGGAGCAGGAGCCACTTGTGAGGAGCTACGGAAGGGACTGGCACAAACCCCCGAGCTAAGTACCCCGCAGACCCAGACCGGGACCATCTGATTTCACATCAAACTAACAATGAATTAAGAATGTGCACGCTAACGAAGGAATGCAGAGACTAAGGATTCAGCTGCGGCGAAGAAGGAGGTCATCGACCAAGCGTGCGGCGACACAGGTAGTACCTCGGGAGGACGGGACCTCCTGAGGGCCCCGGCCGCCGAGCGATGCCTAGAGCAACAACGAGCCCTATGCAAAGAAGCCAAGCTGCAATAACTACCGGCAAGCAAGCAATCAACCCACGAACGAGAGGAAAAATGGACGGCAAAGGTAATAACGCAAAATTTTAACGCTCAGCACGGAAGAGTTCTCGGTCTAACTTTACAAGAGAAGGAGACGGAAGCTGAGGACGCCTAAGGGGAGGGGCTGCCAGCATCACCCACGGCGCCTGCAGGCTCAACGTCAGGGCCCTCCTCCTTGCTCGAGGCGGGCACCTGGATGTACCGCTCCACTAGGGCGTCCACGCGCAGGCGGACTTCTTACCGGAGAGGACGCCGGCACGCAGCAAGCACTGGCTTGACGACGCGCTGGAGATCGAGCTCCGGAGCGAGGCGGCGCACGTTGGAGAAGATGAGCATCAAGGCTAGGCCTAGAATCTCGCACGCGCTGGACGCGCTCGCCACCTCCTCCCGGGAGACGCCGGCCTCCAACGCCTCCACTACCTTCTCGAAGAAGGCGATGTCCGCGAACTACTTGGCGCACTATGATGCCATCAGCCGGGCGTACGACGCCTCATACTGGGCGACCTGGACAGCGTCGGTCACCTCCTTGACCTACTTCCGCAATGACACCAGCTCCAACTTGGCCTCCGCCTCACCCTGGCGGGCGGCCTGGAGGGTAGCCTGAGCGCTATCAAGCTGGGCCCGCAGCCCGTCCACCTCCTCTTGAAGCTCGCCAAGCTTGGGCTTCTTGGAGGAGGGAGCACTGGAGAAGAGGGGCAATCTACCACCAAGCAGAAGATGAGGCGGCAAGTAAAAGGGATACAAACAAGGGGCTTACTTGCCATCCAGAGCCCAGCGGTGACGGACACGCGAAGGCCCTGAGGGCCCTCCGCCGCCGCGCACTTCCCCCGGCCGAGACCGTCTCCGGGAGACACCATGAATACAAGGAACAAAGGGGAGAAGAGGTTTTTTCACAGTGAGCAGAGGAAACAGAGAGGAAGCTCAAGATTGAAGTGCCTCCCCCTGGCGGGGGTGGGGAAGAGTTATAGGCAAGCCGAGGGCACCAACCGTCGTGGGAGCGCGAGCGTCGTGCGCCCCACATGGGTGGCGAGGTGGGCTGACGGGAGATCTGCCGCCCACGTCGCCTCACCTGTCCACCGAGCGGTCATGTCCGCGAGGGCCGTTGGGTGTGGTCAAGCCGCGCCTATGACATTCAATGAGAGAAAGGATGGCCTGCATGGTTCCTGGAGATCATGCCATCATGGTCTGGCGCACCCCGGACGCCTCGAGGATCGAGAGCGTCATCACATGGCTGCTGGACACGTGTGTCACCCGGCCCACAGGCAAATAGGGCCCACGAAGCTTCATGCCGCCCTCCAGGCTTCGCCGAGAAGCCAACCCAAGTGCACATGGGGCCCGGGGGCTACTGTCGGTGTTCTGGGAATGCGGGTACCTAGACCTGCCTTCCTGCGGCCCCGGGCTAGCCCGCCTCATTCAAGCAAGCCGATGGGCCCGGCATCAATCAAGGCAAGGCCCTCGTGAGGGGCCAAGCCTCACGAGGAGGAAAGGCATCAAGACCCACAGGGGGGCCTCCTCAGAACCCCTCCGGAGCGGCAGATATTCCTAGGCGAGGCCTGGCCTGAGGAGTCAAGGCTAACGCAAGGGGAGGACAGGCGAGCAGCGAACGGCAGGACGGAGCAGTTTCCCCTTTGGTGCAAAAGGGGCAAGGACAAACTCAGGTTCCCGAAGCATCCACGAAAGGTTTCCATTCTGGTGCAACAAGACCTCGGCCCCCCGCTAGCAGGACGGACGTCATCCCAGAGCCGACCCCTGCAGCGTTGGCAGCTACTTTGCATGCGAAGACCACTTTTGGACAGGGGAAGCATGTTCCCCTGTCCCCCTTCAAAATTGGCTATTGTGGGATCCCTTCCCGCCGAAGAAATAAAGGAAGAGGACCCGTGCCACCACTATATATAGAGAATAGGTTGCTTCGTAGATAAGGAGCCGAGGCCGAACCCTTCATTCACCCACTAGCACCATGCAAGGTGACCCAGCCTCAGGTGGCGCCTAAGCACTGTACTAGTTCATCCACAAACCTCTGCGAGAGGCAATCCACCAAACCAGGAGTAGGGTTTTATGCTTCACAGCGGCCCGAAGCTAGGTAAGATGTTGTGTTTTATGTCTCCCTCACCATTGAGTGATTTTGTTGTGCTATTCATCGAGTAGAGAGTTGGGTGAGGTAGAACCGAGAGAGATCTCCGTACACGCCCCTGTCTTTGAACCTTGAGGGTTTTGCAAAGCCCGAAATCCGACATAGCCCACCTAGGCTTAGGAGGCCCTCGAACCATGTACTAATTCATCCACCATCCTCCACGAGAGGCAATCTATCAAAGCAGGAGTAGGGTATTACGCTTCCCAGCGGCTTGAACCTAGGTAAATTGCCATTTCTGTGTCTTTCTCACCATCGACTAGGTTCTTTGCCATCCCCAACGAGTAGCGAGTTAGGTGAGGCGAGCCTAAGAGAGACCTTCGTACACGCCCCTGAGTTCGAATCTTAAGGGTTTTGCGGAGCCCGAAATACGACACAATATACCCCTTATGGGACTGGGCTTTGTTGATTACCTTAGTCAATTCTAGTAAAGAGCCCGCATTACTAGTGGCGGGAGAGCCGAGTCACTCTCTCGATATTGTGTCATGCCAGGTAAGGCGACCATGGGTTCTTTCTACACACACCAGGCACACCGTCCTGTCCCCTCAGGGATGGTACGATCTTGAGCGAGTCTCATATTATGTACATTATGAGGACATTGGCCAACGAGTGGACTCTTTGTTTAGTATTGCTGGGGAAAGGCATTGTTCAGTTGCTTACCTCGGGTATATAATATACAGCAATTCGTGGATGACATGGAAGTTCCCCGAGTCTTGTGGGTAAAGCATGCAACCTGTACACAGTGTAAAACTATTTGAATAGTCGTGTCCACGGTAATGGACAGTTGGAGGTCCTTCTTAGACTATGTCCAGATGTTTTCATAAACTTGTGTGTGTGAGAGAGAGAGAGAAAGATGAAACTTGAGCCAAGTCACATGACTTGACATGATGAATGAACATGAGATGTTCAATCCCTGCTTATGATGATATCTATAACTTTTTGTCTGAATATCTATAACTTGTTGATGCTTGCTTTTACAAGTTGATTGATCATGACATTGCACTCAAAGCTAGCTTCTTGCAGCTTACCTACTTAGTTCTATATCATGCATTGTTATTGCCTTGTTCCAAACAAGGGTTGCTTGCGAGTACATTCAAAGTACTGATTGTCTTGCCACTGGTTATTTTATTTGCGAGGCATGAGACGACAGGTTATGATAAAGATTCCATTGGTGATGTACATGCGAGCTAGGACGCTTTCCAGTCAGAATGCATGTAGGGTTTAGGTAGATGGCATGGGTTCATGCTATCAATGTAGATTTTTCGCTGCACATATATGAAGACTTTCCATAAGGGCCATATTCGAGTAAAACGGTACGTAACAGATGTAGGACTCTTGTTATTCATTTATTGTGTGTTCGGTGAGCATTGATCTCTGGGATCACTTTGCACGTACATTCAGTGATCATGACTTACGAGTTGGGGTCCCCACAGGAAAGCACTAAGCATTTCTTTTAGTGGCCAACTTATGAGTACAAGAATAATAAGAGTGGTTTACGTATAAACGGACGTGAGCTAATAATGATCCAGAAGTGACCCTGAACACCTACTCGCGACTCAAACAGAATCTGATCGTGTTACCCTTCTTGGTTCAAAGCTCACAACAAGAGACGGTCACAGTTACGGACACGGTTGGCGTATTTTATTTAAGTTACTTGAAGTTTGCCATGATCGGGTGTTAAACAAATTACCAAGTTGCCACATAATCGCAGGCACGTCTCTTAGAAAGATTTAACCCTTTAGGGGTGCTCCAACTCATCAATCACAAACTAATCACAAGCTGCGCTAGAAAACCTCAACCTCGAGACAGCCTAGGGTATCCTTGAAATCCCATTGAGAAAGACGTTCGAGAACGGTAAAACAAAACCAGCAAGACCGTCCGGCAGGCAAGATCCCAATAGAAGATGCACGTGTCTCTATGTCAAGGCACTACAAGATGGGAAAGTTGTTGGGGAATGTAATAGTAATTCAAGAAAATCCTACGTCATAGCAAGATATATCTAGGAGAAACCAGCAACAACATAGGTTGTAGAGCATCTTCATACTTTTGAAGATCGCTAAGCGTAAGTGTTACTATAAAGGCGGTTGATGGAGTCGTACTCGTAGCGATTCAGATCGCGGAAGATTCCGGTCTGCGCGCCGAACAACGGTGCCTCCATCTTCAACACACGTGCAACCCGAAACAGCAAGGATAGAGGAGAAGTTGAGGGAGAACTCCTGCAACACGATTACATGGCGTTGCATCTCATACAATAAATTAAGACAACTCCTATGGCTCCTGCCGATTGTCATACTCATCAACATGCAAGTCATGAATCCTATTACAAGAACATGATCAACTCATACATCAGATTTATATCATCACATCCTTTTGGCCATATCACATCACATAGCATACCCTGCAAAAACAAGTTAGATGTCCTCTAATTGTTGTTGCCAGTTTTACGTGGCTGCTATGGTTTTCTCGCAAAAACATTTCTTATCTACGTGATAGCCACAACATTGATACGCCAATGCTATTTACCCATCATAAGGACCGTTTGCAACGAATCCAATTCGACTAAAGTGGGAGAGACAAACACCCTCTAGACACCTTATGCAACAAGTGCATGTCAGGCGGTGGAACCAGTCCCACGTAAGCGTACGTGTATAGTCGGTCCGGGCCACTTCATCCGACAATACCGCCGAAAAATATTGGACTAGTAACGGAAAGAAATTGACTAAATCATCACCCACAACTTTGGTGTTCTACTCGTGCATTGAATCTACGCATAGAACCTGGCTCGGATGCCACTTTTGGGGAACGTAGTAGTAATTCAGAAAAATTCCAACGTCATACCAAGATCTATCTAGGAGAAACCAGCAATGAGAGAGGTTGTAGAGCATCTTCATACCTTTAAAGATCGCTAAGCGGAAGCGTTACTATGAGCGCGGTTGATGGCGTCGTACTCGTAGCGATTCAGATCACGGAAGATTCCGATCTAAGCGTCGTACAACGGTGCCTCCGCATTCAACACACGTGCAGCCCGGTGACGTCTCCTGCCCCTTGATCCAGCAAGGAGAGAGGAGAAGTTGAGGGAGAGCTCCGGCAGCGCGACCTTGTGGTGACGGTGGAGCTATGCAGTTCTCCGGAAGGGCTTCGCCACACACCGCGGAGGAGGAGAATAGGAGAGGTAGGGCTGCACCTTGGGGAGGTGTGAAAGGTGTGTGTGCAGCCCTCCCAAAACCCCGTCTATATATAGGAGGGAGGGAGAGGGGGCCGGCCACCCTAGAGTTACCCTAGGTGGTGCGGCGGCCAGCCCTAGAGGAGGAGGGGCGGCGCCCTAGGGGGTGGCTTGCCACCCAAGGCAACCACCACGCCCTAGGGTTTGCTGCCCTAGGCGCCTTGGGCCTTGGTGGGTGATGCACCAGGACATCTAGGACCAGGTTCCTATCAACTTTTGGCTCACGTGACCCTTCAAGGCTGGTGGCCCCTCCCGGTGGACCGCCCGGAACCCTTCCGGTGGTCCCGGTACAATACCGATGATCCCCAAAACATTTCCGACGATCAAATCTCCACTTCCTATATATGAATCTTTACCTCCAGACCATTCTGGAACTCCTCGTGATATCCAGGATCTCATCCGGACTCCGAACAACCATCGGTAACCACATGTACTATTCCCACAACAACTCTAGCTTCATCAAACCTTAAGTGTGTAGACCCTACGGGTTCGGGAAACATGCAGACATGACCAAGACATCTCTCTGGCCAATAACCAACAGCGGGCTTTGGATACCCATGTTGGATCCCATATGTTCCATGATAATCTCATAGGATGAACCATGATTTCTACCGGTATGACACTTGCCCTAGATTCGATCGTCGGCATCCCTATACCTTGTTCAATCTCGTTACCAGCAAGTCTCTTTACTCGTTCTGTAACACATCATTCCGTGGCTAAATCCTTAGTCACATTGAGCTCATTATGATGATGCATTACCGAATGGGCCCAGAGATACCTCTCTGTCACACGGAGCGACAAATCCCAGTCTCGATTCATACCAACCCAACAGACACTTTTAGAGATACACGTAGTGCACCTTTATAATCACCTAGTTACGTTGTGACGTTTGATACACCCAAAGCACTCCTACGGTATTTGGGAGTTTCACAATCTCATGGTCTAAGTAAATGATACTTGACATTAGAAAAGCTTTAGGAGACGAATAATACGATCTAATGCTATCCTTAGGATTTGTACTTGTCCATCACATCATTCTCCTAGTTATGTTGTCCCTTTATAAATGACATCCAGTGTCCATGATCAGGAAACCATGACCATTTATTGATCAACGAGCTAGCCAACTAGAGGCTCACTATGGACATGTTCTGGTCTATATATTCACACATGTATTAGGGTTTTTGGTTAATACACTACTGGAATACAGTTTTTTGCCGTCTGCCAATTCTTTGCCATCAGCCAGCGTACGGCAAAGAGTATCTTTGCCGTCAGCTACCACAAAGCGGACGGCAAAGAAATGGTTGATGGCATAGATGGTCTTTGCCATCAGTCACATCTATGCCGTCAACCACCGACGGCAAAGAGCCGCAAAGCAGACGGCAAATATATAGGTCGGACCCACCTGACCGTGCGGACATTAGGTCAAACTGGAGTCCCTTCTTTGCCATCTCCTAGTGGACGACAAAGAGGCCAGAGGCAGACGGCAAAGATCTAACTCTGTAACGACTCTTCGCCCCCACCCCGCCCCTCTGTCACACTCACTCACTGTGTAACGGCTCCACTCTTTTCCACTCCTCTCCCCGATGACCACTACCGCCACCACCATCGCGACGCTGCCGCTGGCGCCCCACAGCCTCCCAGCGGCACAGTCCCACTGCCCCAGGCGCAGCCCCGCAACCCCAACACCCCCGGCGCCGGCCCGCCGCCCCAACACCCCCGGCCTAGCTGCCCATGATGTCACAGCCGCCCCTACCGATGAGCCCCCCCCACACACACCCACCCCACGGGAAAATTAATTATTTGTTATTTAGATTTTTGTAATTAGATTGTAACTACAAAGTTGATTTTTTATTGTTGTTGTAGTAGTTGTTCTTGTTATTGTAGTTGTTGTAGTAGTTGTTGTTATTCTAGTTGTTGTAGTAGTTGTTGCAGTTAGTTAGCATAATAGAAAGAAGAGGAAGAAGAAGAAGAAGAGGAGGAGAAGAGGAGAAGAAGAGGAGGAGGAGGAGGAGTAGGAGGAGGAGAAGAAGAAGAAGAAGAAGAAGAGGAGGAGAAGAAACTAAGAAGGAGGAGGAGGAGGAGAAGAAGAAGAAGAAGAAGAAGAAGAAGAAGAAGAAGAAGAAGAAGAGGAGGAGAATAAAAAATTAAGAAGGAGAAGAAGACCAGAAGAAGACAAGAAGACAAGAAGAAAAAATAAGAAGGAGAAGAATAAGATAAAAAAGAAGAATAAGTAGAAGAAGAGGATAAAGAAAAATAGAAATAGAAACAAGAGGAAGAAGAAAAAGAAGAAGAAGAGGAGGAAGAAGAGGAGAAGAGGAGGAGAAGAAGAATAGGAGAAGAGGAGAAGAAAGAGGAAAATGAAAAGAAGGTAGAAGAATAAGAAGATAAGAAGAAGAGAAGGAGGAGAAGGAGCCCTCCTTCTTCTCCTTCTTCTCTCCTCCTTTTTGTTCTCCCTCCTTCTTCTCCTTCTTCTTATCCTTCTTCTCTCCTCCTTCTTCTCCTTGTTCTCCTTCTTCTTCTCTTCTTCTTCTCCTCCTCCTTCTTCTCATTCTCCTCCTCCTCCTTCTCCTTCTCCTCCTTCTCCTTCTTCTTCTATTCTTTCTTCTTCTCTTTCTTCTTCTACGTAGCTCATTTTCCCAACAAAGACATACTTAGCTAATTATCCTCCAAAATGACATAATTAGCTTAGTTAGGGTAAAAACATCATAAGAACCTTGGTTAGCTCACAACTTAGCTAATTATCCTCCAAAATGACGTAATAAGCTCAAAATGGCATAAAAACCTTGGTTAGCTTATGAATATTATATTCTTAGCTTGTTTTCCTCTAAAATGACGTAATTAGCCCATATAGCTCCAAAAAGACATAATTAGCAGAGCTGGAACTAGAAGAGGTTACTGATGCGGATGACCTGTCAATGATTGACCTATTATAGAAAGGCATTTCACAACTTCATGTCGTTGAACCCGATGAGCACGTCATTCATGAAGACATGCGTGATAGTGATGATGATGATGCATGTATTGATGATGATTATTAGTTTGTAAGATTCTCAACTTAAATTATATATATATTAATCTTTATTATTCATGTACATATTATTATTCATGTCAGTTATTCTATTTTTTAAGTTGTACTAATTTCTTTTAATCTTTATCAAGGCAGGTCAGCAGGTGTTGAAAGATGGTGGGCGCGGGTCCAGATCGCTTGACGGATTCTGCTTCGACGGGCCGCACAAGTGGTGGTACTTCCATTCCACCCCTATCTCTCGGTAGAGCCTTGGCAGACAGTCTGAGGACACCACCCATGGGTTCTTCTTCGTCGGCAGCATTGCCCACTCGAAGAGGTGCTGGTCGGGTAGGGAAGAAGGGGAAGGGTACAGGGAGAGGTGGTGGCCGTGGAAGATCTAGGAGGACTGTTGAGCCATTCTCTCCACCACCACCAACTCATTCACCCGAGCACAGGACTACTATGGTGGACCCGTTTGAGGAGGAGGCTACGGGGACTCCGGTCGAGGAGCCTCGGGTTGACGGGCATTCGGCCCATAAGACTCCGGTCCAGGATCAGCCTTGGGTCGAGGTGCGTTCGGCCCATGAGACTACGGTCCAGGATCAGCTTCGAGTCGAGGTGCGTTTGGTCCAAGGGACTCCGGTTCCTAAGGCTTTGGCTAACGTGGAGACGCCCGGATGGGGTGCCTGGCCGGAGCGGACCGAAGTGCCGGATTGACCGAGGGTCCGTGTGGCTCAGGGCGCGGGGATGACGGGAATGAGACTACGGATAGTGAGGGCAGCGTGCAGGTGGACGGGGCCACCGTGTACAAGCGTGGTAGTACACGTCTCCTAATCGTGCCATCTACCCGCGAGAAGAAGCGGGTTATTACGCCTGAAGGGGATAGGTAAGTACATTTACTCTTTTTTTAGCTATTGCCTTCAAGTTTCTTCAAATATCTAATGTGTTGACCTTATCATACTGGAGGGGATGGGCACACCCTCGTGGAGTCCGCAAGCCGAACAACATCCATGTTGTGCTTTGCCGAGCAAATTTTCCGGTTTTGTCACGTTGCCTGGTGAGGGTCAGGTTCCAACACTAGGATTTTCCCTGGGAGCACTACCAGGCTATGCAGGCCACGCCGGAGGAGATTATAGATGGTGTCTTGTGCCACACGAGGGCCGATATGGTGATCAAGATCTTTTGGGTAAATTATCCTTGTACGCAATCTCAAATTAACAATATAGCTAATTATTGTACTAATCGGTGTTGTCTTGTTTGATTGCAGACCTTCTATAGGTGTGAGGAGGGATATGAGGAGGAGGCGGCCAAGGTTCTCGAGGCCGAGTGTAGGCAGTTATTACAGAACTTACGCCACGAGGCTCAGCGGAAGGCTATTCGAGACTACTACTCCACGCGTGGTATTAAGAAGCAGAAGGAGTGCCGCGGAAAGTATGTGAAGAAGGAGAAGTATATGAAGGTAATTACCTATTCTTAAGGCCTTCTACGTAGTTTTCTTGATTTGATTCATAGGCGTAGCGCTCAAAATTCTTTCTAATAACTTATAGGTACCCCGGTGATGGTGTGCGCAGAAGATGGATTGTTGGGAGGCGTTGGTGATGAGTGGTGCACAGGCAACTGGCGAGCCGTCCACGATAATGCGAAGGATCGGCATAGCCAAATGGTTGGTGTGCCACACCATCAAGGCAGCGCAAACTTACTTCAGTTTGGACGAAACTGGGTATGTGGTTTGCTTCATGATTCATGCAATCATTCTTTATGCTAGCTTGAGCCCCTTACTAATACTTTGTTCCTCTCTTTTAGGCGCATCACAATAAGACGGAGATGCCACACTTGTACGACCTTTATGGCATGGCCCATAGTACCTCCTACAAGAACACGAAGGCATTCTCTGAGTCTAACCTGGATGATCCAAATAACTTCACCAACATATCATCCCACCACAAGCTCGTGACATACAGGGTCACGAGGAAGGCTAGGAAACGGGAGGACTTTTACCCAAGCCAGGAACCTTTTGATCAAGAGCTGGTGATGATATCTGGTGGCGGGAGGCCCCATGGCTCGATAGCCATTGGAGATGGGATAATACGTTGTCCACTCACTCTCCCGGAGATCAAGGCGCGCCATTCGAGCTCCTGTCCTGAGATAACGCCTCGTCCACGGCCAGTCGATCTTGCCATCGAGGTTAGTTGTACGGACTCAGAAAACTTTCATCCATTTCATTCTGTGTGTGACCATAGATCATTACTGTGGTAACGAGGAATGGTGTTCCAGGCTGCTCTTCAGAAAGAGAGAGCGGCAAACCAGGCTCCTCTTGAGGAAGAGAGATTGGCAAGCCAGGTTGCTCTTCAGGCTGCTCTTGAGGAGAGGGACCAGACCACGACATGATTGATTGAGGAGGAGAGGGTCCGGAATGATGTGGGTCAACGGGCCTTGTACGAGATTTTTGTGGTAAGTTTTTTTTCACATTAGCCAAATCATGTGTCTAATGTCTGTTTCATTACTTACTAATACGACCGAATCTTCACGGTTTGTGCGAGAAGAGCGATCAAGTCCCTCCGCCGATGCTCGTCTTCTGTGCGATTGGCACGGTGAGTTTCATTTCAATGGTCATTATAAACTAGTATTAACAATTGAGTGTCATCATGCTAACTGAGACATTGCAAAATATCTTTTCTGCAGAATAACTCCCGAGCAGCATCGCACGCCACTTCTCCAGGGCAACCGTCTCCAAACGAAGCCGCCGCGAGCAACCCTGGTGTTTCTCCTCCTTGATGACCACGACGGTAAGTTTTTTCTCTTGTTCATTTTTGACATAATTACAAGAAATAGGAGAAGAGGAGAAGAGGAGAAGAAATAGGAAAAATGAAAAGAAGTAAGAAGAAGAAGAAGAGAAGAAGGAGAAGGAGGAGGAGGAGATGAAGGAGAAGGAGGAGGAGGAGAAGAGGAGAAGCAGGAGAACGTCACCTTCTCCTTCTCCTTCTTCTCCTCCTCCTACTTCTCCTCCTTCTCCTCCTTCTCCTTCTTCTTCTTCTTCTTCTTCTTCTTCTCCATCTTCTTGATTTCTTCTCCTCCTCCTCCTCCTCTTTCTTCTCCTCTTTCTTATTCTCCTTACCTTCTTTTCCCCAACAATGACAGAATTAGCCCATTTAGCTCCAAAATGACATAATAAGCTCAAAATGGCATAAAAACATTGGATAGCTCATGAATATTATATTCTTTGCTTGTTTTCCTCTAAAATGACATAATTAGCCCATATAGCTCCAAAAAGACATAATTAGATAATTTAGCTCCAACAAGAAAGAGGAAGAGGATAAGAAGAAAATAAGAAGAGGAGGAGGAGAAGGAGAAATAGGAGAAGGACAGAAGAAAAAAAAATAAGGAGAAGAAGGAAAAGGAGCCCTCCTTCTTCTCCTTCTTCTCCTTCCTCTCTCGTCCTTCTTCTTCTCCCTCCTTCTTCTCCTTCTTATTCTCCTTCTTCTCTCCTCCTTCTTCTCCTTCTTCTTCTCCTTCTTCTTATCTTCTTATTCTCCTCCTCCTCCTTCTCATTCTCCTCCTCCTCGTCCTCCTTCTCCTCGTTCTCCTTCTTCTTCTTTTCTTCTTCTTCTCTTTCTTCTTCTACATAGCTTATTTTCCCCCAACAAAGACATACTTAGATAATTATCCTCCAAAATGACATAATTAGCTTAGTTAGGGTAAAAACATCATCAGAACCTTGGTTAGCTTACAACTTAGCTAATTATCCTCCAAAATGACATAATAAGCCCAAAATGTCATAAAAACCTTGGTTAGCTCATGAATATTATATTCTTATCTTGTTTTCCTCTAAAATGACATAATTAGCCCATATAGCTCCAAAAAGACATAATTAGATAATTTAGCGCCAACAAGAGGATAAAAGGAGAATAAATAGGAAAAATGAAAAGAAGGAAGAAGAACAAGAAGAAGAGAAGAAAAAGGAGAATGAGGAGGAGAAGAAGGAGGAGAAGAAGAAGAAGACCTTCTCCTCCTTCTCCTTCTTCTTCTTCTCCTCCTTCTTCTTGATTTCTCCTTATTATTCTCATCCTCCTCTTTCTTATTCTCCTTACCTTATTTTCCCCAAAAATGACACAATTAGCCCATTTACCTCCAAAATGACATAATAAGCTCAAAATGGCATAAAACCTTGGTTAGCTCATGAATATTATATTCTTAGCTTGTTTTGCTCGAAAATGACATAATTAGCCCATATAGCTGCAAAAAGACATAATTAGATAATTTACCTCCAACAAGAGGAGAAGAGGAAATAAGAAAAGGAGAAGAGGACAAGAAGAAAAGAAGAGAAGAATAAAAAAATAAGAAGGACAAGAAGAGAAAAAGAAGAAAAGAAGAATAAGTAGAAGAAGAGGATAAAGAAAAATAGAAATAGAAATAAGAGGAAGAAGAAGAAGAGGAGGAAGAAGAGGAGAAGAGGAGGAGGAGGAGGAGGAGGAGAAGAAGAAGAAGAAGAGGACAAGAGGACAAGAAAAAGGAAAAATGAAAAGAAGGAAGAAGAAGAAGAAGAGAAGAAGAAGAGAAAAAGAAGAGAAGAAGAAGGAGAAGGAGGAGGAGGAGAAGAAGCCCTCCTTCTCCTTCTTCTCTTCTCCTTCTTATCCTTCTTCTTCTCCTTCTTCTCTCCTCCTTCTTCTACTTCTTCTTCTCCTTCTTCTTCTCTTATTCTTCTTCTCCTCCTCATACTTATTCTCCTCCTCCTCCTTCTCATTCTCCTCCTTCTCCTTCTTCTTCTCTTCTTGCTTCTTCTCTTTCTTCTTCTACGTAGATTATTTTCCACAAAAAAGACATAGTTAGCTAATTATCCTCCAAAATGACATTATTATCTTAGTTAGGGTACAAACATCATAAGAACCTTGGTTAGCTCACAACTTACCTAATTATCCTCCAAAATGACAGAATAAGCTCAAAATTGCATAAAAACCTTGGTTAGCTCATGAATATTATATTCTTAGCTTGGTTTCCTCCAAAATGACATAATTAGCCCATATAGCTCCAACAAGACATAATTAGATAATTTATCTCCAACAAGAGGAGAAGAGGAGAACAAATAGGAAAAATGAAAAGAAGGAAGAAGAAGAAGAAGAAGAAGAAGAAGGAGAAGGAGGTGAAGGAGGAGAAGGAGGAGAAGAGCTTCTCCTCCTTCTCCTCCTTCTTCTTCTTCTCCTTCTTCTTGATTTCTTATGCTTCTTCTTCTCCTCCTCTTTATTCTCCTTATTCATATTCTCCTTACCTAATTTTCCCTAACGATGACAAAATTAGCCCATTTAGCTCCAAAATGACACTATAAGCTCAAAATGGCATAAGAACCTTGGTTAGCTAATGAATATTATATTCTTCGCTTGTTTTCCTCTAAAATATCATATGTTGTTCTAGTTCTGGCTTTCTTATTCACATTTTTGCATATTGGATGTACTACATGCATGGAAGGTGGCATTCATGGAGTGCCTTATTAGTTCTAGTTTTCATTTGAGTTGATGAACAATGTTGAACTATATGTATATGTATCTATGGATGAACAGTGTAAAACTTTGTATGTTGGTTCTTTCGATATATGGGATGTACATTGATGAACTTTATATGTATATCATATATGTGTGGTGAACTATATATATGTGTTCTGAAATATATATCATATATGTGCTGTGAAATATATATATATATATATATATATATATATTTGTGTGTGTGTGTGTGATGTGAAATAATAAAAAACAAACAAAACAACAGCTATATGGGCTCTTTGCCGTCTGCTAGCTGATGGCAAAGAGCTTTGCCACCAGCTCGCCGATGGCAAAGGTGCCGCATGGCACCAGGCTGTGCACCATGGGGGGCAGCAGCAGCTGGCCATATAGCTTCTTTGTCGTCTCCTACCCGGGGAGGCTGATGGCAAAGAGAAGAAAAAAAAGGTTGGGCTGTTATGGGGGAAGAAGATGACAAAGACTAGGGGGAAGCAGACGGTAAAGGCTATGGGGGAAGTAGACGGCAAAGGCTACGGGGGAAGCACACGACAAAGCCTCTGTTAGCCCTAACGGAGGTGTCGCCTGTCGGTTGCTGTCTCAAATTCTTTGCCGACTGCTCGGTGCCAGATACTGACGGCAAAGAGCTTTGATGTCCTCTTGGGGATGGCTGACGACAAAGAAGCTACAATGTCGTCGTAAGCTGACACGGAATCTTTGCCAACATGAGGCTGACGGCAAAGAGCTTTGCCATCGGTGGGGTCCTCTTTGCCGTCTGTTATGGCGGACGGCAAAGAAGCTGATTCCTGTAGTGATACATTTATAGCATGAATAATTGAAAATTATCATGAACAAGGAAATATAATAATAACCAATTTATTATTGCCTCTAGGGAATATTTCCAACAGTCTCCCACTTGCACTAGAGTCAATAATCTAGTTCACATCTCTATGTGATTGTAATGAATCTAACACCCATATAGTTCTGGGGCTTGATCATGTCTTCCCTGTGAGAGTGGTTTTTGTCAATGGGTCTAAACCTTTCAGATCCATGTGTGCTTTACAAACCTCTATTTTATCCTATATATGCTGCTACCATGCACCATTTGGAATTATTCCAAATGACTGCTCCACTATACGAATCTGGTTTACTACTCAGACTTTTTTTGATTAGTGTCAAAGCTTGCATCGACGTAACCCTTTACGATGAACTCTTTAATCATCTCCATAATGGAGAAAATTGCTTAGTACACTAATTACCACGGATAACTTTGACCAATGTTCAGTCATTCAATCGTTGATCACTCATTGTACCGCTTGATACACTCATGGCAAGGCACACATCAGGTGTGGTACACAAAATAGCACACTATAGAGCCTACGACTAATGCATAGGGGACGACTTTCGTCCTTTCTCTTTCTTCTGTCGTGGTCGGCCTTTTTAGTCGTACTCAAAATTACACCTTACAATGCAGTCAAGAACTCCTTTAACTGATCCATTTTGAACTCCATCAAAAAAAATTGTCAAGGTATGTACTCATTTAAAAGTACTATTAGGCATTTTGATCTATCTTTATAGAACTTGATGCTCAATGTTCAAGTAGCTCAATCCAGGTTTTCCTTTGAAAAAACACTTTTCAAACAACCCTACATGCTTTCCAGAAATTGTACATCATTTCCGATCAACTCATCAGAAATTCTATAGTGCTCCCACTCACTTCTTTGGAAATACAAGTTTCTCATAAGTATAAAAAACAAAAACTTTGATCATCTCATCAAAGCATATATTCCAACTCCGAGATGCTTGCTCCAGTCCATAGAAGGATCGTTGGAGCTTGCATACTTGATAGCAACCTTAGGATTGACAAAACCTTCTGGTTGTATCACATACAACATTTCCTCAAGGAAATTATCGAGGAAACAATGTTTTGACATCCTAGCTACAAGATTTCATAAATAATGGAACAACAGCTAACATAATTTCAACAGACTTTTAGCATCGCTATGAGTGAGAATGTCTCATCATAGTCAACTCTTTGAACTTGTCGGAAACATCTTTGCGATAAGTCGAGCTTTCTTAATGGTGACTTTTCACCATCATCATCTGTATTCTTTTTAAAAGATCCATTTGTAGTTAACAGTCTTACAACCATCAACTAATTCTTCCAAGGTCTACACCTTGTTTTCATACATGGATCCTCTCTCGGATTTCATGGCCTTGAGCCATTTGTCGGAATCCGGGCCCACCTTTACTTCTACACAACTCGTAGTTTCATTGTTGTCTAGCAACATATGACCTCCAAGACGGGATTACCATAGCACTCTGGAGTAGTACGCGTCCTTGTCTACCTACGAAGTTTGCTAGTGACTTGATACAAAGCTTCAAGATCACTATCATCAGCTTCCACTTCAATTGTAGTAGGCACCACAGGAACAAATTCCTGCGCCCTGCTACACACTGGTTGAAGTGATGGTTCAATAACCTCATCAAGTTTATACCATCCTCCCACTCAATTCTTTTGATAGAAACTTTTCCTCGAGAAAGGACCCGTTTCCAGAAACAAACACTTTGCTTCCGGATCTGAGATAGGAGGTATACCCAACTGTTTTTGGTGTCCTATGAAGATGCATTTATCCGCTTTGGGTTCGAGCTTATCAGGATGAAACTCTTTCACATAAGCATCGCAGCCCAAAACCTTTTAAGAAACGACAACTTCGGTTTCTCCAAACCATAGTTCATACGGTGTCATCTCAACAGAATTACGTGGTGCCCTATTTAAAGTGAATGCGGTTGTCTCTAATGCCTAACGCATAAACGATAGTGGTAATTCGATAAGAGACATCATTGTATGCACTATATGAAATAGGGTGCGGCTACGATGTTCACACACACCATCACACCATGCTGTTCCACATGGCATTAGTTGTGAAACAACTTTCACATTTTCTTAAATGTGTGCCAAACTTGTAACTTAGATATTCATCTCCAGGATCATATCATAGACATTTTATCCTCTTGTCACGATGATCTTCAACTTCACTCTAAAATTACTTGAACCTTTCATTAATTCAGACTTGTGTTTCATCAAGTAAATATAGCACTATCAACTCAAATTATTTATGAAGTAAGAACATAATGATATCCACTGCGTGCCTCAGCACTAATTGGACTGTATACATCAAAATGTATTACTTCCAACAAGTTACTCTCTCGCTCCATCTTACTAGAAAATGAGGCCTTCAGTCATCTTGACCATGTTGTATGATTTGCATGTCTCAAGTGATTCAAAATCAAGTGAGTCCAAACGATCCAACTGCATGTAGTTTGTTCATGCGTTTATACCAATAGACATGGTTCGCATGTCTCAATCTTTTCAAAAAGGAGTGAGTCTAAAGGTCCATCAACATGGAACTTATTCATGTGTTTTATACCAATATGACGTAAGTCGTAGTGCCATAAGTAAGTGGTACTATCATTACTACTTTATATCTTTTGGCATCAATATTATGAACATGTGTATCACTACGATCGAGATTCAATAAACCGTTGGAAGTATTTATTCAAGCAAATAGAATAACCATAATTCTCTTTAAATGAATAATCGTATTGCAATAAACATGATTCATGCTCAACCAAATAACATTTATTTAGGTTCAACACTAATCCCGATGGTAGAGGGAGCGTGTGATGTTTGATCACATCAACCTTGGAAACACGTCCAACACATATCGTCACCTCGCCTTTAGCTAGTCTATGTTTATTCCATAGCTTTTATTTCGAGTTACTAACACTTAGCAACCGAACCGGTATCTAATACCCTCATGCTTTTAGGAGTACTAGTAAAGTACACATCAATATCATGTATATCCAATATACTTTTGTCGACTTTGCCAGCCTTCCCATCTACCAAGTATCTAGGGTACGTCTTCAGTGATTGTTCCCCTCATCACAGAAGCACTTAGTCTTGGGTTTAGGCTCAACCTTGGGTCTCTTCACTAGAGCAGCAACTGGGTTGTCGTTTTATGAAGTATCCTTTCATGCCCTTGCCCTTCTTGAAACTAGTGGTTTTACTAACCATCAACAATCGATGCTCCTTTTGATTTCTACTTTCGCGGTGTCAAACATCGTGAATAGCTCAAGGATCATCATATCTAACCCTGATATTTATAGTTCATCATGAAGCTCTAGTAGCTTGGTGGCAGTGACTTTGGAAAACCATCACTATCTCATCTGGAAGATCAAGTCCCACTCGATTCAAGCGATTGTAGTACTCACACAATCTGAGCACATGCTCAACGATTGAGCTTTTCTCCCTTACTTTGCAGGCCAAGAAACTTGCCGGAGATCTCATACCTATTGACATGGGCACGAGCTTGAAATCCCAATTTCAGTTCTTGGAACATCTCTTATGTTCGATGACGTTCAAAACGTCTTCGATGCCTCAATCTAAGATATTAAGCATTACGCACTGAACTATCACGTAGTCATAAAAAGGTGTATGTTAGATGTTCGTAACATCTACAGACGATGCTCAGGGTTCAGCACAACGAGTGGTGCATTAAGGACATAAGCCTTCTGCGCAACAATGAGGACAATCCTCAGTTTACAGACCCAGTCCGCATAATTTCTACTATCAACTTTTAACTCAATTTTATCTAGGAACATATCTAAAACAGCAGAGCTACAACGCAAGCTACAACGTAATTTACAAAGACCTTTTGACTATGTTCATGATAATGAGTTCAACTAATTAAGTTATTTAATGAACTCCCACTCAGATAGACATCCCTCTAGTCATCCAAGTGATACATGATCCATGTCGACTAGGCCGTGTCCGATCATCACGTGAGACGGACTAGTCATCAATGGTGAACATCTCCATGTTGACCGTATCGCCATACGACTCATGTTCGACCTTTTGGTCTCTCGTGTTTCGATGCCATCTCTGTACATGCTAGGCTCGTCAAGTCAACCTAAGTTTTTTGCGTGTGTAAATCTGGCTTACACCCGTTGTATGCAAACGTTAGATTCTATCACACCCGAACATCACGTGGTGCTTCAAGACAACGATCCTTCGCAACGGTGCACACTTAGGGGAACACTTTTCTTGAAATTTTAGTAAAGGGATCATCTTATTCACTACCGTCGTTCTAAGAAAATAAGATATAAAAACATGATAAACATCACATGCAATCATATAGTGACATGATATGGCCATTATGATCTCGCGCCTTTGATCTCCATCTTCGGGGCGCGGCATGATCATCATTTTCACCGGCATGACACCATGATCTGCATCATCATGATCTCCATCATTGTGTCTTCATGAATTCGTCTCGCCAACTATTACTTCTACTATTATGGCTAACTGTTAGCAATAAAGTAAAGTAATCACATGGCGTTGCATTTCATACAATAAATTAAGACAACTCCTATGGCTCCTGCTGGTTGTCATACTCATTGACATGCAAGTTGTGAATCCTATTACAAGAACATGATCAATCTCATACATCACATATATATCATCACATCCTTTTGGCCATATCACATCACATAGCATACCCTGCAAAAACAAGTTAGACGTCCTCTAATTGTTGTTGCATGTATTACATGGCTGCTATGGGTTTCTCGCAAGAATGTTTCTTATCTACGTCACAGCCACAACGTTGATATGCCAATGCTATTTACCCATCATAAGGACCCTTCTCATCGAATCCAATTCGACTAAAGTGGGAGAGACAGACACCCCCTAGCCACCTTATGCAACAAGTGCATGTCAGGCGGTGGAACCAGTATCATGTAACCGTACGTGTAAAGTTGGTCCGGGATGCTTCATCCCACAGTACTGCCGAAAAAAGATTGGACTAGTAACGGCATGGAATTGACAAAATCATCACCCACAACTTTTGTCGGGGGGATATCCCCGGGGTAGGATCATCAAGCCTGCTCCTTCATTTCCTGCCCAAAGGATATGAACAAGTACAACTTCCCAAGGCCCAAGTCTTCTGGCCGGCTAGGCCGCGCCTACCAGCTGGAGGACGAGGCGGCCATCTCTCTGGCCGGCTAGGCAACCCCTGCCGGCTAGAGTCGAGACAGCGACCTCTTCCTGATCGGCTTGAGACCTAACAATTAAAGGTAGCTACGCGTCAGCAAAGGTACCAGATCGGAGTGTCCGGCAGGTACGAGCGTCGGCGGCCACGCTGCAGACCTACCCCGACTCTGATCCATAACCTAGCATAGTGTCGGACCATCACACTCCCACTCCATTACTGCACTCGGCGTGGGGAACAGTGGAGACGGTCGTACTACCTACCCATGACGAATCTCGCTGGACGACGCTTGACGTACAGCGCGTGCTCGGCGTCAACCTTACGCGAGAGCTTCATTGGCCAGCTGACGGGTCCACAACCAATCGAGACCATGTAGCCGGCGGGCCCCTCAAGCGACAAGACAAGACTATCGTGGGCCCCTGGTCCGCCGGCGAGGCTGCCAGCCGGGTCCCACTCTTGTACCCTTTATCCATATTGTAGGCTGGTGGGTTCGTCTATAAACCCCCTCGGTCACCCTCCATGCAGAGGGTGTCGAACACTTCACATCCACCAACCACATAGAGAGAGGCAGAGAGGAGCCGGCTACTCCCCTCTTCCTCCTCCCAACACAGCTCCAGGAGCAACCTTGTAATCCATTCATACACATCAAACACTCAGGCAGGACTAGGGGTCTTATCTCTACGGAGAGCCCTAAACCTGGGTACATCATGCATTCCATGCTTGTACCAACCTCGTTCCCAGCGCCCTCCTTTGTCCCTTCGGTTCTCACCGACTTTAGCCTACCTATGGCATATGTTGTGAGTATTCACCGACATTTGGCGCCCACCGTGGGGCCAATCGCGGCATCGGCTGGCTTTATGCGCTGGGCGGGGTTCCGCACCTACGCCACCGGATACATCCCGTCCGGATCAGTCTGCATGCCCGTGGAGCCCGCTTTCGACGAGGCAAGACCGATGATGATCGATGTCCCCGTCCGCCATGCGGCTTCGGACGAAGATTCTGATGACGAGGCGCTTCCTAGCGTTGTCTCGCTGCTATGGAGGACCTCAGCGTTCACTTTAGTGACTTACGTCTCAAGGACGGTCGTTGCTACTTCGGCGAGGACTTTGACGTTGAGGCGCTCTGCACTAGCTTCAGCAGGCTCTCTATCGCTGAGACGCCTGCCCATGACATGTACCCCAGCAACGTCCTCGTCTTCGACGGACCTCCGCCGTCGGTGGGGTTCTTCACCCGATACCATGTCGTTGCCGTCTCCAACGTCGCGGAGGTGATGGTTATCGGTGCTCGCACCAGCGCGGCTCATGGCAAGGCGTCAGAGGACGCTGGTGGGCCCGCTGTTGCCAGTGCTGATACTCTTCAGGACGCCATTGCCGGCCTGAAAACACCCGTCGCTGCTTCCGCGAATCCTAGTGATGCCCGGGCCTCACTGGAGGAGGCTCGCAAGCGTATCTTGGAGGAGGGCATCGCCGTCGCCTCAGCAAAACGTCGGATGGAGACCATGCAGGGCGAGTATAACTCCGCATACGGCCTCACTCCGATTTCCGAGGCCCCTAGCCGGCTTGGATCGATCTGCAGTCGCGGCCGGTTCATTGCCGAGGTCCTAGGCGGCGATCAGCCCACCTACAAGACCCCTGCAGCCAACATGCGGGCGGCGCAGGCGTCCATGGAGGAGATGGCGAGCCTGGATGGCGAGGAGCGCGCTTTCCAGGAGAAGCGGGTCAAGGATTTCCTTGGTGCCGCCAACAAACAAAAGACTCGGCTTGATCCCGGTGAGGCCGAGTCAGAGTCTCCGGGACCCAACTCCGGAGCACGCCGCAACCCTAGGGGTCAGCATCACGCAGAATGATCTTCCTCGCATCGCACCTCCGGCCGGAGGGGTGAAGGAAGCCAAGGCCGGCGCTCCCACTGCCAGAGCGAGCACACTTCGAGCAAGCGTCGCGGAGGCGACGAGCGCGATTCAGAGTGTGAGGTTCTTCACCCGGGAAGAACTCATGTCTCTGGTTCGCGAGGCGCGTCCCCTCTCGCTACTCGGATTGGCGCTCGCACTCCCCAGGATGATCTGGACGCCCGCAGGCGTCTCATGGTCCTGGCCCAGTCAGCCTCCTGGAGGAAGACGGCCCCATCGGTCCAGCTTGCTTCGGCCCCGGATCCGAGGGGAGCCATTCCCCCGAGGCTTCACCTTGCCTAGGGACACGCATAAGTACAACGGCACGGCCAAGCCAGAGGACTGGCTGATCGACTACACCACGGCCTTCGGCATCGCCAGGGGAAACAAGCGCATAGCAGTCCGCTACGTGCCACTCATGTTGGTCGGCTCGGCTCGGACTTGGCTTAACAGCCTTCCGGTCGGCAGCTTCAACTCCTGGGTGGACTTCGAGGAGGCGTTCCTCCGCAACTTCACTAGCACCTACAAGTGCCCTGGCCGGCCTAGCGAGCTGGCCATGTGCGTCCAGAGGCCCGACGAACCCCTTCGCGACAATGTCACCTGGTGGACAGAGCTCCGCAACTCCTGCGAGGGGGTGCATGAGGTACAAGCCATCCAGTACTTCATCGACGGTTGCCGAGACGGCACCCTCCTCAAGCACAAGCTTATGTGCTCCGAGCCCACCTCTCTGGCGGTGCTCATGGCCAAGGCGGACAAGTACGCCACGGTCGACTCGGTGATGTGCGTCAAGGTGACCTCCTCGGACAAGGTTGTCCCTATGCCGGCTACTCCCAAACCGGTTGGAGACAATCGAGGCGGCCAGAACAACAACAAGCGCAAGGCGGATCAGATGGATTTGCGCTCCAACAACAAGTTGGTAGCGAGCATGGAGGGCGAGACGTCGGCTCCTCCAGCCGGCCCTCCATGGAAGCGTTCCAAGTGGAACAACGCCAACTGGTTGCCCAAGCAGTCCTTCGAGCAACTGCTCGACGCCCCGTGCAAGATACATTCTGGGGCGCAACCGTCCAACCACACCCTTCGACAGTGTAGCTTCGCACGCCGGCTGTCGCAAGGGGATCGCCTGCCAGCTCCCCCAGGTGCACAGGCGGCGCCTCGCGCACCGGCTCCTGGTCCTGCTCCGGCTCCACCACCGCCGCCTCACGACGACGCCACCTACATGACGACTACCCTCATCAAGACGGAGCATTCGTCATCTTCACCAGCGAAGGCGATGACAAGCACAACCTGGGCCAGAGACGGTGCGAGGTGAATGCCACGGTTCCCCCGGTTCCCCTATAGATGCATTGGTCTGACAAAGCAATCACATAGAGCCGGGTGGACCATCCTGCGGTGATGCCCAACCCGGGCTCATACGCACTCGTCCTCGACCCCACCTTCGCCTCCAAGAGGATCACCTGCCGGTTCTCCTGGGTGCTGGTCGATGGCGGCAGCAGCATCAACATCCTCTACCTCGACACTCTCCTCAAGCTCGGGCTCAAGGTGACGGATGTCCTGCGGACCAGTACTGTCTTCCACGGCATCGTGCCTGGGCAGTCCTACTCGCCCGTTGGCAAAATCCAGCTGGACGTCCTCTTCGGCGACAAAGCTCACTTCCGCCGAGAGTCCATATGGTTCGAGGTAGTGGACCTCAGCAGCCCGAATCATGCGCTGCTGGGCAGACCGGCTTTGGCCAAATTCATGGCTATTCTGCACTACGCCTACCTGAAGATGAAGATGTCGGGTCCCAAGGGCACCATCACTATTGCTGGCGACTACAAGAAGTCGCTCGAGTGTGCTCATGATAGCAGTCGCCTCGCCGACGCCCTGGTGATCGCCGAGGAGAAGCGGCAGATCGACCGGCTCGTGGCCCAGGCTACTGAGCACCCGATGATTCCTTCTCCTCCATACCAGTCGACCGGCGAGGGCTCTTTCAAGCCGGACAAAGAGACCAAGCAGGTCCCACTAGACCCTGCCAACCCCAAGCAGTGTGTCACCATCGGGGCTGGCCTCAGCCCCAAATAGGAAGGCAAGCTCGTCGACTTCCTCCGTGAGAATCGGGACATCTTTGCATGGTCCCCCAAGGACATGCCGGGTGTTCCGAGGAAGTACGCCGAGCACAAACTTCACATGCGACCGGATGCAAAGCCGGTGAAACAAACTTTGCGTCGCTTCACTGAGGGGAAGCGACGCACAATCGCAGAAGAGATCACCCGGCTCCTTGCAGCCGGCTTCATCATGGAGGTTTTCCACCCGGACTGGTTGGCTAATCCAGTCCTGGTGCTGAAGAACAACAACACCTTGCGAATTTGTATCGACTACACCAGCCTGAATAAGGCCTGTCCGAAAGACCCGTTCGCGTTGCCTACGATAGATCAAGTGATCGACTCCACTGCAGGCTACGAATTGCTCTCGTTTCTGGATGCTTATTCAGGCTACCATCAAATCAAGCTGGATCGAGTTGATCGCGTGAACACCTCCTTCATCACGCCCTTCGGGGCCTACTGCTACACAACCATGACGTTCGGTCTGAAGAACGCTGGTGCGATGTTCCAACGCTGCATGCAGTAGTGCCTTCTGCCACAGATTGGCAGAAACATCCACGTCTATGTGGATGACATCGTCGTCAAGATGAAGCAGCACTTCAGCCTCCTCGACAACCTGCTGGAGACGTTCGCCAACCTACGCTAGTACAAGATCTGGCTCAACCCAGAGAAGTGCGTCTTTGGGGTTCCAGGCGGCAAACTCTTGGGGTTCTTCGTGTCCTCTCGCGGCATCGAGGCGAACCCCGAGAAGATCGGCACCATCGAGCGGATGGTGCTGCCTGGCGTCCCTTAGCCGGTTCTTCAACCGTCTTGGCGAGAAGGCCCTTCCACTCTACCAGCTCATGAAGAAGAAGACAAAATTCGAGTGGAACGACCAGGCGGATGAAGCCTTCCATGACCTCAAGCGGGTCATCTCGAGCCTGCCAATCTTGGCAGCACCGGCTAAAAGGGGACCCATACTCATATACATTGCCGCGACCACTCGCGTGGTTAGTGTAGTGTTGGTAGTTCAGCGCAAGGAGGAGGGCAAGGTACTGTCAGTGCAGCACCCTGTCTACTACCTTAGCAAGGTCTTGTCCGCCTCCAAGCAGAACTACCCACATTACCAAAAAATGTGTTATGGTGTTTACCTTGATGCAAAGAAGTTGAAGCAATACTTCCAAGAGCATGCCATCACTGTGGTGAGCACTGCTCCACTTTCATAGATCATGGGCAACCGTGATGCAACGGGCAGGATTGCCAAATGGTCCATCACCATGGTGGACCATGATATTCGATACGAGCCTCGCACTGCCGTCAAATCTCAGGTGGTGGCCGACTTTTTAGTCGACTGGGCCGAGACCCAGTTCGAGCCGCCACCTCCAGACTCTTCGCATTGGCGGATGCACTTCAACGGCTCGAAGATGCGGACGGGTCTGGGAGCCGGCATCGTCTTGACGTCTCTGAAAGGAGACCAGCTCAAGTATGCTCTCCAGATCCACTTCGCCTCCTCCAACAACGTCGCCGAGTACGAAGCACTGGCTCACGGCCTCCGACTCGCCAAGGAGATTGGCATCCGGCGGCTCATATGCTTCGGCGACTCGGACTTGGTGGTACAACAAGTGTCTGGCGAATGGGACGCCACGCACGCCAACATGGCAAGCTACCGCCTCCTCATCCAGCAGCTCAGTGGCCCCTTCGAGGGTTGTGAGTTCCACCACGTTCCCAAAGCAGACAATGAGGCGGCTGATACAGTGGCAAAGATTGGCTACATGAGACAGGCTATCCTAGCCGGAGTCTCCCTCGAGCAACTCCATAAGCCATCTATCAGGCCGTCTCCTGAGTCGGCTTCGATCTTCGTGCCGGATGATTCTACGGAGCAAGCTCCGTCTGCTTCACTAGCTACGCCGGCTACAACTCCTATGTCGGCTACGCTGGCCATGCCGACTCCAATAGCGGCACCATATGAGTCGACGGTGAAAGTGTCGTCGGCTCCACCAGCTACGCCGGCTACAGCTCCTGTGTCGGCTATGCTGGCCATGTCGACTCCAATAGCGGCACCGGCTACAACAACGACTCCGGCTCCGCCCTGCCCCGAATCATGTCGTCTCGACACCCAGTGGGTGGACGTCATGGAGGTAGACGACGAGCTAGCTGCGATAGCAGCACAAGAGACACCTCGTCTCGAGTCCACGACCACCGCTCCACCAAGCACGGGGGCTGCAGAAGCCCCTAACAGTCAGGTCGAGGCGGAGCCAGCCCTTGTGTCGGCTCCGCCATGGGCTCAAACTATCCTGGCCTTCCTCCTTTGCGGCGAGCTTCCTCAAGACGAGACGGAGGCGAGGCAGATCCAGTGCAGGTCTGCAGCCTACGCCATCATCAATCGTGAGCTGGTGCGGCGCAGCGTGATCGGCGTGTTCCAACGCTGCGCCGAATCAGAAAAGGGACAGGAAATGCTCAGAGACATTCACCAGGGGGAGTGCGGGCATCATGCCGCCTCTAGAACCCCGGTGGCCAAGGCATTCCGCCACGGATTCTACTAGCCCACGGCCCTCGAGGAGGCCGTGGATCTGGTCGACAAATGCGAAGGTTGCCAGTTCTTCAGCGCAAAGAGCCACATGCCGCCTTCGGCCTTCAAAACCATCCCCCCTGTCATGGTCGTTCGCCGTCTGGGGGTTGGACATGGTAGGACCCTTCAAGACGGCTCGTGGTGGAATGACTCATCTCTTGGTAGCCGTCCACAAATTCACCAAGTGGATTGACGCCAGACCTATCAAGAAGCTTGATGGCCCCACGGCCGTCAAGTTCATCACGGACATCTCTGTTCGATATGGCGTCCCCCACAACATCATCACCGACAACGGCACCAACTTCGCCAAAGCCGCTCTGGCGCTGTACTATTCCAAGGTAAGCATCCGACACGATTTGGCATTAGTGGCACATCCCGAGTCGAATGGCCAAGCGGAGAGGGCCAACGGCCTGATTCTGGCCGGCATCAAGCCAAGACTGGTGGCACCACTTGTCAGATCGGCCGGCTGCTGGATCGAAGAACTGCCGGCTGTGTTATGGAGCCTCCGCACCATGCCCAACCGGTGGACCGGCTTCACTCCGTTCTTCCTCGTATACGGGTCCGAGGCTATTATTCCCACGGTTATCGAGTTCGACTCACCTCGGGTCACCCTATACATGGAAACGGAGGTGAAGGAGGCAAGAGAAGACGGTGTGGATCTCCTCGAAGAAGCAAGGGACTTGGCCATGAGGCGGACGGCCATCTGTCAACAGAAGCTGAGATACTACCACAGCAAAAAGATCAAGCCTCTCTCTTTTCGGAAGGGACACTTGGTTCTCCGAAGAATCCAGCGCACTACCGGACAGCACAAGCTCTCATCCCCATGGGACGGACCCTTCATCATCAGCAGGGCGTTGCACAACAACACTTACTACTTGATCGATGCCCAAAAGCCAAGGAAGCGCAAGAGGGACGACTCCGGCCAGGAGACGGAACGTCCATGGAATGTGGCGTTGCTTCGCCCTTTATATTGCTAGAAGGCAAGTATCAAACAATGGAAAGAGCATGCATATGTATCTTTTCCCTCTTCAGGGATCCTCAATGAATGCAATAGAAAGAGCATGCCTCATGTTTCTTATTAGAATTCATATCTAGAGTGCTCACTCTGCATACGCCCCTTGCTGGCTCTAATAAGCTCGGGGGCTCGCTAGCCGCCCGGACACCTTCCCTATGTTGTAGAAGAACACATAGTGTAAGCCGGACCGATCCCTGGTCACCTCGTATCAGCTTGCAGACCGGCTCCGGTCGTCCGGCTTGCAAGGCGACGCCAGGTAAGGCCGGATGCATGCAAAGTTTGACTACAAAAGGTTGCCGGCTCGGTTGGCTCCATCAAATTTACGATCTCATTCAGGCTGGCCTCTGGTGGTTTATGTCTTAATATTTAAGTCTTGATGGCTTCGAAAAATATAAGTCTTGTGTTCTAAGGCCAGAAACCTCGATCCAGTCACAGACCGGCGCCCGGCTGTCGGGCTGGCGGGGTGGAAACTTGGGAATACAGGGATTGGAGAAAAAGAAGTCAACCAGGAATCAAAAGATAAAGATATAAAACAACATGCATGGCAATACGAATAAAATGATGAATACATACATTCAAAATGCATTGGCCCACGGCCGAGGTTCGTTACACCCCCAGTGGGTGGAACTGTTGGACTGACAAGAAAATTGCACACAACAAACAGGACACCGGCTACGGGGTTGCGGCCTCATCGGTCGGCCCGGCAGCTGCTCCTGAAGTGGTGGCTTCACCATCCCCGGCTGCTCCCGAGGCGGTTGCGCCGTCTCCTTCGCGAGGGCTCCCGACTCCATCCGCATCGGAGTCGGCGTATGCCGCACCGCTGGAGGCGGTAGCAGAATCCACACCGTGAGGCGCCTCGCCGGTGCTGCCATCGGGGTCATAGGGCTGAAGGTCGTGCAGATTTTTAGGGATCACACCGCCATCTTCACCCCGCTCCAAAACGAGCTCGTCCCAAGCGGCGTACTCAGAAATACCGCTGGCCCTCACGCGCAATGCCTCCTCCACAGCCTGCAGCTCCGCCTCCGAGCCATCGCGCTGAGCGACGAGCTTGCCCAAGTCCAGGTTTTGATACCAGGACTTGGCCAAGCGCAGGGCCATGTAGGCTCCAGCGCGCGCGGCAGAGGCGTGCCAGGCATCCAGGCGTTCATCGCCAGCTGCAAGCCAGCGGGCGAGTCGGCTCATCGACGCCGGCTCCACGCCATCCGGTCACAGGGCCGCCACCATCGACGAGCCTGTAACTTGGAGCTGAGCCACAGACTCTCCCAGGGCGTGCAGGCGGGCCCGGAGGCCCACCTCGATCTCTTCCACGCTCTAGCCGGAGGCAGTGTCTACCTCCTGCCCAGTCGCGTGGCGCTCCTCACGGCTCACCTCGCCGGCCGTGTCGGCTGCGACCTGGGTTGCAGGGCAGAGGCCTGAGACAGGAAAAAAGGGCGCAGAAGCGAGTAAGAAGAGGAGACGGCCAAGAAATCTCAAGACAAAACAAAAAAGAGAGACTCACGATGGAAGGCGCCAACGGTCTCATGGGCGCTCTCCAGGACCTCGAGCTCCCGCACCTTGCTCGCATGAGTAAGGCGGGCAACCTCCTCCTGGACAGTCGCCGCAGACTCCAGGGCCTTGGACAGCTGCGACTGCATCTGGACAAGGGCCCCCTCCTTCTCCCTCAAGGCGGCGTCCTTGAGCTCCATTTCCTTGAGATGAACCGACGCAAGGCGATCCACGTCGGCAGAATAGGAGGTTTCCTTCTCCTGCAGCATGCCGCGCAGCTGCTCCAGCTCGACCCGGCTGGCCGCCTCGAGCTCCTTCTTCTCTGTCGGGAGAAGAGCCAGCTGCTCCTGGAGCCGGTCGCCAGCGCCTCGCAGAGCGTCCCGCTCCATGGCGACCTCGCCCAGCCAAACTTCGAGTTCGGCGATCTGGCAATCAACTGCCTGGTGCTGAGTCCGCAGCTCATTATAAGCCTGCGCCTGAGCATCATAAAGCTCCTACCAAAAAGCAAAGAACAAGCAGGAATATGATTCGGCCTGGTTAAGACCTAACCAGCCCGATTCTCGGGGGCTACACCCAGTGGGTGTGCTGGCACGCCCCCACTAAAGAAGCAAAACAAGAAAAGAGGCTCAAAGAGATTCGGCTCGGCCGATGATCGTCTGGCCCGATTCTCGGGGGCTACACCCAGTGGGTGAACTGGCGCACCCCCACCGAAGCAAAAGGAAAAAATTCAAACCCAAGATGAGGCACTTACCCTGGTGCGGGCCTCCAGGCGCTCCAAGTCGCCGCACACCACGCGGGCCGACTGCTCCACCTTGGACCGGCTGCTGGAAAACAGCGACACCAGCTCCGAGACACCGATGAGCGCAGTGTCGGCGGGCAGTCGCGCCCGCGCCGAGTTGGCCGCCCGCTGGTGCTGCCTCCACAATGGGAGGTGGACGGGCCGCATCCGACGCATCCATGGCCACCCCCTGGCACATCAGGGGTCGTGTCCGACATGTCCAGGATCAGTTCCTGCGCGTCGGACGCCACCTCGGCCCTGGGGGAGTGGGGGATCGTCTCCAAGTCCACCGACGTCAAATCATCCGGCTCGGAGGGCTGGGCCGCCTCAGCCCTCGGGGCGTGCCTCGGAGCCGCCTCGCTAGCCGGCTCCTCCGCGGGAGTATGCACGTTGTTCCGCCGGCCTCTCGGCCCGGCTGGGGCGAGATTGGCCCTCAGCTGTCTTCCCCGCGGCCGCGTCCCACCGGCACTTGGGCTGCTCCTCAAGCTCCCTCTAGGCAGCATCGGCTGCTGCCCAGCCAGCCCGCTCGGCTGCGGAGGCGATGTCTTCATCCAGGTCGTCCGCCTCCCTATCGAGTGAAGTTCTTAAGGAACATAGCTTCCCACAAGATAAACGAAGAAAAGGGGAGGAAATCTTGCCCCGCGACCATGGGCACCTACCTCCTGCCAGCGCCACGGCGCTTCTTGGCGCCGCCTGCCCATGCTCCGGCTGGAGGGCCCGGTGTCGGCCGCTTAGAAGCCGGCCTGGATGCTCTGGCACCCTTGCCCTTCCTCCCGGCCGCCTCGTCAGCGGAGGTTGCCCCGGCCCTTCGACGCCAACCGCGCGTTACTGGCGGGCTGGTAACCTCCTTCACCTCGTCGGAGTCCTCCTCGAAGGCTGGATCAAAGAAGAATGAGGGAGTCTCGTCGTCATCCGTTTAGTCGGCGACAGAGGGCCGCGGGTACTCACGAGACGGCTTTGTCCCTTCCGACTCCAGGGCGTTCTCCGAGCCTGCCGAGGAGTCCGAGCGGGACTCAATCACGCCCTAATCCTCAATCTCCGAGGCGTCGGACACATCCACGTCGGGAGCGGGCGGACGGAGGGATCCCTGCAGCTTCTTGAACATCTACGAAAAAGGATTCGACCATCGGCTCAGCGAGACGGTCGGTTGCAAGACGAAAAGCGAAGAACAAAGAAACCACTTACCATTGGAGGCGGACGGGACCTGTTCAAGGGGGTCATCCCCCACGACCAGTTACCACTGTCGTCCAGGCGGGCGGTGGAGATCAGGTTCACCCTTCGCGCTACTACGCCGGGGGTGAACCTCTTGGTGGACAACCTGCAGGGATCATGCCGGCCAGTCATCTGGCAGACCAGATGTGGCCGCTTCTGCAGCGGCAGGCTCCAGCGGGTCACCATGGTGGTGAGCACGTCGCGGCCGAGGAGGCCGCTCTTCTCCAGGATCTCGTGGTGGGCACAGATCAGCGCCACCTCGGGAATCGGCTTGGTGGTCCTCGCCGCCCAGTTCAACTTCGTCGGCGGGTCGAAGTTGAATGGGGGCATGTTGAGGGCGTCCTGGGCGGGGTCGGCGTTCTTCACGTAGAAGAAGCCCCTCTGCCACTGCTTGATGGACTCCTGCAACGGCATCTGGGGGATGCCTGACTTCGAGCGGTGATGCACCAGCGTAGCTCTGCAAGGTGTCATCGGGCGCGGTCCGGCGAGCTTCGCCACCTCGGACTTCTCCGTGGCGATGGATTGCTGCTTGAAGAAGAACAAGTTGCACTAGAGGTCGATGCGGGGCTTGATCCCCACAAAGCACACGCACAGGATCTCAAAGGCCGACAACTGCAGTATGTTGTTCGGCGCCAGGTGATGCGGCTGCACGCCAAAGAAGCGAAGCCACTCCGAGAAGAAGGCGCTGGCCGGAAGCCCGAAGCCCTGGTAGAAATGCTCATTGAAGATCACGACCTCTACCACGCGGGTGTGGGAGCGGTCTCGGCGCCGGGGATTCGCACCAGCACCTGGGAGGCTGGGGGCAGCAACCGGTGATGGTGGAGCGCCTCGATGTGGCCTTCACAGATCTCGCTGCCCAGCCAGGCTGCCTGCGACGAGGCCTTCTGAGACGAGGACTTTTTGGAGGTGGAGCCATCGGCCATGGCTGCGGGCGGATAAAGCTCGAAAGGGCTGGTGGCTCTGCGATAACAAAGGCGAGGAAGATGAAGAAGGCGAGCTCTTTCTCTCTGGGCACATGGAGGAAGAGAGCGTCGATGCGGGGCGAGAAGGGGGGCGAATGGCCTCCTCGGACCCCACGCATCCCATTTAAACCCCACGAAGCGTCGTGGGGAGGGGATCCGGTGCGCGCGGGACCCCCACTAACCCCCGTATTACGGGCGGTAACGCTTCCCTAAGCCCAACCGTTGTGGAGTAAATCCGTAGAGGATCTGTCGTGCGGGGGCCGAGGGGAAGTCGTGACGGGACCCAGGGCCCATGCCCGGTCCCCTCACCAGTAATCACCATCATTACATCAGGCGAGGCCTGGCACATGGCGCCTTCTAGGCGACCTATCACGAAATCGAGGCGTCCCCTTGAAGCAAGCCGGTTTCGGAGCCGGCGCTCCCCGTCGCGTATAGCGGCAAAAATACCAAGACAAAGCATCAAGCCGGTGAGGCCTCCCATCCATAGACGGTAGGCCTCTCCAGCTTCGGGGACTACTATCGGGGGCATAACCCCGGGGTAAGCTCATCAAGCCTGCTCCTTCATTTCCTGCCCAAAGGATATGAACAAGTACAGCTTCCCAAGGCCCAAGTCTTCTGGCCGGCTTGGCCGCACCTACCGGCTAGAGAACGAGGCGGCCATCTCTCTGGCCGGCCAGGCAACCCCCGTCGGCTAGAGTCGAGACGGCGACCACTTCCTGACCGGCTTGATCAAGCCGGCCGGCTAGGAGCGAGGCGGTCGTGCCCAAGCCGGCTGGCCAACCAGGCTAGCCGGCTAGGGATCACAAGTCACATCAAATCGTAGGTCAGGATGAGACCTAACGATTAAAAGTAGCTACGTGTCAGCAAAGGTACCAGATCGGAGTGTCCGGCAGGTACGAGCATCAGCGGCCACGCCGCTGACCTACCCCGACTCTGATCCATCACCTAGCATAGTGTCGGACCGTCACACTCCCACTCCATTACTGCACTCGGCGTGGGGAACAATGGAGGCTGTCGTACTACCTGCCCATGACGAATCTCGCTGGACGACGCTCGACGTACAGCGCGTGCTCGGTGTCAACCTTACACGAGAGCTTCATTGGCCAGCCGACGGGTACCACAGCCAGTCGAGATCGTGCAGCCGGTGGGCCCCTCAAGCGACAAGACAAGACTCTCGTTGGCCCCTGGTCAGCCGGCGAGCCTGCCAGCCGGGTCCCACTCTTGTACCCTTTATCCATATTGTAGGCTGGTGGGTTCGTCTGTAAAACCCCCCGTTCATCCTAAATGCAGAGGGGGTCGAACACTTCACATCCACCAACCACATAGAGAGAGGCAGAGACGAGCCGGCTGCTCCCCTCTTCATCCTCCCAACACAGCTCCAGGAGCAACCTTGTAATCCATTCATGCGCATCAAACACTCCGGCAGGACTAGGGGTCTTATCTCTACGGAGAGCCTTGAACCTGGGTACATCGTGTGTTCCATGCTTGTACCAACCTCGTTCCCAGCGCCCTGCTTTGTCCCTTCGGTTCTCAACTACTTTAGCCTACCTATGGCATATGTTGAGAGTAGTCACCGACAACTTTTGTGTTCTACTCGTGCATAGAATCTACACATAGAACCTGGCTCGGATGCCACTGTTGGGGAACGTAATAGTGATTCTAAAAACTCCCTACGTCAGACCAAGATCTATCTAGGAGAAACCAGCAATGAGAGAGGTTGTAGAGCATCTTCATACCTTTGAAGATTGCTAAGTGGAAGCGTTACTATGAATGCGGATGATGGAGTCGTAATCGTAGCGATTCAGATCGCAAAAGATTCCGATCTAAGAACCAAACAACGGCGCCTCCGTGTTCAACACACGTGCAACTCGGCGATGTCTCCTTCACCTTTATCCAGCAAGGAGAGAGGAGAAGTTGAGGGAGAGCTCCGGCAGTTTGACCTCATGGTGACCGTGGAGCTATGCAGTTCTCCGGCAGGGCTTCGCCACGCACCACGGAAGAGGAGAAGATGGAGAGGTAGGGTTGCGCCTTGGGGAGGTGTGAAAGGTGTGTGTGTAGCCCTCCCAAAACCCTATCTATATATGGGAGGGAGGGAGAGGGGGCCAGCCATCCTAGGGTTTCCCTAGGTTGTGCGGTGGCGAGCCCTAGAGGAGGAGGTGGTGCGGCGGCCATCCCTAGAGGAGGAGGGGCGACGCCCTAGGGGGTGGCTTGCCACCCAAGGCAGCCACCACACCCTAGGGTTTGCTGCCCTAGGCGCCTTGGGCCTTGGTGGGTGGTGCACATGCCCATCTAGGAGCTGGTTCCCATCCACTTTTGGCCCACGTGGCCCATCGGGGCTGGTGGCCCCTCCAGGTGGACCCCCTGAACCCTTCCGGTGGTGCCGGTACAATATCGATGATCCCTGAAACATTTCCGGCGATCAAATCTCCATTTCCTATATATGAATCTTTACCTCTGGACCATTCCGGAACTTCTCGTGACGTCCGGGATCACATCCGGGACTTCGAACAACCTTCGGTAACCACATGTACTATTCACATAACAACTCTAGCGTCATCGAACCTTAAGTGTGTAGACCCTACGGGTTCGGGAAACATGTAGACATGACCGAGACATCTCTCCGGCCAATAACCAACTGCGGGGTCTGTGGCACCCCGAAAGAGGGCGAACACACGTCCGTCCCTAGGATAAGACCGAACGCACGTCAAGAGCATGATACAGAAATTCCAGGCAAAGATGGCTTTATTAATATAATGGAGTATTACAACAACAATATTACAAAACTCCAAGACTAACTAAATGGAAGCCGAGGTCTTGATAACTCAGTAACAATGTCCCTGGCTGGGCTCCATAACTCGCAGGGTTGGCTGGGTTACGATCTAGCACGACGGGTCTTCTCCTGCAACTGGCCACGTGCAAGGCCAGGTGAGTAATTTGAATGTACTCGAAAGAGAACCAAATACATAGCATCCAAACAGTGGATAACAAATCAAGCATAATAGCTATTCTAAGCATGGTATGAAATAAACATGATAAATATGAATGAAACATAGCATGTCATGCACTAAACATGTAATCTACCTCACTAGCATGGCAACGATCACGACAAGTGCTTAAACAGCTTACAGTTACCGAGAATCAACTTACTCTCTTGGGTTGTCCCACAACACTCGACATACTCGCAACATAATCCGAAGGGATCCAAATCCCATCACATGGTCACCGGACCATTCGTCATATAGCCTTCTCTTGGCTAGCATATCGTATACCCGTCATCTTATGTTGCTCACACAAGATGAGTTCTACCGTCGCTACTAACATTGATACGGTTGACCATCTACCGAGGTCTGATTGGGCTGTCCATTACCGTGCACTCGGCTATTCCAATAGGTTTGACACTCTGCAGAGGTTGCACACTTTACCCACACTCTGGAGCATTGATCTCGTGATCCCATTCGGGTGGACCAGCATTACTCCAACAAAATTTTCCTGACCCGTGACTCTCTCAACGTACCATCGGCAACCACTCTCCTCTGGAGTCTTGCCCGGGCTGGCGCTGTGTCCTCATGTCACCTGCCACCGCCGTGGCCAAACTAAACTGTCCCAACCGGGGACGGGTACCCAAACAACATAACTGGGCTCACAGGATTATCACCGCCTACCTGATCAGGGTAGCATGCGTGCATAACCCTCCCTCTACGGAGGTACCGGTGAGAGATCACGCGATCAGCTCAAGTCAAGGTCGTCCCATATCGGCAAGATGTGGTTGTACGATAAAGCCTGGACAGATGACTCGGGATCAACACCCTAAGTTTAATTTATCAATATGTTTATCAATCTTGGCTACTTAATAACTCATCATGATAATAGCGATGAATGCAATAGTAATGATAAGAAAACTACAGACTATCATGAACCATTAATACCATAGGATGTGAATAGCAAATTATTACTTCATAGGTTTTATCTATAACTGAGATCCTCGGAACCCTCGCATAAACTCGGCAAATAAATTGGTAGCCACTAGAATGATTGTTACACGCATATCTGGGACATTTCCGGAATAACTCAGCCCCGACTAAAGACGGCTCGAAAGCAGCTCAGAGCATGAGGCGGTGTTGATAAGAAGAATGTGGCAGTTCCCTAAGACGGCCGAATGACAGCTCAGAGCAAAGGGTCACTACCACAGAAAGAAATTCAACAGTTGCTCATGATGGCTGAAAAGCAACTGAGAACACGAGCTAACTTCTAACAAGAGAAGTATAAAGTTGGCATCCACACCGGACGACCGAAAAACAGCTCCGACTCAGGCATGGTGCCACTATTAAAGAAAATGCGAGGAAGGGTTCGTCGGCAATCTCACACATTACGTTGGTTAATCACGAACCTCGCAAATTAACTATGCAAGAGCATTTCAGAGCAAAGTGTGAGGGCATATGTTACATGAAAAGTACTCCAAGAGAATGTACTACTACTGTCTCCGTTGCATGCAAACACACAGTAACAGTGTTACAGGGTAAACACACAGGGTGCAAGCAGAGCTATCACGCATATTCGGAGCTTATGATAAGAGGTTGGCTTGCCTGGGGGGGGTCGACGATTACATCGTGAAGAAGCGCACTACGACACCGAGAATATTTACCGGAGAGGGTTCTCTCTCGAAGGGCTCGGTCGAAGGGCAGGGGCAAAACAGTCATTTATACTGTAAAAACGTATCATGAAAATAATATAGTCGAGACGGGCTCGACGATACGAAGACGTGGGCGCTGGTTTTACCTCAATCAGAGCCAGGAGCGCAAAGTTATGGTTGTTTGTTGTTTAGGCAGAAAAACGAATAAAAACGTGTTCATTTCGGCCTAAACCAGCGAACGTCCACAACTTAGATAGTTTGGTCGCCGGGTTTTAAAATAGAAAGCGCATTTCCGAGAATACGTTTTCGGTAAACCGAAAGCGCCCTTCATGGAAACGCGCGGGCCCGGGGGGTTGACCTTCTCTCTCTTACACGTGGGGACCACCTTATCCACTCCCTCCCTCTCTCTTACACGCAGGGCCTACCCTTTCTTCTCTCTCTCCTCCCTGGCTCCTTCTTCTTGCTTGCACTGCCAAGTAGAGGGGGCTGAGCCGCCAGTGCAGCCGGTGACTTGAGGCCGCGGGAGGGCCGGCCGGCGGGAGCAGGAGCTCCGCCAGCCCACGCCGCGCTCGCAGGTGGTCGAGGGGAAGCCCGGGCTAGCCTACAGCCACGTTGTCATGGCCGGGGCGCCATGGCCGAAGGTATCCTTGCGGAGGAGCACCTGCAGGGTCTGCTGTTGGAGAGGAAAGCAGCGGAGCCATCGCCAGGGCTAGGAGGTGCCCTGACCGAGGAGAGGGGAAAGGGGGAGCGCTCTGGTGTGGACATTTCCATGGGGTCCGATGGGGATCTCGACTATTGAGAGACGAGAGAGCTCCAGGAGCTCGATTAGTAGGGGGGCTAGGGCTGCTGGTGCTCGAGAGCTCGGGGAGGGGCTTGGGCACCCTTAAATAACCTCAGGAGTGAGCCCTCAGAGGAAAACGCCAGGATAGCAAAGGAACATCATGATGCGCAGATGAAAAAGAAGGAACCCGAGCCCCGCCCGGAATACACCGAGAAGCAAATAGCATTTGCAAAATACTTCACGACCCTTCCATCACAGTATGACTTACACCATAAGCCTGATGACTATACACGCACATTGCAGAAGGAAGTGAAAAAGAGCAGATCACGTGCAAGTGCAAGTGGGAGCAAATCAAGTTCAACTACAAGCAAGAAAAAATCAAACGTTCCTCAACTTGGACAACAGGCCAAACAGTCGATCCCACCCCTCAAGGTGTTAACCGAGAAAGTTCCCCCTCCGGTGCAGGGGCTAGCTTTTGAAAGAGCAAAGGAGTTGGCGGCTGCATGTGGTGTCTCGGTTGAAGATTTGCTGGCTTCCCAAGACGACAGGATACCCAAGGCTGTGGTAGCCCCTAAGCCACAGTTTGTCATGGGTGAGCCTTTGGTCAGCAAAGATGATCTCCCAACAAATATGCATTACTTGCATCAATGGTACTTAAGTGAATCAAAGAATGGGAGAACGATGATCGTGCTGAGTGTCCCATAGGAGTACTACGGCCGCCCCGAACAAATCCATATCGACTTTGATGAACTCTTCCAGATGTACAATGGTGACGCCCTCGACAAATCGCTTATGAGTTGCTATTGTGTGTAAGTTTTTCAATTCATTGTCTACATATAACTTGTTTAATTATTTCAATTCATTGTCTATATATAACTTGTACTCTATTATGCAGAATGAAGATTCTGGATTGTAAAAGTAAGAGCATCCTAAATATTGGGTTTATTGACCCAGATAAAATACATATAGCGACGCTAACTAATTATCCCAAGGAGACGGAGGAAAACCTTCTAAGGTTTCTAACAGATCAAAATTTCTGTGACCACATACTGTGTCCATACAACTTCAGGTGAGGGTCTTTACTCTGTTGTGTCCATTCACTTATAAGTGTAATTGATAAGTTACTCACACACACACACACACACATATATATATACATGTGCAGCTTCCATTGGATTCTGTTGGACATTCAAATTCATAAGGGAAGAGTCGATGCCTTCGACCCATTATCGAGACCCTTGAAACAGTTCCAAAGGTTGCAGGACATGCTCCAAGGGTAATTTCAATCATTCTTGCGCTCTATCGGTCTCTTCCGATGATTTTCTGATATATCAATTAATGAAAAACTTAGCACATCATTATCCTTGTCGGGCAGGGTTTGGAAGCGGTTCAAGTGCATGACTCCCGGTATCGAGCATGAGAAGCTGACCTTTAGAGCGGCTCAGGTAAGTAGTAGTGTGATATACTTCTATTTTCAATACATTTATGATGCTAGATTATTATTTTGATTATATATATCCTATTCTCGTAAAGTGCAACCAGCAGCCACGGGGAACGCATCTATGCGGATACTATGTTTGCGAGACCATTCGCACGTTTACCTCTGAGCACAAGGATCACAGATTCGACGTAAGCAATGAACATTCACACCTCTATTTTTACCCGTCATTCTTTGTTATCATGATTGATATTCATATTCATCTCCTCTTCTTATATAGGACACGGCCATGATGATGAAGGTCCTACCAGAGCAACGCGCGATTGCTGTTGCAGAGGAGCTTGCGACCTTTCTCAGGATGGAAGCTATAGATGACAAAGCACGATTTAGTGTAGCTAGGGGCCATTACTGATGTTCGTCCATGTAATCGAATAGACGGGCTCTAGTCCCGATAATTCAGATCTCCATATAATTGTATATATATGCTCGCTTGTAAGATAAGTTAACCTTATATATATATATATGCATAATTATTTCTATTTAAATTATATGAAAACTTATTCCTGAACACCAAACGAGGCATCACGTTAATCTCCCGAACACCTAAACCCTAAAACCCAAAAATAATTTCATTAAAAAAAACCCCAAAATAAGCAAAATCTGAAACTCTTTAGTCCCGGACCGTGTAACGAGCCGGGACTAAAGGTCCTGCCCCTGGGGTGCTACGAGGCGCCCACGTGGAGCACCTTTAGACCCGGCTTGTAATAGGGCCGGGACTAAAGGTTAGGCCTTTAGTCCCGCCCCTTTAGTCCCGGTTGGTGAACCGGGATGAAAGCCCCTTACGGGCCGGGGCTAAAGGCCCCGTCCCCACTAGTGCTTGCGCGCGGATGACTTCCTTATTTCAGCTATATGCTGAGGGATAGTTGAGAGTCGCTTCCAGATGTCTGTGTTGTACTTTACTGGGTCTTTATCACCCCAGACAACCTTTATAGTCAGCAAGCCGCCAACATAAAGTTGCTTCATCAGAGTGTATATGGCCTTCAGCTTCAAAACTGAATCATCTTGAAGGTTGGCGGATCGAGGGCCTATAAAGGAACAAGGTATATATATATATAAGTCACCGAGCACCTCGTGTCCTTTGTCATACTGATAACAGGTTTTATGAAGGACTCACCAAAATAGCGTTGGTCATCTTGGAGATATGGTGAGTCAGGCAAGACAATTCTGATGTAGCCTCTGCAAGTTGACCCTCGGCTTTCTCTGTTCGTTTTTCAAGGGCGGCTTCTTCCGCCGCGGTTGACTACTTATACTTCAGATATTCAGTTGTGACCTGTCCAAGATCTGCCGTTGTGGCCTGGAGTTTTTCTTCTAGGATGGCCCTGGTGTCTTGTTGGCATCCCAGGCTTTTTTGCATCTCGTTGAGGGATACGTCAGTTTGCCTAATCATCTCCTACAAAATCAAACAGGAAAGATCAGTGACCTTAATATTATGGGGTTGTGTTGAAACGTGGACATACAAGTCTCAAGCATATTGCAAGCAATACACTTGACACTTGGGGGCTAATGTACTTGTTTTTCTAACAGGGAAGATAAGTTTTTCGTTTCTATTAAGCAAGACTCAGCTCATCTTGAAGAAGATGACCCGGCCCTTGGGGCTACAAGTTGAAGCTTTTCAAAGACTACTAAGTAAGACCCGACTCATCTTCAAGAAGATGACCCGGCCCTTGGGGGCTACAGGTTAAAGCTCTCCATAGATTATTAAGTCAGACCTGGCTCATCTTCAAGAAGATGACCTGGCCCTTGGGGGCTACAGGTTGAAGCTTTCCATAAGTTATTCAACAAGACCCGGCTCATCTTCAACAAGATGACCCGGCCCTTAGGGGCTACAGGTTGAAGCTTTCCACAAGTTACTCAACAAGACCCGTCTCATCTTCAACAAGATGACCCGGCCCTTGGGTGCTAAAGGAGGATATATAAGACAGTTTGATCCGTAAATACCTCATATCTTCTCTTCATCATATTTACTAAGCCGGCTTCAAAATCCGGCTCGACGTGAGGCGGTTCAAATATCTTGTGAAGCTCTTCGAAGTTCAACTTCTTGATGTTTGGAAGGTCATGTATAGATTTTCCTGCCGTCATCTTGGTGGAGACGTCCCCGGCAGTGTGCTTTGCCAACACATTGCGGACATGGGGTTGTATGACTCGTCCCAGTGATAGCGACATCACCATCTTTCGGTAAAGCGCCTTTAGTTGACTTCATGGGACTTGGCGGCTTGAGTTTCTCCTTGTGACTCGGGTTCACCGCCTTACTATCAGTTCTGGATGGAGTAACTTGGGCATCAGGGATTATTATGTTGGGAAAATATAGTACCAATGTTGGACCTTTCCAGACGAGTTTTATCCCAAAACGAGAATCTAGGGGGTCCCCATAACAACCCCAAGCATGTTAGGAGTGCTCATTTATGGAACTTAACACCGATAGCCGAAACTAAGGCGACAAAGGTGGAACAAAACACCAGGCTAGAAGGCCAAGCCTTCCACCTTTTACCAAGTATATAGGTGCATTAAAGTAATTTAGCAATAATATGGTGATATAACAAGGAACCCATGTTATCACATGGAAGCAACTGCACCTACAACTAGCAACACTATCAAAGGCTGAGCAAGCGGTAACATAGCCAAACAGTGGTTTGCTGGGTTGTGGAAAAGGTTAGAGGTTTTCATGGCAATGACGGGAGGCTGATATTTAACATGTGGTAGGCAGTGAGACATAGCGAAAGAAATGAAACAACTAGCATGGCAAAGTGTGTGGTATAATCACCTTACCAAGATGTTACATGATCGTGGGTTTGAAGTTGGGAAATTTGACCCCACTCTTTTTACCAATAAGTTCAAAGGGAGTTCGTTCATATGCCAACTATATGTTGATGATATTATGTTTGGTTCTCCTAATAGAGCTTTTAATGAAGAATTTGCCACACTAATGACTAAAGAGTTTGAGATGTCTATGATGGGAAATTTGAAGTTTTTCCTTGGATTCGAAGTCAAGCAACGGATTCAAGGAACCTTCATCAATCCAGCAAATATACTCAAGACATGCTCAAAAGGTTCAATATGGATGATCTCAAACCAACAAAGGCCAAAACTCCCATGCCTCTCAACTACCATTTTGACCTCTATCCCAATGGTAAAGCTCTCGATCAAATGGTATATCGCTCTATGATCGGCTCTCTGCTTTACATTTGTGCATCTAGACCGGATATAATTTTGAGTGTGGGAATTTGTGCACGATTTCAATCCGCACCTAAGGAAATCCACTATGTGGCGGTCAAGCGATTTGGCTCATACCCCAAACGTTGGCTTATGGTATCACAAAGGTGCTTGATTTGATCTCATAGGATATTCGGACTCGGATTGGGCGAGAGACCGTGTGGAGAGGAAGTCAACTTCTGGAGGTTGCCAATTCCTTGGTCGCTCTCTCGTAAGTTGGTCTTCCAAGAAACAAAGTTGTGTTTCTCTCTCGTCCATCGAGGCTGAATATGTAGTTGCTGGAAGTTGATGTGCTCAGTTGCTTTGGATGAGACAAACTTTAAAGGATCATGGTGTCACATGTGACAAAGTGCCTCTTTATTGTGATAATGTAAATGCTATATCAATCTCCAATAACCCGGTTCAACATTGCAAGACAAAGCAGATCAGTATTCGTCATCACTTCATCCAGGATCACATCAAGCCTAGGGAGGTTGATCTCATTTACCTCAACACTAACGATTAGCTTGCAGATATTTTCACAAAGGCTTTGAATGAAGCAAGATTTTGCAAGTTAAGGCATGAGCTAAATATCATTGATTTGAGCAATCTGGATTGAAATTACGCACATCCCACCACTCTCATCATTCTAATCTGTTTAGATGTAGGCATGAATTGTTGGGCAGTGTCGTTTTCTCAATGAACTATCCCTCCTCCTATTATGCATAAAACAATCAAATCTTCCACATTCGCCATTTTTGATGGTAATTGTGTGTCACACACGAGCTTTGGTCATGGACCCAAGGTTAAAATCTTCACGGTGCCATAGAAATCGACTCAAACATAGGTGGCCTCGGCCACCACCCCCTCCTAGTTAGGTATTTCCCTTTGATGTTTCTCAAAAAGTGTCTTTTTGGTCCTTATTTGCTCTTCTAGTTTGCTTAAGACCTAGGTGTGGGTATCATTCACGATGTTTATTTTTGCATTTCTTCTTGTTCACCATGGAGCTTACCCCACCATACTCATGTGCCTTGTCTCTATCCCAAGCTCTCCTCATCTTGAAACCCCTCTCATCCAATTGTACGCTTAGAAATCTTGGTGGTGGTGGCTGTGGCCAGGCGGTACAACCAGTGGGCCATGTGGTTCAACCACTAACCACCATGTTGTCCCACCCCAACAAAACAACCGGGGTGTTACGCGGTTCAACCGCTAATTACACTGTCATGTTCTAGGCCTGGTACAACCGCTCAGCACAGCGGTACAACCAGACACGTCAACGGGTACCTAAAGGGAGGGTCGGGCCGAAGGGGTACTCAGTTTCCCCTTTCGTGCCCGACTCCCCCTTTGGTGCCCTAGCCGTCGGCCGCCATCACCACCGCACTGGAGTGCCTTCGGCACCCAAGATCTGCGGTCTCCTCTCGGATTTCCTCCGTGGAGGCCCTTCCCCCCTGATCTCCTCCCATGGATGCTGGTAATGTCGTCTTCTCCTCTTGTTCTTGGATTCTTTCCTTCGAATCCTCCTCTGTTAGGGCATTGCTCGGATCCCACGTTTTCTAGTCAAAACTATTGGAGGGATGAGATCCTATATGAACTTCCCATTAGTTGTGATGAGTAGAAACTAGAATTAGTGGTGTTGTTGGGGAACATCGCATGGGAAACAAAAAAATTCCTACGCGCACGAAGACCTATCATGGTGATGTCCATCTACGAGAGGGGATTTCTGATCTACGTACCCTTGTAGATCGCACAGCAGGAAGCGTTAAGAAACGCGGTTGATGTAGTGGAACGTCCTCACATCCCACGATCCGCCCCGCGAACCGTCCCGCGATCCGTCCCACGATCCGCTCCGATCTAGTGCTGAATGGACGACACCTCCGCGTTCATGACACGTACAACTCGACGATGATCTCGGCCTTCTTGATCCAGCAAGAGAGACGGAGAGGTAGATGAGTTCTCCGGCAGCGTGACGGCACTCCGGAGGTTGGTGGTGATCTATCTCAGCAAGGCTCCGCCCGAGCTCCGCAGAAATACGATCTAGAGGAAAAACCGTGGAGGTATGTGGTCGGGCTGCCGTGGCAAAGTTGTCTCAAATCAGCCCTAATACCTCAGTATATATAGGAGGGAGGGGGAGGACCTTTCCTTGAGGCTCAAGAGAGCCCCAAGGGGTCGGCGGAAGCAAGGGGGGTAGCCATCCCCTTCCAATCCTAGTCCAACTAGGATTGGAAGGTGGAATCCTTCTCCACTTTCCCACTGCCCCTTTTTTTCTTTTTGTATTTGATTTCTTTATCTCCTGTGCAAGGGCCCGCTTGGGCTTGCCCACCAGCCCACTAAGGGTTGGTGTGCCCCCACAAAACCTTTGGGCTTCTTCCCGGGTGGGCTGGCCCCTCCCGGTAGAACTCCGGAACCCATTCGTCATTCCCGGTACATTCCCGGTAATGCCCGAAAACCTTCCGGTAACCAAATGAGACAAACCAATATATCAATATTTGTCTCCGGACCATTTCGGAAACCCTCGTGACATCCGTGATCCCATTCGAGACTCCGAACAACATTCGGTAACCAACCATATAACTCAAATACGCATAAAACATCGTCGAACCTTAAGTGTGCAGACCCTACGGGTTCAAAAACTATGTAGACATGACCCGAGAGACTCCTCGGTCAATATCCAATAGCGGGACCTGGATGCCCATATTGGATCCTACATATTCTCCGAAGATCTTATCGGTTGAACCTCGGTGCCAAGGATACATATAATCCCGTATGTCATTCCCTTTGTCCTTCGGTATGTTACTTGCCCGAGATTCGATCGTCGGTATCCGCATACCTATTTCAATCTCGTTTAGCATTAAGTCTCTTTACTCATTCCATAATACAAGATCCCGTGACATACACGAAGTCACATTGCTTGCAAGGCTTGTGTGTGATGTTGTATTACCGAGTGGGGCCCGAGATACCTCTCCGTCACATGGAGTGACAAATCCCAGTCTTGATCCATACTAACTAAACGGACACCTTCGGAGATACCTGTAGAGCATCTTTATAGTCACCCAGTTACGTTGTGACATTTGATACACACAAGGAATTCCTCCAGTGCTAGTGAGTTATATGATCTCATGGTCATAGGAATAAATACTTGACATGCAGAAAAACAGTAGCAACAAAATGACACGATCAACATGCTACGTTCATTAGTTTGGGTCTAGTCCATCACATGATTCTCCTAATGATGTGATCCCGTTATCAAGCGACAACACTTGCCTATGATCAGGAAACCTTGACCATCTTTGATCAACGAGCTAGTCAACTAGAGGCTTACTAGGGACAGTGTTTTGTCTATGTATCCACACATGTATTGTGTTTCCAATCAATACAATTATAGCATGGATAATAAATGATTATCATGAACAAAGAAATATAATAATAACTAAATTATTATTGTCTCTAGGGCATATTTCCAACAGTCTCCCACTTGCACTAGAGTCAATAATCTAGTTCACATCACCATGTGATTTCAATGAATCCAACACCCATATAGTTCTGGGGTCTCGTCACGTCTTGCTCGTGAGAGAGGTTTTAGTCAACGGTTCTGAAACTTTTAGATCTGTGTGTTCTTTACAAATCTTTATGTCATCTTATAGATACTTCTACTACGTGCTATTCGGAAATACTCCAAATATCTACTCTACTATACGAATCCGTTTCACTACTCGTAGTTATTCGAATTAGTGTCAAAGCTTGCATCGACGTAACCCTTTACGATGAACTCTTTAACCACCTCCATAATCGAGAAAAATTCCTTAGTACATTAGTTACTAAGGACAACTTTGAACGCTGCTAGTGATTCAATCATGGATCACTCTCTGTACCTCTCAGCAGACTTGAGGCAAGGCACACATCACGTGCGGTACTCAGCATGGCATACTTTAGAGTCTACGGCTAAGGCATAGAATACGACCTTCGTCTATTCTCTTTATTCTGCCGTGGTCGGGTTTTGAGTCTTACTCAAATTCACACCTTACAACACAGCCAAGAACTCCTTCTTTGCTGATCTATTTTGAACTCCTTCAAAAACATGTCAAGGAATGCATCTTGTTGAAACTTCTATTAAGTGTTCCGATCTATCTCCATATATCTTGATGCTCAACGTTCAAGTAGTGCAATCCAAGTATTCCTTTGACAAACTCCTTTCAAACAACCTTTTATGCTTCACAAAAATTCTACATTACTTCAAATCAACAATATGTCAACCACATATACTTATCAGAAATTCTATAGTGCTCCCACTCACTTCTTTGTAAATACAAGTTTCTCATAAACCTTGTATAAACCCAAAAGCTTCGATCAACTCATCAAAGCATATATTCCAACACCGAGATGCTTGCATCAGTCCATAAAAGGATCGCTGGAGCTTGCATACTTGTTAGCATCCTTAGGATCGACAAAACCTTCTGATTGTATCACATACAATCTTTCCTCAAGGAAACCGTCGAGGAAACAATGTTTTGTGTTCCTATGTGCAATATTTCACAAATAATGTAGCAACTACTAACATAATTCCAATAGACTTTTAGCATCGCTACGAGTGAGAAAGTCACATCATAGTCAACTCTTTGATTTTGTTGAAAACATCTTTGCGACAAGTCGAGCTTTTCTTAATAGTGACTTATCACCATCATCGTCTGTTTTCCTTTTAAAGATCCATCTTTACTTAATAGTCTTACTACCATCAAGTAGTTCTTCCAAAGTCTATACTTTGTTCTCACATATGGATTCTCTCGGATTTCATGGCCTCCAGCCATTTGTGGGAATCCGAGCCCACCATCGCTTCTTCATAGCTTGTAGGCTCATTGTTGTTCAACAACATGACCTCTAAGACAGGGTTACTGTACCACTCTGCAGCAGTATGCAACCTTGTCGACCTACGAGGTTTGTAGTAACTTGATCCGAAGCTCGATGATCACCATCACGAGTTTCCACTTCAATTGGTGTAGGTGCCACAGGAACATCTTCATGCGCCCTGCTACACACTAGTTGAAGTGATGGTTCACTAAGCTCATCAAGTTCCACCACCCTCCCACTCAATTCTTTTGAGAGAAACCTTTCCTCAAGAAAGGACCCGTTTATAGAAACAAACATTTTTCTTCCGGATCTGAAATAGGAGATGTATCCAACTGTTTTGGATATCCTATGAAGATGCATTTATCCGCTTTGGGTTTGAGCTTATCAGACTGAAACCTTTTCACATAAGCATCGTAGCCCCAAACTTTCAAGAAACGACAACTTAGATTTCTCTAAACCTCAGTCTATACTGTGTCATCTCAATGGAATTACGCGGTGCCCTATTTAATGTGAATGCGGTTGTCTCTAATGCATAACCCATAAATGATAGTGGTAATTCGATAAGAGACATCACAGTATGCACCATATCAAATAGGTCGCGGCTATGACACCATCAAACCATGGTGTTCTTGGTGGCATGAATTGCGAAACAACTTCCACATTGTCTTAACTGTGTACCAAAACTTGCAACTCAGATATTCATATCTATGATCATATCATAGATAGTTTATCCTCTTGTTACGATGAACTTCACTCTGAAACAGAATTGAACTTTTTGAATATCTCAGACTTGTGATTCATTAAGTAAATACTCCTATATCTACTCAAACCGTCATTGAAGTAAGAACATAATGATATCCACTGCGTGCCTCAGCACCCATTGGACTGCATACATCAAAATGTATTACTTCCAACAAGTTACTATCTTATTTCATCTCAATGAAAACAAGGCCTTGCTCATGTGGTATGATTTGCATGTCACAAGTGATTCAAAATCAAGTGAGTATAAAGATCCATCAGCATGGAGCCTCTTCATGCAATTTATACCAACATGACTCAAGCGGCAGTGCCACAAGTTAGTGGTACTATCATCATTACCTTGTATCTTTTGGCACAAATATCATGAACATGTGTAACACTACGATCGAGATTCAATAAACCATTGAAGGTGATTATTCAAGCAAATAGAGTAACTATTATTATCTTTAAATGAATAATCGTATTGCAATAAACACGATCCAATCATGTTCATGCTTAACGCAAGCACCAAATAATAATTATTTAGGTTCAACACCAATCCCGATGGTAGAGGGAGCGTGCGACGTTTGATCATATCAACCTTGGAAACACTTCCAACACGTATCGTCACCTCGCCTTTAGCCAGTCTTCGTTTATTCCGTAGCTTTCATTTTGTGTTACTAACTATTCAGCAACCGAACCGGTATCCAATACCCTCTTGCTACTAGGAGTACTAGTAAAGTACACATCAACATCATGTATATCAAATATACTTTTGTCGACTTTGCCAGCCTTCTTATCTACCAAGCATCTAGGGTACCTCCGCCTCAGTGACCGTTCCCCTCATAACAGAAGCACTTAGTCTCCGGTTTGGTTTTAATCTTGGGTCTCTTCATTAGTGCAACAATTGTTTTGCCGTTTCACGAAGTATCCCTTCTAGCCCTTGCCTTTCTTAAAACTTAGTGATTTTACTAACCATCAACTATTGATGCTCCTTCTTGATTTCTACTTTCGCAGCGCCAAAACATCGTGAATCGCTCAAGGATCATTGTATCCATCCTTGATATGTTATAGTTCATCACTAAGCTCTCACAGCTCAGTGGAAGTGATTTTGGAGAACCATCACTATCTCATCTGGAAGATTAACTCCCACTTGGTTCAAGCAATTGTCGTACTCAAACAATCTGAGCACACGCTCAACGATTGAGTTTTTCTCCTTTACTTCATGGACAAAGAATCTTGTCGGAGGTCTCATACCTCTTAACAAATACACAAGCATGAAATCAAAATTTCATCTCTTTAGAACATCTCATATGTTCTGCGACGTTTCAAAACGTCTTCGGCGCCTTGCTTCTCAGCCATTAAGTATTTTGCACTGAACTATCGCGTAGTCATCAGAAACGTGTATGTCGGATGTTCACAACATCCACCGACGACGCTCGAGGTTCAGCACACCGAGTGGTGCATTAAGGACACCAGCCTTCTGCGCAGCAACGAGGACAATCCTCAGTTTTATAGACTCAGTCCGCAAAGTTTGCTACTATCAACTTTCAACTAAATTTTCTCTAGGAACATTTAAAACAGCAGAGCTATAGCGCAAGCTACATCGTAATTCGCCAAGACTATTAGACTATGTTCATGATAATTAGTTCAATTAATCATATTACTTAAGAACTCCCACTCAAAAAGTACATCTCTCTAGTCATTTGAGTGGTACATGATCCAAATCCACTATCTCAAGTCCGATCATCACGTGAGTCGAGAATAGTTTCAGTGGTAAGAATCTCTATGCTAATCATATCAACTATACGATTCATGCTCGACCTTTCGGTCTCATGTGTTTCGAGGCCATGTCTGCACATTCTTGGCTCGTCAAGCTTAACCCGAGTGTTCCGCGTGTGCAACTGTTTTGCACCCGTTGTATGTGAACGTTGAGTCTATCACACCCGATCATCACGTGGTGTCTCGAAACGACGAACTGTCGCTACGGTGCACAGTCGGGAGGACACAATTTCGTCTTGAAATTTTAGTGAGAGATCACCTCATAATGCTACCATCGTTCTAAGCAAGATAAGGTGCATAAAGGATTAACATCACATGCAATTCATCAGTGACATGATATGGCCATCATCAAGTGCTCCTTGATCTCCATCACCAAAGCACCGGTATGATCTTCTTGTCACCGGCACCACACCATGATCCCCATCATCATGATCTCCATCATCGTACCGCCATCGAGGTTGTCGTGTATGCTATGCTATTGCTACTAAAGCTACGTCCTAGCAATATACTAAATGCATCTGCAAACACAAATGTTAGTTTAGAGACAACCCTATGGCTCCTGCCGGTTGCCGTAGCATCGACGTGCAAGTCGATATTAACTATTACAACATGATCATCTCATACATCCAATATATCACATCACGTCGTTGGCCATATCACATCACAAGCATACCCTGCAAAAACAAGTTAGACGTCCTCTAATTATTGTTGCATGTTTTACGTGGTTGCCATGGGTATCTAGTAGAATCACATCTTACTTACGCAAACACCACAACGGAGATGTACGAATTGCTATTTAACCTCTCTCCAAGGACCTCCTTGGTCAAATCCGATTCAACTAAAGTTGGAGAAACCGACACTCGCCAGTCATCTTTGAGCAACGGGGTTGCTCGTAGCAATGAAACCAGTCTCTCGTAAGCGTATGAGTAATGTCTGTCCGAGCCGCTTCAATCCAACAATACCGCGCAATCAAGAAAAGAATGAGGAGGGGAGCAAATCACACATCACCGCCCACAAAAACGTTTGTGGTCTACTCGACATGACATATACATATGAACCTAGCTCATGATGCCACTGTTGGGGAACGCGCACGAAGACCTATCATGGTGATGTCCATCTACGAGAGGGGATTTCCGATCTACGTACCCTTGTAGATCGCACAGCATGAAGCGTTAAGAAACGCGGTTGATGTAGTGGAACATCCTCACGTCCCTTGACCCTCCCCGCGAACCATCCCGCGAACCGTCCCGCGATCCGTCCCACGATCTACTCTCATCTAGTGCCGAACGGACGGCACCTCCGCGTTCATCACACGTACAGCTCGACGATGATCTCGGCCTTCTTGATCCATCAAGAGAGACGGAGAGGTAGATGAGTTCTCCGGCAGCATGACGGCGCTCTGGAGGTTGGTGGTGATCTATCTCAGCAGGGCTCCGCCCGAGCTCCGCAGAAATACGATCTAGAGGAAAAACCGTGGAGGTATGTGGTCGGGCTGTCCTGGCAAAGTTGTCTAAAATCAGCCCTAATACCTCAGTATATATAGGAGGGAGGGGGAGGACCTTGCCTTGAGGCTCAAGAGAGCCCCAAGGGGTCGGCCGAAGAAAGGGGGGAAGTCCTCCCCTTCCAATCCTAGTCCAACTAGGATTGGAAGGTGGAGTCCTTCTTCACTTTCCCACTTCCCCTTTTTTTCTTTTTCTCTTTGATTTCTTTATCTCCTGTGCAAGGGCCCTCTTGGGCTTTCCCACCAGCCCACTAAGGGCTGGTGTGCCCCCACAAAACCTTTGGGCTTCTTCCCGGGTGGGCTGGCCCCTCCCGGTAGAACTCCGGAACCCATTCGTCATTCCTGGTACATTCCCGGTAATGCCCGAAAACCTTCTGGTAACCAAATGAGACAAACCTATATGTCATTCTTCGTCTACGGACCATTCCGGAAACCCTCGTGACGTCCATGATCCCATCCGGGACTCCGAACAACATTCTTAACCAACCATATAACTCAAATACGCATAAAACATCGTCGAACCTTAAGTGTGCAGACCCTGCGTGTTCGAGAACTTTGTAGACATGACCCGAGAGACTCCTAGGTCAATATCCAATAGCGGGACCTGGATGCCCATATTGGATCCTACATATTCTCCGAAGATCTTATCGGTTGAACCTCAGTGCCAAGGATTCATATAATCCTGTATGTCATTCCCTTTGTCCTTCGGTATGTTACTTGCCCGAGATTCGATCGTCGGTATCCGCATACCTATTTCAATCTCGTTTACCGGCAAGTCTCTTAACTCGTTCCGTCATACAAGATCAATTGACATACATTAAGTCACATTGCTTGCAAGGCTTGTGTGTGATGTTGTATTACCGAGTGGGCCCCGAGATACCTCTCCGTCACACGGAGTGACAAATCCCAGTCTTGATCCATACTAACTCAACGGACACCTTCGGAGATACCTGTAGAGCATCTTTATAGTCACCCAGTTACGTTGTGACGTTTGATACACACAAGGCATTCCTCCAGTGCTAGTGAGTTATATGATCTCATGGTCATAGGAATAAATACCTGACACGCAGAAAAACAGTAGCAACAAAATGACACGATCAACATGCTACCTTCATTAGTTTGGGTCTAGTCCATCACATGATTCTCCTAATGATGTGATCCCGTTATCAAGCGACAACACTTGCCTATGATCAGGAAACCTTGACCATCTTTGATCAACGAGCTAGTCAACTAGAGGCTTACTAGGGACAGTGTTTTGTCTATGTATCCACACATGTATTTTGTTTCCAATCAATTCAATTATAGCATGGATAATAAACGATTATCATGAACAAAGAAATATAATAATAACAAATTTATTATTGTCTCTAGGGAATATTTCCAACAGGTGTATGTATTAATTCCGGATGCACCCCCCCCCCCAACAACGATACAACCGCTTGAACCTGCGGTACAACCGCTCGGGTGACCGGTTCAATAGGATTGTCTGATTCCTGCCCCATTGATAATTGGTTCTCTTCACACCTAATTTGTTCCTACTTTTGCGTCCAATCCTCTCATCTTTTCTGGGTTTCTTTTGTGTGCTCCTCTTGTGTGTGTATGCAGGTGTCTCTTGCTCTCGTTCTGTGCCTTAGAAGAACTCCAAGAAACGAGCTCGCAGGTGTAGGCTCGTTGATGACTCTGAGCAACAGGAAGTTGTGATTCCTACCAAGACAACTCGCCGTGAGAAGTCCTTGGCCAAGCAAAAAGTTGTCAAGCCAGTGCACTCCTGGAAGCAAGCTGATTGAGAATGGGTTAGTTTTCAAAATCCTTATGTGATCCCCGTTGCTCCCACGTTGACCACCCCTCAGTTCCGGAATTAGTCACAAATACGGATGGTGCATGAGCTCTATGACCTTCACAAAAACAAGTTTGTCAAGCAATGGACAATTGACATTGAGCACTAGAAGAACAACATGGATTACTTTGGAGAGGCATTTGCACTATGTGAATACTTTGACTTGATCAAGCTCATGACTATCAATTGTCCCTTTGATGTGCAGCTCATTCACCAGTCCTATGCCACTGTTCACTTTGCCACTGATGAAGCCCGTACCCTTACCTTCATGTATCGTGATGAACTTTTCAAGGTCCTGTGACGTGCCTTTTGCAATGCACTTGGTTATGATGATACTGGCCTCACTGGGAATGGCGGCATCTGTCCTCATGATCGGATACTTCTATGGATAAAGTGAAGTTAGCCCCCTTGTACATTCCCGAGCATGGGATTCCTCGAACCTCTAAGGACCTGCAGTAGGTCTATGATATTTTGCACCGTGTTTTACGGAATGTTCTTCTGCCCAAGGTGGGAAATCAAGATGAGATGTATGGATATTTTGTTGATCTGCTTGTTGCCATGAAGACTGATGCTGGCTCCGGGGCTACATTTGATTCTTCCAACTGGTTGTGGGATGAGACGTACTCCATTGTCTTCTTCAGAAAGGTACCCAACTATACTCCTTTCCTCGTGTGTTTCATCAACTCTGTGTGGGAAGTTCATAGGGCTGGCGAGCCTCTCTCTTCTCCCAACAACCTCATTGAGCATGAGTTCAAGCAACTCCGGAAGAAGAAGCATCTTGCACCTTGCTTCCCCACTGCCGACCCTGAGGATGCTTTTTCCAATGACAGTGATTTTGAGCTTCCTGCAGGAGCCAAGCCATCTTGAGTCTCCAAGCTCTCCGACAAATTAAAGAAGACCTTCTGCCTCCAGACTCATGTTCACAACAAGCTATATGAATCCCATGTCAACGAGAAACTTGCCAAACACAGACAGATTCATATTATGCGGGCTCTCTAGCTTGAGGCTGCTAGTGGTTCTGAGAAGACCATCACCCCTGAGGAGCAGTGGATCTATGAACATAGCACTTGGACTGATGATGAGATTTTGGGTCAGCCTACTGCCTCCTCTACTGTTGCTGCTAATGATGAGGATGATGGTGATGATGGTGATGGTGATGATGAGTGTGCTAGTGGTGATTCTGAGGAGTCTCGCGGATCTGACGAGCTCCACTTAGCACTGGGGCTTTAGCATCGCTCTTTTCCTTTTTAGTGTCTTGATGCCAAAGGGGGCGAGAGTTACATTATGACGGGATTTGCATGGGGGCTTTGGTTGGTAGTCTTTGTGTCTTTCGTTTTGCTTCCCAGTTGAACTCTTATTTGCTTGTTAGTCGGTCATGAACCTATCCTGTGTGAAGACTATTTGAGTTTTGGTAGAGACTGAGTTTATTCTTACCCTTGTCATTAAGCTCTACTTATTATCTCGTACAATCGCTCCTTAATGCTATTCCCTCTATGTACCCATTGGTTGGTCTCTAAATTCAAGGGGGAGCTCCAATTCCTGTACTTATCTCATCTGTGGCACATAGCGAGGGGAGCTCCGCTTTTATTTTAGAGACCATCAATGCAAATCTTGTTGTTGTCATCATCCACCAAAAGGGGGAGACTGTAAGGGCATTATCCTACCTTAAGTGTTTTGGTGATGATGACACCTCACTATGTTATCTAACCGGGTGTCAAGTTGTTCAGGTATCATGTGTGAGACACAAGACGGATATGTATTCTCTCAAAACAGAGAAGATCGAAGACGGTGTTCTTTGCGTGTTTATTCTCTTTGGTCATGGGGATCTCGTACTATTAAGAGGGAATCCACATTGGAAGTTATTGAGTGAATCAATTCTCTCTCACATTCTTATGCACTCAACTCATTCCATCGCATCAAAGAGAGAGAGGTCCCTCTTTTCTTCCTTGTCTATCGGTTGTACCGCTGCCCCACGCGGTTGTACCACCCACACCCTAGATGGTTGAACCGGCCCAGCATCGGGCCTCAACCAGACATGGTTCTGTTGTGTTGCGGTTGTTGGGCGGTGGTGGCCCGGTTGTACCGCTATATTAATATAGCCCAGTACTACTAGTGTTCCAGGGGATTGTACCGCTTGGGACTTAGCTGTGTCCAGCGATCGTGGTGAGTGGAACCGCCAGCCAAGGTTCTGTTTTGGTCTGGTAGTTGGGCGGTGGTTGGGCGGTTGTACCGCTATGTTATATATCCCGGTTGTATCGCCCGCACCATCGGTTGAACCGCTACCATGTAAAAATGGTTGTAACGGTTGGAAAGTGGGGGCTATATAAAGGAGTGGTTCTTCCACCTCCATCTCATCACTTACCTCTCTCTCTTGACCATTGATGTACTCCAAGCTTTCTTGCCCGATCTCTCTCTCTCTCTAGCTACCCAAAATTGTTGTCCTGCTAGGGATTGAAGGAGGAGATCTAGATCTACATTTCCACCAAAGGAAAATTGATTCCCCTATAGTTTAATGTGTGGATTTTTTTACTCTTGGGTATTTGAGCACCCTAGATGGAAGAGGTCACCTCGAAGCCATATTCCATTGTGGTGAAGCTTGTTGGTTTCGTTGGGAGCCTCCAATTGAGTTGTGGAGAGAGCCCCAACCTTCTCTATAAAGGTTCGGCCACCACCTTCAAGGGCACCGCTTAGTGGAATCACGGCACCTTGCATTGTGTGAGGGCTTGAGGAGAATATGGTGGCCTTAGTGGCATCTTGGGGAGCATTGTTCCTCCACACTGCTCCAACGGAGACGTACTTCCCCTTAAAAGGGAAGGAACTTTAGAAACACATCCTCGTCTTCATCGGTTCCACTTGTGGTTATTTCTTACATTTACTTGTATTTACTTCTTGCTTACTATTATTGTTGTTACCGCCATATAGGTTGCTCACTTAGTTTCATATCTAGACAACCTATTTGTTGCTAAACTTAATTTATTTAAAGAAAAGATTAAAATTTGTTAGTTGCCTATTCAACCCCCTCTCTAGTTAACCATATCGATCATTTCACCAGCAGAGCCCACAAGGCACCGTCTAGATCGTCGTGTGTCACGCTGCTGACGTGCAGGCACATAGGGTCTCCACTGGCGGTGAACTCCCACAAGGGGCGCGAGTGCACCTGAACCGACACGATGTGATGCCTCACGGACTCCTTGATAATCATTACCCCGTCAGGCGGGCCTCCGCGAGGGAGGCGATTCGCTCCAGGATGGGTGCCGCCCTCGGGTCGGTGAGCTTCTTGTGGCTCCACTTGGGGGCTTGCTCGGGCGGACCCAAGGGAGTTGCCAGGAGCGAGCTCTCCTAGCGTGCGTCCATGAAGACCCGGTGGTTCCGGTAGCCCTCAACCTTCTTCCCGGCCTTCTCATGGGTGCCCCCTCGTGCGACGTCAATGAAGGAGACGCGTGCGGATCACTGGCCCTGGGCGGAGAACGGCAAGCTGAAGAAGTGACGAAAGAGCGCCACTGAGGGCCTCAAGACCATGAAGTCCTCGCAGTAAAAGGCAAAGACATCCAGCAGGACTACGGAGTTGGGCTGAAGGTGTAGAGCCCGGACCATGTAATGGGAAAGGATGTCGTAGAAGAATTCGGAGAACGGGGGGGGGGGGGCAGGCCGGCGTAAAATTTTGTGGAGGAAGAAGGGGTAGGAAGTCTTCACCGGGCTGCTTGGCGCCGCTGAGCCTGGCCAGATGGTAGTTGCTCTCCCTCGTTCATGTCATCATTTCATGAACAGGAGCACCGGACCCAAGTCCTCCGCCTTGGAGACACGGGAGGGCATGAGAGCAGGCCCGGTAGTGGCACGGCTTGCGGCAGAAGCCGCAACCTTCCCTTTCTTACCGATGGACGCCATCCGTCGACTGGAGCCGCAAAGGGAGCGAGAAGACAACTCATTCAGAGATTGGATCTCGCACGCCCTTGCACAGAGGAAAAAGATGTAGAACGGTGGGAATGGCGTGGAGGAGAGTAATGATGGCTTCACCCCGCGTGTCTGCTTTATGTCAGCCAAGGCGGATGCTAGAGCACTGCGAAAAGGCAGGGTGCCCCGCGTCCCGTCGCACGCCATGTGTCTAGCCTGCCCCGCAGGCGGAGAGATCCCTCATCGTCTCGCCCCAGTCTGCTAGGCCGTAAAGGACATGGGTTCGGGGGCTACTGTCGAGGCTCTGGGACCGGGGTTACCAAGGCGTGTCTGCGCGCGACCCATGGCCCAGTACGCGTTGTGGGCCCCGGGATGCCCCCCGTTGAGGCCCAAGGGTTCGGCCCTCGTGAGGGCCCCTCCTCACGAGGGACTGATCGTGGGGTTCTCCCCCAAGATGTTTCCCGGAGACTCGCGGGAAGAAGGCGCCTCCTGGCGCCCCTCCCCTCGAGGAGCGGACTTACTAAGGGTGGCCTGTCTAGGTCACGCACTCCAACATCATCACATGGGTGACGTGAGCCATACTGTGTGGTGCTAGGGTCAGTGCGAGCAGACAAGGACACAGAAGCTTTCCCCTTTAGTACTAAGGGGGCCAAGACACTTGTGGGTTCCCAAAGCAACCCCAAAGGTTTCCCGGTCGGTGCAAGAGGGCTAAGGCTGGGGGCTAGACACGGCGGAGGTCACACCCGAGCCCAGCAGCGTGTCATGGAGAAGGACTTTTGCATGTGAAGACCGCCTTTGTCAGGGCGGGCCATAGTCTTGTACCCTTTCAAAATGGCCATTGTGGCAACCCTTCCCACCAATTGTGTTTTTGGAGAAGAGGACCAAGGCTAGTATAAAAGAGAGGATCGACCTCCGTAGTAGGGGGTCCGAGGCTCATTGTGTTGAGCTAGGGCAAGATCTCACCTTTATATTTGTCTTCCACCTCGATCAATCCATACAAGCAGGAGTAGGGTTTTACACCACAAGGTGGCATGAACCTGGGTAAATTGTTGTGTGTTCTAGTTCGCTTCCCTTAGCTCGTGCCACGGCAGAGTCGCCGTGAAGTTAAGAGGTAGAATAGGGTAGGAGAGCAAGAGTAACCCAGAGTTCAAACCTTTTGGGTCTGTGGAGCCCCGATTTCGACAAGTAATGCGGGCTCTGTGTTAGTACCGACCAAAGTAATCAAGAAAGCCCCATCCCATAAGGTGTATCATGGTTGTACATGTAAGGTTGAGAACGGTCGAAAAATCTTAAATCTAATCCATTTTCAAAAACACATACACACAACTTGCTCCGGTACACCACTTCTTTCTCAACTGGTTACCTAGCTCAACATCATCTCCCTCGCCATTAGTGGCACCCGATGGGGTTTTCGAAAAGTCTTTGAAATCATTACTTTTCCGACACCACACATATTCCCATCCCCACTTGTGTAGCAACTACTTAGCATCCCAGCTACTTCCCACTCGCATAACCCTCATAGGAAGGTAGGGTCATGCATCGTGGAAGTATCAACGAGGAAAGTAAGGGAGGTAACCCACCACGATGGTCACCAATTCATCAGGAATCAATGCAACGGAATAAAGTGTTATATGCCATGCAGAAAATGGTTTCTCAGACATGGTCAAAGGGCTGCTTTCCTGGCTTAGCAAACTCTTCGAGGTCTTCACTAGCTTCAGGTTGAACTCCGAGCACTTCATATACTTCATCAACTACTACCACAAACAACCACAATAAGCAGCAAAACAAGCAGAGAAATAAAAGTGTTCTGAAATATGAAGTTTATTTTATAGGACACCTCTGGTTATAAGAAGACTAACTACAGAGGTTCTAATGGGTATGGATCAATGAGGATTTTTAGAAGGGGGATATAGAGGCATTATTGATCCTATAAGAAGCTTACAGAAAATATTTTTATAAAAATGAGTGGATGCACCCATTAAATAGGGAAAGATTTTAGAAGAATTTAGAAAGTGGTTTCAGTGTATTTGGAGTTGGGATGAATTTCCTAGGGGTTTCCTAAGATGGAATAAAAGGAAAGAGAGAGAATTTATTAGGTCCAACTAGAATAAGGCATAGGAAAAATGTTCACCACGGCTAGACAAATAGTTCATGGTTTTATGCTCATCTAGGAATTTGAATCACTCCATTTGCATTTGATTTGGATGCTCTAAATAACCAAAATATTGGTGGAGCAGAATATGCTATAGGAAAAAAGTGCAATGCACATACTTGGTTAGGCCATGATATCTAGAGCCCGTGGGAATTTGAATCAATGAACTTGGAGTTAATATGATATTACTAGATATTTTTACAAGTTTCTAGGAAAACAAAAAATGGAGAAAGGTTTTTACCCAATGGGCCAAGCGCGCATTGAGCCTGGTATAGCGGAGAGTAGGCTGGGTCCCAGCCGCGCAGGAGGCCGTGGTGAAGTCGAAAACACACTCTGTGAAGTGCGCCATCTCCGCAGGGAGGCAGGACCGGCGGTGGGGCACTTCAACATAAATGTCGGGCCTGGCCAGCCGGTCGCTGACTGTCGGGGCCCGCTGGAAACCCCCCCCCCCCCCCCCGAACAGAGACAGAGTAGGGAAGGCAGAGCCGAGCGGCACCGGCGCTAACCTCGGCGGCACTAACCTCCTATGGTGTTGCCCCAATCATCCTCGGGCGCAGGAAGTTGCGGCGCTTCCATCCCTGCACCGTACGAACACTGAGGCCCACTAGAACTAAACGTGAGAATGGTTATTAAAAAACCGGGTATAACGGTTCGGTTCTTACTTTGGGTTTGATTGGTTCAGGTTTTATTGGGCTGAGATTTTTTTAGTTTGGTTTTGGTTTGGGTATGTAGAGAAACCAGTTTGGGTATAGTTGGTTATGGGTTTAAACGGTTTGGTTATTAGCGGTTATAAACTATGGGTCCAAACCAGTTTCTAGGCATTGGTTATATGCAATAATCAACTATAACCGAGAACGGGTATCTTTGATCCGCGTGCATGTTGTAATGCACTATGTAATTATGTATTATGGGGAAACAGCAGATGAAAATCAGAAGTGTTTTCTTGTGCTTTCGCTAAGCAATTTGGTTTTAATACACTTGTTAGTGAGCTTATTAGCCAAGGGCATGTTCTTTTGCCTCTTACTGTGTGTTGACTGTATCTCAAGGATTACTTTGTTTCTAAACTGTTTTGGATGCACTTATGCCTTTTCTATCTTATTTGTTTCTTAACATGTCAATTTGTGCAATCATATGTACATTAAAGCAAACCCATGGTTATGTACTGGGTTTAAACCCATGGTTAAGTTTTGGGTTTAAATTGGCTTGGGTGAAAAAAATAGTCGGTTTGGTTTTGGTTGAGCTAAAAATGACACCAAATGGGTATGGTTCAAGTATGGTTTTGAGAGATAAATGAATGGGTATGGTTCAAGTATGGTTTAAGTATGAAACCATTCTCAGGTTTAACTGGAACAACGTCAACGATGGCATGTGGATGGCGGTGATGACGAGCTCGGCCAGGATGGCATAGTCGGGAACAGGAGATACGGGGATGAGGGATAGAAGCATTTCCACACTAGGGAACTCCGATGCAGCTCAAGGGAGAGGAGAGGCTCGGGGGAGCTCCAAATTGAGCGGAGCCGCACGACAGCATTGGCGGACGTGGAGGAAGGAAGAGGGCACAGGGAGAGCTTTGGGCGATCTGGGAGATCAACAGAGGGATATGGGTGGACTAGGGCGCTCAGGGTGCTCGGGAGGAGAGGTAAAGCAAGGGGCAACGAGGGGAGCTCGGGTGTGCCTCGGATGCTCTCTGGCGCGGCGAGCACGCGTGCCAAAGCTACTTTGGAGATATCCTGTCATCAGGGAGGGGCGTGGGAGGTCGAGGGGAGATGCCTGGTGTGCGGGAGCATCCTGCCCAACTCAAACGCAAGCTACAGGACAACTTTCAACGGTAGAGCATTATTGTTAGCGTGGTCACCACGCCACCTCGTGTCAAGAGCATCATTTTAGTTTGCCAAAGTTGTCTATCATTCTAGGCACTCATGGTAGAGGGTACTCGTAAAGTTTGGGTCCATATGAAACTAGTTAGAAGTGGTTTCTATAGAGGGTAAGTTTGCATCAGCAAAATTGGGGGCGAGATCAGGGATTCTTAGTGAAGTGCACGAGAGGTAAAAAGTTCTCTCGGTGGCTTAGGTATGGAAGGACTACAAGTACACCAAAATTCAGCACTACGAGATAAGTGTAGCTAGCACGTCTAGTTCAATACTACATTTGTTGCCGTATCTTAGGTTTAGATGATTTGCTCATACTTTCCACATGAGCCTGCCATCTTTGGGTTTGGTTTGATGCATTAGTATACAAATGATGTGTGGTAAAGTTTAGGGGAAATAACTAGTACACAATGGAAGGAGTGGTGGAAAGCAAGGTGTTACCAAGGTGAAAAGAGGGGGAAGGTGAGGAAGTTACCCCAAAAATATTTGATCAAAGGCCATGGTAAGGTTAGTGGAGGTAAAATAGGGTTAGAACATACGATGGTAAAATGTTGGAGGCAAGGGGAATCCTTTTGGGTCAACTTTGCTTGTCCACAAGCTTATGGCTGAAGGCATTTGATGTTGTCCTAGGGCTTCTAGGGGTATCCGATGGCCGTGAGATTTACGAGAGGTAAATGGTAAGCCCATTTGGTCCTGAACACAAGTTTTTAGCTCGTTTCAGGAAAGTTTATAATACAAACTTGGTAAACCCTAGAAAAGGGCAGAAATGGGTTTCATTAGATCTGGCCATGCAAAAACTATTTTCCTAATTCACCACTTGGTGTGGTGGCATTATTTGGGGATTAAAGCATGCCCACAAAGTTTTGGATCAATTGGGGAAACTTGGCAATGTAGAGTTACTGAGATTTGGATCTGGACACAAAGGGTTTCAGAATATTTTGGTGTATCAAAACAATAAGGATTGAGATGAAACTTGGCAACATCATCATATATATCATGTGTGACTTGATAGAATTTTCGTGGAATTATTTGAGAATATTTCTTATAGAAATATTTCAAATACTTGAAATAGGCAAAAAAAAAGGTTTTGAAGGATTTTGTCCAATATTTTGAACATGACCATGTGCTGAAACTCTTATATATGGATATTAAATGTCCTGTAAGTTTACCTAAAATTTCTTAGATATTTTTTAAGCATAAAATAATTTTGTCACACCCTATATTTACTACCACTTTCTCTGTAATGGAAAAATCTGGGCTTGTTAAAACTTTTTCAAAACTAATGATGAGAGTGCCATGATTGTCATTGTATGCTTGTGTGTTTGATCATGTGATGATAAAAAAACCCATTTCACAATATTAAATTATTTCCAAAAACATTCACTTGTTTCTGATCAAGGTAAAACCCTACTTTGAGTTGCACTACATGCCCTTGATGGCAAGGAGTGTTTCTACCCAAAGTTAGTGATCTGATTTTAACTTCATTTTAGTGCTTCAAAACCACAAATAGTTATTTTTAGAATTATTTTCCTAATTAAATTACATGTCCATTTCTGAGGCGAGAATTGGTATTCCTACTTAGAAAAATACTTTTCTGCCTTAGAAAAATCAGATTAAATTTGGAGATGATTAGAAGGACATATATTTTCAATACATAAGATTTTAAACCCCTATTTATATTATAATTATTTGAGTAAAACCTTGAAAACCATTTCTGTTTGTTTTGACCTTTTGAAATATTTACAAAGGAAATATTCTCAATAAAATCCTAGAAAATTTCAGTGGTATCCCTAAGCCATATTTGGTGTCCACATAAAGTTTCACTTTGATCCAAGGTGATTAAGGACCACAAATAACCCTAAAACCCCTTCTGTCCAGATTGGAGTTAGAGCAACTCTACATAGCAAAGTTTGTCCTATGATGCTAAAACTTTGCAGGAGTGCCAACCTCAAATGAGGGTTCCACACCAAAAATGGGATTTGTGGGACTGTTTGCCCAAACTCTCTTTGGAAGGGACAGATCTGGTCAAATGGTGGTGTATTGAAGTTTACAAAGCTAAACTTGTCCAATGGAGCTCAAACTTGGTGAAACCCCATGTTTTAGCACCAAACCCAAACCTGTTAAGTTGCAGCACCACTGGTGGGGTGCAAATGCCCCAAGCCATTGTCGAACACCTTTTGACAGATGGGTAAAAGCCCGTTTACCCATAGCTAAACCCAAACCCTTTGCTCCAAACTTTTAGATTAGGTGGCCAGTATCAATGACCAACCCCAGTCAATTGGCCTCCCACTTGTTCAAAGTGGAAATGACAAAAACCCCAATCTAAGCTTTAGTTCAAAGCTCGCAACACCACTATTCCTTGTCTCCCTTGACAAGCCGAAGCTCCCACGGGACCCCAACAGCTAGCCTCACTCCCAGCCAGTGCCAGGACATGCTAGACACGTCCAAAGTGCCTCAGAGCGCACCAGCATGTCGTGGCATGCCAAAACTGCGCTCTAGGCGCGCTACAGGAAGCCACCAAGGTGGGGGTGACGCCTTCGGCCAGTTCCAGCCTCCCCCGAGGTGTCCAACCTCTTCCCCGACAACCCCTCTGCATCGAGCGACCATTAGGGGCCCTCCTCTCCCATGCTAGAGCTCGTGCGACGCGTGCCCGCGCGCACCATTACCGGCCAAGGTTGCGCGGCCAGGGATGCTCGACTCCTCTCTCTCCCCCTCTGTAGGACGTGGTTTTGACCCCAACCCCTCTCTACACCCCCATGCGCGCCACGGTGAGTCACCGACGCTCCCGAATCGGCTCACCGTCGCGGGCCTATAAATAGCCCTCCCCCTCGCTCCTGCACCCCTCAGACAGCTTCGCCACGACCACTAGCACCTCCCTAGCCACCCCAGCAAGCCAGCAGAGCCCCGGTGCTCAAGATCGACCGAGGCCCCTCCGCCTCGGAGCTTCGGTCGATCTCCGGCTACACAGCAGCTCCTGCGTGCCTCGACCCCCAAACTGATCTTCTCGACCTCAGGAACCTTTCCCCAAACTTTCCCGAGCATTTCCATGCCCTAGCTACCCTCTCGACCACCTCCCGAAATTCCTCCGTCGTGGCCTCCTCGTCACCGGCGAACCCGTGCCTATCCGTCGTTGTTACGACCATCGGCAGGTAGGCGGCATCGAGTCGAACCCATTTCTGTCCTCATTGGGGCTTGAGAGCATCGGCAGCCTCGCCGGTGTGCTCCTCCTCCTCTCTAGCCAGAGGTAGGCGACAACCCGACACGTGTGCCCCACCTGTCGGTGGCCCCGCCCTCTCCCCCTCGTTGCCCGCAGCCGCTGACCGCAGGGCCCCGCACATCAGGTTCAAACCTGACGGTGCGCGCGCCTGGGTAGACTGTCGGCTGGCCTTGGGCCGGCCCAGTTCCAGGCCGAGCCAGGCCAGGGACTTAGCCCATTTTTCTTTTGTTTTAAAAATCTGATTTCAAAGAGTTTTATAAAAATATTTAACTAGTGTAAAAATATAATTTTTTTCACTAATATTCTTCTAAAAATATGTAGTATTTAATGAAACCATTGGATGAATTTTTCAGCAACTATTCCGTTTTACAATAATTAAAAGGACTAAATTGGAACAGTTTTGCTTCTGTTTGGTTGATTCTAAAAATGTTCCTTCATTGGAATGAGAGGCAAATATTTTTCAAAATAGCCACTTGGATTTATCAGTAATAAAGAACATTTTTAAAATGACTTTGTGATATGTTTTTGAGTGAGCTATTTCTTATTTATTCTTTTGACGATGATAGAAAATCCGTGTGACGAGGGAATCGGAGCGGAAGACCTCGAAGACCCCAGATACCTAGCTGACCAAGGCAAGTAGCCCTTTGACCATGACTGAGCATATGTTATATTGCATGCTAGTTTAGCAAAATGTTTCCGTTGCATATGATCATAAGTGCCGGTAAATCATTGATGTGATATTACCGATGGCTCCTCCGAAGCACATGCATAGAGCTTGATCCTACCCCCTTTTGAGGATCATGCTAGTATCATGTTGACAAGTAAAGCTAGAGTAACCGTAGCATGAGCATGTGTTGTTATAAATCAAAGGTTTATGAAAACCCCGTCGGGTGCCACTAATGCACGAGGGTGATGATGAGTTAGGTGGCCACTTTCAGAGAAGTGGTGCACCGGGTATTTGTGTGAGTATGGTTTCGAAAATGGATTAGATTTATGATGTGTCGACCGTCCCAACCTTACCTGTACAACCACGTTACCCCTTTATGGGACGGGGCTTTGTTCATTACTCTGGTCGGTGCTAGCAAAGAGCCACATTACTAGTGGCGGGAGTGATATGTGGTCACTCTCGTGATGGGGTCGTGCCAGGTAGGGCGACTATGCCATTTTTATGTGTTCCAGGCATACCGTTGGTCCCTGCATGGTTGATACTGTCCAGAGTCGGTGCTCGTAAGACGTACAACATGTGGGCTGGGTACCAATCGAGTGGACCTCTTTGTCTAGTATCGTTAGGGGAAAGGCATTGTTCGGGTACTTAACTCGAGTATGTTATATACCGCGAGTCATGGATGACACGGAAGTTTCCCGGATCTCGTGGGTCCAGCGTACAACCTCTACAGAGTGTAAAACTATTCAAATAGCCGTGTCCACGGTCAAGGACAGTTGGGTGGCGCTGCTTAAACTAGGTCCAGTTGTTTCCGCATAAACCAAGTGTGTGTGAGTTTGTGGTATATGGAGTTAATATAAAAGTGATGATATGACCAAGTTTGGTGACTTGGCATATAGGGTGAGCCCGGATGGCTCAGCCCTCGACAGATATATTGATATCTGTAACCTGTTCTTCAGAAAGTAATCCTTTAACTTGATGCATATTCATGATCATTCCACCAAAGATGCATGTTATTGTTATCCTTCACTTTCATTGTTCATATCATGGGTTGTTTGCGAGTACGTTCAAAGTACTCATTGGCTTGCCACTGGTTATATTATTGACCAAACATGGAAGGACCGGAGTTGGGAGATGAGTACGTCTTTGAAGATGCCCCTCCGAACTAGGACGCTTCCAAGTCAGAATGCTTGTCGGTGTAGGCTTGATGGCATGGGCACCCGCTTAGCCCCAATGATTTCTGCTATTAGTTGTATCAATATGATTTGGCCTTATGCCCAACCTTGTGAACTTTACCATTCGGCCATGTGATGTAATAACTCGGTACTTGAATGTAAGACTTTTATTATTCAGTATATGTGTGTTCGGTGAGCATTGATCTCTGGGATCTCCGAGCACGTTCATACGACGATATCGACTTGTAAGTCGGGGTCCCCCAAAGAGCTGGTATCATATCCATCCTGACTATAGAAGCCTTAGGTGGCATGGACGATAGCCGAGATGACTAGTGCACTGAGACCTTAACCTGAGATTCTGCACCCACTAAAAACTTTCTAACCCTCTCCTCTACACCTTGTAGATGGCCGACGTACCTGACATGCTTCTAGAGACGGGATTTCCCCTACTTTTGAGTGATAGCCTCGAGAAGTGCCAAGTATGTCGCGAGTACTGGGACAACACCGACACCAAAGAATATCACGTGGACGTGATAGTGAAGGCTAATTACTCCTAGACTAGTTGGTTCTTTGAAGGACCACAGATGGAGGATTTGATGTTGGCAGTGGAGACAGCAGCACGAGAAGCGCTCGTGCGACTCCACGACATCCTTCCCGAGATGGCTGACGAGCCAGCTACTCGTCACCTACCCTTTGTTAAGGATGGGATAGATGGGAGTTGGACACTCAACCCATCTTCCGAGGACGGGACGCCACTGAGGTTCCAGACCTACTTCAGCCTCTCCTCTAACACTTTGACACACCTTTTGATCAAAGAGTCAACAAAGATTCGCAAAGAGCTACACCAAGTCAAGGATCTACTTCGCATGGAGAAGATGAAGAACCGCAAGGTGAAGAAGGAAGGAGCACCCAAAGGAACACCTGGAATCGCTTTCCGAGGAGGAATACCACTGCTTCAGGTCACTCCTCTTCAGAGTCATCGCCTGACCACGGAAGAGTACACCGAACTCTTCGCTACCTCGCCAACCAAGAAACGCCGCGATGGACAGCTTCCTTCCCCTACTCCGTCCAAGAAGGGAAGCACTGATGAAGATGAAGATGAAGATGAAGACGAACATCCCGCAGAACCCGCCTATGAGATCGCGCAGTCTGCCGCTTAGTATTATCAACGTAAGCAAATAGGAGTTACTCCCCAAGCGTAGGAGTTCATGTATCGGTTCAGTGAACCATGAGTATTGTGTAAGCATGTTGGATGCAAGTCGCATTCTGCCTTAGGCAGCTTGTGAGCGACTACATAGCTTGTTTTAATCTAATGCATTAGCTCTTTCAAAAACCTTTGGCTTAAAAATTTCACATTAGCATAGCACCAGACCCCCTCTTTACTAGAGCATCATCCCTCATGATTTCGGTAGGTTCGGCAAATTGACCTGTCTACTCCCCTGACAGGATGGTGAATGCTACTCGCAACAGCACCTTCGGCAACCCCGGCTCTGCCTCTTCAGGTTAGCACCAGGGAACCGGAGGGGAAGCTCAAGCTGGAGATCACCACGAGCAGCAAGACGATGTTCCACCGGCACCGCCTCCTCCCGAAAGCTTGACTATGGCTCAGTTCCTTCAAGCTCTTCGCGAGGAACGTCAAGCCAACAATGCCGCTATTTAACAGCTGGCTCAAACCTTGGTGAACAACCCGCCACAGAACGGGAATGGCAATGGTCGCTCTACTCTCTCTGAGTTCATGCGAACTACGCCACCCATATTCACGGAGACGACTGAACCATTGGATGCCGATGACTGGATCAGTACTATCGAAAACCTCCTCGCGTTGGTCAAATGCACTGATGATCATGAGAAAGTCCTCTATGCTTCCCACTGTCTCGGAAGCACGGCCAGAGCTTGGTGGGATGGATTTCAGATCATGCGAGCAGGGAAAGTCATCACTTGGGCCGTGTTCAAAGATGGATTCTGCACTGCTCACATTCCTCCTGGAATGATGACCATTAAGAAGCGGGAATTCCGATCCATAAGGCAAAGCAGTGGATCCGTCAAGGAGTATTTGCACAAGTTCAACCTCCTGTCTAGATATGCACCAGAAGAATTCAACACTGAGGCCGCCAAAGTGGAATGCTTTATGGAAAGACCGCAACAGTCCCTCCAGTATCAGTTGGTTGTTTGTGAATGCCGGACATTCAACGATCTGGTTAATGAGGCCCTTATATTGGAGGATAAGAGTCGTGCTATGGACAACACCCGTTACCGCAAGCTAATTGGTAGTGGAGGACCGAGTAACCCGAAGCCATGCCCGTGGCAGTCAGCTCCAGCAAGACCCAGCTATCAACAGCAGCAGTACAAGACTCCAACATTCCGCCAGAACTACCAGCCTCAGCAGTAAGTCAACACTAAGCCGACAATCAATCCACCGAACAACAGTGGAGTCAAGACCAATCTTCCAGCACAAGTTACCTATTTTGGATGTGGACAGACAGGGCACTATTCCAGGCAATGTGCCAACAAGAAGCCCGACGCACCGCACCCCAATGCGCCAAATCAAGGCCAAGGAGCACCAGGCAGGAACCAAGCTCCCCGCGATCAGCAATTCTTGGAAATATGCCCTAGAGGCAATAATAAAATGGTTATTATCATATTTCCTTGTTCATGATAATCGTCTATTGTTCGTGCTATTATTCTATTAACAGGAAACGGTAATACATGTGTGAATAAATAGATCACAATGTGTCCCTAGCAAGCCTCTAGATTGGCTAGTTCGTTGATCAATAGATGATCATGGTTTCCTGATCATGGACATTGGATGTCATTGATAACGGGATCACATCATTGGGAGAATCATGTGATGGGCAAGACCCATTCCTAAGCATAGCACTAGATCGTATTGTTCGTATGCTAAAGCTTTTCTAATGTCAAGTGTCTTTTCCTTCGACCGTGAGATTGTGCAACTCCTGGATGCCGTAGGAGTTCTTTGGGTGTATCAAACGTCAGAACGTAACTGGGTGATTATAAAGGTGCACTATGGGTACCTCCGAAAGTGTCTATTGGGTTGGTACGAATCGAGATCGGGATTTGTCACTCCGTGTGACGCAGAGGTATCTCAGGGCCCACTCGGTAGAACATCATCATAATGAGATCAGTGTGACTAAGGAATTAGTCACGGGATGATGTGCTACGGAACGAGTAAAGAGACTTACCGATAACGAGATTGAACAAGGTACGGGTATACCGACGATCGAATCTCGGGCAAGTTCTATACCGACAAACAAAGGGAATTGTATACACGATTGATTGAATCCTTGACATCGTGGTTCATCCGATGAGATCATCGTGCAACATGTGGGAGCCACCATGGGTATCCAGATCCCGCTGATGGTTATTGGCCGGAGAGTGTCTCGGTCATGTCTGCATGCCTCCCGAACCCGTAGGGTCTACACACTTAAGGTTCGATGACGCTAGGGTTATAGGGAATTGTTATACGAGATTACCGAAGGTTGTTCAGAGTCCCGGATGAGATCCCGGACGTCACGCGGAGCTCCGGAATGGTCCGGAGGTAAAGATTGATATATAGGATGGATGGGTTTGGACGCCGGAAATGTTTCGGGCACCACCGGCAAAGTGTCGGGACCACCGGAAGGGTTCCGGAGGCCCACCGGGAGGGGCCACAAGCCTCGGAAGGCTACATTGGCCAAGTGCGGGAGGTAACCAGCCCCTAGGTGGGCTGGTGCACCCCCCCCCCCACACACACACACACACTCAGCCCAAGTGCACCAGAGAGGGAGGGAGCGGAAACCCTAGCTGTTGGTGGGCCTAAGGCCCACCTAGGGGTGCGCCACCCCCCTCTCCTCCCTGGCCGCCATCCCCCTCTCCCGTCTAGGGATGCCACCCCCCCCCCCTCAAGGGGGAAACCCTAAAGGGGGAGCCACCCCTCCCTTCCCCCTATATATAGTGGGGGTTTTGGCCTTTGGAGATACGGTTTTCCATCTCTCTCTGAGCGCAGCCTCACTCTTCTTCTTCCTCCTCTCCCACGGTGCTCGGCGAAGCCCTGCGGGAGACCTCGTCTCTCCATCGACACCACGCCATCGTGCTGCCGGAGATCTTCCCCAACCTCTCCCTCCTCCTTGCTGGATCTAGGTGCAGGAGACATCACCGGGCTGCACGTGTGTTGAACGCGGAGGTGTCGTGGTTCGGCGCTAGATCGAAATCACACCGCAATCTGAATCGCCGCGAGTACGAATCCATCAACCGCGTTCTAGAAACGCTTCCGCTTGGCGATCTTCGAAGGTATGAAGATTCACTCACCCCTCTCTTGTTTCTGGTCTCTCCTTAGGAAGATATGAATATGGCATAGGAAATTTTTTAATTTATGCTATGTTACCCAACAGTGGCATCAAAGCCAGGTTTTCTATGCGTAGATTCTATGCACGAGTAGAACACAAAAGGTTGTGGGCGCTGATTTGTCAATTGCTTGCCGCTACTAGTCTTATTCTTTTCCGGCGGTATTGTGGGATGAAGTGGCCCGGACCGACCTTACACATACGCTTACGTGAGACAGGCTCCACCTGCCAACATGCACACCGTGCATAAAGGTGGCTAGCGGGTGTCTGTCTCTCCCACTCTAGTCGGATTGGATTTGATGAGAAGGGTCCTTATGAAGGGTAAATAGATTTGGCATATCATCATTCTGGCTGTCACGTAGGTAAGAAGGCGTTCTTGCTAGAAACCCAAATCAGCCATGTAAAACTTGCAACAACAATTAGAGGACGTCTAACTTGTTTTTGCAGGGTTTGACATGTGATGTGATATGGCCAAAGTTGTGATGTTACAAGTTTGATGTATGAGATGATCATGTTATTGTAATAGGATTCACGACTTGCATGTCGATGAGTATGAAAACCGGCAGGAGCCATAGGAGTTGTCTTAATTTGTTGTATGAGATGCAACGCCATGTGTTTACTACTTTTACTTCATTGCTAACGGTTAGCTATAGTAGTAGTGGTAGTAGTAGTTGGCGTGACGACTTCACGGATACACGATGATGGACATCATGATGATGGAGATCATGGTGTCACGCAGGTGACAATGATGATCATGCGATACCTGGAGATGGAGATCGAAGGAGCAAAGATGATAATGGCCATATCATGTCACTATATGATTGCATGTGATGTTTATCATGTTTTTCATCTTATTGCTTAGAACAACGGTAGCATAATAAGATGATCCCTCATAAAATTTCGAGAACGTATTCCCCTAAGTGTGCACCGTTGCGAAGGATCGTTGTCTCGAAGCACCACGTGATGATCGGGTGTGATAGATTCTAACATTCGCATACAACGGGTGTAAGCCAGATTTACCCACGCGAAACACTTAGGTTGACTCGACGAGCTTAGCATGTATAGACATGACCTTGAATACAAGAGACCGAAAGGTCGAACATGAGTCGTATGGTTGAATACGATCAGCATGAAGTTGCTCACCATGACGACTAGTCCGTCTCACGTGATGATCAGACACGGGTTAGTCAACATGGATCATGTATCACTTAGATGAGTAGAGGGATGTCGATATAAGTGGGAGTTCATACTTAATTTGATTAAATGAACTTAATTGTCATGAACTTAGTCTAAAAGTTGTCTTTACAAATATTGTAGATCCAATGGCCAACACACCTGTCAACCTCACTTTCAATGCACTCCTAGAGAAAATCAAGCTGAAAGATGATGGTAGCAACTATGCGGACTGGGTCCGCAACTTGAAGCTCATCCTCGAAGCAGCGAAAAAGGCTTATGTCCTTCATGCACCGCTAGGTGACCATCCTACTCCCACAGTGGCCCAGGACATTCAGAACGTCTGGCAGACGCGGAGTGATGACTACTCTCTGGTTAGGTGTGGCATGTTATACAGTTTGGAAACGTGGCTCCTGTCACATCCCTGGAACCCTAATCAAGTATAGCATTGTGCTCATATCTTATTTGCATTGCATCAAAGGAAATTGCAACAAGATCAAAGCAAGTGGTGAAGCAAAACTCAAAAATCCTAGCCACTTCTTAAACTCAAAGAAATTATAAACTTGTTCAAATCAATGAACCCAAAATGGCCTCAAGAAAAGTTCTACTTTTCTGATAATTCATGGAAGCAAGTAAGCAGTGAAGAAAACTATTTTCATAACACATTTGGCATTTTATTTAAATGCAAAAAGCTACTGGATTCAAGTTTAAATTTGAATTCAAAAACTTTAAGTTTTCAAAAATGTTGAAAACTTCAGGAATGGTTGGATATATTCCAACAAATATTCTGGTGTGTTCAAAATATTTTTGGTAAACTATTTTGGAGCTGAAATAAATAGCAAACCAAAATAGTTAGTAAAACAGAAAAAAAAAATGGAAGAAACACTTACCTGTCGCTCACCTGGCCCGGCCCAGCTTCTTCCCTGTCGTCTTCCTCCCCCGCCAGTGGGCAGCAAGAGGTGGCCGCCGCATACTCCGGCGCGGCCACGCACCTATGCGCCTGCCTGGCCGCCGCTTTGCGCTGGCACGCGAGGGGATAACCCTCCCGAGGCGTGCCCGAGCTCATCCTCTCCTCATTCTCCCCCTCTGCTTCGTTCCCACTGCCGGCATTGGAGCCCGAGCAGAGCTCGAGCTCGCCGTCGTTCTAGCCTACCTCTTTCCCTCCTAAGCCGCGCAATAGAACCGCCGCAGCTCCCTGAAGCTTCCTAGCCACGAGCCCGACACCGAGACGCAGTGAAACGACGAGTCACAGTCGTCTTCTTCCTCGGGTCACCGAAGTTCATCGCCAGCGTTCTCCCTCTCCAGGCAGTCCCCGAGCAAGCTAGCGCCACCACTGCACTCCCCGTGAGCTTGCGCAGCTTTCCCCCAAGTTTCCCCCTTTGATCCCTTCCTCTAGCCTTGATTTCACCGGAACCCGACGAGATGAGCCACGGGAGCTCGTCACCGGTAGCCCTCCGGTGAATAGCTCGTCCTTCTGAGGCCACCAACAGTTTCAGGCCGTCGCGTAGATGTCGTAGGAGCTCAGCCCCGTGTGTAGCTCCCTCTGTTTCGATGACCCCGATGACGCCTGAACTTTGGCCGCCGCCTAGCTCGTCGCCGGCGTCATCTCCGGCCAGATCAGCCCCTGCTAAGTGCAAAAATGAACCTGCGGGAGTCGTGTCGTTCCTCTGGTGCACTCCGCGCAGAGTTTGGCCGCCTGTGCGACGTTTCCGAGCCCCTCCGCCGTACTGGTGGTCGTCGGAGGCTCACCACCGGCGAGGACGACCTCGCCGCCAGTGGATCTCAGCTGGCCTGAGCCACTGACGCGTGGGGCCAGCCTCTGGAAGTTTTGGATTAATGAAAATAAAGTTAATTAATGTAATAAGTCACTGACATGTGGGTCCAGTACTGTTAATTAGGTAATTAAGTTTCAAACTAATCTAAAACTGACCAGAGTCACTGACCAGTGGGTCCCACTGGTCAGGTTTGACTTTCAACGGCCAGTTGGACCTGCTGATGTCATGCTGATGCAGTAAAGATTTTCTGATTTAAAAGAATTCCAAAAAAATGCCAAAACTTCTAAAAATCATAGAAATTAAACTTTAACTCCAATGAAAATAATTTATATATGAAAAAGTATCAATAAATCCAAGGAATCTGAATATGTCATTTTCAAACACGTTTAAAAATGTTAGTGGACCAAACATGTAGAATAATGAATAAGTTAAATTTTATAAATGCTATGGAGATGGAATTTGAAAATCATTTGAATTCCACTTCAACTGCTATGATCAAACATTGTTGAATCACAACCAGCAACTTAACATATCATTTCCATGCATGTTAAAAACAAGTTGATCTGAGCATCAGGTCGAATCAATTAAAATGGTATTCGAGAATACCTCGTTTGAAGTGATATTTGAATCTGATTCAAATCAACTTCAAACCTAATAAATGTTAGCTATATTAGCATACCACCTTGCATCCTCATGCCATGCTCATGCATCATCTTGTTGCATATGATCGTTATTGATTGTTGTCATTTCTTTTGGTAGGCTCCGCTCCTCCGGATTCCACTGAATATTCGACTGATGGATATTGTCCCTCCTCTGAGGAACAAGGCAAGCAACCATTTTGATCATCCTGATAAATCCCATGTTCTCGCTCCTGCACTTACTTATTGCATTAGGATCAAATGCTTCAAATGCTTTTGCCACGTTAGTTGAACCCACTTCCTTTGCATGACCTGTCTTTGTCACAGTAAATAGCTGAACCTTGCAACCTAGCATACCTGGTAGATGCTTGAGCCATGATGTGCCTTATCCTGCCATGCATGCTATGCTTAGAGTTGTGTATGGTCTGTCATCTGGGAGATGAACATAATTGTGAGAATGTGTTCAGTAAGTAAAGGTTGTGTGTTGAACCTGATTTGGTAAAGGTACCGGTGAAAGGCTATGTAGGAGTACATGGCGAGTTGTTTCATTGGAACCGTCCTTAGGAACTGAGTTCCGTGCATGTAACCCAAGACTAGATACTACCACACATTGGTATACTTAATTGACCCTCTCGACTTATTAATCGCTTAGTACTCGGTCCAGGAGTTGCAAGTAGTTTCTGGTGTTTATAGTCATGCTGCAGGCCGTGCATAGTGCTGACCTGAGAGGTGGGCTCTGATGCGATAGGCAGTGGCACGGTGTACCAAGTGGCACCCGGATGGTGGGCTTGGGAACCCTGCGCACATCATTTGGGGCCGTGACGGAAACCTCAGCCGGACTTCCGTGCGGGTTACCCTCAGATAGGCGATAGACCTGGACTAAGTATTAGCGTGGTTAACGGTCGTGGCCGACTCCCTCGCTGGGCTTCTGCTTGAAGGTTGCCGAGGTGCATGACGTGCACATGGCGATAAGTGGCGAGAGCGTGTGTGACGAAGTACACCCCTGCAGGGTTATGATCTATTCGAATAGCCGCGTCCGCGGATATGGACTACTTGGAGACATATGTTGTTCATAGATAACTTCAACAGCTACTCATAAAATTGTCAAGATAAGCGTGAGTGTCGTGGATGGCATTTCCATATGGAGACGGAGTGATTCCACGATGGAGTATTGTTGTGGTGTTAGTGGACTCGTGTGCGAGAAATCAAGTTGTCAAAAATTGTTTTAAAATGCAAGTTGTCTAGCCACGAGTCAAATGCTGGCTTTCCGCATGAAACCCCACAATTCCTTGTTGATACATTGCATGAGTAGATAGTTATCCTAAAGTCTTGCTGAGTACCTCCGTACTCATGTTTGCTTAATATTTGTTGCAGAGGTTGTTAATGACCCTAATGGAGGGTTCTTCCTAGACATCGACAACGACGAGTAGCTGGTATCCCAGCTACGATCTGGCCCTAGGGTGGGTCTGTAGTATAGTCAGGCCACGTGCCTTCTAGTTTCATCTGTCTGTACTCAGACAGTTTATTTACTTCCGCTGGTTTGTAACTTGAATGATTGTTATGATGGGTCGTGAGACCCCTACCATGTAATATTATGTGTGTGGCTCTTCCGAGGCTTTTAATTAAAGCTTGTATGTTTATGGTTATGTTGTGATGCCATCGATATATCTATACATATCGGTATGCCATGCGTACGTGTGTCGTACTTGATATGTATGGGGCTCGATTACCTAGCCGTAGACCTTAGTAGCATTCCTTACAGGGAAATGCCCCTTTGTGATCCAACGAGCCATGGTAGCTCGCTACTGCTCCGGACACATTTGTTGACCGGCGTGTGTCCTTCTTAGCTGCTGTGTCTGTCCCCTTTGGGGAAATGTCACGTGATGTAATGGAGTCCTTGTAGCTTGCTACGACTCGCCTACATTCGCTGGTGACCGACACCTGCTTTGTTGGGTCATGTATGCATGTCCCTGTGCGGAACTGCCACTTTGGTTTATGACTAGACAAGTCGATCCGGGTTCTTTGTCATTGGATTGCTAGCGACACAATTGCATACGCGAGTCAAAAGGCGCAAACGGTCCCGGCTAAGGTAAGGCTGCAGCCGTGGGGTTAACCGTGCGTGAGACCGCAAAGAGATGCGATGTGTTACACGCTGGATTCCTATGGCTTAGGATCGGGGTCCCGATAGCGTTGGTATCAGAGCCTGACTGACTGTAGGACTACTAAGCCAAACTGGTCAAAGTTGAGTCTAGAATTGCTTTAGTTATATATAAGGGAATTGTTTGTGGAAGGGAACGTAAGACTCTTATTCTCATCTCAAGTTATTTTATTCTGGTCATCCTCGTCTTTTCTGCGGGAATTAAGGACTAGGTTACTCATCTTCTTCTAGGCTCGTGTTTCTGATCGGTAGATTATAAGATTACGGGTCGAGAGATTTTTGGGTTTCTTTTATCCCTAGGAAAAAGGAAGTAAGTTTGATGACCAGAGAATTGAACTTGATAGTTGAGTGGTTACGTATTCTATTTTTGGGTTGTCTCAAAATTGTTTTTGAGCATTTACAGCCGTCATGCTGCCCAATTTTTGCATTCAGAGCTCTAATGCTTTTGCATTACTCTCTATTTTCAGATGCCTGGCCGTCCTTCTCATTAGGTGGTTCGTCTGACCAGGTGCATTGATGTGCCGGGTCATACGGCCATGCTGGTCAGGGTGATGTCGGTGTGCGTTTACCCTGGTACCCAGAGTACATAGTGGAGGAACAGTACCGAGACTTCAACCAGAGCCAGTATATCTGCGTTGTTAGGGTATTTCCAGACTACCCTGGAGCTGAGGAGCCAATCCATTGGTCCTATGGATTGGGGGTCACTGTTGACATGGCAGTACAAGATGCTGCCTATTCAATGCTGACCATTATGAGGGCGAGACATGCACTGCTGCGGAACTCAAAGTTCTGCTATGTTCCTGCCTCTCAGCCTGGTGAAGAGGGATACCTCAGCGGGGTCTATTTTGATTCCTCTATGGAGGATCCGCTATTGCAGTCCACTGCTGAGATGCTAGAGAACAGAGACAGGGATGCTCGTGCTCTCCGCATGGAGCTTTATGCTACACGTGCCCGTCTGTGGACGGCTTTGACGCAGCTGGCACCGGTAGTCCACACAGGGTACGGAGATATGCAGATGCTGAGCCCTGTTAAGACCCATCTTCCGGCCCATGTTGACTGGCCAGCTATAGGAGGAGTCACCCCTCTTCGGGGACCCCTACTACCACCAGTCAGGGGACCAAGGCCACATCCGTGTCCTTACGGATCCCAGGGATCTCAGGCCAGATTATTTCCTGATCCGCAGGTTGAGCTTCCAGGCCATGGAGGCAATCTTTATGAGATGTTCTATGCGGACGCCTGAGCTATGAGTGGAAGGATGTTATGGTAGTAGATGTACGTTCACAGTCCTGTGTGACTTGTGAAGTATGCTTGTGATGTGGAATGAATTCCTGAGGCCTAGATAAATAATGTATAGGAAGCTTGTAAGCCTCTGATGAGTAGTTTCAGAATTTCAGTAGTTTGCTCTTCGGTTAAGGTTGTACTGAACTATGTAAGGGTGTGTATGAACCATGGTGTATATATAGCAGTTGCTTGTTACCATGTTGTTTGGATATTCATTTCCTCATTCCATGTGTTCACTACATTCTTAATCCATAGTTAGTATTGATAATGATATTGGTCTAAGTTGTGGGTTTGTTTGTCAGGATGGTGTTCACCAGGTTGAACCGTGCCCCTGCTCATGAGCAAGGCGAGGGTAGTCAAGCGTCGCAGGAAGACCTGCCTCACCCGCCCTCTCTTGCGGAAGTGATGCTTGAGGCATAGAGGAACAAAAGGGAGACCAACCGACTGTTAGAGCGTATTGAGCAGAATAAGGCTCGTCAGCCTAGGAATGCTGCAGTGTCCATCAATGACTTTGTGAAGCTGAATCCTCCAAAGTTCCATCACTCCGTCGATCCCCTCGACGCTGATGATTGTTTGTGTAGTATTTCACGTAAGATTCGCTCTGCGAATGTTTCTGAGGCCGACAAGGTGACCTTTGCGGCGTATTTTCTGGAAGGACCCGCCAATCTATGGTGGGAGAACTTTGAAGCTATGCGTCCTGCTGAACCAGCAGCCACATGGGCAGACTTTAGTGCAGCCTTCCGTCTGCACCATATTCCAGAGGGCCTGATGGACAGAAAGAGAGAGGAGTTCTGTGCATTCACCCAGGGAAAGTTGACCGTGGATGCCTACAGCCGCGAGTTCGGTAACCTCGCCCGCTATGCAACAGAGGAGGTGTCTACCGATGCCAAGAAGCAAGCAAGATTCCGTAAGGGTCTGAGCCCTGAGCTCCGTCGAGATTTGCGCCTCCACGAGTGTACAAGCTTCCAAGCCCTGGTTAACAAGGCGATCAGTGCCGAGACTGGTCATACCGACTTCGAAGCCACAAAGAAGCACTCCCGTGACTTTGGCTCGTCATCTGGTTCCGCGTTTCCAAAATGCAGGCTCTGGGTTCCAAACAATTCTCTGCCGCCAAGATACACTCCAAGGCCATCCTATGTGGCGCCTCAGACGAATCAGTCCAACCCTCCAGCAAAAACTTATGGTGGTCCAGCTAGCAATGCTGCACCACGTGCCAACCAAGTGATCTGTTACAAGTGTGGAGAACCAGGGCACTATTCCCGTGAGTGTCCTCAGAATGTGGGTGCCAAGCAACCCGGAAAGTCCGTCGGGCAAGGCAAGTCGGGCAAAGCTTTCTATGTGAAGCCAACTCCTGCACGTGGCCGTGTGAACTATGTCTCAGCAGAAAAAGCTGCAGAGGATCCCGACGTCATACTGGGTACGCTTCTTGTTAATCATCACCCAGCGTCTGTTCTTTTTGACACTTTGTCTTCTCATTCCTTCATTTTAGAAAGTTATGCATAGTTGCATAACATGTCTTTCTATGATATGCCAATTCCATTGGTTGTCCAAACTCCTGGTAGTAAGTGGCAAACTTCTAGGATAACCTATGACAATGAAATTCTAGTAGACAGGCTAGTTTTTCTAGCCTCATTGGTAGCCCTGAAATCTTCGGATATTAATATCATCTTGGGTATGGACTGGATGTCAGCTCACTATGCCAAGATTGATACTCATTCTAGAAATGTTTAGCTTACCCATCCCTCGGGTGAGATAGTCAATGTCTCTACTCGAGTTGCCAAATGCCAACTCTATTCCCTCAATGCCAACCCTCTTCCGGAACTTGAAGACATTCCGGTAGTCCGTGACTTCCCGGATGTTTTTCCAGAGGAACTGCCAAGAATTCCACCTGACAGAGATGTAGAGTTCGTAATAGATCTTGTTCCGGGAACTGTTCCAATAGCCAGAAGACCATATAAGATGGCACCCCTAGAGCTAGCCGAACTTAAGAAGCAACTAGATGAGGCCTTGAATAAAGGTTTCATTCGTCCTAGCTCTTCTCCTTGGGCTTGTCTCGTCCTCTTCGTCAAGAAGAAGGATGGAACGGATCGGATGGTTGTAGATTATCGACCAGTGAATCTGGTCACCATAAAGAACAAGTATCCGCTCCCCAGGATCAACGACCTGTATGATCAGCTCGCTGGATCCTCAGTTTTCTCAAAAATGGATTTGAGGTTGGGATACCATCAAATCAATATCAAGAATGGGGACATTCCAAAAACGGCTTTTGTTACTCTTTATGGCCAATACGAGTACACCGTCATGTCCTTTGGTTTAACCAATGCCCCAGCCACCTTCTCTCGTCTGATGAATTCAATCTTCATGGAGTATTTGGATAAATTCGTCGTGGTATACCTCGATGATATTCTCATCTACTCGAAGAACGAACGGGAACATGTCGAGCATCTAAGGCTGGTATTGATGAAACTTCGAGAGCATCGCCTTTATGCCAAGTTTTCAAAATGTGAATTTTGGTTACGAGAAGTGACCTATCTAGGTCACGTAATCTCTAGTAAGGGTATTGATGTCAATCCCGAGAGAGTTCAAGCCGTCCTTGATTGGACTCAACTTGAATCGGTTAAGCAAGTTAGGAGTTTTCTTGGTCTAGCGAGCTATTGTCGCCGCTTTGTCGAGAATTTCTCCAAGGTTGCAAAGCCTCTAACTGAACTCCTCAAGAAGGATAAAAACTTCGGGTGGACACCACAGTGTGAGCATAGTTTTCAGGAACTGAAAAGACGCCTGACTTCCGCACCTGTGTTGCTACCACCAGATTTTTCTAAGGACTTTGTTATCTATTGCGACGCCTCGCGACAAGGATTAGGTTGCATTCTCATGCAAGATCGTCATGTGATTGCATACGCATCCCGGCAGTTGCATCCACATGAGGATAATTATCCCACACATGATCTTGAGCTTGCAGCTATAGTCCATGCACTAAAAACCTGGCGACATTACCTCCTCGGTAATCGTTGCAAAATATTCACTGGTCACCAAAGTCTGAAATATATCTTCACCCAGCCGGATTTGAATCTCAGGCAAAGACGGTGTGTTGAGTTGATCTCGGATTATGACTTAGGGATAACTTACACCCCGGGGAAGGCCAATGTTATGGATGATGCACTAAGTCGTAAATCTTATTGTAACAATTTGATGCTACAACGAGGTCAACCACATCTCTACGAGGAATTTCAGAAGTTAAATCTCCATATTGTTCCTCAAGGATTCCTTTCTACCCTGGTGGCGAAGCCTACTCTTAGGGATCAGATCATAGCCGTGCAGGCTTATGATAAGGGTATATCCCAGATCAAGGAAAATATTGCTAGCGGAAGCGCTAGGGATTTCTCTGTCAATGAGAAAGGTGTTGTGTTCTTTCAGAACCGTTTAGTGGTTCCTAAGAGCAAATGTCTGCGGCAATTGATCCTTAAGGAGGCTCATGATTCTCCTCTCACCATTCATCCCGGAAGCACTAAGATGTATTAGGACCTACGCCAGAGGTTTTGGTGGACTAGGATGAAGAGAGAAATTGTTGAGTTCGTTGCTAACTGCGATGTTTGTCATGGAGTTAAGGCAGAACATCAACGGCCTATTGGCACCCTTCAACCTTTAGCTATTCCTAAATGGAAATGGGATAAAGTTAGTATGGATTTGATTACCGGATTTCCCAAGACCAAGAAAGGAAATAATGCTATCTTTGTGGTCATTGACCGTCTCTTCAAAGCAGCTCATTTTCTTCCAGTTCGTGAGAGTATAACAGCTAGCCAGCTAGCAGAGTTATATGTCTCTCAAATAGTGTCTCTTCATGGTGTTCCCCTGGAGATTAACTCAAACTGTGGGACTATCTTTACTTCTCTCTTCTGGGAAAGTTTTCAGAATGCTATGGGGACTCACTTATCTTTTAGCACTGCCTTCCATCCTCAATCAAGTGGTCAAGTAGAAAGAGTGAATCAAATCCTAGAAGATATGCTCCGAGCTTGTGTTATATCGTTCGGTATGAATTGGGAGAAGTGCCTTCCATTCGCCGAATTTGCTTATAACAATAGTTATCAATCAAGCTTGGGCAAAGCCCCTTTTGAAGTTCTCTATGGACGAAGATGTCGGACACCTCTTAATTGGTCAGAAACCGGAGAGAGGCAACTCTTTGGCCCGGATATGATCCAGGATGCAGAAGAGCAGGTTCGCATTATTCGTGAAAAGTTGAAAACAGCCCAGTCTCGTCAAAAGAGCCAATATGATCGTCATCATAAGGCTGTGACCTTTGAAGTTGACGAGAAGGCTTACCTTCGGGTTACACCTTTGAGGGGTACCCATCGATTCGGTATCAAGGGCAAGTTGGCTCCTTGTTACATTGGCCCTTTTCGCATTCTTGCCAAACGAGGAGAAGTTGCCTACCAGTTGGAACTTCCTCCGCATCTTTCCAAGGTTCATGATGTCTTCCACGTCTCGCAACTCAGGCATTGCTTTTCGTATCCTATCCGTGAAGTGGACCACGAAACGCTTGATCTCCAAGATAACCTTCCATACCGAGAATACCCTGTGCGTATTCTTGATCAAGCTGAGCGTACCACTCGACGTCGAAACCTCAAGTTTCTTAAAGTTCAATGGTCAAATCATTCTGGGAAGGAGGCCACTTGGGAAAGAGAGGATCGTCTCCGACTTGAGTATCCTGCGTTATTCCCGACGACTTCTAAATCTCGGGACGAGATTCTTTTGAGTGGGGGTGAGTTGTCACATCCCTGGAACCATAATCAAGTATAGCATTGTGCTCATATCTTCTTTGCATTGCATCAAAGGAAATTGCAACAAGATCAAAGCAAGTGGTGAAGCAAAACTCAAAAACCCTAGCCACTTCTTAAATTCGAAGAAATTATAAACTTGTTCAAATCAATGAACCCAAAATGCCCTCAAGAAAAGTTCAACTTTTCTGATAATTCATGGAAGCAAGTAAGCAGTGAAGAAAACTATTTTCATAACACATTTGGCATTTTATTTAAATGCAAAAAGCTACTGGATTCAAGTTTATATTTGAATTCAAAAACTTTAATTTTCAAAAATGTTGAAAACTTCAGGAATGGTTGGATATATTCCAACAAATATTCTGGTGTGTTCAAAATATTTTTGGTAAACTATTTTGGAGCTGAAATAAATAGCAAACCAAAATAGTTAGTAAAACAGAAAAAAATGGAAGAAACACTTACCTGTCGCTCACCTGGCCCGGCCCAGCTTCTTCCCTGTCGTCTTCCTCCCCCGCCAGTGGGCAGCAAGAGGTGGCCGCCGCATACTCCGGCGCGGCCACGCACCTATGCGCCTGCCTGGCCGCCGCTTTGCGCTGGCACGCGAGGGGATAACCCTTCCGAGGCGTGCCCGAGCTCATCCTCTCCTCATTCTCCCCCTCTGCTTCGTTCCCACTGCCGGCATTGGAGCCCGAGCAAAGCTCGAGCTCGCCGTTGTTCTAGCCTACCTCTTTCCCTCCTAAGCCGCGCAATAGAACCACCGCAGCTCCCTGAAGCTTCCTAGCCACGAGCCCGATGCCGAGACGCAGTGAAACGACGAGTCACAGTCGTCTTCTTCCTCGGGTCACCGAAGTTCATCGCCGGCGTTCTCCCTCTCCAGGTCGTCCCCGAGCAAGCTAGCGCCACCACTGCACTCCCCGTGAGCTTGCGCAGCTTTCCCCCAAGTTTCCCCCTTCGATCCCTTCCTCTAGCCTTGATTTCACCGGAGCCCGGCGAGATCCGCCGGGAGCTCGTCGTCGGTAGCCCTCCCGTGAACAGCTTGTCCTTCTGAGGCCACCAGCAGATTCAGGCCGTCGCGTAGATGTCGTAGGAGCTCAGCTCCGTGCGTAGCTCCCTCTGTTTCGATGACCCCTACGACGCCCGAACTTCGGCCGCCGCCAAGCTCGTCGCCGGCATCATCTCCGGCCAGATTAGCCCCGGCTAAGTGCAAAAATGAACCTGCGGGAGTCGTGTCGTTCCTTTGGTGCACTCCGCGCAGAGTTTGGCCGCGTGGGCGCCGTTTCCGAGCCCCTCCGCCGTACTGGTGGTCGTCGGAGGCTCACCGCCGGCGAGGACGACCTCGCCATCGGTGCATCTCAACTGGCCTGAGCCACTGACGCGTGGGGCCAGCCTCTGGAAGTTTTGGATTAATAAAAATAAAGTTAATTAATCTAATAAGTCACTGACATGTGGGTCCAGTACTATTAATTAGCTAATTAAGTTTAAAACTAGTCTAAAACTGACCAGAGTCACTGACCAGTGGGTCCTACTGGTCAGGTTTGACTTTCAACGGCCAGTTGGACCTGGTGATGTCATGCTGATGTAGTAAAGATTTTCTGATTTAAAAGAATTCCAAGAAAATGCCAAAACTTCTAAAAATCATAGAATTAATCTGTAACTCCAATGAAAATAATTTATATATGAAAAAGTATCAGAAAAATCCAAGGAATCTGATTATGTCATTTTGAAACTTGTTTGAAAATGTTACTGGACCAAACATGTAGAATAATGAATAAGTTAAATTTTATAAATGCTATGGAGATGGAATTTGAAAATCATTTGAATTCCACTTCAATTGCTATGACCAAACATTGTTCAATCACAACCGGCAACTTAACATATCATTTCCATGCATGTTGAAAACAAGTTGATCTGAGCATCAGGTCGAATCAATTAAAATGGTATTCGAGAATACCTCGTTTGAAGTGATATTTGAATCTGATTCAAATCAACTTCAAACCTAATAAATGTTAGCTATATTAGCATACCACCTTGCATCCTCATGCCATGCTCATGCATCATCTTGTTGCATATGCATATGATTGCAAGGCTCCGCTCCTCCGGATTCCACTGAATATCCGACTGACGGATATTGTCCCTCCTCTGAGCAACAAGGCAAGCAACCATTTTGATCATCCCGATAAATCCCATGTTCTTGCTCCTGCACTTACTTATTGCATTAGGATCAAATGCTTCAAATGCTTTTGCCACGTTAGTTGAACCTACTTCCTTTGCATGACCTGTCTTTGTCACAGTAAATAGCTGAACCTTGCAGCCTTGCATACCTGGTAGATACTTGAGCCATGATGTGCCTTATCCTGCCATGCATGCTATGCTTAGAGTTGTGTATGGTCTGTCATCTGGGAGATGAACAGAATTGTGAGAATGTGTTCAGTAAATAAAGGTTGTGTGTTGAACCTGATTTGGTAAAGGTACCGGTGAAAGGCTATGTAGGAGTACGTGGCGGGTTGTTTCATTGGAACCGTCCTTAGGAACTGAGTTCCGTATATGTAATCCAAGACTAGATACTACCACACGTTGGGATACTTAATTGACCCTCTCGACTTATTAATCGCTTAGTACTCGGTCCACGAGTTGCAAGTAGTTTCTGGTGTTTATAGTCATGCTGCAGGCCGTGCATAGTGCTGACCTGAGAGGTGGGCTGTGATGCGGTAGGCAGTGGCACGGTGTACCAAGTGGCACCCGGATGGTGGGCTTGGGAACCCTGCGCACATCGTTTGGGGCCGTGGCGGAAACCTCGGCCGGACTTCCGTGCGGGTTACCCTCAGATAGGCGATAGACCTGGACTAAGTATTAGCGTGGTTAACGGTTGTGGCCGACTCCCTCGCTCGGCTTCCGCTTGAAGGTTGCCGAGGTGCATGACGTGCACATGGCGATAAGTGGCGAGACCATGTGTGACGAAGTACACCCCTGCATGGTTATGATCTATTCGAATAGCCGCGTCCGCGGATATAGACTACTTGGAGACATATGTTGTTCATAGATAACTTCAACGGCTACTCATAAAATTGTCAAGATGAGCATGAGTGTCGTGGACGGCATTTCTGTATGGAGACGGAGTGATTCCATGATGGAGTATTGTTGTGGTGTTAGTGGACTCGTGTGCGAGAAATCAAGTTGTCAAAAAAAATTAAAATGCAAGTTGTCTAGCCACGAGTCAAATGCTGGCTTTCCGCATGAAACCCCACAATTCCTTGTTGATACATTGCATGAGTAGATAGTTATCCTAAAGTCTTGTTGAGTACCTCCGTACTCATGTTTGCTTAATATTTGTTGCAGAGGTTGTTAATGACCCTAATGGAGGGTTCTTCCTAGACATCGACGACGACGAGTAGCTGGTATCCCAGCTATGGTCTGGCCCTAGGGTGGGTCTATAGTATAGTCAGGCCACGTGCCTTCTAGTTTCATCTGTCCGTACTCAGACAGTTTATTTACTTCCGCTAGTTTGTAACTTGAATGACTGTTATGATGGGTCGTGAGACCCCTACCGTGTAATATTATGTGTGTGGCTCTTCCGAGCCTTTTAAATAAAGCTTGTACGTTTATGGTTATGTTGTGATGCCATCGATGTATCTATACATATCGGTATGCCATGCGTACGTGTGTCGTACTTGATATGTATGGGGTTCGATTACCTAGCCGTAGACTTTAATAGCATTCCTTACAGGGAAATGCCCCTTTGTGATCCAACGAGCCATGGTAGCTCGCTACTCCTCCAGACACATTGGTTGACCGGCATGTGTCCTTCTTAGCTGTTGTGTCTGTCCCCTTTGGGGAAATGTCATGCGATGTAATGGTGTCCTTGTAGCTTGCTATGACTCGCTTACATTCGCTGGTGACTGACACCTGCTTTGCTGGGTCATGTATACATGTCGCTGTGCGGAACTGCCACTTTGGTTTATGACTAGACATGTCGATCCGGGTTCTTTGTCATTGGATTGCTAGCGACACAATTGCATACGCGAGTCAAAAGGCGCAAACGGTCCCGGCTAAGGTAAGGCTGCAGCCGTGGGGTTAACCGTGCGTGAGACCGCAAAGAGATGCGATGTGTTACAGGCTGGATTCCTATGGCTTAGGATCGGGGTCCCGACAGCTCCAAAGGCGTTTTGAGCAACACGGACCATATGAGATGTTCGAGGAGCTGAAACTAGTTTTTCAAGCTCATGCCCGAGTCGAGAGATATGAAGTCTCCAACAAGTTCTTTAGCTGTAAGATGGAGGAGAACAGTTCTGTTAGTGAGTATATACTCAGAATGTCTAGGTTACACGGTCGTCTAACTTCTCTTGGAGTTGAACTTCCGGATGACGCTATAATTGACAGAATCCTCCAGTCTCTCCCACCAAGCTACAAAGGTTTTGTGCTAAACTACAACATGCAAGGGATGGAGAGGACCATTCCCGAGTTGTACTCGTTGCTGAAGTGTGCAGAAGTAGAAATCAAGAAAGAGCATTGATAGGTCTCCATCGTATCTACTTTTCCGAACTCTTGTGCCCTTGTTTTGGACTCTAATTTGCATGATTTGAATGGAACTAACCCGGACTGACACTGTTTTCAGCAGAATTGCCATGGTGTTGTTTTTGTGCAGAAATAAAAGTTCTCGAATGTCCTGAAAATTTACGGAGAATTTTTCTGGAATTAATGAAAAATATTTGCGCAAAGATCCACCGGAGGAGGTGGGCGAGTGGGCCACAAGCCCACAGGCCGCGGACACCCATGGCTACGCCATGAGGGCTTGTGGGGCCCATGTGGGATCACCGCCTCCAAACTCAGCTCTATTTTATTCCGTCTCACCCGGAAAAAAATCAGAGAGAAGGATCCATCGCGTTTTACTATACGGAGGCGCCGCCACCTCCTGTTCTTCATGTGGAAGGCAGATCTGGAGTCCATTTTCGGCTCCGGAGAGGGGAGATCGTCGTCATCGTCATAATCAACCTTCCTTCACCGACAATTCCATGATGCTCTTCACCGTTCATGAGTAATCTCATCGTAGGCTTGCTGGACGGTGATGAGTTGGATGAGATCTATCATGTAATCGAGTTAGTTTTGACGGGGATTGATCCCTAGTATCCACTATGTTTTGAGATTGATCTATCATGTAACCTATTATGTTGTCGCCAATATATGTGTGTTTTAGATCCTATCCTGCAAGTTGTAGTCACCTACTATGTGTTATGACCCGGCAACCCCGGAGTGACAATAGCCGGAACCACTCTCGGAGATGATCATAGTATGAGGAGTTCATGTATTCACAAAGTGTTAATGCGTTGGTCCGGTTCTTTATTAAAAGGAGAACCTTAATATCCCGTAGTTTCCATTAGGACCCCGCTACCACAGGAGGGATGGACAATAGATGTCATGCAAGTTCTTTTCCCTAAGCACGTATGACTACATACGGAATACATGCCTACATTAGATTGACGAACGGGAGCTAGTTACTTATCTCTCCGTGTTATAGCTGTTACATGATGAATCACATCTGTCATACTCATCCATCACTGATCCAGTGCCTATGAGTCTTTTACTACTGGTCCTTGCTATGTTACTTTCTCGCTACTACTATTGCTACTGATGTTACTCTGCTGCTGCTGTCACTATTGTTGTTCCTTGCTACTGTTGTCACTACTGCTGTTACTTGCTACTGATGTCACTACTGTTGTTACTTGCTACTTTGTTGTTACCTGTTGCAAGACTTTTCTGGAGCCGTTGCTGGGGAAGAATAGTCCCGCGTCAACATGCTATTTACTGGCGCCATTGATACAAAAAGTTAGGAATAGTCTGCCTTCGACAGATCTTTTTCTGGCACCGTTGCTATCATACCACTTTGCTACTGATACTTTGCTTGCATACACTAATCTTTCAGGTGTGGTTGAAATTGACAAACTCAGCTGCTAATACTTGAGAATATTCTTTCCCTTACCCTTGTGTCGAATCAATAAATTTGGGTTGAATACTCTACCCTCGAAAACTGTTGCGATCCCCTACACTTGTGGGTTATGAAGACTATTTTCTGGCGCCGGCCCCGGGGAGGCACAGCCATATTCTCTGAGTCACTTGGGATTGACGTCTGATGGTCACTATGAAGAATCAGAAAGATCCAAGAACTGAAATCTTGCCTTCCACTACGAGGACAGGTAAGGAACTGCCATCTAGCTCTGCACTTGATTCACCTTCAGTTATGAGTAAGTTTGCGACATCACCTCGTGCTAGAAATCTTGATATGTCGCATGTGCTTGATGATGCTACTTCCGCTGCCCATGATGCTTATGATGATGCTATGCTTGATACTATGTGTGATGATGCTATGCTTGATACTATGCCTGATGATGCTATGCTTGATACTATGCCTGATGATGCTATGCTTGATACTATATCTGATGATGCTATGCCTGATACTGCTTTGCCACTAGGTGCATTCCTTGATGCACAAATTGCTAGAGTTGCTACTAGACGTGATGATACTTCTGAAACTGTTGATACTATTGAAGTAGAACCTGCTACTATGCCTGAATTTCCTGTTATGCCTGATACGCGCTATGTTATGGAAGGAGAGATAGCTGAGGACTTTCTTGCGTGTAAGGATAGCTATGATGTTGAGAAATTACTGCGCAAGTGGAAAGAAAAATCTCTGAACGCTAGGATGAAATACGACCCAAAGTTTGCCACTTCGCCTATCTTTGTGACCGATAAGGATTATGAATTCTCTGTCAACCCTGAGCTAATCACTCTGGTCGAATCTGGTCCTTTTCACGGTTATCAGTCTGAAACGGTTGGAGCCCATCTTACCAAACTGGATGATATAGCCACCCTATTCACGAGTGAGGAAAAGATCCGCCACTAATATATCCTCAAGCTGTTTCCTTTCTCGCTAAAGGATGATGCTAAGACCTGGTTCACTTCTCTTGCTCCTAGTTGTGTGCATAGCCCCCAGGATATGGTCTACTACTTCTCTGAAAAATATTTCCCTGCCCATAAGAAGCAAGTTGCCTTGCAGGAAATATACAACTTTGCTCAAGCAGAAGAAGAGAGTCTCCCACAAGCTTGGGGGAGGCTCATCCAGCTATTGAATGCTTTGCCTGATCACCCTCTTGAGTAGAATGAAATACTTGATATCTTCTATAATGGACTTACCGATGCTTCCAAAGACCACCTAGATAGTTGTGTCGATCGTGTTTTTAGGGAACGAACTGTAGAACAAGCTGAGATTCTACTGAATACCATCTTGTGCAATGAAATGCTTGGACTATTCCCGAACCACCTCCTAAGCCAACTCCAAAGAAAAGAGGTATTATATTCCTCAGTCCTGAAGATATGCAAGAAGCCAAGAAATCTATGCGACAGAAAGTCATTAAATCTGAAGATGTCAAAAATCTACCACCTATCGAAGAGATCCATGGTCTCGATAACCCGATACAGGTAGTAGAAGTAAACTCTCTGTGTAGGTTTGATGAGAGTGATATTCCTTTTGATAAACCTGCTAGCTTATGCCTGGATGAATTTGATAACTTTGTTGTCAAACAACAGAGTTTCAATGATTATGTTAGCAGACAATTGGAACAGAATGCTCGTATGCTTAGTCATTTAAGTGCTTGTGTGGACAGAAATGTCAATGATCTTAAGCTTCTGATTAAACATGCCTCTATGGTTACTACTCAGGTAGAACAAGTACTTAAAGCTCAGAATGACTTGCTCAATGAGTTGAATGACAATTCCGTTAGAGTCGTTACTAGAGGCGATAGAATGACCCAGGAACCTTTGTATCCTGAGGGTCATCCTAAGAGAATTGAACAGGATTCTCAAGGAGTTAGCACTGATGCACCTAGTCATCCTAGAAAGAAGAAGAAAGATGATAGGAACCTGCACGCTAGCAACCTTGTTGCTGCTACCCCTGAAAGTCCAAACGATGCCTCCGTTTCTAATGCTGAAACACAATCTCGTGATGAACATGAGCCTAATCATAATATCAATAGTGATGTTCATGATGATGCTCAACCTAGCAATGATAAGGATGTGGAGATTGAACCTGTTGATCTTGATAACCCACAACCTAAGACTAAGTGATACGATAAGAATGACTTCGCTGCTACGAAGCATGGTAAAGAACGGGAATTATGGGTTCACAAACCCATGCCCTTTCCTCCCAAACCATCCAAGAAATAGGATGATGAGGATTTTGAGCGATTCGTTGAAATGATCAGACATGTCTTTCTGCAAATGTGTTTGACAGATATGCTCAAAATGTCTTTGTATGCTGAGTACATGAAAGATATTGTGACTAATAAGAGGAGGATACCTGAGGTTGAGATTTCCATCATGCTTGCTAATTATACCTTCAAGGGTGGAACTCCTAAGAAATTAGGTGATCCCGGTGTGCCCAATATACCTGGCTACGTTAGAACTGCTTTGTGCGACCTTGGAGCCGGTGTTAGTGTTATGCCTCTCTCTCTTTATCGTAGGCTTGAACTGGATAAGTTGACACCCACTAAAATCTCTCTGCAAATGGCCGACAAATCAACTGCTTTCCCTATCGGCATTTGCGAGGATGTGCCTGTTGTGGTTGCCAATGTCACCATCTTATCAGACTTTGTTATCTTGGATATTCCCGAGGACGATGCCATGGCGGTCATCCTCGGAAGACCCTTTTTAAACACCGCAGGGGCTGTTATAGATTGCAAAAAAGGCTACGTTACTTTCCATGTCAACGGTAATGAGCATATGGTGCACTTTCCGAAGAAACAATATCGAGTACATTGCATAAATGTTATCGAAAAAACTTTATCGATTCTTATTGGGAGCTTTGAATGCCCTATTCCTCGTGTCAAGATGAAGTATGATTTGCTTGTTGGGGAGATACACATCCCCATTGAGGTTACCTAGTGACTATTCGAAAATTCTCCATCTTCTTTTGCGATTCGAAAAGGTTTGTCGAGGAGACTTGATCAACCTCACTGACGGATTTCTTTCGATGACCATGAGATGGATGAATCGAGGAGTCACAAACCTCTGTTCTAAGCTTTCACTTTAGGTTGCTTAGAAGAAAAATGATAGGTTTAGATTAGTTTTCCCTGTTTTCTGTTTTAGCGTCCGGTAGAAAACTACCCCAAAAATAAAAATTCTCCGAACGCCCTGAAAATCAAGTATGATTTTTTCTGGAATTTTTGAAAAATACTGAGACGAAGAGCTTGTCTGTGGGCTGTACCAGTGGGCCACAAGCCGTGATGGAGCGGGCACCCCCCTAGTCGCGCCACCCAGGCTTGTGGGGCCCACAGGCACCCCCTCCACTCATTCTTGCTCTCATCTGGTTCTCCTACCTCTAGAAAAAATTGTTTCGCAGCTCAAACCCGTGTTCTTGCTCCTCTTGCTAGGATTTTCGATCTCTTTGCTCAAACCACCATTCTCCGAACTGTTTTGGGGAAATTACTCCTTGGTAAGTGACTCCTCCATTGGTCCAATTAATTTTTGCTCTAGTGCCTTATACTCCGCGTATTTTTGCTGCCTTGGTGACCATGTTCTTGAGCTTTGCATGCTAATTTTAGCTGGTCCCAAGTAGTTTTGATGCGTAATATGGCCTCCAGGCACTTGTGGGAGTAGTTGCTACTAGTTTACTTGAGCCTTGTTCACTTTTCCTTTGCGTCACTGAAAATTTCAGAAAAGGAATATGTTCAGGAGAAACTTTCATGGTGGTTCCTCAAGCAAGAGAGGTCCCCATCTTGCAATTCGGGAGCCTGATCCTTACCAACCAAGGGACGTGCACATACAACCATCTGAATGGCTTTCTGATGAATTTATGATTGAGGCAGGTTTCAAAGATGAGTTTAATGCACTTGTTCACAATGCTGGACTCGAAGAATTCATCTCCGATAAATGTGAACAGTATGTTGCTCTCACTGCCTCTTTTGTTCGTAGATTCAAATTTTCAGCTGGCCGTGAGACATCGGTACTGTTTGATCTCTATGATAAATCGTATACCATGGATTTAGAGGATTTCAATAGAATTTGCAAAATACCTATTTGGGGTAGCCTCAATGATCCTCATAAATCTTCGGTTAGAGATGTTTGCTCTGGTATTACAGTTGGAGAAACTAGAGACAATACGCAAGCTACCATGGGGAGTATTCATTTTCCTGCCTTGCATTACTTTGCCCTTTTCATAGGCAGATGCATTAATGGCAAGATTGAGCATTGTCACCTCTGCGCACCCGACCTTAGTATCCTTAAGAGCGCAGTGACGGGTGACAAGAGTTTCAACATGGCAGCTATAATAGCAAGGAGGCTGAATAAGAATGCTAATGAAGGGGATTTCTTTGGTGGGATCTATGCCACTCGCATAGCAAATTTTCTTGGAGTACCCATCCGCGAAGGAGATCCCCAGCTCCATACAGCTTTCCTTGACCGCGTCGCTTTGACATGCTACCAGTTCCTTGAGAGGGATGACGAATCCCTCCTATACCATTTGATTTAACTGGCAGCGTGTTTTCCATATTACCCTTCCTGCTCCTGCCTTCTTTGACTTTCAGGTAAAACGGAGATATTACATAACCAGAGGAGAGGCACAGGAGTATGAGAGGGAGGCAAAGGTTGCTCGTCTCCGTGAGGCAGCTATTCAGGTAGTGGCTGCAGCGCTCCCGTATAACCCCCATTATGATTTTGGGTTTCGCCAGGACCATCCTTGGGAGTATAGCAACTTAGGCCAAAAGCCTAAGCTTGGGGGAGTACGTGTTCTCACCGAATTTACATTCTTGCTTATGCTTTCACTTTGTTAGCCGGTGTTCATACTTTGCCACCGTATCATTCATGCTAGTTTATTTTCTTTTTCTCGTTTTCTTTTCGTGTGTCTGTCTAGTTTGAGAAAACCCAAAAAGATTTTCTTTTTCTTCTTTTGCTTGTTGGGAGCTTTCCCGTGTAAATAATTTTCTTTTTCTTTGGGTCAAGGTAGAAGATATTGGTTACAATGTTTAGTGGCACTTGCATGCATACCTGTTTAGCTTTCAAAGAGCCATATTACTTTGTCTTCTCCTTTGTTTTTGCCTTGAGATTCCAGCTTTAGTCCAATGCACGAGCACTCTTATTATTGTCCACATCGTTCGGTCATGCAAGTGAACGACAATAATGACGATATAAGATGAAGTGACTGAGCCTGGAAAAGCTGGTATGAACTCGATCTATTTTGTTTTTGTAAATATGACTAGCTCATCATGCCTGATTTAGCCTTGTTGTGAGAGAAACATGTTTGCAATGACAACTTAGAGATCATAGTTGCTTATGCCATGCTTACTTAGCTAGGAGCTTATAATGGTTTGTCTTGGATGCCCACATGAATGTTGAGATGACTGTGATGTAGTATGATAGGATGGTATCCTCCTTTGAATGATTCAAGTGGCTTGACTTGGCACATGTTCACGCATGTAGTTGAAACAAAATCAACATAGTCTCTATGATATTCATGTTCATGGTGATTTATGTCCTACTCATGCTTGCACTCAATGTTAGTTAATCTCATTGCATTTTGATGACTGTTGTCGCTCTCTAGTTGGTCGCTTCCCAGTCTTTTGCTAGCCTTCACTTGTACTAAGCGGGAATACTGCTTGTGTATCCACCTCCACAAACCCAAAGTTGTGCCATATGAGTCCACCATACCTACCTATGTGTGGTATCTACCTGCCGCTCCAAGTAAATTTGCATGTGCCACACTCTAAAACCTTCAAGAAATAATCTGTTTTGGATGCCCGAACCGCTCATGTGGTGATAGGGGGCTATTGGTATCTTCCATGCTAGGCGTGTTATCCTCGATATGTGTTTATTCACTATCATTTACGAGAAAGGGGCCGGTAATTGGAATTCCTAGTTCCATGCTCAAATCGAAAAGATAATTGCAAACAAAACTCCCCCAGGATTGATGTTGGTATGGACGGTACCCGAGGATTCGGCTAGCAGTGGAGTATGATTGATTGGTGGTGGCGGAGTCAAAACTTTACTTTTCTATTTGGGAACCACCTGTAGCATATGTAGCGTGGAAGATGTTGAGAACTCTTAGTCATTGCATTGACAATGAAATCATGCCACCCAAAATTATTATCTCTGTTTTCAAAGCTTGAGCTCTGGCACCTCTGCAAATCAATGCTTTCCTCTGCGAAGGGCCTATCTATTTATGTTCCTGTTGAGTCATCCTCCTCTTACAAAAGCACCAATCAGAGAGCTCCTCTATCATTTTTATGCTTTGCTTTTAACTGTGTTGAGTATGACTCTGACTGAATCTTCATTGCCTTGAATTACAATGTTTAGTCAGCCCTTGGTCTTTGAAGGTGCTCTGCATTTATGTTTTGCGGTCTCAGAAAGAGCTAGCGAGATACCACCTGTTCGTACTGCTTCATGTTGTTTTGATTTAAGTGTTGACGTTAGAGACCTATTATTATTTGCTCGCTAGTTGATTATGCCATTGATATGAATTTACCGTGAGACCTAGATGTCATTTGCTTATGTGATTTGCTTGTGATCTTGCCGACATTCTGGTTATGAGTTAGACATAGCTGCAATAACAAGATCAAACAGAGTTCGTCAAAGTTTTTCTTTTGTCTCTTTCAGTTTGTCAACTGAATTGCTTGAGGACAAGCAAGGCTTTAAGCTTGGGGAGTTGATACGTCTCCGTCGTATCTACTTTTCCGAACTCTTTTGCCCTTATTTTGGACTTTAATTTGCATGATTTGAATGGAACTAACCCGGACTGACGCTGTTTTTAGCAGAATTGCCATGGTGTTGTTTTTGTGCAGAAATACAAGTTCTCGGAATGTCCTGAAAATTTACGGAGAATTTTTCTGGAATTAATGAAAAATACGTGCGCAAAGATCCACCGGAGGAGGTGGGCTAGTGGGCCACAAGCCCACAGGCCGCGGCCACCCCCCTGGTCGCGCCATGAGGGCTTGTGGGGCCCACGTGGCACCACCGCCTCCAAACTCAGCTCTATTTATTCCGTCTTGCCCGGAAAAAAATCAGAGAGAAAGATTCATCGCGTTTTACGACATGGAGGCGCCGCCACCTCCTATTCTTCATCTGGAGGGCGGACCTGGAGCCCGTTTTGGGCTCCGGAGAGGGGAGATCGTCGCCATCGTCATCATCAACCTTCCTCCATCAACAATTCCATGATGCTCTTCACCGTTCGTGAGTAATCTCATCGTAGGCTTGCTAGACGGTGATGAGGTGGATGAGATCTATCATGTAATCGAGTTAGTTTTGACGGGGATTGATCCCTAGTATCCACTATGTTCTGAGATTGATGTTGCTACTACTTTGCCATGCTTAATGCTTCTCACTAGGGCACGAGTGCCATGATTTCAGATCTGAACCTATTATGTTTTCGCCAATATATGTGCGTTTTAGATCCTATCTTGCAAGTTGTAGTCACCTACTATGTGTTATGACCCGGCAACCCCGGAGTGACAATAGCCGGAACCACTCCCGGAGATGACCATAGTATGAGGAGTTCATGTATTCACCAAGTGTTAATGCGTTGGTCTGGTTCTTTATTAAAAGGAGAACCTTAATATCCCGTAGTTTCCATTAGGACCCCGCTGCCACAGGAGGGATGGACAATAGATGTCATGCAAGTTCTTTTCCCTAAGCACGTATGACTATATACGGAATACATGCCTACATTAGATTGACGAACGGGAGCTAGTTACTTATCTCTCCGTGTTATAGCTGTTACATGATGAATCACATCCGTCATACTCATCCATCACCGATCCACTGCCTACGAGTCCTTTACTACTGGTCCTTGCTATGTTACTTTGTCGCTACTACTGTTGCTACTGCTCTTACTCTACTGCTGCTGTCACTACTGTTGTCCTTGCTACTGTTGTCACTACTGTTGTTACTTGCTACTTTGTTGTTACCTATTGCAAGACTTTTCTAGAGCCGTTGTTGGGGAAGAATAGTCCCCCATCAACATGCTATTTACTGGCGCCATTGATACAACAAGTTAGGAATCGTCTGCCGTCAACAGATCTTTTTCTGGCAACGTTGCTACCATACCACTTTGCTACTGATACTTTGCTTGCAGACACTAATCTTTTAGGTGTGGTTGAAATTGACAAACTCAGCTGCTAATACTTGGGAATATTCTTTCGCTTCCCCTTGTGTCGAATCAATAAATTTGGGTTGAATACTCTACCCTCGAAAACTGTTGCGATCCCCTACACTTGTGGGTTATCAAGCATCAAGTGTTGATGGGTAATAAGACCATCAGTTTCAAGAAGGGCAAGGGTAAGAAGAACTTCAAGAAAGACGGCAAAGCCGTTGCCACACCCAGTAAGCCAGATACCGGGAAGAAGAAAAAGAATGGACCCAAGCCTGAGACTGAGTGCTTCTGTTGCAAGGGAAAAGGTCACTGGAAGCGGAATTGCCCCAAGTACTTCGCGGACAAGAAGGCCGACAACATTAAAGGTATATATGATATACATGTTACTGATGTGTACCTTACCAGCGCTCGTAGTAGCTCCTGGGTATTTGATACCGGTGTTGTTGCTCACATTTGCAACTCAAAGCAGGAACTGCAGAATAAGCGGAGACTGGCCAAGGACGAGGTGACGATGCGCGTCGGGAATGGCTCCAAGGTCGATGGGATCGCCGCCGGCACGCTACCTCTACATCTACCGTCGGGATTAGTTTTAAACCTTAATAATTGTTATTTAGTACCAGCTTTGAGCATGAATATAGTATCAGGGTCTTGCTTAATGCGAGACGGCTACTCATTTAAGTCAGAGAATAACGGTTGTTCTATTTATATGAGTAATATATTTTATGGTCATGCTCCGCTGGTGAATGGTTTATTCTTGATGAATCTCGATCGTGATGTTACACATATTCATAGTGTGAGTACCAAAAGAAGCTCCATACTAATGGACTATTAGAGTCTCTTGACTTTGAATCATTTGACACATGCGAACCGTGCCTCATGGGCAAGATGACTAAGACTCCATTCTCAGGAATAATGGAGAGAGCGACCGATTTATTGGAAATAATACATACTGATGGGTGTGGTCCAATGAACGTTGAAGCTCGCGGTGGCTACCGTTATGTTCTCACTCTCATCGATGATTTGAGTAGGTATGGGTATATCAACTTGATGAAACACAAATCTGAGACATTTGAAAAGTTCAAGGAATTTTAGAGCGAGGTTGAGAATCAACGTGACAGAAAAATTAAGTGTCTAAGATCTGATCATGGAGGAGAATATTTGAGTCACGAGTTTGGCACACACCTAAGGAAGTGTGGAATTGTTTCACAGCTGACGCCGCCTGGCACACTGCAACGCAATGGAGTGTCTGAACGTCGTAATCGCACTTTATTAGATATGGTACGATCTATGATGTCTCTTACCGACTTACCGCTATCAATTTGGGGATATGCATTAGAAACTGTAGCATTCAATTTAAATAGGGCACCATCTAAATCCGTTGAGATGACACCATATGAATTATGGTTTGGCAAGAAACCTAAGCTGTCGTTTCTTAAAGTTTGGGGTTGCGATGCTTATGTGAAGAAACTTCAACCAGAAAATCTCGAACCCAAAGCGGAGAAATGTGTATTCATAGGATACCCTAAGGAAACTATTGGGTATACCTTCTATCTTAGATCCGAAGGTAAAACCTTTGTTGCCAAGGATGGATCCTTTCTAGAGAAAGAGTTTCTCTCGAAAGAAGTCAGTGGGAGGAAAGTAGAACTCGATGAGGTAATTACACCCCCTCTCGAACCGGAGAGTAGCACAGTGCGGGAAATTGTTCCTATAGCGCCTACGCCAACTGGAAAGGAAGTTAATGATAATGATCATGAAGCTTCGGATCAAGTTGCTACTGAACCACGAAGGTCCACAAGGGTACGATCCGCACTAGAGTGGTACGGCAACCCTGTGATGGAAATCATGTTGTTAGACAAAGGTGAACCTTCGAACTATGAAGAAGCAATGGCGGGCCCAGATTCCAACAAATGGCTTGAGGCTATGAAATCCGAGATAGGATCCATGTGTGAGAACAAAGTATGGGCTTTGGTGGACTTGCCCGATGATCGACAAGCCATAGAAAATAAATAGATCTTTAAGAAGAAGACTGATGCAAACGGTAATGTGACTGTTTACAAAGCTCGACTTGTCACAAAGGTTTTTGAAAAATTCAAGGAATTGAATACGATGAGACTTTCTCTCCCGTAGCAAAGCTGAAGTCAGCCCGAATCATGTTAGCAATTGCCGCTTTTCATGATTATGAAATTTTGCAAATGGACGTCAAAACAATGTTCCTTAACGGGTATCTTAAGGAAGAGTTGTATATGATGCAACCAGAAGGTTTTGTCGACCTGAAGAGTGCTAACAAGGTATGCAAGCTCCATCGCTCCATCTATGGGCTGGTGCAAGCATCTCGGAGTTGGAACATTCGCTATAATGAGGTGATTAAAGCGTTTGGGTTCATACACGTTTATGGAGAAACCCGTCTATACAAGAAAGTGAGTGGGAGCTCTGTAGCTTTCCTCATACTATATGTGGATGACATATTATTGATGGGGAATAATATAGAGTTGTTGGAGAGCATAAAGTCCTATTTGAACAAGAGTTTTAATGAAGGACCTTGGAGAAGCTGCATACATATTAGGCATCAAGATCTATGGAGATATATCGAGACGCCTCATAGGTCTTTCACAAAGTACATACCTTGACAAGATATTGAAGAAGTTCAATATGGAAAACTCAAAGAAGGGGTTCTTGCCAGTTTTGCAAGGTATGATATTGAGTAAGACTCAATCACCGACCACGGCAGCAGATAAAGAGAAGATGAGTACTGTCCCCTATGCTTCAGCCGTAGGCTCTCTAATGTATGCCATGTTGTGTACCAGACCTGATATAAACCTTGCCATAATTTTGGTAGGGAGGTACCAAAGTGATCCCGGTATGGAACACTGGATAGCGGTCAAGAATATCCTTAAGTACCTGAAGAGGACAAAGGAGATGTTTCTTATTTATGGAGGTGACGAAGAGCTCATTGATGACCCACAAGTATAGGGAATCAATCGTAGTCCTTCCGATAAGTAAGAGTGTCGAACCCAACGAGGAGTAGAAGGATCTGACAAGTGGTTTTTAGCAAGGAAATATCTGCAAGCACTGAAATTATCGGTAACAAGTGATTGTGTGGTGAGTTGATTCGTAGCAAGCAACAAGTAACAAAAGTAGCAACAGTGCAGCAAGGTGGCCCAATCCCTTTTGTAGCACGGGACAAGCCTGGACAAAGTCTTATAGGAGGAAAAACGCTCCCGAGGACACACGGGAATCTTTCATACTAGTTTTCATCATGTTCATATGATTCGCGTTCGTTACTTTGATAGTTTGATATGTGGGTGGACCGGCGCTTGGGTACTGCCCTTACTTGGACCAGCAACCCACTTATGATTAACCCCTCTTGCAAGCATCCGCAACTACGAAAGAAGAATTAAGACAAAGTCTAACCATAGCATTAAACTAGTGGATCCAAATCAGCCCCTTACGAAGCAACGCATAAACTAGGGTTTAAGTTTCTGTCACTCTAGCAATCCATCATCTACTTACTACTTCCCAATGCCTTCCTCTAGGCCCAAATAATGGTGAAGTGTTATGTAGTCGACGTTCACATAACACCACTAGAGGAAAAACAACATACAACACATCAAAATATCGAACGAATACCAAATTCACATGACTACTATTAGCATGACTTATCCCATGTCCTCAGGAACAAAAGTAACTACTCACAAAGCATAATCATATTCATGACCAGAGAGGTAATGAGTAGCATCAAGGATCTGAACATTAACTCTTCCACCAAGTAATCCAACTAGCATCAACTACAAAGATTAATCAACACTACTAGCAACCTTACAAGTACCAATCGGAGTCGCGAGACGGAGATTGGTTACAAGTGATGAACTAGGGTTTGGAGATGAGATGGTGCTGATGAAGATGTTGATGGTGACGAGTCCCCTCCGGTGAGAGGAGTGTTGGTGATGACGATGGCGACGGTTTCCCCCTCCGGGAGGGAAGTTTCCCCGGCAGGATCGTCCTGCCGGAGCTCTAGATTGGTTCTGCTCCAGTTCCTCCTTGTGGCGGCGGCGAATCCACGAAAAAGCTCCTCCTTGATTTTTTTTCCGAACGAAACCCTTCATATAGCAGAAGAGGGGGGACAGTGGGCCAGCAGGCTGCCCACAAGCCCCTAGGCGCGACCAGGGGGTGGCCACGCCTAGCAGGCTTGTGGCCACCTGCTGGCGCCCTTCTGGCGCTTCTTCGGCCCAGTATTTTTTATAAATCCGGAAAAAAATCCTCGTTGATTTTTACGGCGTTTGGAGTTGCGCAGAATAGGTATCTCAAACTTGCTCCACTTTCTGGCCAGAATTCCAGCTGCCGGCATTCTCCCTCTTCATGTAAACCTTGCAAAATAAGAGAGAACGGGTATAAATATTGTATGGTGAAGTGAAATAACAGCCCAAGAAGCGATAAATATCAACATGAAAACATGATGCAAAATGGACGTATCAACTCCCCCAAGCTTAGACCTCGCTTGTCCTCAAGCGAAAGCCTAGCTCAATAAATATGTCCACATGTTTAGGGAGAAAGGTGTCAACAAAACAAGATACGAACATGCATGCATCATGATCATGATCAGAACAGCAATACCAACATATAATCTCTCATGCTAAAGTGATAATTCTTTCACAAAGTAAAGCATGGATTAAGAACCTTACCGAGAAGTAACAACCGATAGCCTTTAGTCATTGAAGCAATTGCAATTTATCACAACATTAGAAAGAGTCAAATAAGAGCTTGTAAAGCAAATCCACATACTCAATCATCCTTTCGTTCTATAAAATTGCTACAACTCACGTGGTACTCATGAGATCAAAGTTTCAGCTGGACACACAGAAAGATAGGGGCTTATAGTTTTGCCTCCCAACTGCTTACCTCAAGGGTAATGTCAACAATAATAATTCATGAATGCTTACCTCCAAGTTCACATATGAATATAGATCTTTCCCAAGCATATGACGTTAGCCAAGATAAAGGCAAAACAAGGAATTGGTGAAAATCACCATGACTCTTTCAGGGACAAAAAGTAAAGGTACAAGATAGGCCCTTCGCAGAGGGAAGCAAAGGTTGTCATGCGCTTTTGAGGTTTGGATGCGTGTCCTCTTAGTGCGTAGGAATGTCACTTTATATTGCCTCCTGTGATAAAGAACTTTATTATGCAGTCTGTCGCTTTTATGTCTTCCTCATCACAGGTTCGTACAAAGCTTATTTTCCACACACTAATAGATCATACATATTATGGAGCAATTTTTATTACTTGCACCGATGACAACTTACTTGAGGGATCTTATTCAATCCATAGGTAGGTATGATGGACACTCATGGCAAAACTGGGTTGAAGGTTTATGGATGGACAAGTAGTATCTCTACTTGGTGCGGGAGTTTTGGCTAATATGAGGTGGAAGCAATCGTCACATGCTAAGGGATCTCTAGTCATATAACATTGTTCGGAACCAAGCAAACACAATTCATTATGTTGTCTTCCTTGTCCCACATCTACTTCTAGGCATGTAATAGTTTAGTGAGTGTTCACAATCATAGATGGTCTCATAGATGATATATTTATATGTGAACCTCTCCTTCCTTATCACTTCCTATTAATTGCAACAATGACCAAGGTCTACGTTTGTCTACCCTCAACAAGTTTCAATCAACATCCCTTTTATATGTGAAGCCATCACTTCCCATAATATCATTACATGATCTTTCATGCTTTTGTTCTTTTCTCACTCTTTTGATCATGGCAAAAGGCAAAGACCTTCCACTAATACACTCTTTATTATATGGCTCACGAGCTCGAATACATCGGGGGTGACACAAAGCAAAACTCAAGACTAAAACACTAATACTTTTAATCTACTAGAGAAAGAGAAAACTGAAAAGGAACAAACCAAAACAAAGGTAAAGGCAAAAGATGAGATGGTGATACGATACTGGGGCAACTCCCCCAAGCTTGGCACAAGCCAAGGGGAATGCCCATACCCATGTTTAGTTGTCTTCCTTTGGTGGTGATGGTGGAGGAGTTGTTGTAACATGGGCTTGATCCTCCGTCTTCCAAGCATAGGTGCTCCATCATGCAAAGATGAACGAGTCTCCGGAATCCTCAAATCTGCAGCCAACCGTATTGATTTAAATCTATACTCATACTCACAGTTCTGGTTCTGCAGGTCATAGATCAGGGCATGGAGTTGATCAAACGTGTCATAGAGCCTGGAGAGGTGCTTCCCAATGTCATTCGCATCAATCCTGTGCTTGTTAGTGAATTCTGTGATCATCATGTGGTTGGCGTTGAGTCCACGCTCCACCATCCCTTGGCACTCGCAGACTTGTTGCTCCATTGCTTCGAGCCTCGTCTCCATGCTTCCGGTCTTCTTGGGCCCCTCAACATCACGGATGTGCAACATCCCCTCACGCATCTCGATAGATTGAGGGTGTTGCAGCACTCCCGTGAGGTAGGGATTAATGACCTTCTCAAAGATCTTGTCCTTCGGAGCTTTTGGGGAAGTCATAGCGATCTAGATCTGCAACACAAACAGGCTCGAAACGAAAAACAAAGGAAATCTGCGTGATACAGGGTTCACACCTCACGGGAGAATATATATTGATTTTTTCCAGACCAAAAGGAGTACTCCGCATGAAAACGGAGTCCAGGAGACGCATGAGCTGGCCACAAGCCCCCAGGCGTGGCCAGGGGTGGGCCCGCGCCGGGCAGGCTTGTCGCCTCCTCGTGCACTTTCCGTACTACTTCCAATTTTTGTATTTTTTCCAAATACTCCAAAACGGAGAAAATTTCCTACTGGAAAAGTTTTGGACTCTATTTTCTTATTGAATCACATACCTCTTTGTTTTCGGAGTCTGAAACGGGCTGATAAATGTCCCTTAGTTATTCTTCCGGAGTTATGGTATTGATGATATTGCTTTCAACATTTATGGGAGTACGTGAGATATAATGCTTGATTCTCTGCCCATTTGCAACTCTCGGACAATTACCTTTCGTGTTGTTGATCTTGATAGCACCGGAACGATATACTTCCTCAACAACATAGGGACCTTCCCATTTAGAGAGAAGCTTGCCTACAAAGAATCTTAAACGAGAGTTATATAGCAAGACATAATCACCTACATTGAACTCACGCTTTTGTATCCTCTTATCATGCCACCTCTTAACCTTCTCTTTGAACAACTTGGCATTCTCATATGCCTGAGTTCTCCATTCATCAAGCGAGCTAATGTCAAATAACCTCTTCTGACTGACAAGTTTGAAATCAAAGTTGAGCTCTTTGATTGCCCAATAAGCTTTATGCTCTAGCTCAAGAGGTAAATGACATGCTTTACCATACACCATTTTGTACGGAGACATGCCCATGGGATTCTTATAGGCAGTTCTATAAGCCCACATTGCATCGTCGAGCTTCTTAGACCAATTCTTTCTAGATCTGTTGACAGTCTTTTGCAGAATCAGTTTAATCTCTCTATTGCTTAGCTCTACTTGACAACTGGACTGAGGGTGATAGGGAGACACAATTCTATGGTTGACATCATACTTAGCAAGCGTTTTACGGAAAGCACCATGAATGAAATATGAACCACCGTCTGTCATTAGATATCTAGGGACTCCAAATCTAGGGGAAATAACTTCTTTAAGCATCCTGATAGAAGTGTTGTTGTCAACACTCCTAGTGGGGATAGCTTCTACCCACTTAATGACGTAATCAACAGCAACAAGGATATGAGTATACCCATTGGATTTTGGAAAAGGTCCCATATAATCAAAGACCCAAACATCAAATGTTTCAATGACAAGTGAATAGTTCATAGGCATTTCCTAACGTTTGCTAATATTGCCTATTCTTTGACATTCGTCACAAGACAAGACAAACTTACGGGCATCCTTGAAGAGAGTGAGCCAATAGAAACCTGATTGCAATACCTTATGTGCAGTTCTATCTCCCGCATGGTGTCCTCCCTAGGCCTCGGAGTGACACTTCTGTAGGATCTGTCCCTGTTCATGCACAGGTACACAACGTCTAATAACACCATCTACTTCTTCCTTATAAAGGTGAGGATCATCCCAAAAGTAGTGTCTTAAGTCAAAGAAGAATTTCTTCTTTTGCTGGTATGTGAAACTAGGTGGTATATATTTGGCAACGATATAGTCTGCATAATCTTCATACCACGTTTCACTACGTGAAGCATTGATGACATTCAGTTGCTCATCAGGAAAGCTATCATCAATAGGTTGTGGGTCATCAAGAACGTTCTCCAACCTAGACAAGTTATCTGCTACGGGGTTATCAGCACCCTTTCTATCAACAACGTGCAAATCAAATTCTTGTAGCAAGAGAACCCATCTGATAAGTCTAGGTTTAGCGTCTTTCTTCTCCATAAGGTACTTAATAGCAGCATGATCAGTGTGAATAGTGACTTTGGAGTCAACTATGTAAGACCTGAACTTTTCACACGCAAACACGGCTGCTAAGAATTGCTTTTCCGTAGTAGCATAGTTTCTTTTGGCACTGTCTAGAGTTTTACTAGCATAGTGAATAGCATTCAACTTCTTATCAACTCTTTGCCCTAGAACAGCACCAACAGCATAATCACTAGCATCACACATGATTTCAGAAGGCAAGTTCCAATCAGGTGGTTGAACAATAGGTGCAGTTATCAAAGCCCTCTTAAGTATTTCGAAGGCTTCCTCACAATCATCGTCAAAGACAAAAGGAATATACTTTTTCAAGAGATTGGTAAGAGGCCTAGAAATCTTAGAGAAGTCTTTAATGAACCTTCTATAGAAACCAGCATGACCAACGAAACTTCTTATACCTTTGATATCTGTGGGGTATGGCATTTTCTCGATTGCATCAACCTTAGCATTATCGACTTCAATGCGTCTTCAGAAAGTTTATGTCCTAAGATGATGCCTTCATTAACCATAAAGTGGCACTTTTCGCAATTCAAGACAAGGTTGGTGTCTTTACATCTCTGCAAGACTCGATCAAGGTTGCTGAGGCAATCATCAAAGGAAGACCCGTAAACGGAAAAGTCATCCATGAAAACCTCAACAATCTTTTCACAAAAGTCAGAGAATATAGCCATCATACATCTTTAAAAGGCGGCAGGTGCATTACATAAGCCAAAAGGCATACATCTATAAGCAAAGGTACCGAAAGGGCAGGTGAAAGTGGTTCTCTCCTGGTCAGATTGTGCAACTGGTATTTGGGAGAAACCAGAATAACCGTCTATAAAGAAGAAGTGTGTGTGTTTAGATAGTCTTTGTAGCATTTGGTCGATAAAAGGCAAAGGGTAATGATCTTTCCTAGTGGCCTTATTCAATTTCCTAAAATCGATCACCATCCTATAGCCAGTAATAATCCTCTGTGGGATCAATTCATCCTTATCATTAGGGACAACGGTAATGCCTCCCTTCTTAGGGACGCAATTCACCGGACTCACCCAATCGCTATGAGCAACAGGATAGATAATACCCGCTTCCAAGAGCTTTAGTATTTCATTTCTTACTACTTCTTTCATCTTAGGATTTAATCTCCTTTGATGGTCTGCAACTGGTTTGGAATCAGGATCAGTTTTAATCCTGTGCTGGCATAGAGTAGGACTAATGCCCTTAAGATCATCAAGAGTATATCCAATAGCAGCACGGTGCTTCCTCAGAGTTTTTAATAACTTATTTTCTTCATGCTCTGAGAGGCTAGAACTAATAGTAACAGGATATATCTCTTTTTCATCAAGATAAGCATACTTAAGAGTATCAGGCAACTGTTTAAGCTCGAACACAGGATCATCCGTTGGTGGGGGTGGATCCCCAAGTAGTTCAACAGGCAGATTATTCTTAAGGATAGGATATTGTTCTAAGACAACTCTATCTATCTTATCCCTTTCATCCATATGCATATCATTTTCATGCCCAAGCAAGTATTGCTCTAAGGGATCAGTAGGAGGTACGTCAATAGAAGCTAAGGCAATAGTTTCATCCTTACTAGGCAACTCCTTTTCACAAGGTTGTCTACCAAACTTAGAGAAATTGAACCCGTGTGACACACCTTCAAAGCAGAAAGTGACAGTTTGCTTCTCACAATCAATATGAGCATTGACAGTATTGAGAAAAGGTCTACCAAATATGATGGGGCAGAAGCTATCTTGTGCGGTAGCAAGAACGAGGAAATCAGTAGGATACTTCGTTTTACCACACAAGACTTAAACACCCCTAACAATTCCCACAGGACAGATAGTATCTCTATTGGCAAGCTGAATAGTGACATCAATGGGTTCTATCTCAACAGGTGCAATCTCATCTTTAATTTCATCATATAAGGATTGAGGTATTGCACTAACACTAGCACCCACGTCACATAAACTATGATAACAATGATCTCCTATCTTAACAGAAACAGCAGGCGTGCCAACAACAGGCCTATGTTTGTCTCTAGCGTGAGGTTTAGCAATTCTAACAGCATCTTCACAGAAGTGAATATTATGTCCCTCAACATCGTCGGAGAGAAGATCTTTGATAATAGCAATGCTAGGTTCAACTCTAATTTTCTCAGGGGGTGTAGGTGTTCTAATGTAGCCTCTACGTATCACAGTTGAAGCTTTAGAATGATCCTTTATCCTAACAGGAAAAGGTGGTTTCTCAATGTAAGCACTGGGAACAACAGGATCATTATAGGCAATGACTTTCTCTTCAACTGGAGTGGGTTTAACTTCATTGACTTCTAAAGGAGGAAGATATTTAAACCACTTCTCTTTGGGGAGATCAATATGAGCAGCAAATGATTCACACAATGAAGCTACTATCTCAGAGTCAAGTCCATACTTAGCGCTAAAGTCACAAAAAGTATTTGTCTCAACAAAGGATTTAACGCAATCAAACTGGAAATTCATACCTGACTCCTTACCTTCTTCAAGCTCCCAATCTTCAGAGTTGCGTTTAGTTCTCTCCAATAAACTCCATTTCAAGTCAATATCTCTCTTCATAAAAGAACCGATACAAGAACTATCAAGCATGGTGCGATCATCATGAGAAAGCCGAGCATAGAAGTTCTGAATGATAATTTCTCTCGAGAGCTCATGATTGGGACATGAATATAACATTTATTTAAGCCTCCCCCAAGCTTGAGCGATGTTTTCTCTGTCACGAGGCCAAAAATTATAAATATAATTCCGATCACGATGTACTAAATGCATAGGATAAAACTTTTGATGAAATTCCAATTTCAACCGATTGTAGTCCCATGATCCAGTATCATCACATAGCCTATACCATGTCAACGCCTTATCCTTCAAAGATAAAGGACATACATTCTTCTTGACCTCATCCTCAGGCAAACCTGCAAGCTTAAATAAACCACAAACTTCATCTACATAGATGTGATGCAAGTCTGGATGTGATGTTCCATCTCCTGTAAAAGGATTAGCCAGCAGTTTCTCAAGCATACCCGAAGGAAATATAAAGCAAATATTTTCAGTAGGTGCAGCAGGTTGAGGGGCAACTCTTTGTGCTTCCGTTCGAGGTGAAGATACCCCGAACAAGCCCCTCAAAGGATTAGTATCCATAGTGACAAGTGACAATAAATTTCAGCACACTATATGAATGTTTTCTTACCAAGTTCCACCTACCAAAGGCGCTTCACTCCCCGGCAACGGCGCAAGAAAAGTGTCTTAATGAACCAAAAGTATAGGGGATCAATCGTAGTCCTTTCGATAAGTAAGAGTGTTGAACCCAACGAGGAGCAGAAGGATCTGACAAGTGGTTTTCAGCAAGGAAATATCTGCAAGCACTGAAATTATCAGTAACAAGTGATTGTGTGGTGAGATGATTCGTAGCAAGCAACAAGTAAAAAAAGTAGCAACGGTGCAGCAAGGTGGCCCAATCCATTTTGTAGCAAGGGACAAGCCTGGACAAAGTCTTATAGGAGGAAAAACGCTCCCGAGGACACACGGTAATTTTTGTCATACTAGTTTTCATCATGTTCAAATGATTCGTGTTCGTTACTTTGATAGTTTGATATGTGGGTGGACCGGCGCTTGGGTACTGCCCTTACTTGGACCAGCAACCCACTTATGATTAACCCCTCTTGCAAGCATCCGCAACTACGAAAGAAGAATTAAGACAAAGTCTAACCATAGCATTAAACTAGTGGATCCAAATCAGCCCCTTACGAAGCAACGCATAAACTAGGGTTTAAGCTTCTGTCACTCTAGCAACCCATCATCTACTTACTACTTCCCAATGCCTTCCTCTAGGCCCAAATAATGGTGAAGTGTTATGTAGTTGACATTCACATAACACCACTAGAGGAAAAACAAAATACAACACATCAAAATATCGAACGAATACCAAATTCACATGACTACTATTAGCATGACTTATCCCACGTCCTCAGGAACAAAAGTAACTACTCCAAAAGCATAATCGTATGCTTGACCAGAGAGGTAATGAGTAGCATCAAGGATCTGAACATAAACTCTTCCACCAAGTAATCCAACTAGCATCAACTACAAAGAGTAATCAACACTACTAGCAACCTTAAAAGTACCAATCGGAGTCGCGAGACGGAGATTGGTTACAAGTGATGAACTAGGGTTTGGAGATGAGATGGTGCTGATGAAGATGTTGATGGTGACGAATCCCCTCCGATGAGAGGAGTGTTGCTGATGACGATGGCGATGATTTCCCCCTCCGGGAGGGAAGTTTCCCCGGCAGGATCGTCGTGCCGAAGCTCTAGATTGGTTCTGCTCCAGTTCCGCCTCGTGGCGGCGGAGAATCCACGAAAAAGCTCCGCCTTGATTTTTTTTTCGAATGAAACTCTTCATATAGAAGAACAGGGGGGCCGGTGGGCCAGCAGGCTGCCCACAAGCCCCCTAGGCGCGGCCAGGGGTGGCCGCGCCTAGCAGGCTTGTGGGCACCTGCTGGCGCCCCTAATGCGCTTCTTCGGCCCAGTATTTTTTATAAATCCGGAAAAAGTCCTCGTTGATTTTTACGGTGTTTGGAGTTGCGCAGAATAGGTATCTCAAACTTGCTCCACTTTCAGGCCAGAATTCCAGCTGCCAGCATTCTCCCTCTTCATGTAAACCTTGCAAAATAAGAGAGAAAAGGTATAAGTATTGTACCGTGAAGTGAAATAACAACCCAAGAAGCGATAAATATCAACATGAAAACATGATGCAAAATGGACGTATCACTCGTCGTAAAGGGTTACGTCGATGCTATCTTCGACACAGATCCGGATGACTCTAAGTCATAGACCGGATACGTGTATGTTTTGAATGGCGGGGCAGTGAGCTGGTGCAGCAGCAAGCAAGAAGTCGTGGCAGCATCTACATGTGAAACGGAGTACATAGATGCTTCAGAAGCGGCTCAGGAAGGGATTTGGATGAAGGAGCTCATCACCGACCTTGGAGTGGTCCCAAGCGCGTCGGGTCCGATGACACTCTTCTGTGATAACACCGGGGCCATTGCCATAGCTAAGGAGCCCAGGTTTCACCGGAAGACCAAGCACATCAAACACAGCTAAAACTCCATCCAGGACCATGTCCAGAGTGGAGTAATAGATATTTGTAAAGTGCACACGGATCTGAATATTGCAGACCCGTTGACTAAACCTCTTCCTCGAGAAAAACATGATCACCACCACAATGTTATGGGTGTTCGATACATCACAATGTAACTAGATTATTGACTCTAGTGCAAGTGGGAGACTGTTGGAAATATGCCCTAGAGGCAATAATAAAATGGTTATTATCATATTTCCTTGTTCATGATAATCATCTATTGTTCATGCTATAATTGTATTAACAGGAAACAGTAATACATGTGTGAATAAATAGATTACAATGTGTCCCTAGCAAGCCTCTAGATTGGCTAGTTCGTTGATCAATAGATGATCATGGTTTCCTAATCATGGACATTGGATGTCACTGATAACGGGATCACATCATTGGGAGAATGATGTGATGGACAAGACCCATTCCTAAGCATAGCACTAGATCGTATTGTTCGTATGCTAAAGCTTTTCTAATGTCAAGTGTCTTTTCCTTTGACAGTGAGATTGTGCAACTCCCGGATACCGTAGGAGTGCTTTGGGTGTATCAAACATCACAATGTAACTGGGTGATTATAAAGGTGCACTATGGGTACCTCCGAAAGTGTTTGTTGGGTTGGTACGAATCAATATCGGCATTTGTCACTCCGTGTGACGGAGAGGTATCTCTGGGCCCACTTGGTAGAACATCATCATAATGAGCTCAGTGTGACTAAGGAGTTAGTCACGGGATGATGTGCTATGGAATGGGTAAACGGACTTACCGGTAACTAGATTGAACAAGGTATGGGTATACCAACGATCGAATCTCACGCAAGTTCTATACTGATAGACAAAGGGAATTGTATACGGGATTGATTGAATCCTTGACATCGTGGTTCATCCGATGAGATCATCGTGGAACATGTGGGAGCCACCATGGGTATCCAGATCCCGCTGATGGTTATTGGCCGGAGAGTATCTCGGTCATGTCTGCATGCCTCCCGAACCCGTAGGGTCTACACACTTAAGGTTCGATGACGCTAGGGTTATAGGGAATTGTTATACGAGGTTACCGAAGGTTGTTCGGAGTCCTGGATGAGATCCCGGACGTCACAAGGAGCTCCAAAATGATCCGGAGGTAAAGATTGATATATAGGATGGATGGGTTTGGACGCCGGAAATGTTTCGGGCAACACCGGCAAAGTGTCGGGACCACCGGAAGGGTTCCGGAGGCCCATTGGGAGGGCCACAAGCCCCGGAAGGCTACATGGGCCAAGTGCGGGAAGGAACCGGCCCCTAGGTGGGCTGGTGTGCCCCCCACACTCAGCCCAGGCGCACCAGAGAGGGAGGGAGGGGAAACCCTAGGCGCTGGTGGGCCTAAGGCCCACCTAAGGGTGCGCCACCGCCCTCTCCTCCTTGGCCGCCGCCCCCCTCTCCCATCTAGGGCTGCCGCCCCCCTCAAGGGGGAAACCCTAAAGGGGGCGCCACCCCTCCCTTCCCCCTATATATAGTGGGGGTTTTGGCCTTTGGAGATACGGTTTTCCATCTCTCTCGGCGCATCCCTGCTCTTCTTCTTCCTCCTCTCCCACGGTGCTTGGCGAAGCCCTGCCGGGAGACCTCGTCGCTCCATCGACACCATGTCGTCGTGCTGCCGGAGATCTGCCCCAACCTCTACCTCCTCCTTGCTGGATCAAGGTGCGGGAGACATCACCGGGCTGCACGTGTGTTGAACGCGGAGGTGTCGTGGTTCAGCACTAGATCGGAATCACACCGCGATCGGAATCTCCGCGAGTACGACTCCATCAACCGCGTTCTAGTAACGCATCCGCTTGGCGATCTTCAAAGGTATGAAGATGCACTCACCCCTCTCTCGTTGATGGTCTCTCCATAGGAAGATCTGAATATGGTGTAGGAAAATTTTGAATTTATGCTACGTTACCCAATAGCAATATCACAGTAGGGGGCGGATTAATCATATCTCCACAGAAGAGGCACACGAAGACCCGGACTGCATTCTGGGTACGTTCCTCGTCAACTCCACCCCAGCAACAGTATTGTTTGATTGTGGTGATTCACATTCTTTTGTTACACAAAGATTTGCGAAAGAATGTTGTTTAAAACCTACTCTGCTTCGCGGGCATATGGCAATCCAAACCCCGGGAGCAGTCTTGAGGACCAACCTAGGATGTAAGAAGGTCGGGATAGTTATCAATGGGACGAGCTTCTGAGCAGATCTCATTGTGCTTAAGTCACAAGGCCTAGAAGTAATTCTCGGCATGGATTGGTTGGACAAGCATCAAAGCATCTTGGACTGTGCCAACACGGCCATTACCATGACAAGTGACCAAGGGGTCAAAGTCAAGTATGTCTCCGAGCCAGTACCCGCTCGATTACCACGGGTCAACAGCGTGTCGGAGGTAGAACTCGATCGAGTGCCAATAGTCTATGAGTACCCGGACGTCTTTCCTGATGAGCTACCAGGAATACCTCCTGACCGAGACATCGAGTTCATCATTGAGCTCATGCCCGGATCAAGGCCTATCTATAAGAAGCCTTACAGGATGGGATCCGAAGAGCTAGCAGAGCTGAAGAAGCAGCTGGATGAGCAACTTAGGAAAGGTTTTATTCTTCTGAGTGCGTCACCTTGGGGATCGCCTGTTCTGTTCGTGTCCAAGAAGTATGGAACTATCAGACTCTGCGTCGATTACCGTTCCCTCAATGAGGTCACGATCAAGAACAAGTATCCGCTCCCCAAGATTGAAGACTTGTTTGATCAGCTAAATGGAGGTAAGGTATCTTCCAAGATCGATCTCCGGTCTGGATATTACCAACTGAAGATTCGACCCGAGGACATACCCAGGACTGCGTTCGTGACCCGGTACGGTCTGTATGAATGCATGGTCATGTCTTTTGGATTGACTAATGCTCCAGCTTACTTCATGTACCTCATGAACAAGGTCTTCATGGAATACCTGGACAAGATTGTCGTCGTATTCATAGATGACATATTAATCTTTTCCAAGTCCGAAGAGGAGCATGAGAAACACTTGAGGTTAGTATTGGAAAGCTTCGAGAGCACCAACTTTATGCCAAATTCACCAAGTGCCAATTCTGGCTGAACGAAGTTGGATTCTTGGGTCATACCATGACAGCAAGTGGATTGGCGGTTGATCCCTCCAAGATTACTACGGTAACCAACTCGGAATCGCCAATTGATGTGAAGGAAGTCAGGAGCTTCCTCGGACTCGCGGGATATTACCGCAAGTTTGTAGAAGGATTCTCCCGCATCGCTCGACCTATGACTCAACTCTTGAAGAAAGGCAAGAAGTTCGAATGGACGCCGGAGTGTGAAGCAAGCTTCCAAGAATTGAAGAAGAGATTAACTACCGCCCCAGTATTGGCCACTCCAGATATCAGCAAGGAGTTTGTGATATATTGTGATGCCTCCAGAACCGGGCTCGGTGGGGTTCTAATGCAGGACGACAGAGTTGTGGCATATTTGTCACGACAACTGCGCCCGCATGAGGAGAATTAAGCCACCCATGATCTCGAATTGGCAGCAGTAGTGCATGACCTGAAGACATGGCGACATTACCTTCTCGGGAAACGATGTGAAACATACGCTGACCACAAAAATCTGAAGTATATCTTTACCCAAAGGGAATTGAGTATGAGGCAACAAAGATGGTTGGAGTTAATCAAAGACTACGACCTGAGCATTTAATATCACCCCGATAAGGCCAATGTAGTGGCTGATGCCTTAAGCCGGAAGACCAGCACCTTGAACATCATGCTCAAGGAAAGGCAACCTGCCTTGTATGAAGAATTGGAGAACTTTGGATAGGAGCTAGTAGAATCAGGATTCCTAGCTAACCTCGAAGTCAAACTGATGCTGGTTGATGATATCAAGGAGGCCCAGAAGGGTCATAAGAGCATGAAGGCATCAAGAAGATGATTCAAGAGGGCAAGGCCCCAGGATTTTCAGTGGATAAACAAGGAGTATTGTGGTTTGGGAAACGTTTATGCGTACCCAACAAGGCTGAACTCAAGGATTTGATCCTACAGGAAGCTCATGATACACCCTACTCTGTTCACCCCGGTGGTACCAAGATGTATCAAGATCTCCGAGAAAGATTCTGGTGGCATGGCATGAAGAGGGAAATAGTATTTTATGTTGCCAAGTGCGATGTGTGCCAGCGAGTCAAGGCTAAACATCAGCGACCTGCTGGACTGCTACAACCACTTCAAGTGCCAGAATGGAAGTGGGACAAAGTCGGCATGGATTTCATCACTCGAGTACCCAGGTCAAGCAAAGGGCACAACTCCATATGGGTCATAGTCGACCACCTGACCAAGGTGGCCCATTTCATTCCAGTCAACACCACGTATCATGGAAACCAATTGGCTAATCTGTATATCCATCGTGTCGTGACTCTTCATGGAGTTCCTAAGGAGATTGTATCTGATCGAGGCATGCAGATCACCTCAAGATTTTGGAAGAAGTTCCAAGAAGCCCTCGGTACCAAGCTCTCTTTCAGCAATGCTTTCCACCCGCAAACGGGCGGACAAACGGAAAGAGTGAATCAGATACTCGAAGATATGCTCCGCACTTGCATCTTGGCACATGGTGCCAAATGGGAAGACTGTCTGCCGTTTGCTGAGTTTTCATACAATAACAACTACCAATCCAGTCTCCAAATGGCCCCATTTGAAGTGCTATACGGACGGAAGTGTCGCACCCCACTCAACTGGTCCGAAACCGGTGAAGGGCTGATTTTCGGGCCGGAAGTTTTGCACAAGGCAGAAGAGAAGGTGCAACTTGTCCGAGAAAATCTAAAGGCAGCCAAGTCACGACAAAAGAGTTATGCGGATTCTCGCCGCAAGGATGTGGAGTTCATTCCCGGAGGCCAGGTGTACCTCCGAGTCACACCCCTCGAGGGAACCAAGCGTTTCCATGTTAAAGGGCAACTCGCTCCAAGGTTCATTGGACCTTTTAAGATCACGGCAAGGCGTGGAGAAGGTGCTTATCAGTTGGAGCTACCTCCGGAACTTTTGGGTGTGCACAACGTCTTCCACGTGTCACAACTCCAGAAGTGTCTTCAAGCGCCAAACCGTTCCGATCCTTACAAGGAAATTGACCATCTGGCCATCGACCTTCAGCCGGATCTCACCTACCGCAAGAAGCCAATCTGCATTCCGGATGAAGCTGAGCGTTGCACCAGAAGCCGCACCATCAAGTATTTCAAGGTTCAGTGGAGCAACCATACTGAAACCGAAGCAACATGGGAGCGTGAAGACTATCTCCGATCTGAGTTTTCGAACCTTTTTAGCACTTAGCTTAGGAATCTCGGGGACGACATTCTTGTAAGGGGGATAGGTCTATCACACCCTATTTTTACTACCACTTTCTCTGTAATGCAAAAATCTGAGCTTGTTAAAACTTTTTCAAAACTAATGATGAGAGTGCCATGATTGTCATTGTATGCTTGTGTGTTTGATCATGTGATGATAAAAACCCATTTCACAATATTAAATTATTTCCAAAAACCTTTACTTGTTTCTGATCAAGGTAAAACCCTACTTTGAGTTGCACTACATGCCCTTGATGGCAAGAAGTGTTTCTACCCAAAGTTAGTGATCTGATTTTAACTTCATTTTAGTACTTCAAAACCACAAAATAATTATTTTTAGGATTATTTTCCTAATTAAATTACATGTCCATTTCTGAGGCTAGAATTGGTATTCCTACTTAGAAAAATACTTTTCTGCCTTAGAAAAATCTGACTAAATTTGGAGATGATCAGAAGGACATATATTTTCCATACATAAGATTTTAAAGCCCTATTTATATTATAATTATTTGAGTAAAACCCTGAAAACCATTTCTGTCTGTTTTGACCTTTTGAAATACTTCCAAAGGAAATATTCTCAATAAAATCCTAGAAAATTTCGGTGGTGTCCCTAAGCCATATTTGGTGTCCACATAAAGTTTCACATTGATCCAAGGTGATTAAGGACCCCAAATAACCCTAAAACCCCTTCTGTCCAGATTGGAGTTAGAGCAACTCTACATAGCAAAGTTTGTCTTATGATGCTGAAACTTTGCAGGAGTGCCTAATACCTCAAATGAGGGTTGCACACCAAAAATGGGATTTGTGGGACTTAATTTTCCCACACTCTCTTTGGAAGGGACATATCTGGTCAAATGGTGGTGTATTCAAGTTTACAAAGCTAAACTTGTCCAATGGAGCTCAAACTTGGTGAAACCCCATGTTTTAGCACCAAACCCAAACCTGTTAAGTTGCAGCACCAGTGGTGGGGTGCAACTGCCCCAAGCCACTGTCGAACACCTTTTGACAGATTGGTAAAAGCCCCTTTAACCCATAGCTAAACGCAAACCCTTTACTCCAAACTCTTAGATTAGGTGGTCAGTATCAATGCCCAACCCCAGTCAACTAGCCTCTCACTGGTTCAAAGTGGAAATGACAAAAACACCAATCTAAGCTTTAGTTCAAAGCTGACAGCACCAGTATTCCTTGTCTCCCTTGACCAGCCGAAGCTCCCACGGGACCCCAATGGCTAGCCTCACTCCTAGCCAGTGCCAGGACATGCTAGGCACGTCCAAAGTGCCTCAGAGCACACCCGCATGCCGTGGCATGCCAAAACTGCTCTCTGGGCACGCTACAGGAAGCCACCAAGGTGGGGCGACGCCCTCAGCCAGTTCCAGCCTCCCCCGAGGTGTCCAACCTCTTCCCTGACAACCCCTTTGCATCGAGCGACCATCAGGGCCCCTCCTCTCCCACGCTAGATCTCGTGCGACGCGTCCACGCGCGCACCAGAACCGGCCAAGGTTGCGCACCACGGATGCTCGACTCCTCTCTCTCCCCCTCTGTTGCAGATGGTTCTGGCAGTCCAAAACCACGTCCTGAGACCGTGGTTTCGACCCCAGCCCCTCTCTGCACCCTCATGCGCGCCACGGTGAGTCACCGGCGCTCTCGTATTGGCTCACCGTCGCGGGCCTATAAATAGCCCTCCCCCTCGCTCATGCACCCCTCAGACAGCTTCGGCACGACCACTAACACCTCCCTAGCCACCCCAACAAGCCAGCAGAGCCCCGGTGCTCGAGATCGACCGAGGCCCCTCCGCCTCGGAGCTCCGGTCGATCTCCGGCTACACGACGGCTCCTGCGTCCCTCGACCCCCAAAATTGATCCCCTCGACCTCAGGAAGCTTTCCCCCAACTTTCCCGAGCATTTTCGTGCCCTAGCTACCCTCTCGACCACCTCCCGATTCTCCTCCTCCGCGGCCTCCTCGTCGCCGGTGAACCCGTGCCTCTCCGTCATTGTTCCGACCATCAGCAGGTAGGCGGCGTCGAGCCGAACCCATTTCTGTCCTCGTTGGGGCTTGAGAGCGTCGGCAGCCTCGCCGACGTGCTCCTCCTCCTCTCTGGCCACAGGTAGGAAACGACCCCGACAGGTATGCCCCACCTGTCGGTGGCCCAGCCCTCTCCCCCTCGCTGCCCGCAGCAGCTGGCCGTAGGGCCCCGCAAGTCAGGTTCAAACCTGATGGCGCGCGTGCGTGGGCAGGCTGTCGGCTGGCCTTGGGCCGACCCAGTTCCAGGCCGAGCCACGCCAGGGACTTAGCCCATTTTTCTTTTGTTTTAAAAATCTGATTTCAAATATTTTTATAAAAATATTTAACCAGTGTAAAAATATAATTTGTCCACTAATATTCTTCTAAAAATATGTAGTGTTTAATGAAACCATTGGATGAATTTTTCAGCAACTATTCTGTTTTACAATAATTAAAAGTACTAAATTGGAATAGTTTTGCTTCTATTTGGTTGATTTTAAAAATGTTCCTTCATTGGAATCAGAGGCAAATATTTTTCAAAATAGCCACTTGGATTTATCAGTAATAAAGAACATTTTTAAAATGACTTTGTGATCTGTTTTTGAGTGAGCTATTTCTTATTTATTCTTTTGACGACGATAGAAAATCCGTGTGACGAGGGAATCGGAGCGGAAGACCTCGAAGACCCCGGATACCTAGCTGACCAAGGCAAGCAGCCCTTTGACCATGACTGAGCATATGTTATATTGCATGCTAGTGTAGCAAAATGTTTCTGTTGCATATGATCATAAGTGCCGGTAAATCATTGATGTGATATTACCGATGGCTCCTCCGGAGCACATGCATAGAGCTTGATCCTACACCCTTTTGAGGATCATGCTAGTATCATGTTCACAAGTAAAGCTAGAGTAACTGTAGCATGAGCATGTGTTGGTATAAATCAAAGGTTTATGAAAACCCCGTCGGGTGCCACTAATGCCCGAGGGTGATGATGAGTTAGGTGGCCACTTTCGGAGAAGTGGTGCCCCTGGTATTTGTGTGAGTATGGTTTCGGAAATGGGATTAGATTTAGGATGTATCAACCATCCCAACCTTACCTGTACGACCATGTTACCCCTTTATGGGATGGGGCTTTGTTGATTACTCTGGTCGATGCTAGCAAAGAGCCACATTACTAGTGGCAGGACTGATATGTGGTCACTCTCGTGATGGGGTCGTGCCAGGTAGGGTGACTATGCCATTTTTATGTGTTCCATGCACACCGTTGGTCCCCGCATGGTTGATACTGTCCAGAGTCGGTGCTCGTAAGACGTACAACATGTGGGCTGGGTACCAATCGAGTGGACCTCTTTGTCTAGTATCGTCAGGGGAAAGGCATTGATCGGGTACTTACCTCGAGTATGTTATATACCGCGAGTCGTGGATGACACGGAAGTTTCCCGGATCTCGTGGGTCCAACGTACTACCTCTGTAGAGTGTAAAACTATTCGAATAGCCGTTTCCACTATCATGGACAGTTGGGTGGTGCTGGTTAAACTACGTCGAGTTGTTTCCGCATAAACCAAGTGTGTGTGAGTTTGTGGTATGTGGAGTTAATATAAAAGTGATTATATGACCAAGTTTGGTGACTTGGCATATAGGGTGAGCCCGGATGGCTCAGCCCTCGACAGATATACTGATATCTGTAACCTGTTCTTCAAAAAGTAATCCTTTAACTTGATGCATATTCATGATCATTCCACCAAAGATGCATGTTATTGTTATCCTTCACTTTCATTGTTCATATCATGGGTTGTTTGCAAGTACATTTAAAGTACTCATTGGCTTGCCACTTGTTATATTATTGATCAGACATGGAAGGACCGGAGTTTGGAGATGAGTACGTCTTCGGAGATGCCCCTGCGAACTAGGACGCTTCTGAGTCAGAATGCTTGTCGGTGTAGGCTTGATGGCATGGGCACCCTCTTAGCCCCTATGATTTCCTCTATTCATTGTATCAGTATGATTTGGCCTTAGGCCCAACCTTGTGAACTTGACCATTCGGCCACGTGATGTAATAACTCAGTACTTGGATGTAAGACTCTTATTATTCAGTATATGTGTGTTCGGTGAGCATTTATCTCTAGGATCGCTGAGCACGTTCATCCGGCGATCTCGACTTGTAAGTCGGGGTCCCCACAATTTTCCGCCTGTAAAAGACCATTTCTAGCCTTAGAAACAGGTATTTAAATAAAATACAAAAATAACTTTTTAAAATAATATTTTTGTGGTTTTGTGAAGTATTTTTGATAATAGGATCCAAATAAAATATTTTGGGCAAAACATCCTCCCTAATTTGTCGAGTGGTAGTTACAAACCTCAATTCAGGGGTTTTTGGAAAGCTAAATCAAATAATTTCTTTTTGGTGAAAATAATATCTTGCAAAAAATAGTTTTATGTCATGTACACATGGCATGGTCGTTGGGCAAATATTTGGATCAAGGATATGAGTCTTGAGAGGAGGAGGATTTGTTTGAAATAAGGCACACACACACACCCAAGGAGGCAAATAGCAATCAAGTCAAGCATCACAATCACATAAAAAAATTGTTAGTCCTAATTTTTGAGATATGTTAACTTAGTCAGGAGAGGCAAAACACGTGGTGTGACATGTACTTTGGACCCATATAATCCACAATACACAAGACGTAGGGTTTTACGCTCTCGAGCGGCCTGAACCTGTCTAACCTCAAAGCATGCATGAATTGGTGATGCTCTTCGTGCCCGTGAGTCCCCACATTTGAACCAAAAGGGGCCTCGCGGGTCCCATAGATTGTCATACCCCGAAACTGGGGTTCCTGATGCTGGCTCGCCGGAAGAATACCCGTAAGTTCTCGACACCGGCAAGGCTTTAGGGTTCAGTAGAGAACTCCGGGGTTCTCGATGCTCGCTCGCCGACAAAGAACCTGTAATTTCTCGATGCCGACAAGGCTTTAGGGTTCAACAGAAAATTCTGGGGTTCTCGATGTTGGCTCGCCGATAGAGATTTCGAAAGTTCATGACGCTGCCAAGGATTTAGGGTTCAATAGAGAACTCTAGGGTTCACGATGTTGGATCGTCGCCATAGAACCCGAAACTTCTCGAGACATGTAGAGCTTTAGGGTTTATCAAAGAACCTTGGGTTATCGATGCCGGCTCATCGGCAGAGAACCTAGTAGTTCTTGATGACGGCAAGACTTTAAGGTTTAGCAGAGAACACTGGGGTTCTTGATGCTGGCTCACTGGCAGAGAACCCAGAAGTTCTCGACACCGGCAAGGTTTTAGGATTCAATGGAGAATTATGGGGTTCTCGATGTTGGCTCACCGACAGAGAACCTAGAAGTTCTCGATGACAGCAAGGCTTTAGGGTTCACCAACCGTGTGTGTAATTCTGACCGTCTCTTCTTGTGAGGTTTGAACCAAGAAGGGAACACGGTGGGGTTATGTTTGACTCATAAGTAGATGTTCAAGATCACTCCTTGATCATTACTAGCTCAAGCCCGTTTATGCATACATCACTCTTCTTATTCTTGTACTCGTAAGTTAGCCACATATTCAAATGCTTAGTGCTTGCTGCAGCCTCACCACTTAACCATTCCTCACCCATTAAGATTTGCTAGTATTGATATCCATGGAAATGAGATTGCTGAGACCCCGTGGCTCATAGATTACTACAGCAATAGTTGCATGTACAGGTAACGCGATGCTTTGACGTGAGCGTGATGCTTGTTTGATTTGGAGTTCTTCTTTTTTGACCAGGTACTGTAGGGAATCACTCCACAACCTTTTCTTTTATTCCAATATAAGAGAGTATATGTACATCAGAGGATTAGAATATACAATAGGGATGCGTGTAGAGATACAAACCTCAAGGAGGTAGGAAGGAGATCCACTTAAGGAGATCTTCCTTAAATCTAGCCTTAATCCTATAGGCTAAAAGAGAGATATCATGAGTGAATCTAGATTTCCATTTACTGAACCTGGGACGCTCATTGTTGAAAATCCTTGCATTTCTGACTGTCCAAATATTCCAGCAAGCAGTGGACACTACTTTAGAGAAGAAAGGATGCTGAAAGTCTTTCCTGGCTGCCAATGAAGTGGCCCACATGGAAGTACCTTGCCAGGTGATCTAAATGTAGTTCCAAACCATGTTGTTGAATATGCACTTGAAAAAGAGATGATCCCTATCCTCTTTGACCCTGGCATGACAAAGAACACATAGGTTTGAATCAGAAGCTTTCCAGTGGCGTCGTTCAAGCATATTCTAGGTATTCAGCCTGTCCAAAATGAGCATCCAGGCAAACATTTTGATCTTCATGGTGCAACAACTTTTCCCAATCCAACTGAGCAGATGGTTGGGAATAATGGGCTGATGGACATGAAGGTAGTATTTCTTAGCAGAGTAAACCTTACTGTCACTACTCCAAAGCCAGACATCTTTGCTAGACTGATCTCTATCAAGGTTTTGGAGTAGGCAGGTGACTGATTCCAACTCCTAGAAGGCCCTGTCAGAAAGAGGAAAGTGAAACATGTTGGTCATGTTATTTGTCTAAAAAGCTTGGAAAACCTCCTCGGCAGTGCAGAATGTATCAGTAACAAAGGAGAACGGTCGTTGGAACCGAAGAGCTAGGGGCAGGGTTGAGTCGCCTAGTGCCCAGGAATCAGACCAAAAGAGGAAAGTGTCTCCTCTGTTTGGCTGGACATAGGTGACAGCTCTGAAGTTGTCCATTCTCTTGCAGATATCCTTCCACCAGAATGATCCACAAAGGGAGGTACCCTGGGGAACTGTGTTGTGATAGTAAGTGTTCCATATTAAATCAACCCACGGCACATCTGCTTTATTCAAGAACTTATTCACATGCTTAACAAGCAGTGCCTCATTCTTGACAGACAGATTCATAATCCCCAAACCACCCTTCATTTTTGGTATGCACACTAAGTCCCGGGCCGCAAGAGAAGGTGCATGGTCTTGGCCATTCTTTCGCTAGAGACATTGTCTTTGTATCCTTCCCAACTACTTAAGGATCCTTGGTGGTATGTCCAAACTACAGAGGAAAAAAATGGGAACAGAGGACAACGCTGAGTTGAGATATTGCAAACGACCACCCTGAGCCAGGAAGGAGGAGCTAGCAGAGAGCCTCCTTTCCATACTATCCACCAATGGCATTAGATAAATAATCCTTGGTTTGGTTGTCCCAATAATCACACCAAGATAGGTGAAAGACAGTGATCCTACCTTACACCCAATAGAGGCAGCTAGCCTTTGAAGTTCTCCATGATCAATGTTGATAGGCAATAGAGTAGACTTGTGATAATTCACTTGAAGATCAGTGGATTGCGAGAAGAGCATAAGCATCTTTTTGAACTCGAGTAGCTCGGACTCCACAGCAGGCAAAATGATAAGAGTGTCATCTGCATATTGGACTATTGGAATGTCTTTATCATTGCAATGTATTAGCAGCTGAATGAGTCCATTCTCCAACAACTGATTAACAAAGGTTTGGAGAAAGTCAGCAGCAATGGAAAAAAGGAGAGGGGACATGGGATCTCCCTGCGTGACACCCTTCTTGCACATGAATTTTCTACCAGGAACTCCATTCAAAAGAACAGAGGAAGAGCCAGAAGTGAGTAGCTGTTGTACCCATAATATCCACCTATCATTAAAACCCTTGTGCCTAAGAATCTGAAATATGAATTCATGTTCCACAGAGTCAAAGGACTTTTCAAAATCAAGTTTGAGGATGATGATGGGTTTTTTGAGTGGTGACATTGGTGTAGGTATTCCAATGTCCATCCAACACAGTCTTGGATGGTTCTGGACTTGATGAAACCATACTGATTTTTATGGATACATTTCATGATATGTAACTACACTCTATTGGCAACCATTTTGAAAGGAATTTAAGTCACATACCAGTGAGGGAGATAGGCGTAAAATCACCTACTTGCTCAGGAGAACTCTTTTTGGGCACCAAAGTAATGTGTGAGGAATTCATATTTTCCAACTTTGCAATTCCTGCGTGAAAGTCATTTGCAAGCTGGTAAAATTCAGGACAGGTGATATGCCAGCATTTCTTGAATAAGAGTCCATTGAAACCATTTGGACCAGGAGCTTTATCAATGGGCATTTCTTTGACAGTCTTATCCATCTCTTCTGTGGTAAAATGCGATATAAGAACATCTAGCCCTTCTACCCTATGAATGAGAGACTGGAGATTGAAGGCCGGGTTAATTCCTTGAGAGGAGCCCATCCTGTCCTTGAAAGAGGACCAAAAACAGCCAACAATTTGCTCATGATCAGATATAACAGATGCATCCCCCAATTTAAGTGATGAAATGGAATTTCTTCTATATCTTTCAGTTGCCATGGCATGGAAAAACTTAGTATTATCCTCCCCAACCTTGATGAATCTGATGGTAGCTCTCTTTTTCCAATAAAGGAATTGCAAATGCAACAGGTGGTCTAGGTGTAGCTTCACAATCACTCTGAAATTGGCTTCAGGTCTGAACAGGGGTCTGAGTTCTTCAAGATCATCCAGACAGAGCACCACCTTATTGCACTTATCAATGAGTGCTTTGAGCTGTGCTTTGAGCTGAGAGAGGCTAGTCTGCCATCTCCTTAGAGCCTGCCTTAGGTGTTTAAACTTATCCATGATGATGGCAGTGATGTGACTTTTCCTAGAAGGAATCTTCCAAGAATCCTGGACAGAGCTAAGAAATCCATCCATCTCCACCCAATAGTTTACAAACCGAAACAGCTTACATTTGGGAATGGAAGTGTTTACTGTCACAACACAGGGGACATGATCAGATGCAGATTTGCCTAAAGGAAGAACCTGTGCCAATGGGTAGGAGGATATCCAATTGGCAGAAGTGAAGAACCAGTCTAATTGTTCCAGCAGAGGTGAGTCTTGCATATTTGACCAGGTGAAGGATCTGCCCTTGAGTGGTAGTCCTAATAGACCCAGATGGCCAATAATCTCATTAAAGATAAACATATAATTCACATCAGCACCAGGAAGATTTCTATTAGAGGGTGAGCGAATAAAGTTAAAATCTCCAAGAAGCAGCCAATTATCATTGACAGGGATATTAAGATTATACAGCCAGCTCACGAATTAATCCCTAGCCTCTCCTTGGCAAGGACCATAAACATTGACCAGAGTCCAAGATTCAAAAGTATGAATTGAGGTGAATGACACAATTAAACCAAAGGTCTAAGATTCAATCAAGGTGCCCGTTAAAATGGAGGAATTCCATAGGGTGATCAATCCACCAGAGGCACCATGCGATGGGGTATAAACAAATTGATCAAACCTTTTGGGGAAAAAACTTCTAACAGTCCGAAAATCAATATGCTGCATTTCTGTTTCCTGGAGGCAAACAACCAAAGCCAAACTTTCATCTATTTTGTTACGAACTGCCCTTTGTCGTGAGTCTGAGTTTAAACCACGCACATTCCAGCAAAGAACCTGCCAACTTCTTGTAGATCGACTATCCATACCAACGAGATGTAATAACAAAAGCGTAGTTACATAATAACCAACGCAACCAAAGTTCAAAGAGCTGTGACACACAACAAGCAGTATCATGATAAACGAACAACAGATAAAGCATAGGTACATAAACATTTGTCTAATCATCATTGGGTGGAGGCTTGGAGACGGCAGGATCTTCCATAAGTCGATCCTCAGAGAGGTTCTCGAGGGCAATGCCAAGGCTTTGTCCAACAGCTTGGATCACCCGAACTAGACTCGCTGGTGGGACGGACTCCTCCTGCGATGGTGGCAGTGCTGCCTGAACCTCCGGTATTTGCATGGGTTTAGCTCGCGACTTTCTCTTCTTGGGCACATGCATCGGAAGCTCCTGCAAAACAAGCTTGAATCCATCCCGCTTGATCGATCCTTTGGTGTATCTACGGACTGATGAGTCCACAATGGGAGTGGCCTCCTTGCGTGGCACCTTCTTCGTGGCAGCTGGAGATTCAAAAGAGAAAAGATCCCCTGATGGTGCAAAGATGCTGTCAGTTGGTGGCACTACCTTAGAGCTGGGGGCAGGAGTGTAGTCCTTGTAAACAATGCTGGGCTCCCCACGATCAGCATCAAATGCAAATGACCAAGAGCGCTTGGGGAGCATAATAGGCATAGCCGTTGGCATCTGGGGGTGACGAGAGACATGCAGAGAATTGAACATCCCCATGAGTGCTTCAAAAGACCTTGTCCATGAGACGACAGGCGGCAATGGAGGTCCATAAGCAACACGGGTTGCTCCAATCATCAGGTTGATAGGCCTGAAGATAGGTTGTTGATGAGGAATAATCGCCAGTGGATTGAACTCCTCAGGAGCATCCTCGGCGGCATCATCCTCATTGGGAGGGACATGATCAACAACAGCAGCATTGGCAGGAACATCAGCAGCAGCTTCAACATCATCCGGATGGGGGTCGATGACCACAATCTCCTGAACAGAATCAGAAGATGTTGCTTGGTCGATGACCATGGACTCTTGATCCTGTTCAGGTGCAGCAGGTTCGGCATCAGGAACTTCAGGTTGCTAGCCTCAACCACCCTCTTCCGGATGAACTGGAGGCTCTGGCACCGGGGGTGGAGGCGGCACATCGTTCCACCCTAGAGCAGGGTAGGGTGGCAGAGCAAAGAGCAGATTATCCTGCTCAAGCTGACCTAGCATCGGGTGGGGGTTGCCATTGAGGTGCATGCGGTCTTCATCCTTGGGCATCTTCTCTGCAAAGGTTTCACCCACGATGAACAACGGCACAGACCAAGCTCCACCCCAAGCAGCATATTCAGAAAAAGTAACACTCTGAGGAACCAGAAAATCGTCTGGGAACGATGCAAAAATGATGGAGCGGACAAGATATGGATCATCACTGACCCAATGGTGGAATTCACCAAACGTGTTCACCACAGCACGAAGATCATCGGTGTTGCGGAAATCCAAAGGCACACCCAAAAACATCAGGCATCCCTGACGAAAACCAGCAGAGCCACGAAAACCTGTGCCCTCATTGTGTCGCATGAATCTAACGAAAGAATCGTTCCCCGGGTCCGGAGGAACCATCTGGACAGCAGCAAAGCTCTCACCAGCATCTCTAAGCTCAAATAAACCTACCCCCGCAATCCAAGGTTGTGCAGAGCGAACATGGAAACCCCGGTTGTGCAGAAGATCAACAACATCATGTTTTACCTGACCAACTTGATCGGCAAGTGGGGCAAGCATCACCTCTGCGATGACGAACTGTTCATGTCTGCGGGCAATGGGGATCGTCGGAGTGATGAACGTCCTTGGGAGGCGTTTGGGGCCGCCGTCGATGATGTGATGTCCCGAAGGGACATACTGCTCAAGGTCTAGCTAGAAGTTGGCCATGTCAGGGAGCATAGCAGGAGGAGGTGGCGTCAATGGCGGTGGCTCAGATGGAGTCCTGGAAGGTGATGAGTGCGACGAGACAGGGGAGAACTATTCGGCAGGTTGCGTGGTTTCCCCAAGATCAGCATAGGTTCCCGAGAAATCGGCGACAGTGGAGGTGGTGGGGCTCTTACGTTTCCAAGTAAGACAATTATCACGCATAAAAGAAGCACAGTTAGATTTCGTATGGACCACTCTCCCACAGGAAGAGCATATCGGCGAAGTCGTGCAGTTGGGACCTAGATGACCACGATTCAAACAGATCGTGCAAGAAAATATCTCCTGAACCATGCCATTAATCAAATCATCAAAGAGCTGATTGTCCTCTTGTGAGGAAGGAATATCTGGTCCATTTGAAGATGAAGCTACTGTCGGCCCATTAGTTGGAAATTGATCAGAGGAAAGCCCACTGACTAAGCCATCAGATGGCGCCAGTTTGAAAGAATCTGAAATCCTGCCCGAAGGGGAGGGGGAACAGTATCTGCACGAAGAGGGGAAGAAATCCCGTTCATTCCGCCAATATGATTTTGAATGCCGGACAATGAGGAGGGTGACACCGGCTGAGAAACTGTCCCGAAAGCAATGTGAGGCGTCGGCGTCGTCCACCGGAGTTTAGTCGGCGGTGGTGCACTGATAATAGCACGCTCCTGGTGAGGAATAGAATAGCCAGCATTTTGAAGTGTCGTAAGCTCATCTTGGGTGACCGGACACGTGTAACCTTTGCAAACCTCATACTGTTGAAGGGTTGCGAAAGATAGCTTCTTGCGTGTAGATGATCCAAATTTCAAAGAGGACTTAATAGGCCTGGAATGCATTGCCATCAGACCTAATGTTGCCCTCCTCTTAGACGGGCTAACCAAAATCCATTCAGCATCACATTGTTTCCTCCATGGAGAAAATTCTTGACGCCAATCCGGACCACCATTGCCCCAGAGATGAAAGAAACACTTAAAACTGGAGCACTTATAAGAACGCAAGGCCATAATATGAAAACCAACTGGCTTGCAAGAAACCCTGAATGAGAAAACCGAGTCCGTGACTTTAGTGACCACAAGATCAATGGCCGAACCCCCAATGGTAGACTCAAGCGCTGCAGCTACTGAATCCTCAAATAGACGGAAAACATGGTGGCCAAAAGAGACCACCATGATGAAAGGTCGACGATGATTCGTCGGGTGCATAGAAAAATTAGAATGACAAAACACCTCATCCGCAAAAGCCGCACTAGGTGAAAAATCCAGATCCAGCGTGAAGCCACACATGCAGGCCATGAAAGAGAACACGTAGAGGATCGTGAGAGTTCACCTGAGTTGATGAGCGGGGAGAGAGAGATGCACGCCGGCTAGAAATCCATATCGCCATGGAGTCGCCGATGTAGGAGGTGGGAGATGGGAGTCACCATCTATCTATTATATCATATTTGGAGTTCTTCTTATTGTTCATCGATCATAGAATGGGTTCCAAGACTCCAGCTTGCAATTAGCAAGGATGGATGTTGCTTTTGACATTTGTTTTCATCCGTAGTCGGACCCTACTTCTATGTATGATGATTGTTATGGATGTTTGTATTAAGATTATCATGATTTAGCTTGTGGCAAGTGTAAGCCAATTCCATATAATCGTCTCCTTTTTACATGTACTTGTAATGATATCCATTCTTACGAAATGACGAGATGCGCTTCTATCCATATTGAGGCCCTCGAGCCAAAGTAAGTATAGGACCGCATCTTGGGTGTTACAGCTTTAAGAAACTCATGCTCTTGCTCTAAATTTAGCTTCTCGAAGTGTAGCTTCTCATGAGTTCTTACAAGATCTTTATGATCTTCTATAGTAGATTCATTGGCTAACTTAGGAGTGTTTACTTCTTTACTTAGACGCTCAATCTCCTTCTTATCATCATCACACGACTTATCTTGACTAGCATGATTATCATCAAGTTCATTTTCATTGATATAACTAGTTTATCAAAAGCAAGTCATCATCTCCAAGTAAGTCATCCTCATCACTATTGTAGTCAAAGTATTCGAGGTGCGATACCTTGGGGCCTTTAGCCATGAAGAAATTTCCAAACCCTTCATTTGGTGAATCAAAATGTCATAGGAATTGGAGGATAAGAGTGCTAGTCTCGCAACACCTTCAACTTGACTATAGTCAGAGTTGGAGTGGTAGATTCTCTTGGGTTGGTTGTCGAATTCGGAGCCGGATACGCATTCACCAACATGAGCTTGATGTCTTATTCATGAGTGGCTCTTGGTGTACTTGTCATTCTTCTCTGAATCCTTGCTTCTCCAGGAGGGTCTTCATTCATAATGATCTTCTCTACTTCGTCTCTCTCTTCGAGGTGACTCATCTCTTGAGCTTCGTCTTCTAGGTGTCTCTTCTCTTTTTTTGTGGAGGGGGTCGAGCACTCATTGGAGTAGTGTTCGGGCCTTCCACGAGTGTAACAATTCCTGCCATGACTAGATGAACGCTTCTCTTCATATCTTGAGTTCGAGCTTCTCTCTTTGCCTCTACTCTTGTACAACTTGTTGAATTTCTTGACCATGAGGCTTATCTCTTCATTGGTAACAAGGTTTTCATTTGAAGTAGCGGAAGTGTCACTTGAAACCTTGTATGCACAGCTTGACTTGTTGTGAAGCTCTTCCTTGTCTTTGAGTGACATTTCATGAGCAACAATTCTTTCAATGACTTCCGTTGGCTTGAGATCTTTGTAGTTTGGCACCATTTGGATCAATGTGCACACGGTAATCCAAGGCTCTAGGGATTTTCTTGATGTTGAATTTGTCGCTCATCTCTTCACTTCCTAAGTCGGCAATCTCATTTCCGATGAGAGTAAGCGTAGAGTAAATTTCATCAACTCCTTCACCATCCTTCATCTTGAACTTGTCAAGTTGATTCTATAGCACATCCAACTTAGATTCTGTGACGGATTCGGTACATTCATCCATATCAACCAAAGTATCCCAAATTTCCTTCGCATTCTCAAGACGGCTAATCTTGTTGAACTCTTCAGGGAATAGGTAGTTGAATAGCATATCGCATGCTTGAGCGTTGTATTGCAACATCTTCAATTCTTCCGTGGTCGCTTCACGATCTGGTTCCCTTCCATCACCGAAGAATTCAGCTTGCAATTCAACACGAACAACAACCCAAACGACGGGGTTATGACCAAGAATATGCATTTTCATCTTATGCTTCCAACTAGCAAGGTTTATACCATCAAAATATGTACCTCTACGATGGAAATTTCCCTCACTAGATGCCATACTCTCCTAGGTTGTGAAACCAATGCAATGGGGACCAAAGCTATGATACCTCTTGTAGGATCATAAGTATGTCTAGAGGGGTGATTAGACTACTTGACCAAACAAAAACTTAGACTTTTCCCAATTTTAGTTGTAGGAAAGTTTTAGCAATTGCAGCAAGTCAAGAACACCCTACACATGCAAGTATAAGAGTATAACAGTGAAAAGTAAAAACATGCACATCTAATAGAGGGTAGGGATAGGAAGGTCAAACGCAAAGATTGACACTGAGATTTTTGGCGTGGTTCTGATAGGTGGTGCTATCGTACGTCCACATTGAAGGAGACTTCAACCCACAGAGGATAGCGATCGCGAGAGTCAATGGAGGTCTCAACCAACGAAGTGTCCATGGAGAAGCAACCTTGTCTATTCTACCATGGATTACATCCACGAAGGACTAGCCTCACTCGGGGTAGATCTTCACGAAGTAGGAAATCTCCTTGGCCTTACAAACTTCTTGGTTCAACTCCACATGAAGTCGGAAGCTCCCAAGCGACACCTAACCAATCTAGGAGACATGACTCTTCAAAAGGTAATAGATGTGGTAGTATGATGACCTCCTTGCTCTTGTGCTTCAAAACATAGTCTACACAACACTCAATCACTCTCTCATAGATATGGCTTGGGTAGAAGAGATTGGTTGGGAGGAAAGCAACTCGGGGAGGCTAGAAATCAAGATTCATATGGTAGGATTGGAATATCTTGATCTCAACACATGATTAGGTGGTTTTCTCTCAGAAAAATGGATGGGGCAAGTGTTGGTTTCTTCTGAGTGCTTCCTCTTCAAATGAGAGGTTGGTGGAGGGGTATATATAGGCATCTCCAAAAATCCAACCGTTACAACTTTATTTCCCAACTCGGTGAAACTGAATTAAAAACTCGGTTGCACGGACTAGTGCAAAATGTGGAAACTTTAGGCTTTTCGGTGAGACCGATATAGAAATCTCGGAGTGGCCGATTTTGGCTGGCCTGGGCACTTACCAAACTGGATGGCACCATTTCACAAAACTCGGAAATTTTGATTTTAGCAAATGGCTATCCACGGAGTTGAAAGTATTGATATGGTTGACTAGGGGGGTGAATAGGCAACTACCAATTTTTAGCTCTTCTTAACAAATTAGGGTTAGCAACAAAAGGTTCTCTAGATGAACAGCTAGGTGAGAAACCTATATGATGCTAACAACAAATACAACTAGTGCAAGCAAGGAATACACCACAACAAAAATAAGTACAAAGTAAAGGTAAGAGATAACCACAAGTGGAACCGGTGGAGACGAGGATGTGTTACCGAAGTTCCTTCCCTTTGACAGGAAGTACGTCTCCGTTGGAGCGGTGTGGAGGCACAATGTTCCCCAAGAAGCCACTAGGGCCACCGTATTCTCCTCACGCCCTCACATAATGCGAGATGTCGTGACTCCACTATTGGTGCCCTTGAAGGCGGCGACCGGACCTTTACAAACAAGGTTGGGGCAATCTCCACACAAAGCTTGGAGGCTCCCAACAAGACCATGAAGCTTCACCACAATGGAATGTGGCTCTGAGGTGACCTCAACCGTCTAGGGTGCTCAAACACCCAAGAGTAACAAGATCCGCAAGGTATTAGTGGGGGGAATCAAATATCTCTTGGTGGAAGTGTAGATCAGGGCCTTCTCAACCAATCCCTAGGAAATCAACAAGTTTGATTCGCTAGGGAGAGAGATCGGGCGAAAATGAGCTTTGGAGCAACAATGGAGCTTGGGGAGGTAAGAGGTGACCTTCTTGGGGAACAAGACCCCTTTATATAGTGGGGGGAAATCCAACCGTTACCCCCACTCACGGCCCGGTAGGTTCACCAACCACGATAGTAAAAAATTACTACCGTGCCTACCACCGCTGAGGCTGTGGTTGCGCAAAAAGTCTGAGGGAGCTGTAGTAAAAAACTACTACTGCTCAAAGAGTGGTACTACCACTGTGCCTACGGTACTACCGCTGGCACCAGCAGTACTACCGCTAGTTCTTTTGCACAGACAGGGAGAAACAAGTTGGAGCTCCATTGAAGCAAGGAAAAGGTGGTGCAATAGAATTGTGTACGTGTTGATTCCACCCTAACCTTTCCGAAGTAGACACCCTCTTAATAGTACGGCTTTCCTACGACTCAAATCCACCAACGATAAACATAGAAAGCAACAGTCTTTGAAAGACTCCGAGGGGCACCGAATCGTCTTGTGCCAAGCCATGAATTATCTGAAATGCTCAATCCACACGATTAGTCCGCACAAGCATTGTCATCAATCACTAAAATCACTTAGGGAGAAATATGCCCTAACACGAGTTGGTCACTGTTTTTCGGTCAGATCGAAACCAAACTTGGTGGTACCGAGATGTTAGGGTTTGGCATAGGTTCTGTCTAGAGTAAAACTCGGTAGGGCTGATTTGGAAATATTGGTGGCACCGAATTTTACTTTGAGGTTTAGACATATTATTTGTGGAAGAATTTCATGATTATTCTTGGTGTCTAATCTCTAAGCACTTGAGCAACTAGATCATCATATACACCTCATCCCTTTTTAATAGTATTGGCTTTCCTATGGACTCAAGAGTGATTTCTCACAAAATGTAAAACTTAGAGTCTTGAAGCTTGTTGCCAATAGATGTTCCTTGCACCTAGGGGTTCTCCTCACAATCCTTAGCCAATCCATCATTGAACTTTTCCTGAAATATACTACATAGAATCATTAGTTCAATGACATATATGTTGTTATTAATTACCAAAACCACATAGGGAGAAGTTAAGCTTTCAAGGACCCACCATCCAACCCCATGGGTAGGTGGCATGGCGAGGGGGTGGCCGTGTCATGTGGTATCGTGCCCCCTGCTGCTTCGTTTGACCTAATTCCTCCGCCAATAAATTCCATAATTTTAGAAACCCTGAGAGAGATGGAAGAGATAATTTTTCACCACCGCATGCCTATTTTTGGAAGCGATCCCATATGGAGCCCTGTTCCGGTGCTCTACCGGAGAGGGTAAGCCACCAAGGGAGGCCTCTTCATCAACCTTGCTTCCTCCATGATGATGTGTGAGTAGTTGTTTCAAGACAATATTGGGTCCATAGGGGTAGCTAGATGGCTTCCTCTCTCTCTCTCTCTCTCCCTCTTGGATATTTAATATGATGACCTCCTTTCAGACCAATCCGATGTAATTCTTATGGTGTGTTTGATGGAATCCGATGATTTGTGGATTTGTGATCATATTGTTGATTGAATATAATTGATTCTTTTGAAGTTTCTCTATTGTATGATTGAGTAACTATGTATGCTTTCCGAGTTATTTTTCTTCTTTGGCCAATATATATGGGTAATTCTTCAGATGGAGTGGTGCATAGTAGTGGATTCAACCTCATAGTGATTTATATCGTAGTAAAAGAATGGGGCAAATGTTGGGACCTGTCGTAGGTGCATCACATGCAAATTAAAAAATTCTGATGCGTAGAACATCCAGGAACATGCTATATAGATGGATCACAGATCATTACCACTAGACGCGCAGTGCCGTGCATCGGAAGTAGAGTTGTGGAAGCGCATCTATGAGGTCCATCTCCTCCTAGTCTGATCTCACTCAAACATCCGTCACCGGATCCAACGTACAGGTTCGCCGTAGCGGCACAAGTGCACCGCCTCTAACGCTATCCACGCGTGCAGGAGGAATAACGTGCGATTGATTGCTAGATCCGTTCGCACAGTCGGCGGTGAGTGGAGGTGGCTAGTTGCAACATAAGCAAAGCCCTAATGACGGCGCTGAAGTGATAAACTAAATGAGTGTGTCGTACCTCCACTATATATAGGCATCCGACGCGGGTTCAACTCTTGGGCCTCGCACGGATCCTAAAGCCCACAAGTAGTTCCTTCCCTTAAGCGCGTGACCCCTTAGGTTCTCATTCACTTGGTCGCGAGTCATACCATATCCTACTCGGCTAGTCGGTAGCGACCTCTCATGACCCACGAGTATAGGGGATCTATCGTAGTCCTTTCGATAAGTAAGAGTGTCGAACCCAACGAGGAGCAGAAGGATCTGACAAGTGGTTTTCAGCAAGGTAATCTCTGCAAGCACTGAAATTATCGGTAACAAGTAGTTGTGTGAGAAGATGATTCGTAGCAAGTAGCACGTAACAAAAGAAACAACGATGCAACAAAGCGGCCCAATCCCTTTTGTATCAAGGCACAAGCCTGGACAAACTCTTATAGGAGGTAAAGCGCTCCCGAGGACACATGGGAATTTCTGTCAAGCTAGTTTTCATCATGTTCATATGATTCGCGTTCGCTACTTTAATAGTTTGATATGTGGGTGGACCGGCGCTTAGGTACTGCCCTTACTTGGACAAGCATCCCAATTATGATTAACCCCTCTCGCAAGCATCCGCAACTACGAAAGAAGAATTAAGACAAACTCTAACCATAGCATTAAACTAGTGGATCCAAATCAACCCCTTACGAAGCAACGCATAAGCTAGGGTTTAAGCTTCTGTCACTCTAGCAACCCATCATCTACTTATTACTTTGCAATGTCTTCCTCTAGGCCCAAATAATGGTGAAGTGTTATGTATTCGACGTTCATATAACACCACTAGAGGAAACACAACATACAACACATCAAAATATCAAACGAATAGCAAATTCACATGACTACTTATAGCATGACTTATCCCATGTCCTCAGGAACAAAAGTGACTACTCACAAAGCATAATCATATTCATGACCAGAGAAGTAATGAGTAGCATCAAAGATCTGAACATATAATCTTCCACCAAGTAATCCAAGTAGCATCAACTACAAAGAGTAATTAACACTACTAGCAACCTTACAAGTACCAATCGAAGTCGCAAGACGGAGATTGGTTACAAGAGATGAACTAGAGTTTGGAGATGAGATGGTGCTGATGAATATGTTGATGGTCATGAGTCCCCTCTGATGAGAGGAGTGTTGGTGATGACGATGGCGACGATTTCCCCCTCCGGGAGGGAAGTTTCCCCGGCAGGATCGTCTTGCCGGAGCTCTACATTGGTTCTGCTCAAGTTCAGCCTCGTGGCGGTGGCGATTCCTCCCGAAAGCCTCGTCTTGATTTTTTTTCGGGAACGAAACCCTTCTTGTAGCAAAAGAGGGGAGCCAGAGGGCCAGCTGGGAGCCCACAAGCCCCCTAGGCGCGGCCAGGGGGGAGGCCGCGCCTAGCAGGCTTGTGGCCTCCTGCTGGCGCCCCTACGGTACTTCTTCGGCCGAGTATTTTTTATAAAATCCAAAATAAATCCTCGTTGATTTTCACGGCTTTTGGAGTTGCACAGAATAGGTATCTCAAACTTACTCCTTTTCAGGCCAGAATTCGAGCTACCGGCATTCTCCCTCTTCATATAAACCTTGCAAAATAAGAGAGAAAATGCATAAGTATTGAACCGTGAAGTGTAATAACAGCCCAAAAAGCGATAAATATCAACATGAAAGCATGATGCAAAATGGACGTATCAACTCCCCCAAGCTTAGACCTCGCTTGTCCTCAAGCGAAAGCCAAGATCAATAAATATGCCCACATGTTTAGAGAGAGAGGTGTCAACAAAACAAGATACGGACATGCAGGCATCATGATCATAATCAGAACAGCAATACCATCATATGAACTCTTATGCTAAAGTGACAATTCCTTCACAAAGTAAAGTATGGATCGAGAGCCTTACTGAGAATTAACAACCGATAGCCTTTAGTCATTGAAGCAATTGCAATTTATCACAACATCGGAAAGAGTCAAATAAGAGCTTGTAAAGAAAATCCACATACTCAATCATCCTTTTGTCTTCTACAATTGCTACAACTCACGTGGTACTCATGAGATCAAAGTTTCAGTCGAACACACATAAAGATAGGGGCTTATAGTTTCACCTCCCAACTATTTACCTCAAGGGTAATGTCAACAATAATAATTCATGAATACTTACTTCCAAGATGACATATGAATATAGATCTTTCCCTAGCATATGACGTTGGTCAAGATAAAGGCGAAATAAGGAATTGGTGTAGATCACCATGACTCTTTCAAGGGCAAAAAGTAAAGGTACAAGATAGGCCCTGCGTAGAGGGAAGCAAAGGTTGTCATGTGCTTTTGAGGTTTGGATGTGTGTCCTCTTAGTGTGAAGGAACGTCACTTTATATTGCCTCCTGTGATAAAGAACTTTATCTTGAAGTCTGTCGCTTTTATGTCTTCCTCATCACAGGTTCGTACAAAACTTATTTTCCACATACTAATAAATCATACATATTAGGGAGGAATTTTTATTGCTTGCATCGATGACAACTTACTTGATGGATCTTTTTCAATCCATAGGTAGGTATGGTGGACTCTCATAGCAAAACTGGGTTGAAGGTTTATGGATGCACAAGTAGTATCTCTACTTGGTGTGGGAGTTTTGGCTAATATGAGGTGGAAGCAATCATCACATGCTAATGGATCTCTAGTCATATAACATTGTTCGGAACCAAGAAAACACAATTCATTATGTTGTCTTCCTTGTCCAACATCTACTTCTAATCATGTAATAGTTTAGTGAGTGTTCACAATCATAGATGGTGTTAAAGATGATATATTTATATGTGAACCTCTCCTTCTTTCTCACTTCCTATTAATTGCAACAATGACCAAGGTCTACGTTTGTCTACCCTCAACAAGTTTCAATCAACATTCTTTTTATATGTGAAGCCATCACTTCCCATAAGATCATTACATGATCTTTCATGCTTTTGTTCTTTTCTCATTCTCTTGTTCATGGCATGAGGCAAGGCCCTTAACTAATACACTCTTTATTATATGGCTCACGGGCTCGAATACATCGGGGGTGACACAAAGCAAAACTCAAGCCTAATACACTAAGAACTTTATTCTACTTGAGAAAGATAAAACCAAAAAGGAACGAACTAAGAAAGGTAACGGCAAAAGATGTGATGGTGATACGATACCGGGACAACTCCCCCAAGCTTGGCACAAGCCAAGGGGATTGCCCATACCCATGCTTAGTTGTCTTCCTTTGGCGGTGATGGTGGTGGAGTTGTTGCAACCTGGGTTTGATCCTTCGTCTTCCAAGGCATAGGTCATCATGGAAAGATGAGCGAGTCTCCAGAATCCTCAAATCTGCAGCCAACCGTATTGATTTAAATCTATACTCATACTCACAGTTTTGGTTCTGCAGGTCATAGATCTGGGCTTGGAGGTGATCAATTTTGTCATAGAGCCTGGAGAGGTGCTTCCCGATGTCATTGGCATCGATCTTGTGCTTGTTGGTGAACTCTGTAATCATCATGTGGTTGGCGTTAGTCCATGCTCCACCATCTCTTGGCACTTGAAGACTTGTTGCTTCATTGCTTCGAGCCTCGCCTCCACGCTTTCAGTCTTCTTGGGCCCCTCAACATCACGGATGTGCAGCATCCCCTCACGCATCTGATAGATTGAGGGTGTTGCAGCACTCCCGCGAGGTAGGGATTGATGACCTTCTCGAAGATCTTGTCCTTCGGAGCTTTTGGGGACGCCATAGCGATCTAGATCTGCAACAGAAACAGGCTCGAAACAAAAACACAGGAAATTTGCGCGATACGAGGGTCAGACCTTTCGGGAGAATATATAATGATTTTTTTCTGACCAGAAGGAGTACTCCGCAAGAAAATGGAGTCCGGGAGGCACACGAGGTGGTCACAAGCCCCCGAGGCGCGGCCAGTGGGGTGCCCCGCGCCTGGGAGGCTTGTCGCCTCCTCGTACGCTTTCCGGACTACTCTAAATTTTTCTATTTTTTCAAAAATTCCAAAACGGAGAAAAAATCCTACTGGAATAGTTTTGGAATCGGTTTACTTACCGAATCACATACCTCTTCGTTTTCGGAGTCTAAAACAGGCTGATAAATATCCCTTATGTACTCCTCCGGAGTTATGGTATTGATAATATTGCTTTCAACATTTATGGGAGTACCTGAGATATAATGCTTGATTCTCTGCCCATTTACCACTCTCGGAAAATTACCTGTCGTGTTGTTGATCTTATGGCACCGGAACGATATACTTCCTCAATAATGTAAGGACCTTCCCATTTAGAGAGAAGCTTGACTGCAAAATTTCTTAAACGGGAGTTATATAGCAAGACATAATCACCTACATTGAACTCACGCTTTTGTATCCTTTTATCATGCCACCTCTTAATCTTTTCTTTGAACAACTTGTCATTTTCATATGCCTAAGCTCTGCATTCATCAAGTGAGCTAATATCAAATAACCTCTTCTCACCAGCAAGTTTGAAATCAAAGTTGAGCTCTTTGATTGCCCAATAAGCCTTGTGCTCTAGCTCAAGAGGTAAATGACATGCTTTACCGTAAACCATTTTGTACGGAAACATGCCCATGGGATTCTTATAGGCAGTTCTATAAGCCCACAGTGCATCATCGAGCTTCTTAGACCAATTCTTTCCAGACCTATTGACATTCTTTTGTAGAATTAGTTTAATCTCTCTATTGCTTAGCCCTACTTGACCACTGGGCTGAGGATGATAGGGGGTGCAATTCTATGATTGACATCGTACTTAGCAAGCGTCTTACGGAAAGCACCACGAATGAAATGTGAACCATCGTCGGCCATCAGATATCTAGGGACTCCAAATCTAGGGAAAATAACTTCTTTAAGCATCCTGATAGAGGTGTTGTGATCAACACTACTAGTTGGGATAGCTTCTACCCACTTAGTAACGTAATCAACAACAACTAGGCTATGAGTATACCCATTGGATTTTGGAAAAGGTCCCATATAATCAAAGCCCCAAACATCAAATGGTTCAATGACAAGTGAATAATTCATAGTCATTTCCTAAACGTTTACCGATATTACCTATTCTTTGACATTCGTCACAAGACAAGACAAACTTACGGGCATCCTTGAAGAGAGTGGGCCAATAGAAACCTGATTGCAATACCTTGTGTGCAGTTCTATCTCCCGCATGGTGTCCCCCGTAAGCCTCGTAGTGACACTTCTATAGGATTTGTCCCTCTTCATGTTCAGGTACACAACGTCTAATAACACCATCTACTCCTTCCTTATAAAGGTGAGGATCATCCCAAAAGTAATGTCTCAAATCAAAGAAGAATTTCTTCTTTTGCTGGTATGTGAAACTAGGTGGTATATATTTGGCAACGATATAATTTGCATAATCAGCATACCACGATGCACTACGTGAAGTATTGGTGACATTCAATTGCTCATCAGGGAAGCTATCATCAATAGGTTGTGGGTCATCAAGAACATTCTCCAACCTAGACAGGTTATCTGCTACGGGGTTCTCAGCACCCTTCCAGTCGACAACATGCAAATCAAATTCTTGTAGCAAGAGAACCCATCTGATAAGTCTAGGTTTAGCGTCTTTCTTTTCCATGAGGTACTTAATAGCAGCGTGATCAGTGTGAATAGTGACTTTGGAATCAACTATCTAAGATCTAAACTTTTCACATGCAAACACGACTGCTAAAAATTCCTTTTCCGTAGTAGCATAGTTTCTTTAGGCACTGTCTAGAGTTTTACTAGCATAGTGAATAACATTCAACTTCTTATCAACTCTTTGTCCTAGAACAACACCAACAGCATAATCACTAGCATCACACATGATTTCAAAAGGTAAGTTCCAATCAGGTGGTTGAACAATAGGCGTAGTTATCAAGGCCTTCTTAAGTATTTCGAAGGCTTCCTCACAATCATCGTCAAAAACAAAAGGAATATCCTTTTGCAAGAGATTGGTAAGAGGCCTAGAAATCGTAGAGAAGTCTTTAATGAACCTTCTATAGAAACCAGCATGACCAAGGAAACTTCTTATACCTTTGATATTTGTGGGGCATGGCATTTTTCGATCGCATCAACCTTAGCCTTATCGACTTCAATACCTCTTTCAGAAATATTATGTTCTAAGACGATGCCTTCATTAACCATAAAGTGGCACTTCTCCCAATTCAAGACAAGGTTGGTGTCTTTACATCTTTGCAAGACTCGATCAAGGTTGCTGAGGCAATCATCAAAAGAAGACTCGTAAACAGAGAAGTCATCCATGAAAACCTCAACAATCTTTTCACAAAAGTCAGAGAATATAGCCATCATACATCTTTGAAAGGTGGCAGGTGCGTTACATAAGCCAAAAGGCATACGTCTATAAGCAAAGGTACCGAAAGGGCAAGTGAAAGTGGTTTTCTCCTGATCAAATTGTGCAACTGGTATTTGGGAGAAACCAGAATAACCATCTAGAAAGCAGAAGCGTGTATGTTTAGACAGTCTTTCTAGCATTTGGTCGATAAAAGGCAAAGGGTAATGATCTTTTCTAGTGGCCTTATTGAATTTCCTAAAATGGATCACCATCCTATAGCCAGTAATAATCCTGTGTGGGATCAATTCATCCTTATCATGAGGGACAACGGTAATACCTACCTTCTTAGGGACGCAATGTACGGGACTCACCCAATCACTATGAGCAACAGGATAGATAATACCTGCTTCGAGGAGCTTTAGTATTTCTTTTCGTACTACCTCTTTCATCTTAGGATTTAATCTCCTTTGATGATCAGCAACTGGTTTGGAATCAGGATCAGTTTTAATCTTGTGCTGGCATAGAGTGGGACTAATGCCCTTAAGATCATCAAGAGTATATCCAATAGCAACACGACGCTTCCTCAGAGTTTTTAGTAATTTCTTTTCTTCATGCTCTGAGAGACTAGCACTAATAATAACGGGATATATCTCTTTTTCATCAAGATAAGCATACTTAAGAGTATCAAGCAACTGTTTAAGCTCGAACACGGGATCACCCTTTGGTGGGGGTGGATCTCCAAGCAATTCAATAGGCAAGTTATTCTTAAGGATAGGATATTGTTCAAAGACAACTCTATCTATCTCATCCCTTTCATCCATATACATATCATTTTCATGCTCAAGCAAGTATTGCTCTAAAGGATTAGTAGGAGGCACGGCAATAGAAGCTAGGGCAATAATTTCATCCTTCTAGACAACTCTTTTTCATGAGGTTGTCTACCAAACTTGGAGAAATTGAACTCATGTGACACACCTTCAAAGCCAGCAGCGACAGTTTGCTTCTCACAGTCAATATGAGCATTGGCGGTATTGAGGAAGGGTCTGCCAAATATGATGGGACAAAAGCTATATTGTGTGGTAGAAAGAATGAGGAAATCAGCAGGATACTTCGTTTTACCACACAAGACTTCAAAATCCCTAACAATTCCCACAGGACAGTTAGTATCTCTATTGGCAAGCTGAATAGTGACATCAATGGGTTCTATCTCGACAAGTGCAATCTCGTCTTTGATTTCATCATATAAGGATCGAGGTATTGCACTAACACTATCACCCACATCACATAAACCATGATAATAATGATCTCCTATCATAACAGAAACAACAGGCGTGCCAACAACAGGCCTATGTTTGTCTGTAGCATGTGGTTTAGCAATTCTAGCAGCATCTTCACAGAAGTGAATATCATGGCCATCAACATTGTCGGATAGGAGATCTTTGATAATAGCAATTGCCAGGTTCAACTATAATTTTCTCAGGGGGTGTAGGTGTTCTAATGTAGCCCCTATGTATCACAGTTGAAACTTTAGAATGATCTTTTATCCTAACAGGGAAAGGTGGTTTCTCAATGTAAGCACTAGGAACAATAGGATCATTATAGGCAATGACTTTCTCTTCAACTGGATGGGGTTTAACTACATTGGCTTCTAAGGGAGGATGATATTTAAACCACTTCTCTTTGGGGAGATCAATATGAGCAGAAAATGATTCACACAATGAAGCTACTATCTCAGAGTCAAGTCCATACTTAGCGCTAAAATCACAAAAAGTGTTTGTTTCGACAAAGGATTTAACGCAATCAAACTTGAAATTCATACCTGACTCCTTACCTTCATAAAGCTCCCAATCTTCAGAGTTGCGTTTAATTATTTCCAATAAATTCCATTTGAAGTCAATATCTCTCTTCATAAAAGAACCGGTACAAGAGGTGTCAAGCATGGTGCGATCATCATGAGAAAGCCGAGCATAGAAGTTTTGAATGATAATTTCTCTCGAGAGCTCATGGTTGGGGCATGAATATAACATTGATTTAAGCCTCCCCCAAGCTTGAGCGATGCTTTCTCTATCACGAGGCCAAAAATTATAAATATAATTCCGATCACGATGTACTAGATGCATAGGATAAAACTTTTGATGAAATTCTAATTTCAACCGATTGTAGTTCCATGATCCAGTATCATCACATAGCCTATACCATGTCAACGCCTTATCCCTCAAAGATAAGGGAAAGACCTTCTTCTTGACCTCATTCTCGGGCAAACCTGCAAGCTTAAATAAACCACAAACTTCATCTACATAGATTAGATGCAAGTCTCGATGTGATGTTCCATCTCGTGTAAAAGGATTAGCCAACAGTTTCTCAAGCATACCTGAAGGAAACTCATAGCAAATATTTTCAGTAGGTGCAGCAGGTTGACGAGCAAATCTTTGTGCTTCCGTTCGAGGTGAAGAAATCCCGAACAAGCTCCTCAAAGGATTAGTTTCCATAGTGACAAGTGACAATAAATTTCAGCACACTATATAAATGTTTCCTTACCAAATTCCACTTACCAAAGGTGCTTCACTCCCCGGCAACGGCGCCAGAAAAGAGTCTTGATGACCCCCAAGTATAGGGGATCTATCGTAGTCCTTTCAATAAGTAAGAGTGTCGAACCCAACGAGGAGCAGAAGGATCTGACAAGTGGTTTTCAGCAAGGTAATCTCTGCAAGCACTGAAATTATCGGTAACAAGTAGTTGTGTGATAAGATGATTCGTAGCAAGTAGCAAGTAACAAAAGTAACAACGGTGCAGCAAAGTGGCCCAATCCCTTTTGTAGCAAGGGACAAGCCTAGACAAACTCTTATAGGAGGTAAAATGCTCCCGAGGACACATGGGAATTTCTATCAAGCTAGTTTTCATCATCTTCATATGATTCGCGTTCGCTACTTTGATAGTTTGATATGTGGGTGGACCAACGCTTGGGTACCGCCCTTACTTGGACAAGCATCCCACTTATGATTAACCCCTCTTGCAAGCATCCGCAACTACGAAAGAAGAATTAAGACAAAGTCTAACCATAGCATTAAACTAGTGGATCCAAATCAGCCCCTTACGAAGCAACATATAAACTAGGGTTTGAGCTTCTCTCACTATAGCAACCCATCATCTACTAATTACTTCCCAATGCCTTCCTCTAGGCCCAAATAATGGTGAAGTGTTATGTAGTCGATGTTCACATAACACCACTAGAGGAAAAACAACATACAACACATCAAAATATCAAACGAATACCAAATTCACATGACTACTTATAGCATGACTTATCCCATGTCCTCTGGAACTAAAGTGACTACTCACAAAGCATAATCATATTCATGACCAGAGAAGTAATGAGTAGCATCAAAGATCTGAACATATAATCTTCCACCAAGTAATCCAACTAGCATCAACTACAAAGAGTAATTAACACTACTAGCAACCTGTAACGACAAAGATGCGGTCCTTTCCGATCTGGGGATCGAGGCCCCGAGTTGGGAAGGAGCGCATCTAAGCGTTTCGCAAACATGGTAACATAGCACATACATAATATCAACAGAATGACAATAAGGGATTCAATTGCCATCTCATAAATATATCAGAGTACATCACGCATACAATGAAGGTAGTTCCGCTACGGACTACAAAACATGGGAAATGACTATGCTACCCTGCCTGCTGGCCCACTATCACGACCACGCCTCAATCTTCTGGATAGTTCATGTACAGGCGGTCGTTCTCCTCATCATACTTCCACGCCAGCTGCGTGCCGTCGGGATCACCTGTCTCGGGGGTACCTGAATCTGTTGGTGTTGTGAAGGAATCTGTGAGCCACGGGGACTCAACAATCTATGACCTCGGTGCCAGAACTAGTCAAGTTATTAGGTTGGATAGGTGGAGTATTTAGGTTGCAGCATCCTAAGCTTGATATGGTGGCTAACTTACGTAGAACATATATGAAGGTGGTCTATACTAGCGGTCGATGATAGATGATCACTAAGTGATCCTGAACACCTACCTACATCAATCATAACCCCACCGTGTTCCCGATCGAAAAGAGATCTTCGAAGGGGACAGTCACAGTTACGCACACAGTTGGCAAATTTATTAGCTTATGTTTAAGTTATTTATTACCGGATGTTAACAAAATATTCCAAGTTGCCACATAACCACGGGCACGGCTTTCCGAAATATTAAACCCTGCAGGGGTGCTCCAACTAGTCCATCACAAACGTACACGGGCCTCAAAGTAATCCTCTATCACGAATCTCGTGATCTCGTCGGATTCCTTAGAAGAAAACCTCAACTCTGGGGAGAACCAAAGCTTCACCGGGATTCCTATACGCAAGATATATCGCTAAGGTAAGACAAGACTAGCAGGACCTCCCGGTGTGTCGACGACCCTGATAAGAGCCGCGTATCTTAGTCTCAGGACAACACCGTCTATGCATAGTGGACAAGGATCAAACCTCCAGTTTCCTTGGGGTGGTCTTGCCGACTGCTAGGTGGGTGGACCAACACTCATGAGGAGCACTGGCCCGGGTTGTTGATTAAATTCCTCGGGGTAGCTATTCCCTATACAGATTATTATTAAGTGATTAGCAAATTAAAACCAGTGTTGGGTCCTGCCGGACAAGTCTTAACACTACGTGATTTATCAAGGGGGTCCCCACAACAACCCCGAACGTGTTAGGAGCGATCAATATGGAATCAAACACCGGTAGCCGGTAACTATGGCGGCAATAACGGAACAAAGCACCTGGCAAAAGGATAGGCCTTCCGTTATTTACCAAGTATATAGGTGCATTAATTAAATATCAGATTTAACATAATGATAACAAACTCATGGTATCACATGAGACAAGCACCTGCCACTAGCAACTAACATTAGTAGCTGAGCAAGCCTACTTAGCCATTCAAGATTTGCTAGAAAGGGATAAATGTTTGTGTTTCATGGCATATCAGGAGGCAAATATTTCAGTGGTAGGCAGCAATCATAAGATGGAAGAAACGTAATCTAGCATACCATGTCTAGAGATGGAATCAAGTTCATATCATCTTGCCTGTGATATCCTCAGCTTGGAACGGTTCTTGATCGTCCTGCACGTACTCTCCCAAATCCACGTACTCGTTCTCCGATCCCGGTGCTACCCAACATAATAATAACATCCAATGAACAACAGCACCTCAAGATGCAACAAGCACATGATGCATGAGATGAATATGAGCATGCATCACTATTTCTATCACTAGCACAAGCATGAGAAGTAAATACATGTTCCTGGACAGAAATGCTTTCTAAGCTATATTGACATGCATGAGAATGACATGATCAGATGCGTCTTGAGAAAATGATGCAAAACCATATAAATAACATTACAATCGGAGCTACGGATCAACGGGAATCAACAAAACAAGCTATGAAGCCCTACGTGTCAAATTCACCACAACACACTCCAATGGATCAACTCTGGTATTTCCAGGTAGCCAATACATAAAACAATCCAACATGGATGGGGTGGAGCAAATAAGAACACCACATCATCAACTAAGCACTCACAATCATCAAAATGCCAAAACTACACAATGTGTCATAAACTGCATCATAGCACTTTGTGAGCTACATGCAAAGCACCTACAGCCACCTAAACATGCCAAATAAGATATGTGGCTGTAGCTATCCAATATTACTACAAGCACAAGCAAGAATATCACACAAAGGAGTTAAACACAGAAAGTTACAAGGTTGCAAACTTGCGCAAAAATATCAGATTTTGTAGCTACAAGGCTGTAGCTATCGGAAGCATTTTGACAGCAGCCAAAACAATATCTACAGGACTCCAAATGGAATGAAAATTTACAGGGAGCTAGACAAACATATCAGCTTCAACTTTCCAGTTGAAAGCTAAGGCTAAATCACAACACATTGACCTGCACAACCTCATCAACAGGAGAAGAAAAACATAAACAGATTCTCAGACTTAGTGAAAATCTCAGATTTTCACTAATCTGGAATTCCAGCCACATGCCTACTTTGATTGGGAAAAACTTGGATTCCTAAACATGAAATGAAACCAAAATGTGGTAGAGGGGGTCACCCTCTACTACCACAACCAAGAACCAAACACAAGGGCTCACCACAGCTCATGGAACCAAGCTCTAAACATAGAAGAAAAATGGAATATGTCATCTACAGAAATGTTCCAAAGGCAAAAATGATTTCACCAATGGATTCCTGAGATCTTTCTACCCCAAAATCATATAAATTACCTATGCACTTGCTTGGAACAAGTGAGCACAAACTAAGAAGGAAAAACTACATAGAATCATATCTAGTGAATAGTGCTACATCACATGTGCAAAATCACTAGAGCTAACCTACACAAGCTCTTGCACATGACCACAACATCAAGGGGGGTATATGAGGGGTAGACCTCATGACTATGTGCCTTGACACATCACCACTCCATCACAAGCAACAAGCACAAGATAAAGGAAACAACTACACATGATATAGAGGACACACACACTATCTAAACTCACATAAGCACTACACGGGGACACCACTTTAGTGCCATGACACCCACAAGGTGCACCCCCACACATGAATCTACACATGCTTACATACAACACCACCTACACATGCTAATCATAGAAAGAATCACTTGTGCATACCCACACACACCATAACTCTCATGAGATGCAGTTACACAAGAAACTCTAGTGCATCACAAACAACAAAATACTATGCTTGCAATCCTACAAGCATACGAAACATCCTACACATGAAATTCTACCAAGTGCATCTACATACACACACAAGTGCAACAACATGGGTTCACAAGCTAGCAACACACAAATACCCATGCTGGTTTTGAGAGGAGGTTAAACATAAACCTTCATGTGCAGGATCACTACACAGCTACAAGAACAGGGGCTGCATATATATCAAAACACTAAAGGGGAAAAATAAAAGAAAACAAAGGGAAAATAAAAAGGGGAGGTGCTGGGGTCGAACCCCAGACCTGCTGGTGGTGCAAACTGCAGCTCTACCACTCTGCTAGGGCCAAGGTACTCGACAGAGAGAGGGTGCTAACAGGTATAATTACTCTGCAGCTCCTGCTCTACTGTGTCGAGGAAATAATACAAGAAGGTTGCTGAGGGGGGATTCGAACCCACGACCTCTCATCAGGCAACAACGGCTCGCTACCACTACGCTACGGTCAGGAGTCTGACAGAGAAGGGGGGTCTGCTCTTTTGAGCACCCCCTTCGAGATCCACATCTGATTCACGACGGCCGGAACAGGGGAGCTATCCCGCCGGCGACACAAGCTAAATGGAGCATTGGCTCGTTGATGGAAGGATGCTCATGCACCCAGGGTTCCATTCCCTATGCTAATACTGCTCGAGAAGAACCACAACTACGCATCTACGGTGCGCGGCGACGCCGGCGACAGGGAGCAGCACGGCAGCGATCCTACGCTCCTACACATGCTCTAAGACAGGGAAGGGGGAAGAGGGGGATCTGCTCACCCAACGAAAGAAGATCCCGGTCCTGATCGGAGAGGTAGGAGGGGAAGAAGCGGGAAGCAGCCGACTGGGGAGATGTGGAGAAGAGGAAGCAGGGGAGATCTTGACGTCCTAGCCGCGGGGATGGATCCCTGGAGGTACATGCGTGCTCGCCGAGTCGTCGGAGGGGAAGAAGAGGCACGGGCGCGACGGCGGGGAGCTTCTCAACTCTCGGCCATGGCGGAGGGACTCATCCCCTTACCTGAAGCTCGACGACAGAGAGAGATGGCGAGGAAACGGTGGTGGCGGCGCGAGAGGGGAAACCATATCTGCACGAATGCCAAGGGGGCTCCTTTTATGGAGGAGAGGGGCGAGGGACGCTCCTCGACATCCGTGACGGCGTCTGTCGCCGTTGCTCTCAATCCGCAAGACTGAAGGGAGCTGACGGGGGAAGGGGGTGAATAGGACGCCGTCTACAGGGGCAAGCGAAGCTGGGCTGCGAGAGAAAGAAAGTGGGCCGGCATGTGGGAGTAAGCCCACAGGTGGCGACTGATAAGAGAAAAACAAACCCCTGGCTTACCTATTTACAGAAATAAACAAAGAGGAAAAGAAATGCACAAGGAAAACTACAAGTGCAAAAATAAAAATAGCACTTGCCTTGGACATGTAAAACCAAGACCTATTTAATAAAAATAGAAACAAGAGTTTAGGAGCAAGTAATTATTTTACAAAACAGCCATTGTAGGGTCTGTTTTGTAATTGTTTGCACCTTTCAAACACCCATTCAAAAACTGCAAAACACATCTCCCATTCACCACAAAACAAAGCTAACACATGAGCATTTTTAAATCAGGAAAGAGGCAAGAAGATGTGGGCTTGAAATAAATAGGAGGGAGATAGATTTTGAAGGCTATACAAACCACTTCTAATCCTACTATCACATGCAATCTCCACACAAACTTCACACCTTACTTCACCACATAAGAACACAAGCACCACATGAAATCATAGGAACACAATGCAACATCACAAGGACAAGGAAATGATATGATATGTTATGCATGCATGCAAGGAAGAAATACAAGGGACATCACATGAAATCATGAGCAAGAACTCTCTCATAGCATTGACAAGGTGGTCCCACATAAGAAGGTTACACACTTGGGGCATTACACAACCTTACAAGTACCAATCGGAGTCGCGAGACGGAGATTGGTTACAAGAGATGAACTAGGGTTTGGAGATGAGATGGTGCTGATGAAGATGTTGATGGTGATGAGTCCCCTCCGATGAGAGGAGTGTTAGTGATGACGATGGCGATGATTTCCCCCTCCGGGAGGGAAGTTTCCCCGGCAGGATCGTCCTGTTGGGGCTCTAGATTGGTTCTTCTCAAGTTCCGCCTCGTGGCGGCGGCAATTCCTCCCGAAAGCCTCCTCTTGATTTTTTTCTGGAACGAAACCCTTCTTGTAGCAAAAGAGGGGAGCTAGACGGCCAGCTGGGAGCCCACAAGCCCCCTAGGCACGACCAGGGGGGAGGCCATGCCTAGCAAGCTTGTGGCCTCCTGCTGGCGCCCCTCTCGTACTTCTTCGGCCCAGTATTATTTATAAAATCCAAAATAAATCCTCGTTGATTTTCACGGCTTTTGGAGTTGCGCAGAATAGGTATCTCAAACTTGCTCCTTTTTCAGGCCAGAATTCCAGCTGCCGGCATTCTTCCTCTTCATATAAACCTTACAGAATAAGAGAGAAAAAGCATAAGTATTGTACCGTGAAGTGTAATAACAACCCAAAAAGCGATAAATATCAACATGAAAGCATGATGCAAAATGGACGTATCAACCTCTAGCAAAGCGTGCCGACTCCAAGTGTCCGATGAAGCTGGTTAGATGAACCTGTACTTCACACTTCTGTTCCCTTTGCCACACGATATATGTTGTCGTGCTCAAGGCGACATGGTCATCCTTGTTGTAGCACGAGCTCTTTCTCGTTCTGGTGAATCTGACCAACACTTTGTATTATCTCAGAATCCTCATCGCATGGCCATGCTTATCCAGGTCGGGTTACTCGACGTGCCCATAGTATATCTCTCCTGATCGGAGAGGCAAATCCCATCTTGCTCGAACATGTCTCGCAGCATGGATCTAGACAAGCCCGAAACCTACCTTTGTAACTCCTCAGTTACGGAGTAGCGTTTGGTCGGCCCAAAGTAGGCATGTCACCATCTCGAGTAAATACACCAGCTCAGGTCTTAGGACATAGAAAGTATGTTGTACTAGAGACTCAAGATGACCTATCGATGTGTCTCATAGTTGGGTCTGTCCAACTTCGAACTTATCTCGACTCGGATCCAACTACGTCAAACCAACCAGATCGTTTTGAGTTCATATTATCCGGGTAGCATCAAATGCTACATGATCAATGAGACCGGATAATCCACCGTATCATATGCTAGTCTGATTGGTTGTGCGTCCACACAACCCTTTTGACTAGGGACCATTTAGGATAGTCATCATACAATGCATAGTCTCACAAACAAGACACGTACTTGTTAATACACATCATTAATAATGTCCAAGGACTATCTTTATTCATAAACACATAGGAAATATCATCATATGACTCCCTCTAGGGTATATCTCCAACAGCGAAAGCACGTGATGTATTGTTGCTACTGAGGATAAAACGATGATGATTGATCTTAGGTGTTAGGTTTCTTTCTGTATACATCATGTCATCTTGCTTATTGCTTTCCTTATTTCTTGCAAACTTAAGACTTTGAGATGCATGTTTGATAGTAGTATTTGGGTGGAGTAATAGCAGTAGATGCAGTTCAATTTAAGCATACTTGTCACGAATATGATGCCTATACAAGTTTATGCCATGAATGGTCATAGTTATGTATGATGATTATATGTCAGTTGTCCAACATTAATTTATTTACCATGTCATTATCCACTTTCAGGATAGAAGTCACTAGTGAACTTATGGCCCCGCGTCCATTCTACATTTGCTCTACTGCTCTCTCTCAATACTTTGTTGTTTGCCATATCACTATGTATCACTATTTGCTTTTTACCTTCCAACTAGCAAGACGAAGGGACTTACAACCCCCTTAAAGTGGACTCCAAGCATTTTTTTTGTATGTGTGCAAGTGTTGTTTATCTTGCTAGCTTGTATACTTTTATTGGTTCGATTAGACCATAGTTCTTAAATAAAAGAAATACTTTTTAAAAGAGCGAAGACGGGGCGAGCATTTGAGGATGAAGAACAGGCATAACTCAAGATATTTCGACTCTCGGCCTTTAGCGGTAAATCCCACCTAGCAATAAAACAAAGTCCAAACCAGAAGGACTACGCACATGAAGACGTGAAACAATCGATCGAGCACCCAAGTTCGTTGAATTGCATTAGCTTGGCGCACATAATATAGGGGTATATTTGACTATGTTTTCCACAAACTAAACATACAATTACTCAAAATTTTGTGTTTCACACTCATATGTTTTATACATTTAATATTGCTATATTATTTTATTTTTTCAATATTTTTGAAGTTCCGTGGCTCAAAGAGTTGTAAGGCCTTCCTTGTTTGGAATTATTTTATAGGATAAGATTTGTATATGACAAATTCTTCCCTTTGGTTTGTAGGAATAGAGTTTCATTCATATAAAGTACTCCCTTCGTCTTAAAATAAATGTTGTTGATTTAGTAGAAAATTTATATTAATTCAACAATAAATTTACAATGTTTATTTTGAAACGGAAGAAGTAATTATTATTCATATCCTCCTTGTTTCAAAGAAAAATAAATATTAGTCTAGAATCAATGAAAAAAATATGATGTGAACTAAAGTTTATTTTTTATATTCATATCCATAGAATTTAAGATGCATATCATGTAATTTTTATAGTCTTTTAATTCCTGTGATATTCCTATGGTATGAGCTAAAAGATGCATAAAAGAATTATTTTCCGGTCCACATAAGGAGCCGACCGATCCGGCCGCCGATCCCCTTGCACCAAACCACGCCGAGCCGCTTGTTCCTCCCCGCGCCATTGCTATTTTTCATTGTCCCCATTTTCGCTGTTGGATTCCCTATTCTTGTCCGATCCCGCCCTCCCTTTTCTACTTTTCTGGTTAGCTCGTGACGTGTCCCCGTTGGCGCTGGTTGGCCCGTCCACGACGCCATCAAAGAACGCCACCGCCCCTCTCGCAAAGATCGAAATCTTGGCAGCCTTGCGTTGCGTTGCGCAGAGGCTGAATCTTTGAGGGTGGCTTGGGCTGTGACCAACGGGGCAAGACGGCGGCGATAACGGCGGCAGCGGTGGCGACGGCGGCGCCGTCGTCGGGTGGTGGGGGAGGGGGCGGTGGAGGCGGGTGCCTGGATTGCCTGCAGGATGTGGTGAGGGCGCTGGCGATGGGGTCCTGCCTGCCGGCAGACCAGCGGCCGATGGAGGTGACGGCACTACCCGGGAAGGTGGGAGGAGGCAGGAGGAGGGGGGAGGAGGCGCCCGGGAGGATTGCTGGGATTGGGACGGGCAATGTGGCTTGCCTCTTCACGCGGCAGGGGAAGAAGGGCACCAACCAAGACGCCATGGTCGCGTGGGAGGTATCTGCACAACAAGATCCCTGTATTTACTGGAGTATATTGCGTTTACAGTTTTTGTGCTTTGAATGCTCATTTCTTCTTCATTTGATTAATGAGCTTTAGTAGTAAAAATAATTTTCTTGGAGTTGAAGTATCGTGAACAATTAGGGGTTGTTTATTTATCAGGCCAGGCAACGTCAACTACTCGAGTTAAAATGATACACTAAATATCAAAATATGAAGTGCCATCAACTCGAGGGGCTTTCACAGGATAAACAAGGCATAATGATCCAACTCGTTTTAGCTAACACGAGACTACATGTCGGCTTGATATTTGAAAATAAACAACTCGACGGCTATGAATGTTGCTCGGAAGATGTTTCTAGCTGTAACTGATGGAGGATTTAGAGCCTGTTTGGTAATCCACCAGCTCTACGAAGTCCTCGGATCTGCGGAGCACCTCTTTCCCCACTCCAATTTTTTTGACTGCAGCTCACTCCGCTCCGCCGACTCCACCGAGTTAATAGTGTTCAGGTCGACTTCTCCTGCTCCAGTAGCAGAGTTGTGGAGTGGAGGGACTCCGAACAGGCTCTTAGTATTGGCCACCATCTATCCCACCTCCATACTTTCATATGAACTATGAAGACTTATTTGTTGGATATGGCAACCATCTTGCATACCCATATGCTGTCTCTTAGTTAAGGGGGTCATTGATTATTATGCGTTTTAGGCCATGAGGTTATGTTCTAGATGAAACTGTCCATGCTCGAAGGAGGCATGCTTGAAAATGCAGGATCAGATAAATGACTCGCCCAGTCAAAGAGTACCCCCTTGAGTGAAAAATTTATTTGAATCCAACAGTTGTGTGCACATCAAAAGATAACAGAATAGTGACCTTTTGTTCTAACTCATTTCACTTCTGACACTCTTTATGAATTAAATCATGCCAATTGTATCGAATGAACTTGTGGAGCCTGGTCTTGTGGCACGACCGACTCCGCAGGTGTGATGGGTGAGCATGCATTGACATCAGGTGGATGTCAACATCGCCGTTGCATTGGTGCTATAGCATTCTCCATTAAATAATATAGATACTTGACAAATGCATATTTATGTCTGCCTCATTTTCTTGCTCTTGGATGCCTTGGGGCATGATATACAGAACTTCAATGGGAGATCAGACACAGTATTTTGTGGAGTTTTTGATGGTCATGGTCCACATGGCCATCTCGTCGCGCGGAAAGTAAGAGATACTCTCCCTTTGAAGCTGTGTGATTTGATATATGATGACTATGGAGCGAGCCCAATCAGCAATTCAGATGGATCAGTTTTAGAAGAGAGTTTATCTCCATACCCAGATGCAGGGGACAAGTCTCCCACATTCACTGCACAGAAAGAAGAACATCTAGAATTCTTTGACTCAATGAAAGAGTCTTTCCGAAAAGCTTTTAGAGTTATGGATAAGGAGCTTAAATTACATCGGAACATAGATAGCATTTGCAGTGGAACTACCGCAGTTACTTTAATTAAACAGGTATACAGTGGAACTTATTCTTTAAACAGCTTTAATTACTCAAAAATTCCAGGTATGAGCAATTGATTTTTTTTCCCTCTATACCATCAGGGTCAGGATCTTTTTGTCGGGAATCTAGGTGACTCTAGAGCTGTATTAGGCACTAGAGATCAGAACGGTCATTTGGTTGCCCATCAGTTGACAGTTGACCTGAAACCTGATCATCCAAGTAAATATCTTTCACTCTCAAATTTAAATTAATGAATCTTCTGTATTATATCTCTTCTGTTTAATGTGTTGGCTTAATCCTACTAATTGTGACTGTTTATGTGATGCCATGAATTGAACGGTTCTTTTCTGTTGCTGCTGAGTTGGTACATTCTTGCTCATTTTCTCAGAGCAAGAATGTATGTTATCTCTTCCTTGTCTCCAATCATTTTATATATGTTTATATTTCTAAGATTTGAAGAGTGAGGACTTAGAATTTTCACCCTGTTCTTGCTGATAACCATGGTAGTAACTTCACTACATTATTCTTACTGCAGAAACAAAAGTTGGAAATAAAGCAGTTTTTTTTAAGTTGTGGAAAACGTATATATTATGTTTGACATGATGGATATGGTACAATCATCTTTATTTGTATGCAAATGATAAACATTTGATTCACAGCTACACCTGAGAGGCCTTTAGATTGTGCTAATTCCCATCTATGGTTTACCATCCATAGACCCCAGATCGCAGCTACACTTTGTGTTTTTTCAAGGCCCACCACATGACATTCTGCGGTATCTTATCGTAGGCCTTCTCGGAGTCAATGAACACCATAAGCATGTCCTTTTGCTCCTTATATCTCTCGACAAGTTGTCGTACCAAGAAAATAGCTTCCACGGTCGACCTCCAAGGCATGAAACCAAACAAATTTTTGGTCACGCTTGTCATTCTTCTTAAGCGGTGCTCAATGACTCTCCCATAGCTTCATTGTATGGCTCATCAGCTTAGTTGCATGGTAACCAATACAACTTTGAACTTCCCCCTTGTTCTTGAAGATTGGTACTAATATACTCTGCCCCCATTCTTCTGGCACCTTGTTTTGCCGAAAAATGAGGTTGAAAAGCTTAGTTGGCCATACTATCGCTATGTCTCCAAGGCCTCTCCACGCCTCAATGGGGATACAATCAGGGCCCATTGCCTTGCCTCCTTTCATCCTTTTTAAAGCCTCCCTGACCTCAGGCTCCTGGATTCGTCGCACAAAACGCTTGTTGGTATCATCAAAGGAGTCATCTAACTCAATGGTAGAGCTTTTATTGTCTCCATTGAATAGCTAGTCGAAGTACTACCGCCATATATGCTTAATCTCCTCGTCCTTCACCGGGAGCTGATTTGCTCCATCCTTGATGCATTTGACTTGGTTGACATACCTTGTCTTCCTCTCTCGAATCTTGGCCATCTTCTTACAGGTGCCCCTTACGCCTTCATTCGTGCCTTAGTATTGGTAGAGGTCCCCGCACGCCCGATCCCTTGCTTCACTCACAGCTTGCTTTGCGGCATTCTTTGCCACCTTGTACTTCTCTATGTTGTCTGCACTCCTAACAAGGAGTAGGCGTCTTAAACAGTCTTCCTTCTCCTTAATAGCCTTCTGGACATCATCCTACCACCACTAGGTATCTTTGGTTGGCTTATACTTCCCCTATTCACTCCAAACTCCTATGAAGCCACCTTACGATTGCAAGTTGCCATCTTCATCCACCTATTGTTTGCATCACCTCCTTCCTCCTCCTTAATGACCCTCACCTTGAAAGCTTGAGCTGCCTCCCCCTTAAGCTTCCACCACTTCGTTCTAGCGACGTTGGCATGCTTATCCTGCTGGACACGAATCCAAAAGCGGAAGTCAGCCACCACAAACTTATGTAGAGGGACAACACTCTCTCCAGGTATCACCTGACAATCTAGGCAAGCACGCCTGTCTTCTCTTCGCGAGAGGACACAATCAATCAAGCTAGTGTGTTGACAACTACTAAAAGTCACCAGATGCCATTCTCTCCTTTTAAAGAAGGTGTTAGCTACTATCATGTCGTAGGCTAGAGCAAAGCTTAGACATCTTCTCCTTCTTGATCCTGATGCCATAGCCAAAGCCCCCATGCACCCCTTCAAAACTTGTGTTAGATGTACCCACGTGTCCCATTGAGGTCTCCTCCTATGAAGAGCTTCTCGCCAATGGTCTGTGTACCACAACTTGAAGCCGGTGTCCTCCACCTCCTTCGCCTTCTGTCCCCTCCATTTGGTTTCTTGGACGAAAATTATATCAACACTTCTCCTCCCTGTTGTATCAACTAGCTCTCGTAACTTACCTGTTAGGGCCCTATGTTCCAGCTACCTAAGCGGATCCTACTAGGCTTGGCTAGCTTCCTTACCCTTCACACACATCGAGTCCAACTAAAAACTAGTAGTACATAACCCTAGGAGTACGAAAAAATAGTCATGTATATATAAATATAATTAACACAGAGACTCAGACACACACAGGCACACACATATCTCTGAACTAATTTTTGACTCCTGGCAGTATGTACTCCCATATTCAATATACCTCCCAAACAAATCTATCATACCTCTTTATCATTCTTAATGTACCTTATTAATTATTCTAAGATCCTCAATACAAGTTTTACAAAAATATATCATCGCAGCCCTTAGTTTGAATAATATACCATTTTTACGTTAAAAACAGTTTATGTGCAGATGATATGAAATTTATGGTCTCAAATGAAAATTTTCTTGTATCTTTGGAGCATCCAGTAATTGTTAATGAAGTATATTAAAAATATAAAGAGATATAATCGATTCATCTATGTGATATGTCAGGAGTGGTACTCCCAGGATTATAGAATCATTTTATATAGGGATCCCTTTTATATATACACTATAGCTAGTAGCCCTTGGTTTTCATCAAGATGTGTGCGAGAAATTACTGGAGTAGTGGTCACTTGTCTTACTCAGTAAGTTGAGCATCTGCCTTTCTGATCATGTCCACAAACTTTCCTAATCATGGAAATTATATGCTTCATAATTAGAATTACAGGCACCATGGTGTATATATTCACACTTTTTTCAGTTTGCTTTTTACCGATATGGTTTGACCTTTGTGCCATATGGTTTTTGATCTACTAATGTGCCGTGCGGATTCATTACCCAGAAAACAGTTTCCATCGGGACAATTGCTGGTCCTCTCTAGCTGCATTTATGAAAGTTATTTTATTTGTCAGTGTGGGACATGTAGCTAGGTGAACGCACCATTTTCTCTAGTAGATTAGTCTATTAGTGTCTGTTCAAACTAAAAACAAGTTCCCTTCTGAGCCTGTCTCCTAAAAAAGTCTGTTCCTACTGTCGTGATAAATGTTATTTGAGCCATAACAAAATGCTAATTTAACAGGAGAGGCTAGGAGGATCAAGCGATGTAATGGGCGGGTCTTTGCTCACCAGGATGAACCAGATGTGGCTCGCCTTTGGCTTCCTAACTGCAACTCTCCTGGCCTAGCAATGGCACGAGCTTTTGGTGATTTTTGTCTAAAGGATTTTGGGCTGATCTCTGTACCTGAGGTCACCTATAGGCGAATCATGGAGAAGGATCAGTTCATTGTTCTTGCCACTGACGGGGTAACCAAACAAAAATAAAGAAAATAACTTGTTGCTTTCCGCGTGACTTGTTCTTGATGGGGAAACAATAGTTTCTTGTGATTCAATAAATGCACCGCCCATCTGTTAATATACTCTAATACCCAATTGCACTCTTCTTACAGGTGTGGGATGTTCTGTCCAACCAGGAAGTGGTGGAAGTTGTTGCCTCGTGTTCTGGCCGTTCTGGTGCAGCCCGTGCTGTTGTTGATTTAGCAAATCAGACCTGGAAATTCAAGTACCCAACCTCCAAAACGGATGATTGTGCAGTGATCTGCCTTTTCCTGAGCAAGGATGCGGCTGCAGGTGGGCTATCAGGGCTGTCTGTTGCTAGCAAGGGAATTGGATCTAATCCAAGGATGCCAACGCGATTAAGGACCCCCCAGCACTTCAGTAAAAGGGTAATTCCAGAGGATGCCGATGATGAATGTGACCCAAATATAAGTGGAGATGAGAGGTCATTGGAGGGCTTCACCCGGTTGAACACGCTTTTGACACTACCCAAGTTTGGTGATACAAGTCCAACCAAGAAATGAAGTTTATTCATATTGATGTGCGAGTCTGCAGTTAGCAGGCACATTCCCTGATGTTTTGGAGATGAGAGCCTTATTGGTTATATTAGCATGCCCGGTGAGCTCCTGTCCGAATGTCGGTTTACTCTTTAAGGATGAGTAGGGTTACTGTTTTATGTAAATCCTAACTCGCATTTGGTTACAAATTGTGCAACACGTGTTGGGGAGCAAGTTTCAGTTTGTTTCGAGTCGGCTTTGCCTTTCTTGTATGTCTGCCCTTAAAGCTGAGTTTATTTTTATCTTTACCTACTAATAAAGGAAGAAGTGCTTTTGCCCGTCTGTCATTCAAATTGGCCTTAAATTTGCAAAATATTATCCACCAATGTCACCTATAAATGATAAAAAAACATTTCATACAGAGAAATCTTGGCCCGGGCCGCCCATGCAGAACTTCCTATAATATGTTTTGCAGGCATTTCTTATTTGGGGCCATAGGCGTCAGTTAATGTGTATTTTTGTTAATTGGTGCCTGTGCCGTTCGAACTGGGCCGGCCCATCTAGGCGTTTGTGATGCTTTTAAAAAAAAACTTATATGAACTTATTTGAATATCGATGAACTTTTTCTAAATTTCAACGAATACTTCTTAAGATTGATGAACTTTTTTGAATATCGATGAACTTTTCTAAAATTTGATGAACATGTTTTTGGAAATGGATGACCTTTTTTAAGCTCTATGATTTTTTTTAGTTCAATGAAATTTTAAAAAAATACATGAACTTTTTTTGAACCTTTTTTCAAATTTATTAATTTTTAAAAAAATTAATGGACTTTTCCTAAATTGGATAAACTTTTTTCAAATTGATGAACTTTCTTCAAAATTGATGAACCCTTTTTAAAGATATGAACTTTGTTTCAAATGGATGAACATTTTTTCTTTAAATCCGTAAACCTTTTTTGATATTATATTTTATTTTTCGTAACCAAAAAAACAAAACTGAACAGCATTCTAGTAGGCCGGCCCATGCTAGAAGCACTGCACGCGCCAGATCGTTTGAAAAGAATATTTTTTGAAATTTGTAAATAATTTTTAAATTGGGAACATTTTCTCAACTTATCTGCACTTTTTGAAACAGGAAACATTTTTTGAAAAGGCAATTTTTTTAGAAAATGAAGAACATTATTCAAATGCTGGAACAATTTTCAAATTCTGGAACATTTTTTTGAAATTATGGAACATTTTTTCAAATTTCGGAACATTTTTTAAATTCCACAACATTGTTTCAAATTCCGGAACATGTTTTCAAATTCCGGAACATTGTTTCAAATACCGGAACATTATTTTAAATTCCGTAACATTTTTTCAAATTCTGGAATATTTTTCGAATTCCGGATATTTTTTTTAAGTTCCGAAACATTTTTTCAAAATCCAAAACATTTTTAAAACAGAAACAGAAAAAAAGAAATAGAAAAGAAAAAAGAAAAAACCGATTGAGAAAATCTTCTAGAAAGTTTCCAAAACAGAAAAAAAACAGGTTGGGATAGTCTAGAAGGTTCCCAAAATCGGCATCCCCGCAACTATTAAGAGCATCTCTAGCAGACCGTGTATAATTGCGACCTGCAAACGCGTTTTATAGTTCGACGAAGTGGGGTTTTGCAGGACGAAATGTTGTGCCGCAGAACAGAACCCGTATAATCAAACTGCATAATTTGAAATAAAAACATTCGCGGACGAAATTGGAAACACAATCATTGAGAGCTATATAGAACATTATCATACAAACTACATTCAGACTGCATCACTTACTAGAGGGGGGCAGAGGTAAAGCACACCTACTGGAGCTCATCGGAGCTCACTAGAGCTACTAGCTATCTTACCGCACTACACAAATTTGAGCTCACCGGAGTCGAGCTCGTGCGGCAGTAGATGCGCAGCGCGCTCAGTCGTCGTCGGAGGAGAGCTCGATGTAGATGGGCTCCTGCGCAGTCGCTTCGCGGCGCCACTCCTCCACCTTGTGGCCGAAGGCGAGGGTCGACACGACACCCTGCTCGTAGAGCATGGCATCGATCTCCTCCTCCCTCCGGCGGCGCTGCTGGTCCTCTTCCGCCTCTCGTGCACTCCGCGCCAGCAGCACAGGCAAAAGGCTATCCGCCTCCGCCGGAGGGACGAAATCCTCCGGTCCAACAACGGCCCCGGCACGTCGCTCCGGCACCGCCTCGGCCTCCGGCTCCATCTTCACCGACGGGAGCTCTTCGAGCTCCCTCTTCACCGGAGGGAGGGAGGAGCACGAGCGCGAGCTCGACGCCTCGAAGGAGCTGTCGGAGAAGAGGCGGCTGCGCGCGCGGTCATACTCCTCTGTCTCGCGATGGAGGAGCGGCGGTGGCGGCGTCTGACCCCACCGCGTGTACCGGCGGGCGGTGCGCTTACGTGCGGCGTCGGATGTGACGCAACGATCTCTCTCGGGGTCGTCGTTCTTACGGCTACCGGAGTTGGCCATCAAGGGTGGTGGAATGGAGCAGCTACGCGGCGAAATGGAGGCGCGCGACGGCGGATTGGAGGCACCGGCGGTGAGGTGGGGGGACTTTTCGCGACGGTAGAGGGATAGGGTTTCGACCCGCATCCAGCGGTCGAACCCGCAGATATACCGGTCGAGCGCTCGCGTTTACGAGCCACCGCAAAAGTTTTACGGGTGGGGCCGCGTTTACAGTTTCTGATCTGGCAGGAAAAACAACCCAAACCCGTATAGTCGCCGGAATTTTACAGTTCCGACGATTATACGGGATCTGCTAGAGTTGCTCTAATGGACCGGTCCACATCATCTTCGCTCTCTATGTGAAGCCGCGGCAATTTGCCACGCAAATAGGGTTTCCCTGCAGCTGTGCATAGGAGATTCCCGTTTTGCGTGCAAGGAGATGACACAAACATGCCTGTTTGGACCGGCCCATGTACGGGCTCCTTTTTTTATTTTTAAATTTTTCTTTTCTGTTATTTTTTTTCTCTACTTCAACTAAGTTGAGAATTCAAAAAGTTTTGAAAATTAAAAAAATGAGAAAATTGAAATAAAATGTTTAATAATTCATATTTTTTGTGGATTCCAAAATATTTGGATTTTAAAAAACGTTAACATTTTCAATAATATTGCAAATTTTAGATCAAATTTTTGCGAACTAAAAAAACGTTTTTGTAAATTATTGTATTAAAAAATGGTGATGGAACTAAAAATAGGTCGCCAATTCAAAAAAGTTCATGAATTAAAAAATATCCTTAAAATTCAAAAAATGTTCATAAATTAAAAATAGTTTATTGATTCATAAAATATTCACTGATCCAAAAGATATCATGCATTTTAAAAAATATTCATGAATTTTGAAAATTGTTCCACCAATTTCGAAAAATGTTTGTCGATCCGAGAAAAAATATTTCAAAAAATATTTATTTTTAAATGTTTTCATATAGTATAAAATATTCATGAATTAAAAAATGTTCATGATTTTAGTAAATCTTCGTGAATTTGAAAAATGTTCATGTTTTCAAATATGTTCGCAAATTTACAAAAATGTACATGACTTTCAATAATTGTTCATGATTTCACAAAAATGAAAGTCATAGTTTCTCTGGATGATGAAGTAAAATGTGGTCATTGCAATTAAAGATTATGATATTTTTTCTCTCGTTATTATAACACACGGGTCGATTTGCTAGTACGTTAAAAACGATATACATGCTTGACTTTTTACGTGGACAGACCCTGCTCATATACTTGTATCTTTATCCGAAATGCTCTAAACTACAGTTGACTATGACGACCGCCTATGCATTTATTATGTGAGATTACATCATGCGGTTGAAGAGGATTGACACGAGACATGTTCATAAGTAAAACCGAGGGACACATAGATAAAGGAACGAGTAGCTTTTCATCCTTATAACACTATGCTCTCTAATTTTAAAAATCCCACATTCAATTAATGTCTAACTATAATTGGGTCGTTCGATTTTGGTCAGGTCAACAATTTTTAGAACCCTCTCATTCAAACTTTTTAAATAACCATCTCTAACACTAAGCTCCCTAATTTTAAAAAGCACACATCCAATTGAGGTCTCCGCTTAGAATTGGATCACCTGATTTTCATCGAGTCAATAATTTCTCAAAGATGTGCCATTCTATTCTTTTATATATTATACACCATACTTTAAAATTTTAAGGCCTCACAATTAATTGAGGTATTTAACTAGTATTGGATCATTCAATTTTGACCGGGTCAACAATTTATCAAGCTCTCTCGTTCAATTCTTTTAATTCATTATGTTTTTTTAATATTGAAACTCGATCATTCAATTCACGTATTCAAGTTTGGATTTTGTTTATGATGTTGACTGGTCAAACGATTTTTCAATCAATCAGTAACAACCGTAGATAACATAGAATTACATCATAAAAGACCCACCAAATCACCCCATTATAATAATAAAAAAACACTCTATCATCTCCCACACCCGCCAAACAAAATATGGCATCAATTACAAGATATAAGGGGTATTATTTTTTGGAAAATCAAATTTCTTTAACTTTGACGAAGTTCACAACAAAAATATAGACATCCACTATGTTAAACAAAATAAGTATGAAAACTCATTTCATAGTAATCTAAAAATACCGCTATGATAATATGGATTTTGATATGTTTCTCTACAAATTTGATCAAATTTAAAAGGTTTGACTTAAAAAAAGTAATACACATTATATTTTGAAATAGAGTGATTATATTTTGAGAAACCTAACAACTCCAACAGCGCGACAAAGCGCAACCAATCCTTCTAGTATACGCTATTCTTCCTAATTTTTCACACCTCATGTAACACCCAAAATGCGATACTATCAAAGTTATCAGAATCACGACTCATGTCTTAGAATCTTACGACTTTACGATCCAAACTAACTCCTCCGATTCTATGATTTTGCTCATAGAATCTAAGTTTCTACGATCCTGGTAGTTATGATTCTACGATTCACGATCCTATCAACGGAGCTCCGATCCGATTCAGAATCGCGATTCTAACAACCTTGGATACTATCCTCGCGATAGCTTGAGGGCCTCGATAAGGATAGAAGTGCATTTCAGGTCGCTTTGCAAGAATGAATATCGTCACAATACATGTAAAGAAAAGATTAGTATATAGAGTTGGCTTACACTCACCACAAGCTACAAATGAATATCTCAATACATCAATACATAGCAATCATCATATAGAAGAGCAGGATTCGGCTACGGATAAAAACAAATGAACAAGAGACCACATCCACCCTGCTACTCCCAGGTTGTTGATGTGGAACCCATCCTATGATCATCGAGGAAGAAGAAGAAGAACTACAAATAGAACAAGCGTCCCTCTCACATCAAAGTATCACTCTACTTGTACCTGCACCTATTATTGTAGTAATCTTTGAGCCACGAGGACTCAAAAAATCTCATTACCAAGGGTATCAAGACTAAAAAATCTTAATGCGTGAGGTATGATTAAGTGGTGAGGTTGAAGCAGCACTAAGCATCTTTTTTATGTGGCTGACTTACGAGTACAAGAGTAAGTAGAGTGATCTACACATAAACAAATGTGAACTAGTAATGATCAAGAAGTGATCCTGAACACCTGCTTACGAGTCAATCATAACCCAATGGTGTTCTCTTCTTGATTCAAACCTCACAAGAAGAGATGGTCATGGTTACACACACGGTTGGTGTATTTTAAATTGATTTTACTTCAAGTTTTCTATGACGAGGTATTTAAAGTTTTCAAGTTGCCACATAACCACGGGCACAACTTTCCAAAAGATTTAATCCTACAGGGATGCTCAACTCATCCATCACAAACTAACCACAAGCTGCATTGGAAAACTTCAACCGCGGGATAGCTCGAAGTGTCCTCAGAATCCCGATGCATAAGACATTTTGGGAGGCTTGACAAACAAGTGGTAGGTAGCGAGACATAGCGATAGAAACGAGTCAACTAGCATAGCAGTGATAGTAGTGATATCCAAGGTAATGGTCATCTTGCTTTAAATCCCGCTTGGAATAAGATCAAATCCGTGAAGTAGACGAACGAACGTAGTCGAACGAATCCTCACACTCTGAAACGATTTCAGAACTTTACCGAGGAGAAGCAGATCCGAAAATAGACAAATGTCATGGTAAATACCACAACATAAACATGGCATGATGTACAATCAGCTATGATGCATGTTCATTTAATTATGTATGGCATGGCAAAGTGTAATATTCACATACTACAAATTGATGCTTCATTTTGATGTCTCCATTGGAGAGCTCCGTATTGAATTTGTCTGAATTCCAAATCAATGAGGAAACCGAAATGGCACGAATATGAATTCATCTGTTTGGTTGTCCGCCGAATTGGCCCTTGGAATGCCTCTGAGATATCAATAGAAAATTCTGTTTGGATGACAAACTTTGGAATCTCATAACTACACTACCGAGGATTCGAAGATGGGTATACGGGTCGGTGTGGCGGACGGGGAGGAGGACCGAGCCAGAGCGACCATGGCCATAGGAGACCTGCGCCTCCGCCACCGAGGCCCTGCTGGTGGCCGCCGTAGTACTTCTGGATGCCATCGAGATGCGACCTAGATAGGGGACGGGGATATTGTGAGGAGGAGGGAACATGGCATAACCTGTAACAGCCCGGAACTGACGCTCCAGAAGATTCCGCTTTTATTCCATTGCCGTCGTGTGATTTATTTAGTTGTCGCATTCTTCATCGCATCATCCGCATTGCATCGGCATTCCATTGTCGTCAGTTTTCAAACCGGCATCCGTAATTAGTTGCCGGTTCTCTTCGTTTTTGTCGTTGACCATTTTGAGCCCAACCACACGCGCACGCGCCCGCGACATCATTAAAATCTTATTTTTAAAAGTGTGTATAAAATGTTCTCGGATTGGGTTGAAACTTGGCGTGCGGTCTTAATATAGTGTAGGTAGGCCGCATGTCAATTTTCCTCACAATCGGAGTTCGTTTGATACCCGAACTGTTAAACCTATAACAACACTATAGCTCGTCAATTATCAGAAGTTTCGGTATTTTAAACTATGTGGCCGAGCAGCCAATTTCCCTCTCATCTCCGCCTAGCCCTTGTGCACAATGCACCGCCTTGCTCGCAACCTAGTCCAAAAACCTCCCGAAACCAGAAACCTACGGTCGTGACCATTGGGTTCGGACCAACCCTGTAATACCCGAAACCATCTTCGATTTTGTTGGGTAACGTAGCATAAATTCAAAATTTTCCTACGCCATATTCAGATCTTCCTATGGAGAGACCAGCAATGAGAGAGGGATGAGTGCATCTTCATACCTTTGAAGTTGGCTAAGCGGAAGCATTTCTAGAACGCGGTTGATGGAGTCGTACTCACGACGATTCAGATCGCGGCGTGATTCCGATCTAGTGCCGAACCACGACACCTCCGCGTTCAACGCACGTGCAGCCCGGTGACATCTCCTGCACCTTGATCCAGCAAGGAGGAGGGAGAGGTTGGGGAAGATCTCCGGCAGCACGACGGCGTGGTGTCGATGGACAGATGAGGTCTCCCGGCAGGGCTTCGCCAAGCACCGTGGGAGAGGAGGAAGAAGGGGGGCAGGGCTGCGCCGAGGGAGAGGGAAAGCTGTGTAAAACAGCCCCAAAACCCCCACTATAGATAGGAGGAGGGGAGGGGGTGCCACCCCTAGGGTTCCCACCCTAGGTGGTGCGGCAGCCCCCCCAGATGGGAGGTGCGGCGGCCAGGGCACGGGGAGGGGGTGGTGCACCCCTAGGTGGGTCTTAGGCCCACCAGCGCCTAGGGTTTCCCCCCTCTCCACTTCCTGCGCCTTGGGCTTCCTTGTGGGAGGCGCACCAGCCCACTTTGGGCTGGTTGCCCTCCCTCTTTTGGCCCATGCTACCTCTTGAGGCTGGTGGCCCCTCCCGGTGGACCCCCGGGACCATTTCCGGCGGTCTCGGTGGTCCCAGTACATTACCCGTGACGCCCGAAACATTTCCGGTGTCCAAAACCATCCATCCTATATATCAATCTTTACCTCCGGACCATTCCGGAGTTCCTCGTGACGTTCGGGATCTCATCCAGGACTCCGAATAACTTTTGGTAACCTCGTATAACAATTCCCTATAACCATAGCGTCATCGAACCTTAAGTGTGTAGACCCTACGGGTTCGGGAGACAGGCAGAGATGACCGAGACACCTCTCCGGCCAATAACCATCAGTGGGGTCTGGATACCCATGGTGGCTCCCACTTGCTCCACGATGATCTCATCGGATGAACCACGATGTCAAGGATTCAATCAATCCCGTATACAATTCCCTTTGTCTCTCGGTATAGAACTTGCCCGAGATTCGATCGTCGGTATACCTATACCTTGTTCAATCTCGTTACCGATAAGTCTCTTTACTCGTTCCGTAGCACGTCATCGTGTGACTAACTCCTTAGTCACATTGAGCTCATGATGATGTTCTACCGAGTGGGCCCAGAGATACCTCTCCGTCACGCGGAGTGACAAATCCCGATCTCGATTCGTACCAACCCAAGAGACACTTTCGGAGGTACCCGTAGTGCACGTTTATAGTCACCCAGTTACGTTGTGACGTTTGATACACCCAAAGCACTCCTACGGTATCCGGGAGTTGCACAATCTCACGGTCGAAGGAAAAGACACTTGACACTAGAAAAGCTTTAGCATACGAACAATACGATCTAGTGCTATGCTTAGGATTGGGTCTTGTCCATCACATTATTCTCCCAATGATGTGATCCCGTTATCAATGACATCTAATGCCCATGACCAGGAAACCATGATTATCTATTGACTAACGAGCTAGCCAACTAGAGGCTTGCTAGGGACACATTGTGATCTATTTATTCACACATGTATTACTGTTTCCTTTTAATACAATTATAGCATGAACAATAAACGATTATCATGAACAAGCAAATATGATAATAACCATTTTATTATTGCCTCTACGACATATTTCCAACATATTTCTCCATTGGACTCCCCTAGTATTTTCACAAAATCTAACGGTCCCACATCCGCCACCTACCTATTTAATCAACATCTGCCACCTACCTATTTAATCAGAGAAAACCCTAGGATTTGTCCCATCCTGCTCTAGTTCCATCCGCCGCCGCCGCACCCCTTCTCTCCCTGGGATCCTCCACAATCAACGCACCCTTGTCCCCTCCTTGTTTTGAAACCCCAAAAACCAGTGCTTCCTAGCCAATCCATCCATCCAATTAGTGCCTGATGCCCGCAGCCTCTTCCCCGAGCCTCCCGTGCACCTTCTGGCGCTGACGGCGACTGGCGCCGCTGCCGGAGATCCAGGCCGATGTTCTCCTGCCTTGCCCTTGCTTCCTTCTGTTCTCCCTTCTCTCCCTCACGCCTCCCTCTCCCTTCTTAATCTGCAGGAGCGGCCTCCTTTGCCCGCAGGAAGCAACAACCCATCAGAGCACCACCATCGTCCTGATCCGGTGACCCCGCGCCCTCTCCGCCATGGCCATGGAGCTCGCCTCGCCGAGCCTCCATGCGAGCCAGGCGCTCATCGTGCCTGCAAGCTAGTGCCCTCGCCCGCGACCCGGGACTAGTGCACCTCGCTGCTCGAACGCGCTGGAGGCGCCGCCAAGTCCGTGGCTAGCCTGAGCTCGAGGCTGGAGCTCCCCTGCACCGGTCACCAGTAGCTTTCTGCCATGGCCATCGTTACGGACGCCGGAAGGAGCTCCACCACACATGGCCTCGTCCTCAGTCGGGAGCCAAACCAGACCGAGCCCCACTTTAAGATCCATGCCTCCTCGAGCTCAGCTCGGCCCTCCTGTGCTTCTTCTCGCCATGGTCGCGACCTCTGATCCCCAGATGTGAGCATCTTCCTCGTATCTGAAACTTGTTCAGTCCTAGATCCATTCTGGCTTGTAAAGTTTGTTTAGAATAGGCTCTGTATTTCTCCACGAGCACATCAGTAGCCGAGTAGGCTAGCGCAGTCAACTTCCAGCCAGGAGGTCCCTGGTTCGAATCCCAACCGTGCTCATTATTTTGTGCCATGTTCTATTTTTTTTGCTCACACACACACTCAGTTCCCTCCGCCGCTGCACAATGTTGCAATCCGGCCTATGTTTATTTTTCCGTCCTGCAATTTTAGCTAATTATCAAGGATTTTAGAAAATTGCATTATTTTAAAATGCCCGTAACCTTTAAACCGTGCATTGGATCGAAATAAGTTATATATGTAAAGCGTGTAGAATTTTGTGTAGATTAATATTTTCAGACTCTCATGCACACATAAAACTGTATAACATGCTGTTTGCATTGGTTTGCGTGATAACATGTTAAATTGGTTTAATTCATAGCTAGTTAACCGTAGCTCCGTTGGAGATGAACTATATATGTAAACCGACTAGAATGACGTGTAGTTTCACGTGAACCAGTTTATTTTTCTGTTTAACAAACATAAAATATGTTTACGTTAGATCTGGACAGATTTCAAAGTTAACACATGGGGTCATTTCGGAAATGCTATATGTTGTTTCCGACCTTATTTAAAATGCATAGATAAGTAGTTTATTCGTGCTTCACCTCTTACCATGTTTAAACAACATTTAATATTGTCATGTGCCTAAACGGGAGTGAACTAAATAATCCGTATGTGGAGTTTCGTCAATATGCAACTCGTTGCGTATTGAGCTTCACTTAATGTGTAGTGTTTGATTGTTATGAATTGCCATGCCATGCCTTGCATAATTGGAATGGACATGCATCATATTAGGTTGTGCATCATATCATGCATTTGCCATGGTGAATATTGCGTGTTGATTCTTGTTTCTGGTTTGCTTCTTCTCGATAGAGTTCCGCAAGCGTGTCGGACTGTGAGGATCCATTCGACTACGTCGGTTCGTCTGCTGCACGGATTCGTTCTTCTTGCAAGAGGGATCTCAGGCAAGATGACCATTTTCCTAGATACCATTACTATCAATGCCATGCTAGTTGTCTCGTTTCTTTCATTATGTCTTGCTGCCTACCACATGTTAAATGTCAGCCTCTCAGCATTTCCATGAAAACCTTCAACCTTTCCACAACCTAGCAAACCACCGATTGACTATGTTAGCGCTTGCCAAACCATTGGATAGCGTTGCTAGTTGCAAGTCCAGTTGCTTTCATGTGATAACATGGGTTCTTTGTTATATCACCCTATAATAACTACTTAATTTAATGCACCTATATACTTGGAAAAAGGTGGAAGACTTGGCCTTCTAGCCTGGTGTTTTGTTCCACCTTTGTCGCCTTAGTTTTGGCTGCCGGTGTTATATTCCATAATTGAGCGCTCCAAACACGCTCGGGGTTGTTATGGGAACCCCCTTGATAATTCATCTTAGTGAAAGCTTGTCTGACAAGGCCCAACTTTGGTACTACATTTTCCTGATAACTAATAAAAATGCATAGGGACCTGACGACACCCATGGAGTAACTAACCAACCCCCAGGCCAGTGCTCCTCATGACTGTTGGTCCAAAAAGGGTAGACTACGGGGCCAGCATGGGGCAACTCGAGGTTTGGTTTTACTTGTTGGCTTTCCCTTCCGGTCATGTCCTGAGAACGAGATACACGATTCCTATCGGGTTTGTCGACACGTCGGGTGGCCTTGCTGTACTTGTTTACCTTTTACGAAATATCTTGTGCATCAGGATTCCAGTGATGCTTTGGGTTATTTCATAGTTGAGGTTTTCCACTAAGGAATACGAGGAGATCAGGAGTTTCATGATCGAGGCTTTCTATGCGGCTTGTGGTAATTTGTGATGGACTAGTTGGAGCACCCCTGTAGGGTTAAATCTTTCGGAAAGCCGTGCCTGCGTTATGTGGCAAACTTGGAATTTCTTTAACATCCAGTTCTATATAACTTGAAGTAAACTTAATAAAAACTTACCAACTGAGTGCGTAACCGTGATTGTCTCTTTCGTGAGCTTCTTCTCCGATCGAGGACACGGCGGGGTTATGTCTGACGTAGGTAGGTCTTCAGGATCATTTATTTGATCAACATTGGTTCACATCCGTTATGCGTAGATCACCCCCTCTTATTCTTGTACTCGTAAGTTAGCCATTCAAATAAATGCTTAGTCGCTTGTTGCAGCCTCACCACTTAACCATACCTCACCCATTAAGATTTGCTAGTCTTGATACCTTTGGAAATGAGATTGCTGAGTCCCTGTGGCCCACAGATTACTACAACAAAAGTTGCAGGTACAAGTAAAGTGATACTTTGACGTGATCGCGATGATTGTGCTATTTGGAGTTTCTTCTTCTTCTTCTTCTTCTTCTTCATCGATCTAGGATGGGTTCGAGGCCGGCAACCTGGGATAGTAAGGATGGACGTCGTTCTTTTATCATTTGTTTTCGTCCATAGTCGGACCCTGATCTTCTACATGGCGACTGAATATGTTGATGTATTCATGTGATATTCTTGTAGCTTGTTGCGAGTGTAAGAAAATTCCATATACTCATCCCTTCAGTACATGTACTTGTAACTATATCCATTCTTGCGAAACAACAAGATGCACTTGTATCCCTATCAAGGCCCTCGAGCCAAACTAAGGATAGGATCGCATCTTGGGTGTTACAAGTTGGTATCAGAGCAGTACCGACCTAGGAGCCCCTTAATTGATCGAACTTGGCCGAGTCGAGTCTAGTAAAAAACTGCTTTGAGTCTAGTTATATATCGGAGAGTAGGATTCTTTTTTCTCTTCTTCTATGCTCTCGTGAGGAATCTTGACGTAAGAATTTTAATTCTACTCCTCTTCTCACTCAATTTTTTTAGGATCATGCAGATATTTTTGGAATCTATATGATGTCGATGTGACGGAGTTCTGACTTGGTGCCTCCTGCCTGACTTGATTTCTTCTGGGGAGTTGAGCTCGAGGGGATTCTTGAGCACATTGTTATCATTCAGATTTGTTAGTATCTCAGGACGGAGGATGTTTGAAATTGCTTCAATACTAGTAGTGGCGAGAGGAGTCCGGCATCCCCAGTACTGGTGGAGAGCATCTGGATGTATTACCATACTTAGTATCGTTGTGTTTTCGAGGGTCTGAGCTAGATGAGTTTCTAAGGTCTTTGGTTATGTGTTGACGGACGTGATACACTGGACGGGTAGTGTTATTGCTAAGAGTTGAGTGATAGATTTTACTCCTTGTATCCGTGGACCCGATTGCATGACCAGAAAATTTCAGAAGTTCTTAGGTGGAAATTCAAGTAGTAACCTATAGGACAATCTTCCAACAGATGCATGATGTGAGGATGCGGTTCAACATCTAGTGGATTCGTTTGTTCACGGTCGTCTTACAGCAGTTCTCGTTGTGTCTTAAAGAATCCTTGTAGCTTGCTACGACCCAAGGACAATCCGTATGTCGTGTGCACTGCCTTGTACATCATGGCTACTGTAGGATAGAGCCTGCATGAACCTTACCACAAAAATATCGGACAAAATCTCTATCATGAATTTGTCCTGGCTTATTTTTCAAGCCGCATCCTTGTTTTGTTGGAGTATGGTAATTCGAGTTGCTTCAATGTCAAGTGGTGAATTCATATCTTTCCAAGAGGTGTTCTCATATTTTTATGGGAATACAAATTCTTTTGCTCAATCAAATTGTCTTATCAATTCTTTTCAACCAGAGTCGTCATGTCAATTATTTCAACCGGTGTGCTTCTCTTCAAGTTAATCCCATCCTCTCAAAAATTTGCAAGATCAATCTCTCATTTCTTTCTGGAGTTCCTCTCATCTGTCCCAAGTTGGCTTTATTTTCTCCCTCCCTCCCGCCCTTTTCTAATCTGTCCCAAGTTTGCTTCCACTATCTTCTCTCCCATGTCGTATCCGGTGATTCATTGTGAAGATTCTCAGGAGTTTCGAGTTCATCATTTTTTATTCTTGTTTTTCTCTCCGGTGGATTCAATTCAGGCTATCCATATTCATAATATCCTTTTCATCCTTTAAATTATTTTCCATGTTGGTAATTCTTATCAAGTCTTTCTTGTTATTCATCTCTCTATTCTATCCAGAGTGTTCAAGATATCTCAAAAGTTTCTTGTTTCCATTCAAATCCTTTCAATTATTTTGAGGTTCTCACCTCATCAAGTTTTCAGTTATACCGGTGTAGTATCAATCTTTCTTAGCAATCATTTCAACGATGGTTTCTTTTGAGTGGGACCATAACCCACAGGTTTTCCCACGATCTTCGTGGCTCTTCTATCCTTTCTGGAGGTCTCTAAATCTTTCAAGTATGACTTAAGAATGATTTCCATCAGTCATATTCCTTCTTCAAGATCGATCTGAATTATTTCTCATCATTGGCTCAACTTTTTCATTATTCATATTCCGGAACGTCTCAATAATTCTTGTTGGTGATTCTTGCCTTCCTTCTCAGCTGGCAAAGCCGAAGAAGGGTTTCTCTTAAATCTTTGTCCATTCTTTTGAAGATTGTGGTTTCAACTTGGTGCTATCATCTCGAATTGGTTTTGGTCACGAGAATTCTTATCTATCCGATGCGTTTCAGAGTTGTTTTCATTTCTCGATCCTCCGAAGGCCATAATTTCAGAAGATTTCTTCATTCTTAACTTTCAGCTTCCATTCTCAAATTCTTATTGTTGTCTCTTCGTTCGTCTCTCAATTATTCTGGTGCCTCATCCAAGTTTTCTATTAGGAGGCTCAAGATCTCTTTGTTCTCACGTATTCTATTCATTTCTTCTCATGTATTCCATCCATTTCTAATATCCCCATATGTTCTAAATTCTTCAAGTTGATCATGATCTCTTCGTTATCATGTATCTTCATTCATTCTTGGTATCCTCATTCATCTGTGAATTCTTACCGGTGGTTGTTCAAGACTTCTTTAATTTGTGCGCTATATCTATCCTCAATCTTTTTAAGAAGAATAAGTGCTATGCTAAATTCGTTGCTTGTCATCAATTTAACTTGATGAAGGATAAGCATAACATAATTCTTATTCTTGCTTCATCAAGGTGATTTCAATTCTTCTCCCGGAGTGGCTCATGATTTCAAATATTGATTCTAATTTTCCTTTCCGAAGTTTCAAGTATTTTCTCAAGTTTCTCTTCGCGAAGTTCCATCTAAATCATTGCAAGGCCTTTAATCTTATTCTTTCATCCTTTCATGCCGATGTTCTTCAAGTGGTTTTCATGGTGGTTCTTCAAGGTTTCAATTGATTCTCAAGTTGTGGGATTTCGGGCTCCGCAAAACCCTAGAGATTCGTAACAAGGGGTGCACACGGAGACCACTTGGCAGCTTCGGTTGATCCGACTCGCTACTCGACGGACAAGGCAAAGAACTCACTCGATGGTGAGGACGACACATAACACATCAATTTACCCAGGTTCGGGCCGCTGCGAAGCGTAATACCCTATTCCTGCTTTGGTGGATTGCCTCTCTTGGAGGAGGGTGGAAGAACTAGTACAATGTTCAGGGGCCTCCGGAGGCTGGGTGGCTTTGTGTGGTGCTCGTGGGTGAATGAATCGATCCCTCCTGTGAAGTATCCTATCCTCTATATATAGTGGCGGCCCAGGTCCTCTTCCCTTATCGTTTCAGCGGGAAGGGATCCCAGAATGAGCAATTTCGAAGGGGGACAGGGGAACATGCTTCCCCTGCCCAAAGGTGGTCTTCGCGTGCAAAGTAACTGCCAACGTTACAGGGGCAGGCCCAGGGGTAACATCTGTCCTGCCAGGGGGCGGCCATGGTCTTGTTACACAAAAAATGGAAACCTTTTGGAGATGCCTTCGGAACTTCTGGTACACCCTTGCCTCCTTTGCACTAAAGGGTAAACTGCGCCACCCCGCTTGTCGGCTGCTCGCCTATCCTTCCCTTGCGTCATCCTTGACTCTTGAGGACGTGCCTCGCCTTGGAATATCCGCCACTCCGGAGGGGTCCTTAGGAGGCCCCCTCCGGGTCTTGATGCCATTCCTCCGAGCGATGCTTGGCCCCTCGCGAGGGCCTTGTCTTGAGCGGTGCCGGGCCTACTGGTTTGTGGTCGATGAAGTGGGCCAGCTTTGTGCCGCATGCAGACAGGTCTAGGTACCCCCATTCCCAGAACACCGACAATAGCCCCCGAGTCCAAGGCGCACCGGGGTTGTCTTCTCGGCGAAGCCTTGAGGGCGGCCTGAAGCGTCGCGAGCCCCATTTTCTTGCGGGCCACGCGGCACACGTGCCCGACAACCATGTGGGGACGCTTCCGGTTCCCGAGGCGCTCGAAGACGCGCCTGGTCAAACTGATGTGACGTCCGGGTGCTGCGCCAGCCATCATTGCTTCTTGAAGGTGCCTCCTCTTTGCACACCATGCGGGCGCTCTCCCTCATGAACTACGTGGGTGCAAGGACGCGGAGGGGCACCGATCTGGCTTCGGCTGTGTATTTAACATGGCGAGGGTGATAGGGCCCTCAATGCCTTCGCCTCCTTCATCTTTTGCTCCGAGCCCTCCACCCTCTTAGCATGGCGTTGGCGAAGAGGTTCTCTACTACAGAGAAGGGGAAGGCCCCGGGGGAAGGTTTCGTCGCTCCCCCATCCAAAAGGGGCCGCAGCCGCCCTCGGAAGTACGCGGCGGTGTTGGTGGCGGTCTCCGGTGGGCGCGGGCGTGCTTCCGCCCGTCCCAAAATCACCATCGGCGGCGCCGATAGTGCGCCGGCAAGCGCGAGTGTGCACGGTGGCCGAGGTGGGAGGTCGGTGGTGGCCACCCGGCCGCTGCGCCCGCGGCTCCATTCAGCTGACTCGGCGATGGAGTTCGTGACATGGGTGGATATGCCGGAGATAGCCAGGCTCCAGCTCCCAAGCTTCTTCACAAAGGTGATGCCGACCGGCGGGCTCTGAGGCCTCTGGTTGCAGGCCGACGGCTGCTGCGGCGGGGCATCCTGGGTTGAGGTCGAGGTCAACCACGCGGCTACGTTTATATGAACCGCGGGTGGCAAGTGTTCACCCGTGCTCGAGGTTTGAAGGGGAGGCGCTACCTCCACTTTAAGTACGACGGGGAGGCGACACTCTTCGTCAAGATCTTTGAGGATGAGGGCGAGCGTCTGGGTTGCTTCCCAGAGGACACCGACCGCGGCGATCCCGTGGATGAGCCCGTCTTCGGCGGTGGGCGCCGTGCCTCCAGCAGCAGCGACACCCCCTCCGGAAGGAGCCCGAGCGACAGCAGCTACGACGAGCAGCCTCGCCGCCGTGCCCGGACCTCGGGGATGACCCCCAATGTTGGGGAACGTCGCATGGGAAACAAAAATTTTCGTACGCGCACGAAGACCTATCATGGTGATGTCCATCTACGAGAGGGGATTTCCGATCTACGTACCCTTGTAGATCGCACAACAGAAGCGTTAAGAAACGCGGTTGATGTAGTGGAACGTCCTCACGTCCCTCGATCCGCCCCGCGAACCGTCCCACAAACCGTCCCACGATCCGTCCCACGATCCGCTCCGATCTAGTGCCGAACGGACGGCACCTCCGCGTTCAGCACACGTACAGCTTGACGATGATCTCGGCCTGCTTGAGCCAGCAAGAGAGACAGAGAGGTAGATGAGTTCTCCGGTAGCGTGACGGCGCTCCGGAGGTTGGTGGTGATCTAATCTCAGCAGGGCTCCGCCGGAGCTCCGCAGAAACGCGATATAGAGGTAAAACCGTGGAGGTATGTGGTCAGCCTGTCGTGGCAAAAGTTGTCTCAAATCAGCCCTAAAACCCCACTATATATAGAAGGGAGGGAGGGGAGGAGGCAGCCTCAAAACCTAAAGGTTTGGCCGAAATTGGAGGTGGAGGAGTCCTACTCCAATCCTACTTGGAGTAGGATTCCACCTTCCCACTTGGAAACTCTTTCCACCTTGTGTTTTTTCCTTCTCAAACCTTATGGGCCTTAGTGGGAACTTATTCCAGCCCACTAGGGGCTGGTTTATCTTTCCCATAGCCCATTAGACCCCTTGGGGCGTGACACCCCTCCTGATGGTCCCCGGCACCCCTCCCGGCACTCCCAGTACACTATCGATGAGCCCGAAACTTTTCCGGTAATGCATGAAAACCTTCCGGTAACCAAATGAGGTCATCCTATATATCAATCTTCGTTTCTGGACCATTCCGGAAACCCTCGTGACGTCCGTGATCTCATCTGGGACTCCGAACAACATTCGGTAACCAACCATATAACTCAAATACACATAAAACAACGTCGAACCTTAAGTGTGCAGACCCAGCGGGTTCGAGAACTATGTAGACATGACCCGAGAGACTCCTCGGTCAATATCCAATAGCGGGACCTGGATGCCCATATTGGATCCTACATATTCTACGAAGATCTTATCGTTTGAACCTCAGTGCCAAGGATTCATATAATCCCGTATGTCATTCCCTTTGTCCTTCGGTATGTTACTTGCCTGAGATTCGATCGTCAGTATCTGCATACCTATTTCAATCTCATTTACCGGCAAGTCTCTTTACTCATTCCGTAATACAAGATCCCGTAACTTACACTAAGTCACATTGCTTGCAAGGCTTGTGTGTGATGTTGTATTACCGAGTGGGCCCCGAGATACCTCTCCGTCATACGGAGTGAGAAATCCCAGTCTTGATCCATACTAACTCAACGAACACCTTCGGAGATACCTGTAGAGCATCTTTATTGTCACCCAGTTACGTTGCGACGTTTGATACACACAAAGCATTCCTCCGGTGTCAGTGAGTTATATGATCTCATGGTCATAGGAACAAATACTTGACACACAGAAAACAGTAGCAACAAAATGACACGATCAACACGCTACGTCTATTAGTCTGGGTCTAGTCCATCACATGATTCCCCTAATGATGTGATCCCGTTATCAAGTAACAACACTTGCCTATGGCCAGGAAACCTTGACCATCTTTGATCAACGAGCTAGTCAACTAGAGGCTTACTAGGGATAGTGTTTTGTCTATGTATCCACACAAGTATTGTGTTTCCAATCAATACAATTATAGCATTGATAATAAACGATTATCATGAACAAAGAAATTTAATAATAACTAATTATTATTGCCTCTAGGGCATATTTCCAACAGTCTCCCACTTGCACCAGAGTCAATAATCTAGTTCACATCACCATGTGATTTCAACGAATCCAACACCCATATAGTTCTGGGGTTTGATCACGTCTTGCTCGTGAGAGAGGTTTTAGTCAACGGTTCTGAAACTTTCAGATCCGTGCGTTCTTTATAAATCTTTATGTCATCTTATAGATGCTGCTACTACGTGCTATTCGGAAATGCTCCAAATATCTACTCGACTATACGAATCTGTTTCACTACTCATAGTTATTCGGATTAGTGTTAAAGCTTGCATTGACGTAACCCTTTACGACGAACTCTTTAACCACCTCCATAATCGAGAAAAATTCCTTAGTCTATTTAGTTACTAAGGATGACTTTGACCACAGATCAGTGATTCAATCCTGGATCACTCTGTGTACCTCTTAACAGACTTGCTGCAAGGCACACATCAGGTGCGGTACTCAGCATGGCATACTTTAGAGTCTACGACTAAGGCATAGAAGATGATCTTCGTCTATTCTCTTTATTCTGCCGTGGTCGGGTTTTGAGTCTTACTCAAATTCACACCGTACAACACAGTCAAGAACTCCTTCTTTGCTGATCTATTTCGAATTCCTTCAAAAACTTGTCAAGGCATGCATCTTGTTGAAACTTCTATTAAGCGTTTTGATCTATCTCCATAGATCTTGATGCTCAATGTGCAAGTAGCTCAATCCAGGCATTCCTTTTAAAAACTCCTTTCAAACAACCTTTTATGCTTCACAGAAATTCTACATTACTTCTGATCAACAATATGTCAACCACATATACTTATTTGAAATTCTATAGTGCTCCCACTCACTTCTTTGGAAATACAAGTTTCTCATAAACCTTGTACAAACCCAAAATCTTTGATCATCTCATCAAAGTGTATATTCCAACTCCGAGATGCTTGCACCAGTCCATTGAAGGATCGCTGGAGCTTGCATACTTGTTTGAATCTTTAGGATCGACAAAACCTTCTGGTTGTATCACATACAATGTTTGCTCAAGGAAACCGTCGAGGAAACAATGTTTTGACATCCTACGTGAAATATTTCAAAAATAATGCAACAACTACTAACATAATTCTAACAGACTTTTAGCATCGCTACGAGTGAGAAAGTCTCACCATAGTCAACTGTTTGATCATGTCAGAAACATCTTTGCGACAAGTCAAGCTTTTCTTAATAGTGACTTATCACCATCGTCGTCTGTCTTCCTTTTAAAGATCCATATTTACTCAATAGTCCTACGACCATCAAGTAGTTCTTCCAAAGTCTACACTTTGTTTTCATACATGGATCCTCTCTCGGATTTCATGGCCTCCAACCATTTGTCGGAATCCGGGCCCACCATCGCTTCTCCACAGCTCGTAGGTTCATTATTGTTCAACAACATGACCTCCAAGCCATGGTTACCATACCACTCCGTAGTAGTACGCGACCTTGTCGACCTACGAGGTTTGTAGTAACTTGATCCGAAGCTCAATGATCACCATCATCAGCTTCCACTTCAATTGGTGTAGGCGCCACAGGAACAACTTCGTGTGCCCTGTTACACACTAGTCGAAGTGATGGTTCAATAACCTCATCAAGTTCTATCACCCTCCCACTCAATTCTTTCGAGAGAAACCTTTCCTCAAGAAAGAACCCGTTTCTAGAAGCAAACACTTTGCTTCCGGATCTGAGATAGGAGATGTATCCAACTGTTTTGGATATCTTATGAAGATGAATTTATCCGCTTTGGGTTCGAGCTTATCATACTGAAACTTTTTCACATAAGCATCACAGCTCCAAACTTTCAAGAAACGACAGCTTAGATTTCTCTAAACCTTAGTCTATATTGTGTCATCTCAACGGAAATACGCGGTGACCTATTTGAAGTGAATGCAGTTGTCTCTAATGCATAACCCATAAACGATAGTGGTAATTCGATAAGAGACATCATAGTATGCACCATATCAAATAGGGCGTGGCTAAGATGTTCAGACACATCATCACACTATGGTGTTCCAGGTGGCATGAACTGCGAAACAATTTCCACATTGTCTTAACTGCGTACCAAAACTCGTAACTCAGATATTCATCTCTATGATCATATCTTAGACTGTTTATCCTCTTGTCACGACGATCTTCACTCTAAAATAGCTTTGAACTTTTCAACATTTCAGACTTGTGATTCATCAAGTAAATACTCCTATATCTATTCAAATCGTCACTGAAGTAAGAACATAATGATATCCAGTGCGTGCCTTAGCACTTATTGGACTGCACACATCAAAAATGCATTACTCCCAACAAGTTACTCTACTTGTTTCATGTGGCATGTTTTGCATGTCTCAAGTGATTCAAAATCAAGTGAGTCCAAACAATCCATCAGCATGGAGCTTCTTCATGCATTTTACACCAACATGACTCAAGTGGCAGTGCCACAACTAAGTGGTACTATCATTATTACTTTTTATCTTTTGGCACTAATATTATGAACATGTGTAACACTACGATCGAGATTCAATAAACCATTGAGGGTAATTATTCAAGCAAATAGAATAACTATTATTATTTTAAATGAATAATTGTATTGCAACAAACACGATCCAACCATTTTCACGCTCACCGCAAACACCAAATAAAGATTATTTGGGTTTCACCACCAATCCCGATGATAGAGGGAGCGTGCGACGTTTGATCATATCAAGCTTGGAAACTCTTCCAACACGTATCGTCACCTCGCCTTTAGCTAGTCTCCATTTATTCCGTAGGTTTCATTTCGTGTTACCAATCACTTAGCAACTGAACCGGTATCCAATACCCTCGCGCTACTAGGAGTACTAGTAAAGCACACATCAACATCATGTATATCAAATATACTACTTTCGACTATGCCAGCCTACTTATCTACCAAGCATTTAGGGTCGCTCCGCCTCAGTGACCGTTCCCCTCATAACAGAAGCACTTAGTCTCGGGTTTGGGTTTAGACTTGGGTCTCTTCATTAGTGCAGCAACTGTTTTGTTGTTTCACGAAGTATCCCTTCTAGCCCTTGCCTTTCATGAAACTTAGTGGTTTTACTAACCATCAACCATTGATGCTCCTTCTTGATTTCTACTTTTGCAGTGTCATACATCACGAATCTCTCAAGGATCATTGTATCTATCCTTGATATGTTATAGTTCATCATGAAGCTCTCACAGCTTGGTGGCAGTGACTTTGGAGAATCATCACTATCTCATATGGAAGATTAACTCCCACTTGATTCAAGCGATTGTCGTACTCAGACAATCTTAGCACACGCTCAACGATTGAGTTTTTCTCCTTTACTTCATGGACAAAGAATCTTGTCGGAGGTCTCATACCTCTTAACAAGGGCACAAGCATCAAATCACAATTTCATCTCTTTAGAACATCACTCATGGTCCGTGACGTTTCAAAACGTCTTCGGCGCCACGCTTCTAAGCCATTAAGTATTTTGTACTGAACTATCGTGTAGTCATCAGAAACGTGTATGTCGGATGTTCACAACATCTACAGACGATGCTTGAGGTGCAGCACACCGAGTGGTGCATTAAGGACATAAGCCTTCTGCGCAGCAATGAGGACAATCCTCGGTTTTACAGACTCAGTCTGCAAAGTTTGCTACTATCAACTTTCAACTAAATTTTCTCTAGGAACATATAAAAACAGTAGAGCTATAGCGCAAGCTACATCGCAATTCGCAAAGACCATTAGACTATGTTCATGACAATTAGTTCAATTAATCATATTACTTAAGAACTCCCACTCAAAAAGTACATCTCTCTAGTCATTTGAGTGGTACATGATCCAAATCCACTATCTCAAGTCCGATCATCACGTGAGTCGAGAATAATTTCAGTGGTAAGCATCTCTATGCTAATCATATCAACTATACGATTCATGCTCGACCTTTCGGTCTCATGTGTTCCGAGGCCATGTCTGCACATGCTAGGCTCGTCAAGCTTAACCCGAGTGTTCCGCGTGTGCAACTGTTTTGCACCCGTTGTATGTGAACGTTGAGTCTATCACACCCGATCATCACGTGGTGTCTCGAAACGAAGAACTGTCGCAACGGTGCACAGTCGGGGAGAACACAATTTTGTCTTGAAATTTTAGTGAGAGATCACCTCATAATGCTACCGTCGTTCTAAGCAAGATAAGGTGCATAAAGGATTAACATCACATGAAATTCATAATTGACATGATATGGCCATCATCAGGTGCTTCTTGATGTCCATCACCAAAGCACCGGCACGATCTTCTTGTCACCGGCTTTACACCATGATCTCCATCAACGTGTCGCCATCGGGGTTGTCGTGCTACTCATGCTATTACTACTAAAGCTACGTCCTAGCAATATAGTAAACGCATCTGCAAGCGCAAACGTTAGTTTAAAGACAACCCTATGGCTCCTGCCGGTTGCCGTACCATCGACGTGCAAGTCGATATTAACTATTACAACATGATCATCTCATACATCCTATATATCACATCACATCGTTGGCCATATCACAACACAAGCATACCCTGCAAAAACAAATTAGACGTCCTCTAATTGTTGTTGCATGTTTTACGTGGTGACCATGGGTATCTAGTAGGATTGCATCTTACTTACGCAAACACCACAACAGAGATGTAATCTTTGAGCAACGGAGTTACTCGTAGCGATGAAACCAGTCTCTCGTAAGCGTACGAGTAATGTCGGTCCGAGCCGCTTCGATCCAACAATACCGCGGAATCAAGAAAAGACTAAGGAGGGCAGCGAAATGCACATCACCGCCCACAAAAACTTCTGTGTTCTACTCGAGATTACATCTACGCATGAACCTAGCTCATGATGCCACTGTTGGGGAACCGCCGCATGGGAAACAAAAATTTTCCTACGCGCACGAAGACCTATCATGGTGATGTCCATCTACGAGAGGGGATTTCCGATCTACGTACCCTTGTAGATCGCACAGTAGAAGCGTTAAGAAACACGGTTGATGTAGTGGAACGTCCTCACGTCCCTCGATCCGCCCCGTGAACCGTCCACGAACCGTCCCGCAATCCGTCCCACGATCCGCTCCGATCTAGTGCCGAACGGACGGCACCTCCGCGTTCAGCACACGTACAGCTTGACGATGATCTCGGCCTTCTTGATCCAGCAAGAGAGACGGAGAGGTAGATGAGTTCTCCGGCAGCGTGAAGACGCTCTGGAGGTTTGCGGTGATCTAATCTCAGCAGGGCTCCGCCCGAGGTCCACCGAAACGCGATCTAGAGGTAAAACCGTGGAGGTATGTGGTCAGGCTGTCGTGGCAAAAGTTGTCTCAAATCATCCCTAAAACCCCACTATATATAGGAGGGAGGGAGGGGAGGAGGCAGCCTCAAAACCTAAAGGTTTGGCCGAAATTGGAGGTGGAGGAGTCCTACTCCAATCCTACTTGGAGTAGGATTCCACCTTCCCACTTGGAAACTCTTTCCACCTTGTGTTTTTTCCTTCTCAAACCTTATGGGCCTTAGTGGGAACTTATTCCAGCCCACTTGGGGCTGGTTTATCTCTTCCCATAGCCCATGAGACGCGTTGGGGCGTGACACCCCTCCTGATGGTCCCCGGCACCCCTCCCGGCACTCCCAGTACACTACCGATGAGCCCGAAACTTTTCCGGTAATGCATGAAAACCTTCCGGTAACCAAATGAGGTCATCCTACATATCAATCTTCGTTTCCGGACCATTCCGGAAACCCTCGTGACGTCCGTGATCTCATCCGGGACTCCGAACAACATTCGGTAACCAACCATATAACTCCAATACGTATAAAACAACGTCGAACCTTAAGTGTGCAGACCCTGCGGGTTCGAGAACTATGTAGACATGACCCGAGAGACTCCTCGGTCAATATCCAATAGCGGGACCTGGATGCCCATATTGGATGCTACATATTCTACGAAGATCTTATCGTTTGAACCTCAGTGCCAAGGATTCATATAATCCCGTATGTGATTCCCTTTGTCCTTCAGTATGTTACTTGCCCGAGATTCGATCGTCAGTATCTGCATACCTATTTCAATCTCGTTTACCGGCAAGTCTCTTTACTCGTTCCGTAATACAAGACCCCACAACTTACACTAAGTCACATTGCTTGCAAGGCTTGTGTGTGATGTTGTATTACCGAGTGGGCCCCAAGATACCTCTCCGTCATACGGAGTGACAAATCCTAGTCTTGATCCATACTAACTCAACGAACACTTCGGAGATACCTGTAGAGTATCTTTATAGTCACCCAGTTACGTTGCGATGTTTGATACACACAAAGGATTCCTCCGGTGTCAGTGAGTTATATCATCTCATGGTCATAGGAACAAATACTTGACACGCAGAAAACAGTAGCAACAAAATGACACGATCAACATGCTATGTCTATTAGTTTGGGTCTAGTCCATCACATGATTCTCCTAATGATGTGATCCCGTTATCAAGTAACAACACTTGCCTATGGCCAGGAAACCTTGACCATCTTCGTTCAACGAGCTAGTCAACTAGAGGCTTACTAGGGACAGTGTTTTGTCTATGTATCCACACAAGTATTGTGTTTCCAATCAATACAATTATAGCATGGATAATAAACGATTATCATGAACAAAGAAATATAATAATAACTTTTTAATATTGCCTCTAGGGCATATTTGCAACACCCAAGCGCCGCGCCGCCCGTCTGCTCCTGCAGCGCCTGTGAAGGAGGAGGAGGACACAGGCTGAGTGTCGTCGTGCGGGTGTCGGGCATCTGTGGCGGCAGCCGTCCTCCGGGATCTCCATCGCTAGCTGTCTCCTCCTTGCTTTTGGTCCTATGTGCATGAAAACTAGGATAGGCCCTTCGGGCACGTAATGGATTTGGGCGGCCGTCCCTTTTGTTAGTACCGTTGCTTCTTTGTCGGTTCAGATAATTAGCTTCGTACGCTTGCAGTGAACTTCTTTGTTGTGATGCATGACTGTGGCACTCGAGGGGGCTTGTCGGTCGGCTGGTTTCTCCTTGGTCTGGGTGAAGTCGATTGATGCTCTATGTCAGCAGGCCCCAGTCCCGCACATTTCCCTGCCGTTGCGAGGCGCGACCCGTTACCAAGGTCGCTCCTCACGGGGCAAGGCCGTGGCACCAGGGTGCCAAGTGGCTTTGTGACCGGTAAGGCTACTGAGGCGCTATGCTCAGGAGCCCCCTTAGACATTCAAGCGGCTCTAAATCGACAGGTCCCAGTCCCACACATTTCCCTGCCATGAGGCACGATCCGTCAAGGTCGTCCCTCGCGAAACAAGGCCCTGGCACCCCGGGTACTAGGTGGCTTTCTGACCGGTAAGGCTCTTGAGGCGCGATGCTGAGGAGCCCCCTTAGACGTCCAAGAGGCCCTCGCGGATTCTGTTTTCTAGAGATCCCTAGTCTGCATTAAAGAAGCTCTGCGTCGGCAGGTCCCAGTCCCGCATATTTCCGTGTCATCATGAGGCGTGAACCGTTACCAAGGTCGTTCCTCACGGGGTAAGGCCCTGGCACCAGGGTGCCAAGTGGATTGTGACCGGTAAGGCTCCTATGGCGTGATGCTCAGGAGCCCCCTTAGGCGCTCAAGCTGTCCCAGGAGAAACAACTGTTGTAAGAAAAGACCAAGTTTGTTTCCTATCCAGGATGGTGCACCGAGCCGTGAATGGGACTCTTGAGCGAGTATCAGATGGCATGAGTTTGCCGACTCGTCCATGAGTTCCATGCAAGGGTTCGAGCGCCATAGCTTTGGCGAGGTGCCGACACCGTGCCCCCCAGCCCTTGCTCACGGGGTACGAGCGGGTGGGGACAGACAAATGCTCGACTCAAAGGAAGAGAGCGTCCTACGAAGAGTGGCAAAGAAAACGAGTTTCCGCAAAGGCTTCATTTGAAAAGGCCCCGAGTTTGATTTCATAAACATTAGCAAATCCAAACCAGAAAAAAGGCAAATGCAAGTTGCGTCCGGCGCCTAATCTATTTTCTGCCTCCGTCGCCCCCAGCGCTGAGCATAGGGCTTCCACAAGGCGTGGGGTGGACCCCTTCCGCGTCCTTAGGGGGCCCTGGGCATATACAGCCTCGGCTCGTTATTACGTGAGAGTGTCATGATGGGGGTGTATATGGGAGGTTGCGAGGACGCTTTGGCCTCGCGATTGTCCCTATCCTCGAGGCATTGGGGCCTGAGCTTCTGGAGTCATTGGTGGACTATGTTGATTACTTCCGTCTTCCCCACTAGGCGTGGGATGGACCCCTTGTGCGCCCTCGGGGGGCCCTTGGCGTATACAGGCTTGGCTCGTTATTATGTGAGAGTGTCATGGGATTAAGTAGGTTCCTGAAGAATTGAAGGACGATGCAGGGTCGATCCAGAGGTGACACAGATGCGATGCAGGGGCGGCACAGAGGCGGTGCAGAGTCGTTACGGGTAGAACTTGCGGAGGTGCTGGATGTTCCAGGCGTTCTCGATGGGAACTCCGTCTTGAGGCTTGAGATGCACGGAGCCTAGCCTGGAGACGTGGACGACCTTGAATGGGCCCTCCCACATGGGCGAGAGCTTATGCAAGCCCTCCCTGGATTGGACCCGCCTCAGGACGAGATCACCAACTTCGAGGGTCCTGGAGGGGATGTTGCGGCAGTGGTAGCGCCACAAGGCTTGTTGGTACCTTCCGGCTCGGAGGGAGGCCCGACGGCGCGCCTTCTCTCTGAGCACGAGGTTCGTCCCCCGCACAGCCTCCAGACGCTCCTCATCGAACGCCATGACCCGCGGGGACCAGTGCTGGATTTGGTGGGGAAGGACCGCCTCGGCTCCGCAGACGAGGAAGAACGGAGTTTCGCCGGTGGGTTTAGTTGCAGTGGTGCGGATGGACCATGACACTGACGAGAGCTCGTCGACCCAACCCCGACCGCAAGCCTGGAGGTTCTTCTTGAAGCTCCTCACTTTGAGACCTCGTAGGACCTCCGCGTTGGCGCGCTCCGCCTGGCCATTGCTCCACGGATGGGCCACCGATGCATAGCATATCTGCGTACCGAGGTTAACATAGTAAATCTTGAAGAGCCGACTGGTGAACTGCGAACCATTATTGGTGATGATGCGGTTGGGGATGCCGAAGCGGCTCACGAGGACCTTGATGAATGATACGTCTCAAACGTCTCAAACGTATCTATAATTTTTGATGGCTTCACGCTGTTATCTTGTCTTCTTTGGTTGTTTTATGTACCTTTTATATCTTTTTTGGGAATAACTTATTACTTCAGTGCCAAGTGCCAGTTCCTGTTTTTTCCGTGTTTTTGACTCTTTTCAGATATGATTTTGGAACGGAGTCCAAACGGAAGAAAAACCCCGAAATGATTTTTTCCCGAACGGAAGAAGACCAGGGGGCTTTTGGGCCAAGCCAGGTGGGCTCCAGGGAGCCCACAAGCCCCCACTCCGCCACCAGGGGGGAGGCGGCGGTGGGCAGGCTTGTGGCCTCCCTGGCCGCCCCCTGACCTAGGTCTTTGGCCTATAAATTCCGAAATATTTCACAAAAAATCAGGGGAGCCTCGAAAATAATTTTCCACCGCCGCAAGCTTCTGTTTCCGCGAGATCTCATCTGGAGACACTTCCCGGCACCCTGCCGGAGGGGAATTTGGAGTTGGAGGGCTTCTTCATCATCATCATCGCCCCTCCAATGACTCGTGAGTAGTTCACTTTAGACCTACGGGTCCGTAGTTAGTAGCTCGATGGCTTCTTCTCTCTCTTGGATCTTCAATACAAAGTTCTCCATGATCTTCATAGAGATCTATCTGATGTAATCTTCTTTTGCGGTGTGTTTGTCGAGATCCGATGAATTGTGGATTTATGATCAGATTATCTATGATATATATTTGAGTCTTTGCTGATTTCTTATATGCATGATTTGATATCCTTGTAAGTCTCTTCGAGTCTTGGGTTTTGTTTGGCCAACTAGATCTATGATTCTTGCAATGGGAGAAGTGCTTGGTTTTGGGTTCTACCATGTGGTGACCTTTCCCAGTGACAGTAGGGGTAGCAAGGCACACATCAAGTAGTTTCCATCAAGGGTAAAAATATGGGGTTTTATCATTGGATAGCGGTCGACGTGTGGAGTAATAGTAGTAGATGCAGAAAGTATCGGTCTACTTGTTCCGGACGTGATGCCTATAGAAATAATCATTGCATAGATATTGTCACGACTTTGCGCGGTTCTATCAATTGCTCGACAGTAATTTGTTCACCCTCCGTCTACTTGCTTTCATGAGAGAAGCCACTAGTAAACACTACGGTCCCCGGGTCTATTCACATCCATCGTTTACACCTCCGCTTTACTTTGCTTTGTTACTTTGTTGCTTTCAGTTCTCACTTGGCAAACAATCTATAAGGGATTGACAACCCGTTCATAGCGTTGGGAGCAAGTTTTTGTGTTTGTGCAGGATCTTGAGATACTCCTCCACTGGATTGATACCTTGGTTCTCAAACTGAGGGAAGTACTTACCACCGCTATGCTACATCACCCTTTCCGCTTCGAGGGAACACCAACGCAAGGCTCCAAGGCCATGGGGGAAATCCTTTGCATACTTGCCTAGGAAGTCCCTTAAGGTGTAGCCGCAGCAGAAGGATCAAGCCAAGTATTCTCCCGTCGACGTGCCTATTTCTGGTGCCATTGGAAGGTCTTTTGTTGGAGTAGCAGAAGTATTTCTGGCGCCGTTGCCGGGGATACACAGCAAACATCAGAAGTATTTCTGGCGCCGTTGCCGGGGATACACAGCAAACGTCAGAAGTATTTCTGGCGCCGTTGCCGGGGAGGAGAAATCAAGATCTATCCAAGTAGGTCTCACAAACTCATCTCTTGCATTACTTTTGTTGCCAGTTGCCTCCCCCACTTCACATTTGTCGTTTTCATTCGCCTTTCGCCTTCGCCGTTTTCTTTTGCCTTTGCTGGTTTCTTGCTTGCTTGTGTGCTTGTTTGTTTGTTGAAGACATCATGTTTGAAAACACCAAACTTTGCGACTTCTCGAGCACTAATAATAATGATTTTATTAGTACTCCGATTGCTCCCGCCACTAGTGCGGAATCATATGAAATCAACACAACTTTGCTGAATCTTATTATGAAGAGCAATTCTCTGGCCTTCCTAGTGAAGATGCCGCATCCCATCTCAATACCTTCATTGAGCTTTGCGATATGCAAAAGAAAAGAGATGTGGATAATGACGTGATTAAGTTGAAACCTTTTCCTTTCTCATTGCGAGATCGCGCAAAAACTTGGTTTTCTTCTTTGCCTAAAAATAGTATCGATTCTTGGGATAAGTGCAAAGATGCTTACATATCCAAGTATTTTCCGCCGGCTAAGATCATCTCCTTACGTAACGATATCATGAATTTCAAGCCACTTGATCATGAACACGTTGCACAATCTTGGGAGAGGATGAAGCTTATGATTAGAAATTGTCCCGCTCATGGCTTGAGTTTGTGGATGATTATACAAATCTTTTACACTGGCTTGAATTTTGCTTCTCGCAATATCTTGGACTCCGCCTCAGGTCGAACGTTCATGGAAATCATGTTAGGAGACGCTACAAAATTCCTATAAAATATCATGACGAACTACTCTGAGTGGCACACTGAAAGGTTGCCTGCTAGCAAAAAGGTGCACGCTATAGAAGAGATTAACTCGCTTAGTGCTAAGATGGACGAGTTGATGAATTTGGTTGCTAGTAGAAACGCTACCGTAGATCCTAATGACATGCCACTATCTTCTTTGATTGAGAGTAGCAACGCTAGTTTGGACGTGAATTTTGTTGGTAGGAACAATTTTGGCAACAACAATGCTTTTAGAGGAAACTATGTTCCTAGGCCTTTTCCTAGTAACTCCTCTAACAATTATGGCAATTCCTATGGAACACTTATGGAAACCACAACAAATTACCCTCTGATCTAGAGAGTAATATCAAAGAGTTCATCAACTCTCAAAATATTTTCAGTGCGTCCATAGAGGAAAAACTACTCAAAATAGACGATTTGGCTAAGAGCGTTGATAGGATGTCTTGTGATATTGATGCTTTGAAAGTTAGATGCACTCCTCCCAAGATCAACTTGGATGAAACTTTGAAAGCTATGCGTATCTCCATGAATGAGAGCAAAGAAAGAACTGCCCAAATTCGCGCTAGACATGAATGGTTTAAAAGGGTGCGTTCTAGTGATGCAAATCACGAAGATCTTAAAGTGCTTGGTGTGTCTCCTCTTGAATCTTTGTTTTCGCGTGTCAAACCTACTTATGGAGGGGCTCGATATGAATCCACTTTGGTTGAAAAACGCCCCAATGATTCAGAGTGCACCTATCTTGATGATAAAGGTGTGGAGAGTGGAGTAGAAGAAGTCAAAATTTTGGGTAGTAATGAAACTCCCACTTTGGATTTCAAGGAATTCAATTATGATAATTGCTCCTTGTTTGAATGCATTTCTTTGATGTAATCCATTGCAAACTCTCCACATGCTTATAGCCAAAGCAAAGCCTTTACCGCGCATATCGTAGATGCTATGATGAAATATCTTGAAGAGAAGCTCGAACTAGAAGTCTCTATACCTAGAAAACTTCATGATGAGTGGGAACCTACTATAAAAATCAAGATCAAAAACTATGAGTGCAATGCTTTGTGTGATTTGGGTGCTAGTGTTTCCGCGATTCCAAAGTCTTTATGTGATATTCTTGGTTTTCATGAGATTGAAGAGTGTTCTATTAACTTGCTCCTTGCGGATTCTACTATCAAGAAACCCATGGGGAGGACCGATGATGTTCTTATTGTTGCAAATAAGAACTATGTACCCGTGGATTTCATTGTACTTGACATAGATTGCAATCCTTCATGTCCCATTATTCTTGGTAGACCTTTCCTAAGGACTATTGGTGCTATCATCGATATGAAGGAAGGGAATATTAGATTTCAATTTACTTTAAAGAAGGGCATGGAGCACTTTCCTAGAAAGAAAATAAGATTGCCTTATGAATCTATGATGAGGGCTACCTATGGTTTGAGCACCAAAGATGACTATACGTGATTCCATCACTTTCGCCTAGCTAAGGGCGTTAAACAAAAGCGCTTGTTGGGAGGCAACCCAACGAATCTATCCTTTTTCTTTTTGTTTTGTGCTTTCCACACTTTCATAATTCTGTTATGATTGTGTTCTTTGAGTTTCTTTTGCGTTTGTGCCAAGCAAAACCGTTATGATTAGTCTTGGGGATGATCGTTTGGTCATGCTGGAAAAGACAGAAACTTTCTGCTCACGAAAATAATTTTCATTTTTTTTCTGTAAGATATTTTGAGTTGATTCTTTTTGCTTATGATTTCTAAGCAAATTCTTCAGACTTTAGTAATTTTTCAGAAGTTTTGAAGTACCAGAGGTATACAAAATATACAGATTGCTACAGACTGGTCTGCTGTTAACAGATTCTGTTTTTGTTGTGTTGGTTGCTTATTTTGATGAAACTATGGATAGTATCGGGGGTATTGGCCATGGAAGATTGAAAGTACAGTAACCCAACATCAGCACAAGTAGAATTTAAGTTTGCTACAGTACCGAAGGAAGTGGTGGTTTGCTTTCTTGTACTAATGTTATCACGAGTTTCTGTTTGAGTTTCGTGTTGTGAAGTTTTCATGTTTTGGGTGAAGTTCTTATGGACAAAGAGATAAAGAGTGGCAAGAGCTCAAGATTGGGGATGCCCAAGGCACCCCAAGAGATTCAAGGATGCCGTAAAAGCCTAAGCTTGGGGATGCCCCGGGAAGGCATCCCCTCTCTCGTCTTCAATCCATCGGTAACGTTACTTGGGGCTATATTTTTATTCACCACATGTTACGTATTTTTGCTTGGAGCGTCTTGTATCGTAGGAGTCTTTTATTTTTGTGTGTCACAATCATCCTTGCTGCACACCTAGAGAGAGATATATGCACACACCATGATTTTGTCGAGCTTCACTTATATCTTTTGGTAGACAATTCAGCTCACATGTGCTTCACTTATATGTTTTGAGCTAGATACTTTTGCTCTATGTGCTTCACTTATATATTTTAGAGCACAACGGTGCGTGGCTTGGTAGTTGATCTATGCTTTGAAAGTAGTATCAAAATAGGTAGTTATCCAAAGGGATAGAAAACTTTCACCTTCATGTGCATTGAGTAGTTAGAGAAGTTTGATTCATCTCAATTAGTTTTGAGATATGGTTGTGGTAATATTGAAGTTATGCTAGTAAGGTGTTGTGGATCTAGAAATATTTGTTTTGAAGTTAGTGATTCCCGTAGGATGCATGTATGGTGAAACGCTATGTGATGAAGTCCGAGCATGATTAGTCTTTTGATTGTCATCCTTTGTGTGGCGGTCGGGATCGCGCGATGGTTTATACCTACCAACCCTTCCCCTAGGAGTATGCGTTGAATGGTTTGTTTCGATTACTATAAAACTTTTGCAATAAGTATATGAGTTCTTCATGACTAATGTTGAGTCCATGGTTTAGATGCACTTTCACCTACCACCATCACTATCTTCTTAGTGCCGTGCAACTTTCGTCGGTGCACAAAACCCACCATTAGCCTCCCTCAGAACAGCCACCATACCTACCTACTATGGCCTTTTCAAAGTCATTCCGAGATATATTGCCTTGCAACTACCACCATTACATGTGCCACCAAGTCTACATTTCCATTGCATGATCGTAAGATAGCTAGCATGATGTTTCCATTGGTGTCTATGCCATGCTAGCTCATTGCCACGGTACACTACCGAAGGCATTCCTTATAGAGTCATCATTACTCTAAGTTTTGAGTTGAAAGTGTGATGATCATCATTAATGGAGAATTGTCCCATGTGAGGAAATAAAAGAGGCCAAAGAAGCCCACCAAAAAAAAGAGGCCAAAGAAGCCCACCAAAAAAATGAGAGAAAAAGAGAGAAGGGACAATGCTACCACTTTTTCCACACTTGTGCATATTAAGCACCATGATCTTCATGATTGAGAGTCTCTCATTTTGTCACCACCATATAGCTAGTGGGAAATTTTCATTATATAACTTGGCTTGTATATTCCAATGATAGATCTCCTCAAAAGTGCCTTAGGTTTTCGTGAGCAAGCAAGTTGGATGCACACCCACTAGTTTTCTTTAAGAGCTTTCACATACTCGTATCTCTAGTGCATCATTTGTATGGCAATCCCTACTCATTCACATTGATATCTATTGATGAGCATATCCACAACTCATTGATATGCCTAGTTAATGTGACTATCTTCTCCTTTTTTGTCTTGCAACCTCCACTACATTCCACACCATCTATAGTGCTATAACCATGGCTCACGCTCATGTATTGCGTGAGGGTTGAAAATGTTTGAGAAAGTAAAGGTGTGAAACAATTACTTGGCCTATACCGGGGTTGTGCATGATTTAAATTCGTTGTGCAATGATGATAGAGCATAGCCAGACTATATGCTTTTGTAGGGATAACTTTCTTTTGGACTTGTTATTTTGAAAGTTCATGATTACTTTGCTAGTTTGCTTGAACTATTATTGTTTCCGCGTCAATAGCAAACTATTGTTTTGAATCTAATGGATCTGAACATTCACGTCACATAAGAGGAATTACAAAGGACACCTATGCTAGGAATTATCACTTCCCTACTCGAGGACGAGCATGAGTTAAGCTTGGGGATGCTTGATACGTCTCAAACGTATCTATAATTTTTGATGGTTTCACGCTGTTATCTTGTCTTCTTTGGTTGTTTTATGTACCTTTTATATCTTTTTTGGGACTAACTTATTAATTCAGTGCCAAGTGCCAGTTCCTGTTTTTTCCGTGTTTTTGACTCTTTTCAGATCTGATTTTGGAACGGAGTCCAAACGGAAGAAAAACCACGAAATGATATTTTCCCGAACGGAAGAAGACCAGGGGCTTTTGGGCCAAGCCAGGTGGGCTCCAGGGAGCCCACAAGCCCCCACTCCGCCACCAGGGGGGAGGTGGCGGTGGGCAGGCTTGTGGCCTCCCTGGCCGCCCCCTGACCTTGGTCTTTGGCCTATAAATTCCAAAATATTCCGCAAAAAATCAGGGGAGCCTCGAAAATACTTTCCGCCACCGCAAGCTTCCATTTCGGCGAGATCTCATCTGGAGACCCTTCCCGGCACCCTGCCGGAGGGGACTTTGGAGTTGGAGGGTTTCTTCATCATCATCGTCGCCCCTCCAATGACTCGTGAGTAGTTCACTTCAGACCTACGGGTCCGTAGTTAGTAGCTAGATGGCTTCTTCTCTCTCTTGGATCTTCAATACAAAGTTCTCCATGATCTTCATAGAGATCTATCCGATGTAATCTTCTTTGGCGGTGTGTTTGTCGAGATCCGATGAATTGTGGATTTGTCATCAGATTATCTATGATATATATTTGAGTGTCTGCTGATTTCTTATATGCATGATTTGATATCCTTGTAAGTCTCTCCGAGTCTTGGATTTTGTTTGGCCAACTAGATCTATGATTCTTGCAATGGGAGAAGTGCTTGGTTTTGGGTTCTACCATGTGGTGACCTTTCCCAGTGACCGTAGGGGCAGCAAGGCACACATCAAGTAGTTTCCATCAAGGGTAAAAAGATGAGGTTTTTATCATTGGTTTGAGATTATCCCTCTACATCATGTCATCTTGCTTAAGGCGTTACTCTGTTCTTATGGACTTAATACACTAGATGCATGCTAGATAGCGGTCGACGTGTGCAGTAATAGTAGTAGATGCGGAAAGTATCGATCTACTTGTTTCGGACGTGATGCCTATAGAAATAATCGTTGCATAGATATCGTCACGACTTTGCGCGGTTCTATCAATTGCTCGACAGTAATTTGTTCACCCTCCGTCTACTTGCTTTTATGAGAGAAGCCACTAGTAAACACTACGGCCCCCGGGTCTATTCACATCCATTGTTTACACCTCCGCTTTTACTTTGCTTTGTTACTTTGTTGCTTTCAGTTCTCACTTGGCAAACAATCTATAAGGGATTGACAACCCCTTCATAGCGTTGGGAGCAAGTTTTTGTGTTTGTGCAGGATCTTGAGATATTCCTCCACTGGATTGATACCTTGGTTCTCAAACTGAGGGAAGTACTTACCACCGCTACGCTACATCACCCTTTCCGCTTCGAGGGAACACCAACACAAGGCTCCAAGGCCATGGGGGAAATCCTTTGCATACTTGCCTAGGAAGTCCCGCATACTTGCCTAGGAAGTCCCTTAAGGCGTAGCCGCAGCAGAAGGATCAAGCCAAGTATTCTCCCGTCGACGTGCCTATTTCTGGCACCATTGAAAGATCTTTTGTTGTAGTAGCAGAAGTATTTCTCGCGCCGTTGCCGGGGACACACAGCAAACACCAGAAGTATTTCTGGCGCCGTTGCCGGGGATACACAACAAACATCAATGAACTTGACGTCCGACCCGGCCGGGATGGTGCGCACGAGCTCTACTTCAGCCCACTTTGTGATTTTTTCGATGGCGACGTAGAGGTAGCGGAAAGCCCCCAGTATGTACAACCCAGACCACAAAGGGCAAGGAAAGAGGGGTGGTTTGGAAGCCTTGGGCAGGCTGGTGGATCAGCTTGGCGTCGAACTGGCAAGCCTCGCAAGACCGGACCAGCTCGGTGGCGTCATCCAATGCCGTGGGCCAGTAGAAACCTGACCTGAATGCCTTACCTGCAAGCGTGCACGAAGAGCAGTGGTGCCCGCAGTCCCCTCCATAGATGTCGGGGAGTAGCTCGCGCTCTTGCTCCCTGGAAATGTACCGTAGCGCGACGTCGTTCGGGCGCCTGCGGTACAGGGCGTCGTCTCGTCGGCAGTAGGTCGAGGCTTGTCGTGCCACACGCTCCGTGTCTTCCTCCTTCTCCGGCAATGTGCCTTGGAGCAGGTACGCCCTAAGTTCCTGCATCCAATCGTCGGCTTGAGCCCCCAGGGCCAGGAGCAGTCGAGCCCCCGAGGCGTGGCCGCAGTCCGGAGCCCCCGAAGGTGGTGCTGGGGGGAGCTCCTCTCCACGTGGCACCGGGTCCTCAGGCGATGGCTTCGCGGAAGGCTTGAAGAGTCGCTCCTCGAAGACGGCTGGCTCTTGAGCCTCGCGGCGCGAAGCTCTCTTGGCGATGTCGTCCGCCTCCTTGTTTTCGCCAGCAGGACGTGCTCAGCTCCAGGCCCTGAAAACGTTTCTCAATCTTACGCACCTCTTGCGGATATGCCTCCATGTGTTCGTCCTTGGGTGTGTACTCTATGTTGGAGAAGTTGACGATGAGCTGAGAGTCGCCCATCACGGTGAGGCGCCGGACCCCCAAGGCCACCGCCGCTTTGAGGCCGGCGATGAGGCCCTCATACTCCGCTATGTTGTTGGAGACCTTCTCCCCATGCTGGAAGCAGAGCTGTACGGCGTAGCGAAGCTTGTCTCCCATCGGGGAAGTGAGCTGGAACCAGGTCCCGCTCCTCCTCGCGTGAAGGCTCCGTCAAAGTGCATGATCCATCCCTCGGGTGCCTCCACACCGGGGGCAAGGGATTGGCTCCCTTCTAGCCCCTGGTCCGGTGCGTCCGTCCACTCTGCCATGAAGTCAGCTAGGGCCGCTCCCTTGATGACCCTGGTCGTGCTGAATTCGATGTTGAAGGCCTGAAGCTCGATGTTCCATTCGGCGACCCTTCCCGCTGCATTTGGGTTGTGCAGGATCTTATCTAAGGGGTAGGCGGAGACGACCTTGATCGGGTGTCCATGAAAGTAGTGACGCAGTTTGCGCGAGGCGACAAAAAGCGCTAGAAGGAGCTTCTACTGCATGGGGTAGCGCGAGCGTACGTACTGGAGTACCGTGCTGACGAAGTACACTGGGTGCTCGACGAGGGTGCGTCCGCCCGGGGTGTCATGCTCCTCAACGACTTCAGGAGGTTGGTGTGTTTCGTCGTTCGGAGGAAGAACCGGGGCCTCAGGAGGGCTGGGCTTCTCGTGGCACGATGCTGCAGTGTGGGCCTCATGCTCCTCTTCTTGCGGGTGAATTGGAGCTCGTGAGTTGTGCGAGCCCCCAGACGCTGCGGGTGGGGGCCTGCCGGGGATCCCCGAGGTGGCGCCCTTGCTGGTTCGCTCCTCCCTTACTGCCACCAATGCGGCAATGGCGGAGTGGGGTGTGGCAGCAAGGTATAGAAGCAGAGGCTCCCGAGGGAGAGGCACCACCACGACCGGCGGGCTCGTGAGGTAACGCTTGATCTCATCAAAGGCGGCGTCGGCCTCCGGGGTCCACTCGAAGGCCCCCTTTCTTTTCATGATCTTGAAGAAGGGCATGGCCCGCTCGCCAAGATTGGATATGAAACAACCCAAAGAGGTAACACACCTCGCCAACTTCTGCATCTCCTTGAGGGTTCTGGGCGCACTCATCTTGTTAATGGCATTGACCTTCACTGGGTTTGCCTCGATACCCCGGTGCGATACCAGGAAACCGAGCAGCTTGCTCGATGGGACCCCAAAGACGCACTTCTCGGGGTTGAGCTTCAGGTTCACCTACCGAAGGCTGGCGAAGGTCTCCTCGAGGTCCTCCACCAGGGTTTTTGCCTGTCTTGACTTGACCACGATGTCGTCAACGTAGGCCTCTACGTTCCTCCAGAGCTGCAGTCCCAGGGCGATATGCATTAGCCGCTGGAAGGTTGCCCCGGCGTTTTGCAGCCCGAAGGGCATGCACTCGTAGCAGTACACCCCACACGGAGAGAGGAAAGATGTCTTCTCGACATCCTCCACCGCCATCTTGATCTGGTGGTAGCCCGAGAATGCATCCAGGAAGCACAAGAGATCGCACTCCGCGGTGGTGTCCACGACTGGTCGACGCGTTGCAGCGGGAACGGGTCCCGAGGGCAGGCCTTGTTGAGGTTTGTGAAGTCGACACACATGCGCTCCTTCCCGCACTTCTTCGGAACAACCACTGGGTTGGCTACCCATTCTGGGTAGTGCACCTCTCATGGAGGTAGAACAAGAGCTCAACAGATGGATAAAGCCAAGGGGGAAGAAGACCCCCTTTATATAGTGGGGGAAGGAATTAGACCGTTACCCCCACTCTCTGCCCGAGCTCCAGCGGTACTACCGCTGGCTGCAGCGGTACTACCGCTGGCACTCCAGCGGTACTACCGCTGACCAGGGGCGGTACTACCGCCAGCTAGCGGTACTACTACCGGCTGCAGCGGTACTACCGCTGGTACTCTAGCGGTACTACCGCTAGCCCCAGCGGTACTACCGCTAGCCCCAGCGGTACTACCGCTGGGCCCCTGGTAGTGCAAAGGCACTACCACCGCCAAGAAAGTCTTCGCAAAAAGGTCCGTCCACGAACAACCGGTAGGCAGGCGGTACTAAGCTCCTGGAGCGGTACTACCGCTGACCAGGGGCGGTACTACCGCCAGCCAGCGGTACTACCGCTAGGGCCAGCGGTACTACCGCCAACTCTAGCGGTACTACCGCTAGGTCCAGCGGTAGTACCGCTCGCCACTGAAACAGCCATAACTTTCGCGTACGAGCTCCGAATCGAGCAAACCCAAGCTTGTTGGATTCAGGACGACAAGAGCTATCCAAACAGCTTGTTGGAAATCTTAAGACCATGCATATATGAAAATGCCAATGATATAGAGATGTGAGATCTCTATGAATGAAGAACCGGCAAAAACTCCAACATCGAGAACATCATAGTAGATGCATATGGACTCCGTTTTCGATGAACTCGAGCTTGTCATGAAGATGACCATAAGCTCTAAAACTCACAAAGAGAAACACCAAACAAGAACCAAGAAGTATGATGCAAGGATGCAAATGGTTTGAGCTCTCAACGAACGATACAATCAAGCTACTCACTTGAGAGCCCCCCTTGATAGTGCAGCAATCTATCCTAACCAGAAAACCTATCAAGGGCAAACCTATACCTTGCACCTCGTCCTCTTGAGCTAGATGATGATGATCTTGGCTTCCTCAAGATGGACCACCTTTCTTGATTGCGTTGGCTTGATGAAGACTAGTTGATTGCTCCCCCATACTCACTATGGGTGAGCCACTCTTCAGCATATCTTCACAAGTCCATTGCCACCACAATGGACAGCAAGCTTCAAGCATGATATCTTCGTGCTGATCCACTTGAACTTGCACATCGCAATCTTGATGACAATCACAACTTGACGTCATACTTCATGGGTTGTATGAGATCTTCTCTTCGACGCAAGCCCATGGAAACACACCTAACCCCCACATAGAACTCTCACGAAGACCATGGGTTAGTACACAAACACATAATGGACAATGCTTACCATACCATGGGATCACTTGATCCCTCTCGGTACATCTTGTACGCTTTGTGTGTTGATCATCTTGATTTACTCTTTGTCTGAGATCTTGATCAACCATTGATGATGATCACAACTTGACGTCATACTCCATGGGTTGTATGAGATCTTCCCTTTGACGCAAGCCCATGGAAACACTCCTAACCCCCACGTAGAACTCTCACGAAGACCATGGGTTAGTACACAAACACGTAATGGACAATGCTTACCATACCATGGGATCACTTGATCCCTCTCGGTAGATCTTGTACGCTTTGTGTGTTGATCATCTTGATTTACTCTTTGTCCGAGATCTTGATCAACCATGTGTCTCTATGACCATTCTTTGGATAATACCTTGAATACCATCTTGGTCATCATATAAACTCCTTGAACCCAACAAATGGACTTCAAGAAGTGCCTATGGACAAATCCTATAAATGTAACTTAAGGCAACCATTAGTCCATAGGAATTGTCATTAATTACCAAAACCACATATGGAGATATATGCTCTAACACTTTCCACAACTTTGCAAACCACTGCTTGACTATGTTACCGCTTGCTTAACCATTGGATAGCATTGCTAGTTGTAGGTGCAGTTGCTTCCGTGTGATAACCTGGGTTCCTTGTTATATCACCCTATAATAACTACTTAATTGAATGCACCTATATACTTGGTAAAAGGTGGTAGGCTTGGCCTTCCAGCCTGGTATTTTTTCCACCTGTGCCGCCTTAGTTTAGGCTACCGGTGTTATATTCCATAATTAAGTGCTCCTACTGTTGGGGAACGTTGCATGGGAAACAAAAATTTTCCTACTCACACGAAGACCTATCATGGTGATGTCCATCTACGAAAGGAGATTTGGATCTACGTACCCTTGTAGATCGCCAAGCGGGAAGCGTTAAGAAACGCGATTGATGTAGTGGAACGTCTTCACGTCCCTCGATCAGCCCCACGAACCGTCCCGCGATCCGTCCTACGATCCGTTCCGATCTAGTGCCGAACAGACGGCATCTCCGCGTTCATCACACGTACAGCTCGACGATGATCACGACCTTCTTGATCCAGCAAGAAATACGGAGAAGTAGATAAGTTCTTCGGCAGCATGACGACGCTCCAGTGGTGGAGATGATCTACTCCTGCAGGGCTCCGCCCGAGCTCCGCAGAAATACGATCTAGAGGAAGAACTATGCTGTCTAGATCTGAGTTGCACGTGGCAAAAGTTGTCTCAAATTAGCCCTAAATCACCACTATATATAGGAGGGAGGGGGAGGAGGCTTGCCTTGAGGGCCAAGCCCTCAAGGGTGCGCCATCCAGGGAGGAGGAGTCCTACTCCAATCCTAGTCCAACTAGGATTGGAAAGTGGAGTCCTTCTCTTACTTCCCACCTTTCCTTTTTTTCTTTTCTTTGGTTTTTCTTTCTTGGCGCATAGGTCCCTTTGGGCTGTCCCACCAGCCCACTAAGGGCTGGTGCGCCACCCCTAGGGCCTTTGGGCTTCCCCCGGGTGGGTTGCCCCCCTCCCGGTGAATATTCAGAACCCATTCGTCACTCCCGACACAATCCCGGTAATGTCCGAAAACCTTTCGGTAACCCAATGAAGTCATCCTATATATCAATCTTCGTCTTCGGACCATTCCGGAAACCCTCTTGACGTCCGTGATCTCATCCGGGACTCCGAACAACATTCGGTAACCACACATATAACTCAACTATACTAAAACATCGCCGAACCTTAAGTTTGCAGAACCTGCGGGTTCGAGAACTATGTAGACATGCCCCGAGGCACTCCTCGGTCAATATCCAATAGCGGGATCTGGATGCCCTTATTGTATCCTACATATTCTCCGAAGATATTATCGGTTGAACCTCAGTGTCAAGGATTCATATAATCCCGTATGTCATTCCCTTTGTCCTTCGATATGTTACTTGCCCGAGATTCGATCATCGGTATGCGCATACCTATTTCAATCTCGTTACCAGCAAGTCTCTTTACTTGTTCCGTAATACAAGATCCCGTGACTTACACGTAGTCACATTGCTTGCAAGGCTTGTGTGTGATGTTGTATTACCGAGTGGGCCCCGAGATACCTCTCCGTCACACGGAGTGACAAATCCCAGTCTTGATCCATACTAACTCAACGGACACCTTCGGAGATACCCGTAGAACACCTTTATAGTCAGCCAGTTACGTTGTGACATTTTATGTACACAAGGTATTCCTCCGGTGCGAGTGAGTTATATGATCTCATGGTCATAAGAACAAATACTTGACACGCAGAAAACAATAGCAATAAAATGACATGATCAATTTGCTACGTTCATAGTTTGGGTCTTGTCCATCACATGATTCTCGCAATGATGTGATCTCGTTATCAAGTGACAACACTTGTCTATGGTTAGGAAACCTTGACCATCTTTGATCAACGAGCTAGTCAACTAGAGGCTTACTAGGGACAGTATTTTGTCTATGTATCCACACATGTATTTGAGTTTCCATTCAATACAATTATAGCATGGATAATAAACGATTATCACGAACAAAGAAATATTAAAATAACCAATTTATTATTGCCTCTTGGGCATATTTCCAACAGTCTCCCACTTGCACTAGAGTCAATAATCTAGTTCACATCACCATGTGATTTTAAGGAATCCAACACCCATATAATTCTGGGGTGTGATCACGTATTGCTCGTGAGAGAGGTTTTAGTCAACGGTTCTGAAACTTTCAGATCCGGGTGTTCTTTATAAATCTTTATGTCATCTTATAGATGCTGCTACTACGTGCTATTCGGAAATGCTCCAAATATCTACTCGACTATACGAATCTGTTTCACTAGTCATAGTTATTCGGATTAGTGTTAAAGCTTGCATCGACGTAACCCTTTACGATGAACTCTTTAACCACCTCCATAATCGAGAAAAATTCCTTAGTCTGTTTAGTTACTAAGGATATCTTTGACCGCAGATCAGTGATTCAATCCTGGATCACTCTCTGTACCTCTTAACAGACTTGCTGCAAGGCACACATCAGGTGCGGTACTAAGCATGGCATACTTTAGAGTCTACGACTAAGGCATAGAAGACGATCTTCGTCTATTCTCTTTATTCTGCCGTGGTCGGGTTTTGAGTCTTACTCAAATTCACACCTTTACAACACAACCAAGAACTCCTTCTTTGCTGATCTATTTTGAACTCCTTCAAAAACTTGTCAAGGCATGCATTTCATTTCAAAGTCATATTAAGCGTTTTGATCTATCTCTATAGATCTTGATGCTCAATGTTCAAATAGCTCTATCCACGTATTCCTTTGAAAAACTCCTTTCAAACAACCTTTTATGCTTCACAGAAATTCTACATCACTTCCGATCAACAATATGTTAATCACATATTCTTATCAGAAATTCTATAGTGCTCCCACTCACTTCTTTGGAAATACAAGTTTCCTATAAACCTTGTACAAACCCAAAAGCTTTGATCAACTCATCAAAGCGTATATTCCAACTCCAAGATTCTTACACCAGTCCTTTGAAGGATCGCTGGAGCTTGCATACTAGTTAGCATCTTTAGGATCGACAAAACCTTCTGGTTGTTTTACACACAACCTTTCTTCAAGGAAACCATCGAGGAAAACAATGTTTTGACATCCTATGTGCAATATTTCACAAATAATGCAGCAACTACTAACATAATTCCAACAGACTTTTAGCATCGCTACGAGTGAGAAAGTCTCATCATAGTCAACTCTTTGATCTTGTCGGAAACATCTTTGCGACAAGTCGAGCTTTTCTCAATGGTGACTTTTCACCATCATCGTCTCTTCCTTTCAAAGATCCATCTTTACTTTAATAGTCTTATTACCATCAAGTAGTTCTTCCAAAGTCTACACTTTGTTTTCATACATGGATCTTCTTTCGGATTTCATGGCCTCCAGCCATTTGTCGGAATCCGGGCCCATCATTGCTTCTCCATAGCTCGCAGGTTCATTGTTGTTCAACAACATGACCTCCAAGACAGGGTTACCGTACCACTCTGTAGTAGTACGTGACCTTGTCGACCTACGAGGTTTTGTAGTAACTTGATCCGAAGCTTAATGATCACCATCATCAGTTTCCACTTCAATTGGTGTAGGCGCCACAGGAACATCTTCCTGCGCCCTGCTACACATTGGTTGAAGCGATGGTTCACTAACCTCATCAAGTGTCACCACCCTCCCACTCAATTCTTTCGAGAGAAACCTTTCCTCGAGAAAGGACCCATTTCTAGAAACAAACACTTTGCTTCCGGATCTGAGATAGGAATTGTATCCAATTGTTTTGGATATCCTATGAAGATGCATTTATCGGCTTTGGGTTCGAGCTTATGAGTCTGAAACTTTTCCCATAAGCGTCGCAGCCCCAAAATTTCAAGAAACGACAGCTTAGGTTTCTCCAAACCATAATCTATACTGTGTCATCTCAAGGGAAATACGCGGTGCCCTATTTAAAGTGAGTGCGGTTGTCTCTAATGCATAACCCATAAACGACAGTGTTAATATGATAATAGACATCATAGTATGCACCATATCAAATAGGGCGTGGCTATGATGTTCGGACACACCATCACACTATGGTGTTCCAGGTGGCATGAATTGCGAAACAATTTCCACATTGTCTCAACTGTGTGCCAAAACTCGGAACTTAGATATTCATCTCTATGATCATATCGTAGACAATTTATCATCTTGTCATGACGATCTTCACTCTGAAATAGCTTTGAACTTTTCAATACCTCAGACTCGTGATTCATCAAGTAAATACTCATGTATCCATTCATGTCGTCAGTGAAGTAAGTACATAACGATATCCACTGCGTGCCTCAACACTTATTGGACTACACACATCAAAAATGCATTGCTCCCAACAAGTTACTCTCTTGTTCCGTGTGGTATGATTTTGCATGTCTCAAGTGATTCAAAATCAAGTGAGTCCAAACGATCCATCTGCATGGAGTTTCTTCATACGTTTATACCAACATGTATGGTTTGCATGTATCAAACGTTTCAAAAATGAGTGAGTACAAAGATCCATCAACATGGAGCTTCTTCATGCATTTTACAGCAAGATGACTCAATTGGCAGTGCCACAAGTAAGTGGTACTATCATTATTACTTTGTATCTTTTTGGCACCAATATTATGAACATGTGTAACACTACGATCGAGATTCAATAAACCATCGAAGGTAATTATTCAAGCAAATAGAATAACCATTATTGTCTTTAAATGAATAATCGTATTGCAATAAACACGATCTAATCATGTTCATGCTCAACGCAAAACACCAAATAACAATTATTTAGGTTTAACACCAATCCCGATGGTAGAGGGAGCGTGTGATGTTTGATCACATCAACCTTGGAAACACTTCCAACACATATCGTCACCTGGCCTTTAGCTAGTCTCAGTTTATTCTGTAGCTTTTATTTCTAGTTACTAATCACTTAGCAATCGAACCGGCATCTAATATCCTCGTGCTACTAGGAGTACCAGTAAAGTACACATCAATATCATGTATATCAAATATAGTTCTGTTGACTTCGCCAGCCTTCTCATCTACCAAGTATCTAGGGTAGCTCCGCCTCAGTGACCGTTCCCCTCATAACAGAAGCACTTACTCTCGGGTTTGGGTTCAACCTTGGGTTTCATCATTAGAGCAGCAACTGGTTTGCCGTTTCATGAAGTATCCCTTCTAGCCCTTGCCCTTCTTGAAACTAGTGGTTTTACTAACCATCAACAATTGATGCTCCTTCTTGATTTCTTCTTTCGCAGTGTGAAACATTGCGAATCGCTCAAGGATCATCATATCTATCCTTGATATGTTATAGTTCATCACGAAGCTCTAGCATCTTAGTGGCAGTGACTTTGGAGAACCATCACTATCTCATCCGAAAGATCAACTCCCACTTGATTCAAGCGATTGTTGTACTCAAACAATCTGAGAAAATGCTCAACGATTGAGATTTTCTCCTTTACTTTGTAGACAAAGAATGTTGTCGTAGGTCTCATACCTCTCAACAAGGGCACGAGCATGAAATCTCAATTTCATCTCTCAGAACATCACTTATGTTCCATGACGCTTCAAAACGTCTTCGGCGCCTTGCTTCTAAGCCATTAAGTATTACGCATTGAACTATCACGTAGTCATCAAAAACGTGTATGTCAAAATGTTCGCAACATCCACAAACGACGCTCGAGGTGCAACACACCGAGTAGTGCATTAAGGACATAAGCCTTCTGCGCAACAATGAGGACAATCCTCAGTTTTATGGACCCAGTCCACAAAGTTGGTACTATCAACTTTGAACTAAATTTTCTCTAGGAACATATAAAAACAATAGAGCTATGGCGCAAGCTACATCGTAATTCGGAAAGACCATCAGACTATGTTCATGATAATTAGTGCAATTAATCATATTACTTAAGAACTCCCACTCAAAAAGTACATCTCTCTAGTCATTTGAGTGGTACATGATCCAAATCCACTAACTCAAGTGCGATCATCACGTGAGTTGAGAATAGTTTCAGTGGTAAGCATCTCTATTCTAATCATATCAACTATACGATTCATGCTCGACCTTTCGGTCTGATGTGTTACGAGGCCATGTCTGCACATGCTAGGTTCGTCAAGCTTAACCCGAGTGTTCCACGTGTGCAACTGTTTGGACCCGTTGTATGTGAACGTTGAGTCTATCACACCCAATCATCACGTGGTGTCTCGAAACGACGAACTGTCGCAACGGTGCACAGTTGGGGAGAACACAATTTTGTCTTGAAATTTTAGTGAGAGATCACCTCATAATGCTACCATCGTTCTAAGCAAAATAAGGTGCATAAAAGGATTAACATCACATGCAATTCATAAGTGACATGATATGGCCATCATCTTGTGCTTCTTGATCTCCATCACCATAGCACCGGCACAATCTTCTTGTGAACGGCGCCACACCATGATCTCCATCATGATGATCTCCATCAACGTGTCACCATAGGGGTTGTCGTGCTACTTATGCTATTACTACTAAAGCTACATCCTAGCAATATAGTAAACGCATCTGCAAACACAAACGTTATTTCGCACACCACTTTTAGCAATGGCTCGTAATGCGACATCTCTTCCACTACCAGCGCCCTTTACCATAACTTCTGCTCGTTGCAAACCTACTGTACCAAAGACAACCCTATGGCTCCTGCCGGTTGCCGTACCATTGACGTGCAAGTCCATATTAACTATTTGAACATGATCATCTCATACATCCAATATATCACATCACGTCATTGGCCATATCATATCACAAGCATACCCAGCAAAAACAAGTTAGACTTCCTCTAATTTGTTGTTGCTTGTTTTACGTGGCTGCAATGGGTATCTAGTATGATCGCATGTTACTTACGCAAAAACCACAACGGAGATGTGCAAATTGCTATTTAACCTCTCCAAGGACCGCCTCGGTCAAAACCAATTCAACTAAAGTTTAAGAAACCGACACCCGCCAGTCATCTTTATGCAACGAGGTTGCATGTCAATCAATGAAACCAGTCTTTTGTAAGAGTACGGATAATGTCGGTCCGGGCCGCTTCAATCCAACAATACCGCTGAATCGATAAAAGGCTAAGGAGGGCAGAAAATCAAACATAACCGTCTACAAAACCCTGTGTTTTCTACTAGAGATAACATCTACGCATGAACCTAGCTCTGATACCACTGTTGGGGAACGTTGCATGGGAAACAAAAAATTTCCTGCGCACATGAAGACCTATCATGGTGATGTCCATCTACGAGAGGAGATTTGGATCTACATACCCTTGTAGATCGCACAGCGGGAAGCGTTAAGAAACGCGGTTGATGTAGTGGAACGTCTTCACGTCCCTCGATCAGCCCCATGAACTGTCCCACGAACCGTCCCGCGATCCGTCCCATGATCTTTCTGATCTAGTGCCGAACGGACGACACCTCCGCGTTCAGCACACATACAGCTCGACGATGATCCCGGCCTTCTTGATCCAGCAAGCAAGATGGAGAATTAGATGAGTTCTCCGGCAGCGTGACAACGCTCCGGTGGTGGTGACAATCTACTCCCGCAGGGCTCCGCTCGAGGTTCGCAGAAATACGATCTAGATGAAGAACTATGGTGTCTAGATCCGAGTTGCACGTGGCAAAAGTTGTCTCAAATCAGCCCTAAATCATCACTATATATAGGAGGGAGGGGGAGGAGGCTTGCCTTGAGGACCAAGCCGTCAAGGGTGCGCCGGCCAGGGAGGAGGAGGAGTCCTACTCTAATCCTAGTCCAACTAGGATTGGAAAGTGGAGTCCTCTTCCTTCCCACCTTTCCTTTTTTTATTTTCTTTGGTTTTTCTTTCTTGGCGCATAGGTCCCTTTGGGCTGTCCCACCAGCCAACTAAGGCTGGTGCACCACCCCTAGGGCCTTTGGGCATCCCCCGGGTGGGTTGCCCCCCTCCCAGTGAACATCCAGAACCCATTCGTCACTCCCGATACAATCCCGGTAATGTCCGAAAACCTTCCCGTAACCAAATGAAGTCATCCTATATATCAATCTTTGTCTACGGACCATTCTGGAAACCCTCGTGACGTGTGTGATCTCATCCAGGACTCCGAACGACATTCAGTAACCACACATATAACTCAACTATACTAAAACATCGTCGAACCTTAAGTTTGCAGACCCTGCGGGTTCGAGAACTATGTAGACATGCCCCGAGGCACTCCTCGGTCAATATCCAATAGCTGGACCTGGATGCCCATATTGGATCCTACATATTCTCTGAAGATCTTATTGGTTGAACCTCAGTGTGAAGGATTCATATAATCCCGTATGTCATTCCCTTTGTCCTTCGGTATGTTACTTGCCCGAGATTCGATCGTCGGTAACCACATACCTATTTCAATCTCGTTACCGGCAAGTCTCTTTACTCGTTCCGTAATACAAGATCCCATGACTTACACTTAGTCTCAACTCTTGCAAGGCTTGTGTGTGATGTTGTATTACCGAGTGAGCCCCGAGATACCTCTCCATCACACGGAGTGACGAATCCCAGTCTTGATCCATACTAACTCAACGGACACCTTCGGAGATACCTGTAGAACACCTTTATAGTCACCTAGTTACGTTGTGATGTTTGATGCACACAAGGTATTCCTTCGGTGCCAGTGAGTTATATGATCTCATGGTCTTAGGAACAAATACTAGAAAACAATAACAATAAAACGACACGATCAATATGCTACGTTCATAGTTTGGGTCTTGTCCATCACATGATTGTCCTAATGATGTGATATCGTTATCAAGTGACAACACATGTATATGGTTAGGAAACCTTGACCATCTTTGATCAATGAGCTAGTCAACTAGAGGCTTACTAGGGACATTGTTTTGTCTATGTATCCACACATGTATTTGAGTTTCCAATCAATACAATTATAGCATGGATAATAAACGATTATCACGAACAAAGAAATATAATAATAACCAATTTATTATTGCCTCTAGGGCATATTTCCAACACCTACATGCTCGGGGTTGTTATGGGGACCCCCTTGATAATTTGTCTTAGTTAAAGCTTGTCTGGCAAGGCCCAACTTTGGTACTAGATTTGCCTAATAACTAATAAAAATGCATAGGGACCCGACGACACCCGCGGAGTAACTAATCAACCCCTTGGCCAGTGCTGCTCATGAGTGTTGGTCCAAAAAATGGCAGACTGCGGGGCCACCACGGGGCAACTCGAGGTTTGGTTTTACTCGTAGGATTTCCCATCCGGTCGTGTCCTGAGAATGAGATACATGGCTCCTATCGGGTTCGTCGACACGTGGGCGGCCTTGCTGGACTTGTTTTACCCTTTTTAAAATATCTTGTGCATCGGGATTCCGGTGATGCTTTGGTTTATCTCAGAGTTGAGGTTTTCCACTAAGGAACCTGAGGAGATCACGAGTTTTGTGATCGAGGCTTTCTATGCGGCTTGTGGTAATTTGTGATGGACTAGTTGGAGCACCCCTGCAGGGTTAAAATCTTTTGGAAAGTCATCCGCGGTTATGTGGCAAACTTGGAAACTTTGTTTAACATCTGGTTCTAGATAACTTGAAGTAAACTTAATAAAAACTTGCCAACTGAGTGCGTAATCGTGATTGTCTCTTTCGTGAGCTTCTTTTCTGATCAAGGACACCGTGGGGTTATGTCTGACGTAAGTAGGCGTTCAGGATCATTCATTTGATCAACATTAGTTGACTTCCGTTATGCATAGATCACCCTCCTCTTATTCTTTTACTCATAAGTTAGCCACTCAAATAAATGCTTAGTCGCTTGCTGCAGCCTCACCACTTGACCATACCTCACACATTAAGCTTTGGTAGTCTTGATACCTTTGGAAATGAGATTGCTGAGTCCGTGTGGCTCACATATTACTACAACAACAGTTGGAGGTACATGTAAAGTGATACTTTGACGTGATCACGATGATTGTGCTATTTGGAGTTTCTTCTTCTTCTTCTTTTTCATCGATCTAGGATGGTTCCAGACCAGCAGCCTGGGATAGCAAGGATGGACGTCGTTCTTTTATCGTTTGTTTTCGTCCGTAGTCGGACCCTGCTTTTCTACATGGTGACTGAATATGTTGATGTATTGATGTGATATTCTTGTAGCTTGTCGCGAGTGTAAGCCAATTCCATATACTCATCTCTTCATTACATGTACTTGTAACGATATCCATTCTTGCAAAACGCGAGATGCGCTTCTATCCCCATCGAGGACCTCGAGCCAAAATAAGGATAGGATCGCATCTTGGGCTTACATAACCGGATCGGGGAACCGGTGCCTCCGTCGTCTCGGTCCTGCTGGTGGTCGCCATCGCGGTCCTCCTGGTGGTCGCCGTCGCGGTCCTCATGGTGGCCGGTGAGATGCACGAGGACGACGATGGAAACAGAAGGAGGGAGCGGGGAAGGAGATGGGTAGAGGAGGATTGACAAGGGTAGAATTGAACCTGTGTGTGGCCACCGAGATCCTTGGGACTCGCCGCCGAGCTCCCTGGTGGTGTCCGCCGAGCTCCCTGGTTATCACCACTGTGTCCGTTCGTCTCCTCCTTTTCTTTTTCTCAAGGACACGGGGATACGGCAGCGAAGGGGTACATTTTGTGGGAAGGGGCCAATTCAGAGGAAATCGGAGCGCCAAGGCTCTGTATCGTTGGAGGGAAGTTCTGCTAGGAGGGAATACGATGCTGAATTGGGTTTCGTTTCCGAGCGGCAATTCATAGTCCAAACAAACAGCCGAATTGCAATCAGGGAATACCAAATCCATTCCAGGCACCTCAATTGAGACATCCGAACACAGTGTAAGTGAAGTTTAATATGCAATGAGTTGTATATTAACAAAACTCCGCATTCGATTATTTAGTAAGCTCTCATTTATTCACTCAACGAGTTTAAATGTCATGACAAGAGGTGAAACATAAATAAACTATATATCTAGGTAATTTAAATGAGGCCGAAAACAACTTATAGTATTTACGAAATGAACTTATATGTAATTTTCGAAATTGGTTCAGATCTGTATAAAGTATATTTTATATTTATTAAATAGGAAAAATAAATGCACCATGTTATTCTACTCGTTTTTAAGCAATTTACATATGTAGTTCATTAAATTCGGAGCTACACTTTATTAGATATGAGAGCAACCATTTTTGTATGGCATTAGGAAACTTTAACGCAATCAACATTTTAGATGGTTTAGCATGCATGAGGATGACATGATCAAATTTGATGCAATTTGATGAACATATTGGCATATGATATGATATAGAGCACTTGTCACCATGACAAAAAGAATTGGGTGTAGCAACGGCATATTCAAAAATGATGTCATGGCAACCCTCCGGTTTCGACAACTCATTGAGATGTCGGTGCAAACGAACAATTATGTGCGAAAAGAATAACGGAGAGTGATCCTGGTTACTGTGTGTCCCACGTGACATGACAATTGAGAATCGTGCATGACACAATTCAAACACGATCCAAACATAAGCATCCCATACAACGCATGCATTCGTCCACCAGCGTTGACTCTGGGGTTATACCTTCCAAGCATGCATTATGGGGCGAAGCGAGTCCTCAATGAAAGTGCTCGTTCACGGGTCGTATTGGAAGTCATGAAACTAGGTGAACATGTTGTTTTCGACGACAATAGTTGGACACGTTTCGTAGATGTTCAGGTAATCAACAGAGGATGTGTTTGATAGAGTGCATGAAGGGTGCATGAGCTCAAGAGTTCCCTTCTCGACCCACTTTCGAGTGTTTGGTAGCCTACATGGGGCCTTCTTAGCATGCATGAGCTTAGCCCAAGTACCCTCTTAGCATGCACAAAGAGTGAACACCACAACAGCCTTCACTGGTGAGCATGCATGAGTGAAGCGAGCGACAATGTGCTTTAAAAATGTTTAAAATTTGAAAAAAGTAATTTAGTTTTAAGAAAATGTTCACAACACAAAAAATTATCCAATTTGTTCAAATTTTCAAAAAATCTCCCCACTTTTAAAATTAGTTAAATTTTCAAAAAATGTCGAGATATTCAAAATTGTTAAAATTTTCAAAAAATGTACGAACTTACTTTTTTTTAAAAGTTTTCAAAAACTATTTGCATTTTCTAATTTTTTGTTTTTTCAAAAAATATTCAAAATTTGTTTAAATTTTAGAAAAGTTCAAACTTTCAAATAAACTGAAATTTCAAAAAATGTTTAATTTTGAAAAAATATATTTCCCGTGTTTACAAAAAAATCACATTTTTGAAATGTTTTGTTTACTTATTTGAAAATACCAGTCTCTATAGTATTGACCGACATGTCTAAGGAGATGTAAGCTACCAAATAAATTCTCAACTTAACAGGTCTCATCACATACACCAATATTAAACAACATCAAATGCATGTACTCAGCATGTTTACAGTCAGCATACCATGCTAGGTTGGGAATGTTACCCAGACGTACTTGCTCATCATTGTGGTGGTCGTGGCCTTGGCGGTCTTTGCATCCAACATTACAAAGTGGTCTTAGCGTCGGTCATCGGGGCTACTTATGGAGATGATTGACGAGCTGGAGCAGAGGCAAGGCTGCCGGTGCATGCGCAAGCAGTAGCGGCAGCAACGCAGGCAGACGGAGCATGGGTGAGCGAGGCGGCAAGGGTGAGCTCGGGTGACCTGCAGGAATGGAAACAATAGCGCACAAAAGCACCCACCCGCGAGGTAGGACTTGGCAGCTGACGGAGCGGAGCTCGGTGGCGTCCGGCGTTGGGGCTCTCGCTCCTCTCTCTAATTGAGTTGATGGAGTGGGGGTTAGGAACAACGAGCGGTAGAGATGGGAGATCGAGCGCGGGGCTATCCCCTAGTGGGGATCGAACGGGAGAGGAAAGAGAGATCAAGGGATCGGGGAGATCGAGAGGGAGAGATGGGGATTGGGCTCCCTCTCATGGGAGTGAGTGTAGGTGGCGCGGTGTGAGGTAATGGGATGAGGAAGAGATGCTTGATCGGGAGGGGCTCCCGATTGCTAGGGTTAAGGGGTGTGGCGGGGCTTTGGGCCGGCCTAGTGGTTTTTTTGTCAATTCTACTACAACAAAAATAGAAAAGGCAAGGGGAATACAAGAAACGAAAACCTGAAGGATCAAAAAAAATGTTGGAGCATTTTGTTGAGCTTAATGGAATATTACCAAGCCAAGAAAGTTGGTTTCAAAAGAATAGAAAATGTTTAAATTCAAATCTTTTGAATTTGAACTGAATGGGTTTATACTAGAGGTAGAGGCTAGGCATGACCAAAATTTATGGAAATTTTGGTGGAGCACGGGAAAGCTACACAAGAAATTATGGGCAAAGTTTTGAGATTAGACTTGGAGTATACAGACATGGACATTTATTATGCAAGTGTGTTGGTTGATTACCAAAAGAATGGAATATTAATAATAGCTCCCTAATAATAAAGGGACGATACTTTATAAGTTATAAAGATAAATCACCATGTGAATTTTCCTTGATTTAATTGGATGAAGGATCGATACAATTTATTTATTTGAGTTGCAAAAATTTAATGACATGATGAATGCAATAAACAAATAAATGCTACATTGACAACATAATACACGGGAGGAATCTAGAGCGTCGGTCTCAGGCTGTTACAACTCTCCCCAACTTACATGAGATGTCGACCCAAGATCTTGGATAGAGATGAGGAAGAGGAGGAGGGAAGGAAGAGGTAAATCTTAGTTGCTTCTTTGTGAAACTAGGGAAACCAACGAATCTTAGAGGTTGCAAAGAGATGAAGAATGGCACGAGGAACAAGCAAGAATTTGCAACCACTCCATTTGAAACAAGATAGAGAAGGAATGTGAAAGAAATAATTTGGGCATCACTCCGGTTGAAAAAGAGAGAAAAAACGTGATAAGATGAAAAGAACTTTAAAAAAGGACACATACACTCCGGTTAAAAAGATACGCAAGGAAAGAACATGATCTTGATAAAATGAGATGATGATTCGAAGAGAGCAACATCACAACACCCTCTCGAACAAAATAATAGAAGCTAGATCTTTGGTAATAAAAGAACGGAGAAGAAAATGACAACTTCAACCACAATCGAGTTTAAAAACATCCTTGCCAACGGAGTTGTTGGAAATCAACAACAAAAAGAATAAGCTTGTTGTGGACTTATGGGAAACATGTCAAAATTATGAGGTGACAACTGGCAACTAACAGAAACAAAGATTATTTGGGAGCAACAAAATATTCAAAACTCCTTTCATCCAAAAGAAATTATGGGTTTAAATATCTCATTCTTGAGAAATTTTCTTTGAGACTCCTCATGAATCAAGAATTCTATAATACCATCTCAAAAGATAAGGGAGAATGATTTGCACTTTGAAATGCAAGATAAAACACTTGAGCTCCTCCAACAAGAATTGTGAATAACACTTCGAGAATGGTTTAAATACTTAACGAACCACCATGAAGAACCTCTTGGAAGAACTCCGAAAAAAGAAAAAAATGAACTACTTAGAATCGAGAATTTGATACCATGAATAACTCCAAAATAAGGAATTAATTACCTCAAGGAAGTAAGAATAATAATTATGTTGTGCTTATCCTTCATCAAGTTAAATTGATAACAAGCAACGAATTTGCATATTACTTATTCCTCCTAAAATGATTGAAGAGAAATAGCATGAACTTAAGGAAGTGTTGAATGGAACACCGGTAAGACTTTGGAACAAATGAGGATAGTTTGAATGAAAGGGGATACATGAGAACTAAGAGAGCACGAACCGGCTAGACAAAACTTCAACGAAGCACCAAAATAATCAAGAGACAAATGAAGAGACAACAATTGACAAGAATTTGAGAATGATAGCTTGAAAGGACGTGGATGTCGCCTAGAGGGGGGGGGGGGTGAATAGGCGCTTTAAAATAATTATGGTTTAGGCTTGAACAAATGCGGAATAAAACTAACGTTTAATTTGTCAAGCACAAAACCTATAACAACTAGGCTCACCTATGTGCCCCAACAACTTATGCTAAGCAATATAAACAACTAAGTGATAGCAAGATATATGAAAATAAACAATATGGCTATCACAAAGTAAAGTGCATAAGTAAAGGGTTCGGGTAAGAGATAACCGAGGCACGCAGAGACGACGATGTATCCCGAAGTTCACACCCTTGCGGATGCTAATCTCCGTTGGAGCGGTATGGAGGCACAATGCTCCCCAAGATGCCACTAAGGCCACCATAATCTCCTCACGCTCTCGCACAATGCAAGATGCCGTGATTCCACTAAGGGACCCTTGAGCGCGGTCACCGAACCCGTACAAATGCAAACCTTGGGGGCGGTCACCGATACCCGTACAAATTGCTCGGGGCAATCCCCACAACCTAATTGGAGACCCCGACGCTTGCTCGGAGCTTCACACCACAATGATTGAGCTCCAAGACACCACTAAGCTTCTAGGACGCCAAAGCATCCACGAAGAACAATATCTAGGGTATTAAGTACCAAAGGGTAATAAGCTTCTCAACTTCTCACTTCCACGTATCACCGTGGAGAACTCAAACCGATGCAACTAATGCAATGGCAAGAACACACAAAGTGGTCAAGTCCCTCACACTCAAATCCCTCCACAACAACAAAAGATATGGAGAAATATGAGAGGAAGAACAAGGAGCTCACAAAGAACTCCAAGATCTAGATCCAAGGGGTTCCCCTCACATAGAGGAGAAAGTGATTGGTGGAGATGTGGATCTAGATCTCCTCTCTCTTTTCCCTCAAGAACAAGCAAGAATCATTGGAGGGATTGAGAGTAAGCAAGCTCTAAGAAAGTCAACAATGGAGGTAGAACATGAGATCAATGGATAGATGAGGCAAAGGGGGAAGAAGACCCCCCTTTATATAGTGGGGGAAGGAATCAGACCGTTACCCCCACTTACAGCCCGAGCCTAGCGGTAGTACCGCTCGCTCCAGCGGTACTACCGCTGACCCTCCAGCGGTACTACCGCTGGCTCCAGCGGTCCTACCGCTGAGCCCATGGTAGCGCAAAGATACTACCGGGCCAACCACCGCCAATAAAGTCTTCGCAAAATGTCTGACGTACTAAAGTCCTGGAGCGGTACTACTGCTAGAGCTGGCCGCAAAGATGACGGTACTAAAGTCCTGGAGCGGTACTACCGCCGACCAGGGGTGGTACTACCGCTGGTATAGCGTTACTACCGCCAGCTCTAGCGGTACTACCGCTAGGGCCCGCGGTACTACCGCCCGCAACTGAAACAACCATAACTTTCGCATACGAGCTCCGAATCGAGCAAACCCAAGCTTGTTGGAAATCTTAAGACCATGCAGTTATGAAAATGCCAATGATATAGAGATGTGAGTCCTCTATGAATGAAGAACCGGCAAAAACTCCAAAATCGAAAACATCATAGTAGATGCATATGGACTCCGTTTTCGATGAACTCGAGCTTGTCATGAAGATGACCATAAGCTCTAAAACTCACAAAGAGAAACTCCAAAAAAGAACCAAGAAGTATGATGCAAGGATGCAAATGGTTTGTGCTCTCAATGAACGATACGATCAAGCTACTCACTTGAGAGCCCCCCTTGACAGTACAACAATATATCCTAAACATAAAACCTATCAAGGGCAAACCTATACCATGCACCTCGTCCTCTTGAGCTAGATGATGATGATCTTGGCTTCCTCAAGATGGACCACCTTTCTTGATTGCGTTGGATTGATGAAGACTAGTTGATTGCTCCCCCATACTCACTATGGGCGAGCCACTCTTCAGCATATCTTCACAAGTCCATTACCATCACAATGGACGACAAGCTTCAAGCATGATATATTCGTGCTGATCCACTTGAACTTGCACACCGCAATCTTGATGACGATCACCACTTGACGTCATCCTTCATGGTTTCTATGAGATCTTCCTTTTGACGCAAGCCCATGGAAACACACCTAACCCCCACATAGAACTCTCACGAAGATCATGGGTTAGTACAAAAACACGTAATGGATAATGCTTACCATACCATGGGATCACTTGATCCCTCTCGGTACATCTTGTACGCTTTGTGTGTTGATAATCTTGATTTACTCTTTGTCTGAGATCTTGATCAACCTTGTGTTTCTATGACCATTCTTTGTATAATACCTTAAATACCATCTTGGTCATCATATAAACTCCTTGAACCCAACAGATGGACTTCAAGAAGTGCCTATGGAAAAATCCTATAAATATAACTTAAGGCAACCATTAGTCCATAGGAATTGTCATCAATTACCAAAACCACATATGGAGATATATGCCTAACAATCTCCCCCATTTTTGTAATTGATGACAACCACTTCAAGAGAGTTTATATAAGGAAATAAGCATAACTAAGCGCACCCATACAAAGGAATAATGCATGCGTGCAAGATATAAATGCTTATGCAATAAAAGCAAAACCTTCTAGGCATAACCGAACTAAACTCTCTAAACTTCTCCCCCATTGGCATTGATTGCCAAAACGGACAAAAAGTTTAGAAAGCCAATATAGTAGGTGGTCCTCCAAAAAGTGTGTACTCCTCAACAAATGAGTGCAGAGAAATACACGTATACAATGATAAGAAATTGGAGGAAAACAAACTATATTGAGGACCCAAAGATTGCAAATAAAGGAATCGTATGCCACAAGGACATACAAAAATAGAGGCAAGCAATCAAAAGATACTAGATGGACCAAACAATCACATGGTCCTTCGAACCACATGAATAAAAGATATTATGATAAAAGTAACAGAGTGTTTTATCAAAACTAGAGAAGCTCCCCATGATTTGTGCACTAATAAGAGATTTTGATACAAGTGCACAAAATAGGATCGTTGCTCCCCCAAAATTAATAAAAACACACAACGAGTGCAAGAAGAAAGATGAGACAATAAGCATATCACTTGCACAAAACAAATGGTTGAGCACCATGTAAAAGACGCAACTTAAGAATAGGCTCAACCAAAATAATGTGTATGAGTCATGGCAAAGCACTTGAGAAGACTAAGATAAGGATGAGAAATACTCATCAACATAGTCTTGATGAAATGAGTCACAAAGTGCAAGACATATCATTCCCACACACACATACTAGAAAATGGGTTCACAAGCTTACTAATAAACAAAATAAGAACCAACGCTTGTGACAACCCATGGTGAAGATAGGAAATCAGAACCTTGTCAAGAGGAGGGATACCAATCGAAATGGCAAAACCCTCATCAAGACAAGCATGAGGAAAAATAATCTTCACGGCCAAAAAGTGCATCAAGATGTAGGAAAATAAGATACGCACTCAAGACAAATCCTTTCACGAAGCCACCAAAAACTGAAAAAGGAAATGCAACGGTGGACGTGAAAGAAAAGAGGATATCAATTATAGATGTAACTTCTCTCATGTGTAAAAGATTCTAAGTAGAAGACAATTATGATGATATATATCCACAAAGAAGGATGTACACATGAAATGGTTACAAGAAGGAACAAACAAGATATCCAAAGGGAAGTCATAAATGTATCAATAAGATCTTTGCTTGGAAGCATAGCACATGGCCTAATATTTTCTTATTGTACAATATGAACTTCCAACATCCGAACATCAAAGACATCCCAACTAGCAATAAGACATCATCGTTCAGATGCTTTGAGAAAGGAAACAAGTACTACAAGAACAAATCAAGAGATTCATGCCATGATGCAACCTAATAAAGAAAAGACAGGGGCCTTTGCAAGAAATGAATGCATGAAGTAGATATTTGTTACCGAGACAACATTGGAATGATGTAGTAGATAGTTGTTCGTTGATCATGCTAACTTGGCTCCAGTAATCACATGGTCTCAACACCTTCCTTATAGGTGAGCCGAGCATCCCACGCATCTCCAATTGTTCCTGGAACAACAAAACAAACAAAATGGTGCCCAAGCTCATTGGGACCAAAGAGTTAGAAAACCAACAATACATAGGACAAACTCCACATTCATATGTGCACATATATATGAATTTGAATTTCATGCACATATATATATTGGGTCAAAGAAAGAAAGCAAGCAAAAGAAGATATATATAGTAAATATGCATGCTCAAGGCTTTCAAGAATCAACTCAACACACAGTTGATAGTACACCAAAAGACAAGGTATCAAGTGATAATAAGATACCAAACGAAAAACTATCACTTGAAGGATATCAATTAAAAGATACCTCAAGGAATGATATATCCATTTACACATGCCAAATAATAGGAAACAAGATACCAATTGAAGGAAAACAAACACGAGGTATCTAGTTTCCAAAAGAGAGCTAGGTTCCAACAAACCAAACCATCGACAAATTTTCATGATGGCACAAAGCATCATAAAGAGAAAGACTTGCTTCCCATCAACACACACTTGATGGGGATCAAGAGATTTTATGGTGGGCGAATAAAGAGAGCGTTCTAAAGAAAATACGATAGCTCCCCCAAGGGATGTGCATTATATAGAATTTGCGTTTAAATACAAAATGCACAAGATGGGATCATCACTTTCTCTATATCTATAAAACACTAGACATGTTAAAATAGATCCACAAGAGGCAAGGAAGAGAAACAAAACACAAAATCCAATGTAAAGACGATTAGCAATTCCGACCACATGATGGGAATACCAATTGTCAAGGACAATAAGTATTTTGGAAATGATACTCATTGGTAGATCGCAAATATATCCAAGATCATCTTTACCCATAAAACGCAAGCAAATGACACTTGTAGAGCTAACATGCCACCTAGGAACAAGATAATTTCCAATATCAACACTAAGTGGCAATACCTCAAATGTGCACATTCTCTAGGCTTGTAATATGCACAAAGCATATTACTCCCCCATAATGTGATAATCCCAACAATATTAACAAGTGGCAAATTAAAACCAACAAGAGATAATTAATAGACCATATAGAATTTGAATTTCTCATGAGTAAGACATACCACATAGAAACTATATAATCTTGAAATATCAATCCTAAGTGGTATTCCCCATGTATACACATTTATAGGATTGTGAGGTGTGCAAAGCACATCACTCCCCCACAATAGGATAATCCATTAATTTCTCACAAGATCAAACTAAGATACAAACAAGATGCAAAAGGCTCAATACAAGACTCACATGTACATGATATGGAAACCAACACACACATACTTGATTACTCAACATAAGCAAGTTGGAGGCACAACATGTACAAACACATGCAGGGTACAAAACCACAACATGCAAAGGGGCAAGCAACTAACAATGTAAACAGTTTAAGTACAAGTTACCGTAAGGAGGCACATTGGATATAAGATAGAAACTCGATAATCCAAATGACTTGGCTTGAGATAGTATGAAAGACGAAGACCCCTTAATTCTTCATTATGTATCCAAGTCTCCAATGTCCTCCACAAACACCTATTGATCAAGTTTGAGCTTGTTGGTCCCCAACCACGTTGGGTCCTAAGAGGTTAGTCACAATAGGCTTGGAACCCAAATGGTGATTTTATTGACACCACTTTGAGTACCAACAAACTTGGCAAACACATTGCCAACCTTATCCTTCCCAAGAGAATAGATATCATCAATAATGATTGGGTTGGATAAATTACCTCTCGTGCAAGAAGAAGCGAAGTGACCCTTCTCACGACATAAGTAGCAACATCTACCCTTTAATTTCTTTCCAATTATGGAGATATATGCTCTAACATAGCTGAAAGCTGAGAACGACTGAATCTCTAGAAATGATGGCCGTCGGAGGATCGGAAACAAAAGCAACTGTGAAATGCTCCAGATAGATATGGAAGAAATTCTCATGATAAAAAATAATTTGAGAGTACATGAATAAGCTTGAAACACGAATCTTCATGAGAACGAACAAAGATTTAAGAGGAACTCTCCTTCTAACTACAAAGTTGAGAATCCTGACGAGAAACACCACCATGAATTGTTGAGATACTCTAGAATAATGAAATAAGGAAATGTTAATACAACAATGAAAATTATACAAAGTGGTCTTCGAGAAGGAGTATGTTTGATGGAATTCATCCTTACTTCACACAAAAAAGAACTTGAGGTGATGTTCGGAAATGATTGGAAAGGCTAGGTAGGATCCTGGAGATGAAGGTGTTTGTTATGGGCCCACTCAAAGAGATCACCATTGAAATGATTGCTTGAAGAGATACATCATCAATACAAATTAAAAACTTTATGAGGTGATAACATGAAACAACTTAAGTGGACTTGAACAAAAAACACGAATATTCTGAGGTATCTTTGCAGTCCGCATAGACTTGGGAGAGGTGAATAAACAAGAGAGTCTTGACTAAGAAGTTCCAACATAGGAAAGCATTTAATGAATGAAAATGATATGATGAACACCGAGAGGTTGAATTGAATCCACCGAGGAAGAAAACGAGAACGAAGAATGATGAGTGTGAATATGTGATATGAAAAACACAAGATTGAAACATGGAAGAAAACGGATGCAAAGGCTTCACCTCGATAAAATGGCACTTGATTCGAGAAGTCAGGCTCTAATGAGGACACCACAACCATCGACATGTCTCCAACAATTATGGGTCCAATCATAAGAAGTCGCGCCAAACTAATAAGTGACCAGGTGAATGCTAACTTAAGTTTACCTTGTAATCTTGATTACACAACTATGCTTTCATCCCTATTATTTTTGGTTGAACTTAGGTATCACATGGAAGAAATCCAACAACCTATGAGCTCTTGAAACAACCAATTTGGAGGAACAAGTTTGGAGAAAACAAGTTTCAAGTGAAGCTGATGCTATCAGTTTTTTACCTCTGATGTTTCATTGTGCCACACCCATGTGGCAGAGAGACGGGGCCATAGGGGTACATCACGAGAAGCTCCATCAAATTATCTTTCCAATGAAAAAACCTCACATTATTTGGATTTGTGAGTCAAAAATTGTAGTCATTCTCGTGGAGGGTATCAAGACTGTCAAGGCTTCATGAATTTTCGAGGAGCTCTCCAACAACTCCCAAAGTTGACTGATTATTCCCCCAAGGAAGCCATGCAAACCTGCTTACTTCGGAAACCATTTTCACCCCTAGCTAAGGGGGTTTGTCCCTGCTATAGAACCCCATCTCCCCCACCCTCTTGAGAACCTTTTGTCAATCCATTCAGCTACAACCTTATGCAGCAAGACCGCTAGATAGATCCGAGAGATCCTTGCTACCTTTGCTCTTGTGAGTTCATCCGGATTCGCGAGAAGGAGCCTCTGGTTCCCCCTAATTTGTGCTCTACTGTTACGACCGTTTTGTGTGGGTTATCCTGGTTTGTGGTTCTGCGATTGTTCAAACAGTGGGTTGGAGTTCTTGTAGCTTCGGTCAGCCAGCCCCAACACACGGGTTGCATCAAACCATATCAGGTATAAAGCTAGTTATCCCGGCTGCTTGCAACTAGTTATTCCTCCCGATTTGATCCTACCACGTGAAGATCGGGCCACCCTCGGGCGTGGACTCATTCATCGGTTCCCACCTATCAGGATCGAGAAGAAAAAAGGTGTGAGGCTAAGAAAAACAAAGACAACTTAGATAGGTGAAAAGAACTCTGAAAATAAATATGAAGATTGATCTTGCAAATATTGGAAAAGATTGAATTATCTCCAATGGAAGCACTCCGTTTGGGAAATTTTTTACATGACAATTTGATTGAGTAAAATGTCTAGCACTCCCATAGAAATATGAGAACAAGGCTTAGGAAAGTTTGGAATCAACACTTGATGTCAAAAAAACTCGAATTACTATACTCCAACATAATAAAGTATGAGGCTTGCGCATTAAGAGAGAAACAAGCTCACGACAGAGATTTCACTCGATATATTCATGGTAATACTCAAGCGGTACGATCATATAATGGGTATTACGTCCTCGAAAGATAGCGAAACTATAAGGGCTCTTTAAGACGCAACAAAGCCATGATATGGAAGACTGCTACGAATGAACTACTAGATGTCGAACCCCAATCTCACATCACTCATTTTTTAGAAAGATAGCCTAAATAACTACTTCAATTCCCACGTGAAAACTTCCAAAATTTTCCGGTTATGCAATCTGGTCCAATGGATACAAGGAGCAAAACCTAACACAACTCCTAACATGATACTATGCTCCAAATGTATCACATCCGTTAACACATAACCAGAGATCTCAGAAACTAATCTACCTCACACCCTCGTAAATGCAATGATACTAAATATGGTAGTACATCTGATCGCAGTCCACAGTACTGGGTGTCATCATACTCCTCTCGCCACAAATAGTATTCAAGCGATTTCGAACACCTTCGTCCTTAGATACTAAGGAAAATGAACGATAAAGAGTGTGACAAGAAGCCTTTGGATCTCTACTCCCCGGGACTCCCCCAAGTGTTGGGAGGCACCAATAATAGAATTCTGTCACATAGACATCATAGAGGTTGCAAAATACCCGTGCGATCCTAATTTTTCTCGAGTGACATGAGGGATAGAAATTAAACACCTACGTCACGATTTCACACTAGAGCGATGATGGGGACGAGATGTAAAAATATTTCCTACTCTTCAATATATAACTAGACTCAAAGTAGTCTTTTTTAAGACTCAACAATGGACAAGTTCGATCAATCAAGGGGGATCCTAGGTCGGTACGCTCTGATACCAACTTGTAACTCCGAAGATGCGTCACTATACATGTGGTGACTCAAGGACCTCGATAAGGATAGAAGCGCTTTTTGGGTCGTCTTGCAAGAATGTATATTATTACAATACATGTAAAGAAGAGATGAGTATATGTAGTTGGCTTACACTCTCCACAAGCTACAACATGAATATATTGATACATCAATACACATAAATCATGATACACAAGAGAAAGATCTGATTATGGATGAAAATAAATGAAAAAGAGACGACATCCACCATGCTAATCCCAGGCTGCTGACCTCGAACCCATCCGATGATCGTCAAGAAAGAAGAAGATAGAGAAGTCCAAATAAAACAAGCATCACCTCTCATGGCAAAGCATCACTTTATTTGTACCTGGACCTGTTGTTGTAGTAATCTGTGAGCCATGGGGACTCAACAATCTCATCACCAAGGGTATCAAGACTTTGTGAGATCCCTTAGTAGGATAGGCGAACCATAAACATTAGGTAATGTTATAAATTGATTGATATCTTACTATTGCATAAGTTACTATATTCTAACTTTTCCATGACATATACCCCGCCCCTCGATATAATCAATAGCATCATCAAAACCAACAAACTATGGAAGCAAAAAACATAATCTATCTAATACAGAATAGTCTCTAGGGATCAACAAAGACACCCTACTTATGTAACTTTGAAAATTCTAAAAAATTAGGACAACCTGAGGAATTTGTATATCCATACTATGTAAACCATTAAGATCAAAAAGGAGTTCTAGTAAAATAATAGAAATCCTGCACTAGACACAAAAGTTTTTGTTTTTGCACTGTATCAATTCTACTTATCATTGAAATCACCCCAAAGGCTTTTCAACACTAATTTAAACATAAAAACACAATAATTACAGTATAAATAATCATGTTAAATCACATAAACAGAAAGTTGAGCAAGAAAAATAAGCTAACTATTGGGTTACCTCCCAACTAGGGCTATTATTCTACGCCCCCAGCTAGGAATAATGCATATGATCAAGTGTTGTCATCTTTGACACTCCACCCATAAGTAGCCCTCATGACAGATTCATAAGGTGATTTAATTATTTTCCTGGGGAAGTTCTGCATCCATTTCTTTAATGGGAATTGGAACATTATGTTTCCCTCTTTCATATCAATAATTGCACCTATAGTTCGTACAAAAGGTCTCCCAAGTATTATTGGACAAGATGGGTTGCATTCAATATCAAGAACTATGAAATCTACAGGCAAATAATTTCTATTAGCAAGTATAAGAACATCATTTATTCTTCCCAGATGTTTCTTGATGGTACAATCCACAAGATGCAAGTTAGGGGAACACTCATGTATACCGGTGAGACCAAGTACATCACATAAAGATTTAGGTATAGTTGAAATGCTAGCACCAAGGTCACACAAATCATTGCATTGATATTATTTGGGCTTAATTTTTATAGTAGGTTCCCACTCATCATGAAAGTTTCTATGAATAGAGAATTCTAGCTCAAGTTTCTCATCATAGACTTTTATCATTGCTTCTACATATATTTAGTAAAAGCATTCTTTTGTTCATAAGCATTGGGTGAGATAATAATGGATTGCAGCAAGGAAATACATTCTACTAAAGAGAAGCTTTCACAATTAAAGTTCTTGTAATCCAAGATAGTGGGCACATCACTATTTAAAGTTTTGACCTCTTGAAACCCACTTTTTTCAGTTTTATCATTATAATCATCACCCTCCAAGCAATCGGGGTGCCTTATAGCTAAATTTGACCCATATTCGGTCCCTTTATCATATATGTTCATATTAGTATACAAAGATTCAATAGATAAGTACCAATCATTTTAAGATCTTCATCGTGACTATGATAAAAACCGAGTGGAAGAGACTTTTCTAAGAATTCTCGTTTGGCTCTCTACCGTGTTGTTCCTTACTATCATTAATAGATAATTGTATTGATTTAATGGACTCATTGATATCATGATTTTGTGGCAATTGTTTTTCTAAGAGTTTCCACATAAAAAGCAATTATATCCGTGTTCCTAGCCAAATCATCAACTTTATGCAACTTTTCATCTACTATAGCATTAAAAATCTTTTGAGAACTAAAGAATTCCTTGATTGTGTTCTCAAGATCAGAGGATATCCTATTATTATTTGTAATAGAATTTCCATAAGAATTACCATAATTGTTAGAGGAATTTCTGGGGTACGGTCTAGTGTTGAAATTTCATCTATAATCATTGTTGTTGAAATTGTTCCACGAGATAAAATTCACATCAATAGAATTGATTTTGCTCAATCAAAGTAGAAAAAGGCATTTTGGGATCAACATGAAATTTTTTATTAGAAACCATTTCAATAAGAGCATCCACTTTCTCACTCAAAGTAGCGATTTCCTCAATAGAATTTACGTTCTTACTAGTTGGATCTCTTTTGATATGCCATTGAGAATAGTTTGTAATGATGTTTTCCAGAAGTTTGGTGGCCTCTCCTAATGTCACCTCCATGAATTTACCACCTGTGGCAGAGTCTGGAAGATTTCTAGACACAAAATTTAGTCCAACATAGAGATTTTGGATAATCATCCATAAGTTCAAACTATGAGTAGGGTAATTTTTAATCACTAGGTTCATCCTCTCCCAAGATTGTGCAACATGTTGTTGGTCATGTTGCTTAAAATTCATAATTTTATTTCTAAGGGATATGATCTTAGCAGGAGGAATATACTTCGTAATAAAAGCATATTTACATTATTCCCATGTCCAATACTATTACGTGGTAAAGACGAGAACCAAGATTTAGCTTTATCTTGTAAAGAGAAAGGAAATAATTTTAATTTTATCACATCATTGTCGATGTCCTTTTTCTTTTGCATATCACATAATTCAATAAAGGTATTTAGACGAGCAGCGGGATCCTCATTCGGACTTCCCAAAAATTGTTCTTTCGTCATAAGATTTAGCAATGCAACATTTATATCATAAAATTGGGCACTAGTGGCGGGTGGTATAGGTGTACTAATAAAATCATTGTTATTAGTATTAGATAAGTCAGACAACTTAGTGTTATCTTGAGACATGGTGACCAAGCAAGCAAAGTAACAAGCAGAACAAGTAAACTAGCAAGTAAAGCAAGCAAACAAGTAAACTAGCAAAGGTAAATATTTTTGTATTTTTATTTTTATGGAAATAAAAATATAAAATAAAATAAAATGTAGAACAAGTGAATGACAATCTGTGATAAGGTACTTGATAGTAAGTTGATGATACTCCCCGACAATGATGTTAGAAATCCTTCCTGATACTTGTGATCTGCATTAGGTTTTCCCCCGAAGAGGAGGGGATGATGAAGCACAATATATATAAGTATTTCCCTCAGTGAGAACCAAGGTTATAGAACCAATAAGAGGATCCAAAAACTCCCATCTTCAGCGCCTATGCATAAAAGAGTGAACAGTTGCACCCAACGCGGGCAAGAGGGTTGTCAATCCCCTTGAACTCGTTACTTGCAAACGAATAAGTAGTGTAGATGATAGTTGGATAAGTGTAAAGTAGAAAATAAATAAAAAGTAAATCACAGCAACGAGTTAGTATCATTTTTAAATTTATATTTTAGTAGACAACGGGGACATAGTGTTCGCTAGAGACTTCTCTCTCGAAGAAGGCATACGATGGGTAAACAAATCACTCTTGGGAAATTGACAGAAAAGCACATAGTTATGCAATATTTATTCACGTCAATGATCATGTATATACATTCATCGTGCCCATAAAGAAGTATACCTACTCCTTCCCGCGTTTACTACTATGACCCCACCCATCAACCGCTATCCAGCATGCATCTAGAGTATTAAGTAAAACATAGTAATGATTGGAGACCAATGACATGCTGTAGACAAAGTAAATCCAATTAATATGAATAGAACCCATCGTTTTATCCTTAGTGGAAGCAATACAAATAAATGTCTTGTCCCCTACTTTGTCATTGGGATATTGAGCACCGCAAGATTGAACCCACTACAACACACCTCTTTCACTGAAGATAGATCAATCAAGTTGGCCAAACCAAATCAATAGATCAGAGAGAATTATGAAGCTATAATAATCCCGTAGATAAGAATAATATTAATTCAGAGAAGACTCAAATATTTTGCATGAATAATCTGAACATAAACCAAAATTCATCGGATCCCAACAAATGCAACACACAAAGTGATTACATAAGATTGATCACCGCAGGAGTCACGATGATCTTGGCAATGAAGAACATAGAGAGAGAGCCATCTAGGTACTAGCTATGGACACGTAGGTTTGTGGTGAACTACTCACAAATCACCATGGGAGTAGCAAGGTTGATGTAGAGGCCCTTCATGATCGATCCCCTCTCCGCAGGGCACCGGAACAGCGCTCTAGATGGGCACATAGCAGAACAGAGATTTGCAGCGGTGGAAAAAGTGTTTCGGGAGCTACCTTAGGGTTTTTGGAATATATGAGAATTTTAAGCGAGAGTACAAAGTCAGAAGAACCGGGAGGGGGCCATAAGGTAACAGGGCATGACCACTCCCTGGGTGAGCCATGTTTTTTGTGGGGCCCTCGTGCGGCCTACCGTCTTCTCTTGAAGCTTCCTGGTCTTCTTTTGGTCCATAAAAATCATCTAAAAGTTTTGACGTATTTGGACTCTGTTTGGTACTACAAACCTGAAAAGCCAAAACATGCGGAAAATGATTATATGATAATAGGTTAGTGCTAAAAAATAATATTAATCAGCAAAGCCCAAAAATTATATGTACGTTGGAGATGTATTAGAGGTGAGCGATGTGGCTGTCCACAAACTCCTGAGCCACCATCACTCCCATGAGGCCGGCCTCCCGCAACTCGTGGATCCTAGCGACGTCTAGGTGAAGATCTGCCTCGGTCATCTTGGAGTGCTCCCAGCCGAAGCTCTTCATGGCGAGCGCAGTGGGAGATGCAAGCAGGGGGCTGCTCTGGTCTACCTCATGTAGATCCAACGTGTGCAGAAGTTTTCCATCTTCTTGGGAATCTTCATGTTGATGGTGCACTCTACCATCCCATCAAGCATTCGTAATGAGGCGCACCCCATGCCGGATCCCTTCTTGCACCGCACTCTATAGAAGCTGCGGAAGAGGACCACCGAGGGCATCTGCGGGGACCCCGACTTACGAGTCGAGACCACCGAATGAACGTGTACAGTGATCCCAAAGATCAATGCTCACTGTACACACAAATACTGAATAACAAGAGTCTTACATCCATGAATAATGTTTGATACAAATAATGACCATTATGGTCAAGTCTTACATAGGAAGGGCCATGAAGGCCAAGCACACCAACTCAACTACTAGTGGAAATCTTGGTAGTAAATGCGAACCCATGCCATCAGCCTTAACCAACAAGCATTCTGACTCGGAAGCGTCCTAGTTCGCGTGTCCGTCTCCAACGATGAATTCTTCTCCATATTCCGTTTCCTCCAAGTCTGTTCAATAAAATAACCAGTGGCAAGCCAATGAGTACTACTCGCAAACATCCCATGATGCAGATTATGTAATTGAGTGCAATATGAATTATAATGCAGCCTTTGCAGAAAGTAGGTTTTTATTAATGCATAAACATGGTCAAATTTTTAGATGGTCATGCATCACTAGGTAAATAGTAATCATAAGAATATGTTACAAATTTCAACATATCTCCTCAGGGCTGAACACCTCAGGTTCACCCTGTATGCCAAGTCATCGGACTTGACAAATATCATCTTTCTCAACCACACACACACTTCCACTTGGTTTATGCGGAAACGAGTACACGTAGTCTAAGCAGGATTACCCAACTGTCCTTGACATTGGACACGTCTATTCGAATAGTTTTACACTCTACAGAGGTTGCGCGCTGTACCCACGAGATCCGGGATACTTCTGTGTCATCCATGACTCGCGGTATATAACATACCCGAGGTATGTACCCGATCAATGCCTTTCCCCTGACGACACTAGACAAAGAGTCTACTCGATTGGTACCCAGCCCACATGATGTATGTCTTACGAGCACCAACTCTAGACCGTATCACCCACGCAGGGACCAACGGTGTGCCCAGAACAAATAAAAACGACATAGTTGCCCTACCTGGCACGACCCGCCAGGAGAGTGACCATATCTCTCCTGCCACTAGTAATGCAGGCTCTTTTCTAGAAAAATCAGAGTAATCAACAAAGCCCCGTTCCCATATTGGGTATCGTGGTCGCACATGTAAGGTTGGGATGGTGAGCAAATCTTAAATCTAATCCCATTTCTGAAACCACTCACACAATACCTTTCCTAGTACTCCACTTCTCTCTCAAGTGGTCATCCGGCTCAACACCTTCACCTCGGGCATTAGTGGCACCCGACGGGGTTTTCGGAAAAACTTTGATATCACCTTTGTGTTACCATCACCATGCATATGCTCATCTTATGCGTAGCACTACTAGCTACTTGTCAACTTTTCGTCAGCGTGACCCTCATAGATGGTAAGGTCATGCTCAAATGCAAGTGCTTCAGAGGAACCATCGGTAACACCATATCGAAGGTTTAGTGATTAATCATGATCACGTGCATCGGAGTAAAGTAATCAACATGGCGTGCATAAAATATTTTCTCAGACATGGTAAAAGGGCTGCTTGCCTTGATCAACTAGTTATCCGGGGTCTTTGACGTCTTCGGGTCCAAGTCCTTCGTCAAACGCGTGATCTATCGTCGTAATAGCAATAATAATTATAAGGACAACAACCAAAAAAAGAGTACAAACTCACATAAAAATGTTACCCTATTCTATAAAATCCTATTATTACTTATAAATATACTTGTTTTAGGTTTTGGAATGAAAAAAATATTTTAAAGTCTTTTTAAGAGAAGCTAAAAATACTTAAACTAGGTTTTAAAATATACCTCTGCATAAAAGTTTTCATAAAAATTCCACACGCAGTACTATTAAATACTACACAATTTTACAAGAATTATGGTGGAAAAATATTTGAATTTGGTTAAAGAATTAATCTCATGGATTTACTTTTCTAAAAACCAAAAATAAAATAAATAAAAAGGAGCAAGCTAGCCCACGCGCGCGCCGTCAGGTTCAAACCTGACGCGCGCCCCCTGCGGCTAGTGACAGAGAGGATAGAGGGGAGAGAGAGGCCTCCGATAGGTGGTCTCCAACCTCCAGACAGGGAGGAGGGATGGCTCACCAGCGGCAGCTCCGGGATTCTCGAGGTGAGGCAAGCACGGGAATGGGCTCGTGGCACTTCCGCCTACGAGATGGGGGTCGAGGGGACGACGGAGGTGGCCTGTGTCGCCGGCGACGATGAAGCCGCAACGGAGACCTTTCGGGAAGGTGCTGGTCACAGTGCTTAGAGTGGGGAGAAAGACGGGGAGTGGTGGAGAAGGTTCTTTTAGCTCAAGGGGGTGCTCGGGGTGGTCGATTGGGGAGGAGAGAGAGGTTCTGGAGGTGCGGGGGAGAGTGGGGGAGCCTTTAAATAGGCAGGCGATGAGTCACCGAACGATGGTGCTCCGGTGGTTTTGCTGCGATGGCATGAGAGGGAGAGATGTCTCGGGAGTGGACCTGTGGTATTGCAGAGATGGTTTTGGACCGAGCATCATCTTTAGGAGGAGCGGGGTAGCTCTGCTGGCGCGCCGCGGTGGCAGGGTTACTCTGGCAAGTTCGGGTGCGAGCAGGCACGCATCGCCAAGGGTAGAGGAGAGGGGGAAAAGAGGGGCCCAATGCTGCCCTGGACTCGGTCGAAGATGCGGTCAATGAATGACAACGGGATGGGGCAGGAACTGGTCGGTGTTGTCCTCCTTGGGCTCGAGTGCACCCTGTAGCACGTCCAAAGCACAGCTTTGGCATGCCACAGCATGCTGGCGTGCTCTGGCGCGTCTTGGCCATGCTTGGGGGTGCCTGGGAGAGGGGTTAGATGCTCCTTGGATACTAGGGGCCGAGAGGAATCAAGCTGGCCAAGGGGAGAGTGGTAAAATGATGCTGTCAGTCTTGATTCAGATGCTAAAACGGGGATTTTGGCTCCCTCTCATTGAACCAGTGTTGGGTGTTTCGTCTGCAGTTGTGGGGAGGCACATGCAGTCTGTGTCATGAGTTTGAAGTGAAGGGAGTAAGCGTGGAGGGTGCCAGATGCTGATTTTCAAATCTGACAAAAGGTGTTTGATGCATGTCTGGGGAAGTTAACCTCCTCCAAATGCAATGGGAGTTAATAGGATTTGGTTTTGGATATAAATAAGAGGCTCTACCAAATTTGAGCTCCATTGGACAAGTTTGACAAAGTAAACTTGAAATAGCCACAAATGGGCAGATCTGCAATCTTGTGAGAAGATGTGAGCGAATCAATCCCCACAAATCCAAATCTTGGCTTTTCCTCCTTCTTTGGGGTACTGAGAACTCCTGCAAAGTTTGAGACCAAATGGAGAAACTTGGCAATGTAGAGTTGCTCCAACTTGGTTTTGGATAGAATGGGGTTTTGAATTATTTGGTGAATCAAATCACCTTGGATGGATGAGAAACTTGGCATGATCACCAAATATAGCATGTGGGTCATGCTAGAGTTTTCTGGGAATTTATTGAGAATATTTCCTTTTGAAATATTTCAAAAGTTCAAAACAAACAGAAATGGTTTTCAAGGGTTTGCTCTAATAGTTTGAACATGACTAGGGGTTGAAACTCTTATGTATGGAAAATATATGTCCTCCGAGTCTTCCTAAATTTTCTCAATTTTTTCTAAGGTAGAAAATATCATTTCTGGCCTTAGAAAAGGATATATAATAAAAATAGAAAAACTGCCTTAAAAATAATTATTTTATGGTTTTGAAGAGTTATATTAATATTAGCATCAGAATACAATCTTTGGGTGAAGGCACTCCCTTAAATTAAGGGACTTGTAGTGCAAACCCCAAACCAAGGTTTTGGGTTACAAAAGTTATTAAAAAGGATTCTTGTGGAAATAATATTTTGTAAAAATTATTATTAGAGATGTACTCACATGCACACATACAAACAATGAAAATCAAGACACTCATAGCATTTACTTAATTTTTTTTAATTTATACCAAATTTTGAAAGGAAGACATGAGAGAAAAAGTGATGTGAAAACAAGGTGTGACAACATCACCCCCTCGAAGCCCCCACGGAAGAAGATGAAGATGGTGAGAAGGAAGACAGAGTTGTGTTGAAAGTGGAGAGGATGGATCTCGTAGTGCACTAAGATGGCTCAGAAGAAGTTGGAGAAGGGTGGGATTAGCTCGGCGAAGATGGAGTGGAAGAAGAAAGGGAAGGTGGTCGCGAATAGCTCATGGGATGGTTTCGAGTCGGGTGAGATCTTGGATGCCCTGTTCTGGTTGTGAGCATTGGACGTATGGGGGACGAGCTTCTCCATCCCCTTGTGATTCTTGATGGTGGAGGGTAACAAGGCCGGCTCAAGCTACACTCAGGTGGAGGCGGCAGTCCTCTTCTTGGAGCCATGTCGGCGGCGCAAGTGTCGAGGTGCGAGGAAGGAGAGCGAGGAGAGGCACAATCAAGGAAAGAAGAAGAGTGCTCAAGGGAGGCGTACAAGGCAAGGAAGGCAATGATGGTGTCGGTTCAGCATGTAAGATAGTTTTAAGGACGGGTGTGCGGTTACCGATGCATCATGGGGGAAGTGGGGGCGTCCCACCCCATCTTGTTGCCAAGCATGTTTGTTTGGGCCTTGTAGTCTACTCTATCCATGCATCGTTTCGACCCATGCCATTTCATTCTCAAAGGGTGGAACATGCGTTCCACGGGACAGGGGGCTACTATCATTCCAGCAGATACCAGGGTACCACGGCCTAGTCACCAACACATGGAGGGGCCGATTTCGGCAACCCATTTCTGGGCTGCACAAGCACAAGTCATATCGCGAGGCGTTGGCCCTTCGAGGCTCCTCCTCTACAAGAATAGGCACTCCAAGTCTCTTACCACCAAGCTGTGGGTGACCTTGTGAAGCCCTCTGCATGGAGGGGCCGAGCGACGCTGGTCACATGATCGCCACGTGGATGACGTCCTACGCTAACAAAGGCGGTAAGGATCGCGCGAGCGGGCGCGGACAGAGAACCTTTCCTCTTTTGAGCTCAAAGGGCAGCAAGATGTTGTCCGTCTTTAGGTTGCACCAAGGCTTGCACTGACGCTACACGTCAGGATAGGCGTCATCCACGAGCCCACGATCGCATCATGGACGACGCCTCTGACAATGAAGACCACCTTTTGTCAGGATATGCTAGGCACTTGTCCCCCATTGAATTGCCACCCTGTGGATGCCTTTTGTCGCTGATATTTTGGGGAAAGAGGACCGAGGCAAGGATAAGAGGGGCACAACCACCCCGGTAGAGCGTGATCGATCCGTTGACCCATCAATCATTCAGCTCTAGGTCTTCCTGGAAGCGTTTCTTCCATTTAAAGCTTTGAAATACTTGTGCAACCTTGAGAGAAAAAACACAAAAAGCTAGAGTAGGGCCTTACACCGCACGGTGGCCCAAACCTAGGTAAATCAACATGTCCTTCTCGTGTTCTGCATGTGTTGTTACACCATGGTTGTGGTTAGGTTGTAGGTTGTGGAGAGCTCCCCGGTGTTCGAACCAAGGTTCTTGGAGGCTTTCCCTTAGGCCCAAAACCAATCTCTAACAATCGTCAGAAGAGAAACCAAGTGACATTATCAAAGAACTAACAATCAAAGATAGTAAAGATATCTAAGGTAATGATCTTGTGTGGAAACTGTTCGGTGGGATAGTAAAGTTTCTCTTTGGAAAGGTTCTCAATGGGCTCCTCCATCTGAGATACGTCTTGTGGTTCTATCCATAAAGAGAAAAATCAAACAATAATAAACACACAAACATGGTATATATTCTCAAACAATATGATGCATGTCAAGTTTAATAATTTAGCATGTCATCCTATGCTAGTCAAATTAAATGAAGCCTTGATCCGTTGTGAAGCATTGATCAAGCACCACTTCGTATGCAAGTTTTGTTCATTTACCAATTCTAGACAAAATGGTGAGAATTGTTTATTTAACATGCATGAACATGGTACAAAATATGATATGCACATAAAACTAATGCAAATGAATATGTAGATCATTGCAATCAGAGTTACAACACTCTTGGAACAATCACGACAAGTTACGGGAAGGATTTGAAGTGACCAAGAAGAAAACAAAGTATGTGGCAACAAAATGGAATTACAACAATGACACTAGATAGCTTGGGGGCGTAGCCCCAAATACACCGTAACAACTTGAGGACGACTTTGGGGACCCCGACTCATAAGTTGAAGCCACTGAATGCATGTGTACAGTGATCCCAGGATCAGTGCTCACTAAACACACATAAACTGAATAACAAGAGTCTTACATCCATTACATACTGTCTTACACAAATATTACCATTATTGTCAAGTCTTTATAGATAGGGCCAGGTCAAACATCGGATAAACACTCACAACGGAAAACTTCAACGATACCGTCGACCCATGCCATCTGCCTCAACCCTATAGGCATTCTGACTGGCAAGTGTGCCAGATCGCATTTTCATCACCAAGGTACTCTTCACTATATCATGTTCTTTCATTCCTGGCCAAGTAAATAGTCAGGGACAAGCCATCAAGTAATTTTTAATGTACACACAAGCAACTCATGTTTGGAACAAGATAAACAATGCACGGTATGGTACTAAGTAGGTACTTTTGTGGAAAGATAGTTTTCAATATAATATCATGACCTACCATTTTGTAAAACATGCATCATGAGGTTATAGATAACAATATAACTAGAGCTTGATCAACTCATTGTAATCATCTCATCAAGTCATCTGACTTAGCTCAAGTACATCTTTCCCACATGCACACCAAGTTTTGTGAAAATATTGGTCGTAGTTTAAGTAGGACCACCCAACTGTCCTTGACCGTGGACAAGACTATTCGAATAGTTTGACAGTCTGCAGAGGTTCCACACTTTACCCACAAGGCCCGGGGAAATTCCATGTCATCCACGACTCGCCGTACATTACGTAACCGAGGTAAGCACCCAAACAACACCTTTCCTCAGACACTATTAGCATCGAGCCCACTCATTGGTACCTCGACCTCATGTCAATACGCAATGAGAGAGGCCAAATACATGCCTCAAGAAGAGGACTATTATATTTTGGTTGAGACCGATAACACACCGACACGAGGTGACCCAACGGGTTGCTCGATGTCTATAAAAACAACCATAGTCGTTCATTCAGGAACGACCCCGTATCAAGAGTGACCACGCCACTCCCACCACTAGTAATGAAGAGACCGTGCCAGTAACGAGCAAGATACTCAATAGGGACCCTTCCCACAAAAGAGGTAGTGTCATCATACATGTATGGTTGGGACGGTCACTAGATCCTAAATTTAATCTATTTTTGAAAACACACAAACAACTTGCCTTAGTACACCACTTCTTTATCAAGTGGTTAGCTTGCTCAACTTCTCCCTCGGGTACTAGCGTCACCCGATGGGGTTTTCAAAAAGTTTTTTGTAAAACACTTTGCTTCCATCTCAATGCATATTCCCATCCCACTTGCGTATCCAACTACATAGCATCCTAACTACTCACCACACGCATAACTCCCAACGGAAAATAGAGTCATGCACAATGCAAGTATCAATGAGGAATGCATATGAGACAACCCAACAAGGTGGTCACCACATCATCATGCTCTTTGATGCATCAGATACAATCCAAGTACTCCGTGTACTTTGTCAATTGACGTTGGAAACAACCATAATAAGCAACACAACAAGGCAAGAGATAAAAGTGCATTGAAATACGAGTTTCATTTTTTTCTAGGACACCTCTCGCTATATGAAAATAATCAAAGTACTTTTACTGGTTTTGAAACACTAGGGATTTTATTAGGATGGATTCAAGAGGGAATAGGGACTTGCAAGGATCCCATGGAATGCCTTTTGGCAAAAATGAGTGAAGTCACTCATTAAATTAGCATTATTTTAGAACTAACAGGGAGTTGGCTTTACTGGATTTGTACATCATATGATTTTTCTAGGAATTTCCCCAAGTTTGTTATTATAAAGAAATGGGCTATTAATAAAACCAACAGAATCTATGATTAGGAAAATGTCCACTATTTTAGTTAAATATGGCATGAAAAATAGAGCATACATAAATTGGAACCACTCCATTTGGATCTAGAATGAGTGTTCTAGGAATTTTACAAAGTGGGCTTTTCATAGTTCAAATTTGAATTTAAATTTGAATAGTATAGAAACTTGTGGTGGAAAATTATGGAAGTTGTGTCAAATAATAGGTGGGTTTTGAGAACATTATAAGAGTTTCATTCACACCATTTCAACAAGTACATATTTCAATATGAATTTTGGAAGTTTGTGAAAATAGAAAAAGAATGAAATATACCTAATGGCCCAAAATGTGCTATGGTGGAGACAACTTAGGTAGCCATGAAGGAAGCCGTCGGTCACCGTTGGCCTCGGGTGCGCAGCGTCCTGAGGAAAGATGGCGACGATGAGGGAGCTTCAAGGTGGCTAGGGGAAGGTTTTGGGCTTGTTAGAGGAAGAGGAGGAGCTAGAGGCCGCCCGAATTTGAGTAGAGGTCGATGGTGGGCTTCAACCTTGGAGATAGTCGGATGACATGGATGGACAAAGGGGTCGGTTCGGGTAGTGGCTAGCAGTGAGTGGCGGGGGGGGGGGGGGGGGGTCATCCACGTGAAAGCAAGCTCGGGAATGCCTTATATGGCCGGGCCAAGGTCCACCGTGGATAGGGATCGCGGATGGCATGTGAGCATGCTATGCATGGGGAAGAAGTGGACGAGGGATGATGGACATGGCAAGGTGGGACGTAGAGGATGTCGGGGCGACCATGAGGGACATGGTCTCGATGCCCAAGCTATCAGGAGCCTCAGAATGGGCAAGCTACAGTGCAGGAGTGCATTGTAGCTTGCTCCAGAGCATGCCTTTGGCATGCGAGGGCATGCCACTAGTGTCTTGCATGTGGCCATGTCTTTTTGTTAGCCCCTGCGAGTTTCCGAGATGCTCTATGAAGTTTAAGAGCTAAGGAAAAGTTAGAAGTAAAAGGGAACGAGGTAGAAAAGGTGTTGCCATGGTGAAAAAAGAAATAGAGTGAGGAACTTACCCCCCCCCCCCCAAATAATTGAGTAGTAGGACTAAGAATCTTATTGGAGGTACGAGGTGGCCTAGGAATGTTATGGTAAAAATTTGAGCCTACAAGAAACTCATTTGGTGCTCCAATTATTGATCATAAAATAGTTGTGGAAGGTATTTGGTCCTGGTTTGGCCTAGCTAGGAGATCCCATTACCCATGAAACTTAAGAGGAATGATAGTTAGGATTAAATTAACTTGCTCACCAATTTTGAGCTCATTTGGACAAAGTGTCCAATGTTACTTTGGCAAACCCTAGAAATCAACAGAAACAAATTTGGACAGATCTAGATGAGCTAAACTGTTCTCGTTGATGCACCACTTGGTGTAGATGCATTATTAGATGATTATAACAAGAACACAAAGTTTGAGCACAAATGGTGACACTTGGAAATGGAAAGTTATTCAAATTTGGATTTGAACAGAAAGTGTTTGGGGCAAGTTTGTTAACCAATATAATTTAGATTGAGATGAAACTTGGAAATATCATCACATCACGCATACGTGAGTCGCTAGAATTTTCCTGTATTTATTTGACAATATTTCTTACAGAAATATTCCAAGTACTTGAAATATCCAGAAAGGGTTCGGAAGGTTTTGTCCAATAATTTGAACATGACCATGTGTTGAAACTCATATATATGGAAATATACGCCCAGTGAGTGTCCCCAAATTTTCTGAAATATTATTGAAACATTAAAATATTTTTTCCATATAAAAGATCATTTTTGGCCATAGAAAAAGGTATTTAAATAAAATGCTAAAATAGCCTTTAGAACAATATTTTTGTGGTTTTGGAAGTCCTATAGATAATAGGTTCCAAATAAAATCTTTGGGGCAAAACATTTACCCTAATTTGAGGACTTGTGGAACAAACCTTAATTCGGGGGGTTTTGAAAACCTAAATTAAAGAAATGCTTTTTGGCCAAAATACTTTTGTATAAAAATAGTTTTATAAAATGTACACATGGCATGATAATTGGGCAAAGATTTGGATCATGGAGATGAATTTTGAGAGTGGAGGGGAGTTTTGTTAATTAAAGCACAAACAAGCAAACAAGAAAATGGAAAATCATTCAAGCATCACAAGCACACAATTTTTTTTGTTGGTACTAATTTTTTAGATTTATTGACATAGTAATGTGATGTGAAACAGAGAGTGTGACAAGCCTACCCCCTTACAAAAATCTCATCCCTAAGATTCCTAGGCTAGGCGTTAAAGAGATAGGGAAATCTGGGTGTGAGGTAGTCTGCACGTTCCCATGTTGCTTCTTCTTTGGTGTGGTTGTTCCACTGGTCCCTGAAGTGCTTGATGATACAACTTCTAGTGTATCGTTTGGATCCATCTAAGATGTGGGTGGGGCTCTTGCAATAATTTATTGATGGCGTAGTGAGAAACAGGGACTCACAAACCTTCTAGGAATGGAGTCTTGTCAATCTAGGGTTGTTGCAAGGCAGTCCCGACAAGAAGCCAATCTTGCCGACATGCAATGCATCCGGAAAACACAACACCAACTAGCAAGAGCAAGATCTCGCTGGAGGGGATTTTCCCCCGACGACACATCTTTCTGACATGGCGAAGCTGACAAAACAATACTTCCAGGCCGACCGACAAGCTCGAAGCTCGCAAGGTCTCTACCACTCCTGCACACACACCGTCCTCGAGAGGTGGTGCACGCGGCCGACATGTGGCACATGCGTAGGTGGTTAGATAGAGCATATCGGCTATGTGGCGGACCATCGCCTCAGAATCAACTTTTTGACACCCGTCCCTGTATGTGTCGCCACCAACACTCACCCCATATAATTACCATTTAGCCATTGTGGTGAACCCATAGTCTATAAAACGAGGCACATTCAACTCCCTGTCCATTTTGCATGAGTATCCACACTTTCTGAGCATCCATCCGACAAGTAGAGCTCCTTGTAACTTGAATTTCCACCCACATAATCCACAAACACAGGACGTAGGGTATTACGCCTCAGGGCGGCCTGGACCAGTCTAAACCGTGTGCATGCTGTTTATTGGTCCGCTCTTTATGCATGACGATCCCCACAGTCAAACTGAAAAGGGGCCCCGCAGGTCCCATAGATTGCCGTTTCCCGCCATCTTTTGTGCATGAGGTAGGGGCATCGCGTGCATGAAACAAATCAACAATCCATGCGTAGGCTTCTTCATCACCACTACACAGAAAGGGCTAAGTTAGTCTTAGTACTTTTATTAGTTTTCGTTGCTCAATTTTTATCCTTAAATGACATCTAATGTACATAACCTGCGTGCGAAGGAGCACTCCCAAAAAATTACGTGCTCCTGGTTGTTTCGGGTCCGCACGTCAACACCTGTGCTCCTACGTTTGTTTCTGGATCATCAAGCTCTCACGGAGGCGGTGTTCCCGATAGACTGCTACTAGGACCCGATCCTAAGTGTCACCGACTAGAATATGTACAACTGATCAAAATTCCCACAATCATAAGGAACAATTGGATAGAAGTACAATAGCTTAAGATTAAGTTATGCACAAGTGAGTCCACTTCACATGATGACCAGCTTGTTGTGTTGAATCACTACGGCGGCAATATATGCTCGGATAAGTGTTGCAGGTATACTGGTAGAAGTTTCCCTTTTAGATATGGTTGTGTTAGTGCCCCCAGGAGCAACCTATCCCGGAAAGCCTTGCTGGCGTTGAGAACTTCAGGGTTCTCTGCTGGTGAGCCAACATAAAAAGCTACAAAGTTCTCTGCTGAATCCTAAAGCCTTGCCGGCATCGAGAACTTCTGGATTATCTGTCAACGAGCCAGCATCGAGAACCTGAGAGTTCTCGGTTGAATCCTAAAGCCTTGCCATCATTGAGAACTTCCGGATTCTGTGCCGGTGTGCCGACATGGAGAACCAAAGAGTTCTTTGCTTAATCCTAAAGCCTTGACGGCATCAAGAACTTCCAGGTTATTTGCCGATGAGCCATCATCGAGAACCATAGAGTTCTTTGTTGAATCCTAAAGCATTGCCGATGAACTTTCGGGTTCTCTGCCAATGAGCTAGCATTGAGATCCACAGAGTTATGTGCTGAATCCTAAAGCCTTGTCTGAGTCAAGTACTTGTGGGTTCTCTTTCGGCGAGCCAACATCGAGAACCATAGAGTTGTTTGCTGAATCCTAAAGACTTGTTAGTGTCGAGAACTTCCCGGTTCTATGCCGGTGAGCCAACATCGAGAACCACAAAGTTCTCTGCTAGATCCTAAAACCTTGCTGGCGTCAAGAACTTCTGGGTTCTCTGTCGGTGAGCCAGCATCAAGAACCATAGAGTTCTCTACTGAATCCTAAATCCTTGCTGGCATCGAGAACTTCCGGGTTCACTACAGGCGAGCCAACATCAAGAACCACAGAGTTCTCTCCTGAATCCTAAAGACTTGCTCGTGTTGAGAACTTCCGGGTTCTCTGCCGGTAATGCTATGTCAAGAACCTCAGAATTCTTTGTTGAGCCCTAAAGTCTTGGTGTCATCGATAACTTCTGGGTTCTCTATCAGTGATCTAGCATAAAGAACTTCTGGGTTCTCTTCCGGCGACCCAACATTGAGAACCACCGAGTTCTTCGTTGAACCCTAAAGCCATCCCAGCTTAGAGAACTTTGTATAAGTTCTTCGTTGGCAAGCCGACATTGAGAATCCCAAATTCTTTGCCAAAAGCATAAAGCCTTGCCAACATCGATAACTTTGATAAGTTTGTCGCCAGCAAGCAAGCATTAAGAACCACAAGCTTTGTGTTGAACCCTAAAGCCTTCCCGACAATGAGGACCTCAAGACTCTCTACTGGAAGCAAGACACAAGTATATTGCTGCCAAGGCCTACTTTAGTATTCAGAACCCATAGTTGTCTGCTCACAGTGACTTGAGGGATCACCGACAAGGTCTTGTCGGCGAGACAACAGCTCTGGCAGGAACATTTGTCGGCGAGCCACCGGCTTCGACATGCGTGGAAGCGAGGAACAACACAGGAATAATCGCAACTATCTGTTCTTCCCGTACGCATAAGATGATGGCCTTATCGGGGATTGGGAATGGCGGCTGCTGGACCCTCTCCGTCATATCAATAAATAAGGAAGATGAAGACGCCGACAAGCTTGGCCGAACAATCTTCATGATGACCAGCATCGAGATCCCCAAGTTCTTTACTGAAAGAAGAAGCTTTACCGGAATTGAAATCTTTCAAATTCTTTGGCGGGGATGCATCACCTTTAGTATGAAGATCATTAAAGTCCTCTAATAATAGAGGTTTATCAAGAAAGATGTGGTTACCAAGACCCATGCCAAAGTTTGGTCCCACATTCAGCATCGATATCTTTCGAGTTTTCTGTTGTAGGCGGTACTCACGTCTCATGATGGTGCACTGAGAACTAGGTCATCACAAACCTTCTAGGCATGGGGTCTTGTCAATCTAGGGTTGTTGCAAGGCAGTCCGTGCAACAAGACCATCTTTCTGGCCGACAATGCATCTCGCAAGCACAACATCAACTAGCAAGAGCAAGAGTTCACTGGAGGGGGCTTTCCCTTGGTGGCACATCTTTCCGGCAAGGCGAAGGCGACAAAACGAGACTTCTTGGCAGGCCAACAAGCTTGAAGCTCGCAAGCTCCCTACCACCCTTGCACACACACCATCCCCGATAGTTAGTGCACACACATAACTTAGCTGACAAGTGGCAGGTGCGCATGCGGTTAGGTAGAGCATGCGGGCTATGTGGCCGACCACCACCCTGGAATCAGCTTTATCGACACCCGTCCCTGTACGTGTTGCCACCAGCATTCACACGATGTAATTACCATTTTAGCCATTGTGGTGAACCCTTAGTCTATAAAAGGAGGCCCATGTCAACATTTAGGGGGGGGGGACTCCCAGTCCATTTTGCATGTGTAGCCGCACTTACCGAGCATATTGTCGACAAGTAGCGCTCCTTGTGACTTGGACTTGCACCCACATAATCCACAAACACAGGACATAGGGTATTACGCCTTAGGGCGTCCCGAACCTGTCTAAACCCTGTGCATGTTATTTGATGGTTCCTCTCTTCATGCATGATGATCCCACAGTCTAACTAAAAACAGGCCCCACATGTTACATAGATTGTTGTTTCCAAACAGTTATGTCTGAATATAGGTTAATAACTTGATGAATGATAACCCACAAGTGTAGGGGATCGCAACAGTCTTCGAGGGAGGTATTTCACCCAATTTTGTTGAATCGACACAAGGGGAGACAAATAATACTTATTGGTCTTAGCATCTGAGTTGTCAATTCAACCACACTCATGGTATCTTGTGTAGCAAAGGTTTAGTAGCAAAGCAGAACAACAAGAGTAACAGTAAGAGTAACAACAATAACAACATTTTTGTTGTTATTGTAACAGTAGCAATAACAATAGGAACTTAGCAAGATTCTGTATATGAAAAGTGTAGGCCATGGATCACTAATAGATACATATAGATGACATTCATCATGTAACAGTGACACACTAGAGTGACACGGAACTAGCTCCAAGTCATCACTATAATGTATGAATGTATTCCGTATATAGTCATGCGTGCTTGTAATAAGAATTGCATGCCATCTTTTGTCCTACCCTCCTGTGGTAGCAGGGTCCAAAAAATCTAAGGGATATTAAGGCGTCCTTTTAATACGGAACCGGAACAAAGCATGAAAACTTGGTGAATACATGAACTCCTCAAACTACGGCAATCATCGGAAAGAATCCCAATTATTATCAATTTGGGGTATGCGGATCAAGACACATAATACGTTCATACAACCTAGAAGATATGATCTAAACACTTCCATATTCAGAGAAAACATAATAGGTTTAGATCTAAAATCATGGCACTTGGGACCTAGTGACATGCATTAAGTATAGCAAAGTCATAGCAACATCAATCTCAGAACATGCTGGATACTAGGGATCAAGCCCTATCAAAATAACTCGACTACATGATCAATCTCATCCAATCCTGTCACTGTCCAACAAGCCTACAAATGAATTTCTCACTCCCGGTGTTGAGCATCATGGAATTGTTGATGAAGAGGGTTGGTGATGACGACCCCGACAAACCCCGCTCTCTGGAGCCCAAACAGACTCCAGATCAACCCTCCCGAGGAAGAACATGTGGTGGTGGTAGTTGTGTCTCGTAAGAAGCAATGGACTCTTTGTTTACATTTTCTCCATAATTGTGAATTTATAGGAGTGGAATTAGGGCCAGGGGAGGCATGTGCACCCACAAGCTAACATGGTGCAACCAGGGGGGTCGCCGCGCCCTGTTGGCCTGTGGCTGATACTTGTGATCTGCGTTGGGTTTTTCATGAAGAGGAACACGTGATACAACACATTATAGATAACTATTTTCCTCAGCAAGAACTAAGGTTATCGAATGAATAGTAGTAACACACAACCCCCATCTTCAACGACTACACACAAAGAAGCAAACACTTGCACCCAACACGGGCAAGAGGGTTGTCAATCCCCTTGGACGCGTTATTTGCAAGCAAATGAATTTTGTAGATGATAGTTGATAATTGCAAAATAAATAAAAATTAAATAAAGGCAGCAAGGTAATTGTAGCATTTGTAAATATATAAGTGAATAGACCCCAGGGCCATATTTCTCCCTAGTGGCATCTCTCATGTAGTAAGCATGCGGTGGGTAAACAGGTTACTGTTGGGGAATTGATAGAAAAGTGCATAGTTATGCAATATTTATTCACGATAATGATCATGTGTATATAGGCATCATGTCCATAAGCAAATATACTGACTCATGCATGCACCTATTACTATTACTCCACCCATCAACCACTATCCATCATGCATCTAGAGTATTAAGTAAAACAGAGTAATACTTGGAGAACAATGACATGTTGTAGACATAGAGAACTCAATTAATTTGAATTAACTCCATCATTTTATCATTAGTGGAAACAATACAAAGATGTGTCTTGTCCCCTTTTGTTACTAGGATATAGAGCATCGCAAGATTCAATCCACTACAATGAACACTCCCACTGAAGAAAGATTAATCTAGTTGGCCAAACCAAATTAATAGATCCGAGAGATTTACAAAGCTATAATAATCATAGAAAAAGAATAAAATATAGAATTTAGAGAAGACTCAAATCTTTTACCATGAATAATCTGAACATAAACTCACAATTCATCGGATCTCAACAAACACACTCCACAAAAGAATTACATTGGATATATCAAAGAGAAGATGCGATGATCATTGTATTGAAGATCAAGAGATAGAGAGAGAGAGATAGTCCTCTAGGTACTAACTACGACCCATTGGTCTGTGGTGGACTACTCACACATCACCATGGGAGCAATAAGGTTGATGTAGAGGTCTTGCGTAATCGATCCCCCCTCCGGTAGGGCACTAGAACATGGCTCCAGATGGGTACACGGCAGAACAAACACTTGCACAACTAAAAAGTGTTTCGAGGGGCTCCCTGGGGTTTTTGGTATTTTTAGGAATTTATATTCCAGGGAGGGGCGTCGGGGGGGGGGGGAGGGGGGCGCTAGAGGGGCCACCACATAATAGGGCACGACCACCCCCCGGGCACGCCCTGTTGTGTGGCGGCTCCATCGTGGAGCTTCCGGCTCCTCCAGAAGCTTCCGGGTCTTCTTTTGGTCTAGAAGAAATCATAAAAACTTTTCACGGCAACTGGTCTTCGTTTAGTACTCTAAACCTGAAAAGTGAGAAACATGCAAAAAAAATAGCAACTAACACTAGTTAATAGGTTAGTGTTGAAAAATAATATGAATTTGTAAATAAATGCACCAAAAGTATCCTATAATGATAATATTGTATCATGGAATAATAAAAAATTATAGATACATTGGAGATGTATCAACATCCCCAAGCTTAATTCCTACTCATTCTTGAGTAGGTCAATGATAAAAATAGAATTTTTGATGTGACATGCTACCCAACATGTATTCTTTTGCAGGTTTGATCATTGAGAAATGATGAATTAGTAAACATCAACATATTAATATTAATAAGCATAAATAACATAATCATCAAGTTTCAAAATATATGAACCTTAAAGAATGTTCACCCCCTATTCATTTTATCATATTAGCATGGCATGGCTCCATCTTCACCACATAAATACAAATGTCAAGCACCACCGTGTCAAGTGAGGCAATTTGATCGTACTTCTTAACGCGCTTTAGCTTTTTATTACTCACGCAATATATGATCATAAACCATGGATATAGCATAAAGGTGGAATAGAATATGGTGGTAGGTTTCAAAGGAGTGAAAGTGGAGAAGAAAGTCTTGCATCAACTAGGCGTACCAATGGTCTTTGGATATGCCCATATATAGATATCAAAGTGAGGAGTAGGGATGGCCATGCAACAGACGCACTACAACTATAAGTGTATGAAAGCTCAACTGACGCTAAGTGGGTGGGCATCCAACTTGCTTGCTCATGAAGACCTCGCGCATTTGAGGAAGCCCGTCATCGAAATACACAAACCAAGTTCTATAATGAAAAATTGCATCTAGGATATGGAAGTGACAAAATATGAGTCTCTCAATATGAAGAACATAATGCCACTTTGAGGCACAAGTGTGGAAAAAATAGGTAGTAGCAATGTCCCTTCTCTCTTTTCTCTCATTTATTTCTCTTATTTCTCTTTTTTTATTTTTTCACTTTTTCCTTTTTTTTGCATCTGTTTACTTTTATTTTTCATCTAGAGATCCATCCCGAATGTGGGGGAATCATTGTCTCCATCATCCTTTCCTCACTCAGATAGTGCCCTAATAATGATGATCATCACACTTTTATTAAATTACAACACAATATGTGATACATATCCATCATATCTATATTTTTTGTTTCATGCCAATATTATACAACTTTCACATACTTTTGGCAACTTTTTATATGATTTATGCGACTAACCTATTGATCTAGTGACTAGTGCTAGTTCCTGTTTTTTTGCATGTTTTTTGTATCGCAGAAAATCCATATCAAACAAAGTCCAAATGTGATAAAAATTGACGGAGAATTATTTTGGAATTTATGTGATTTTTGGGAGGTGGAATCAACGCAAACGGGGGCCCACGGATCCACAACCCACTAGGGCGCGGCACAGGACCCAGGCGCACCCTGGTGTCTTGTGCCTTCCTCGAACGTCGGTTGGAGACCTTCTTCAGGCACAAGAAAGATAATTTATGGAAAACAATCGTGTAAATGTTTTAGCGCAATCGGAGTTACGGATCTTTGGGAATTTATGAAACCGCGAAGAGCGAGATCTTGGAAGCGCGAAACGGAAGAGAACAGAGAGGGAGGTCCATTCTCGGAGGGGCTCCCGCCCCTCCGCCGCCATGGAGGCCATGGACCATAGGGGGAACTCTCCTCCCATCTAGGGGGAGGCCAAGGAAGGAGAAGAAGGAGGCGGTCTCTCTTTCCCTCTCTCCTGGTGGCGCCAGAGTGCCGCCGGGGCTAGGATCGTGATGCGGATCTACATCAACAACCTTGCTACCGTGAACACCGACTTTCTCCCCCTGTATGCAGAGGTGTAACACCCCTTCTCCCCGCTGTAATTTCTACTCAAACATGGTTGGTATGATAATTGGCTATCCTATGATGTTTAGTAGATCCGTTTTGTCCTATGGGTTAATCCTGATCTTGGTTGGTATGATGGTATATTTTATTTATGGTGCTGTCCTATGGTGCCCTCCGTGTTGCGCAAACGTGAGGGGCTCCCGCTGTAGGGTGTTGTAATAAGTTCATGGTTTGCTTATTGTCGGTGTTGCGTGGGTGAAAACAACCTAAATGCGGATAAGTGGGTTATGGCGTTGTGGGGACCCCGACTTACATGTCGAGATCGCCGAATGAACGTGCTGAGTGATCCCAAAGATCAATGCTCACCTAGCACACAGATGCTGAATATTAAGAGTCTTACATCCAAGTACCGAAATATTATAACATACGACCGATAAGGTCAAGTTCACAAGGTAAGGCCTATAAGGCCAAATCACACTAACACAATTAGTAGCGGAAATCTTAGGGCTAAGCGGGTGCCCATGCTATCAGCCTATATCAATAGGCATTCTGAATGGGAAGCATCCTAGTTCGCAGGGCCGTCTCCGATGACATACTCTTCTCCAAACTTCGGTTCTTCCATGTCTGGTCAATAATATAACCAGTGGCAAGCCAATGAGTACTTTGAATGTACTCGCAAACAGCCCATGATATGAATAATGCAACTGGTGGGATACCAAGTAATATGATGTACTGGTGGATAGTAGCTAAACTGTAAATAAACATGATCATGGATGTGCAACATAAGCTAGATGGTATTTAGAAGAACAGGTTATGGATATCAACATATCTGTTAAGGGTTAAACTCTTCAGGTTCACCCGATATGGCAAGTCACCAAACTTGGTCATATCCACTCTTCTCAGATAACACCTTGAACACACACACTCTTGGTTTATGCGGAAACGACTGGACATAGTTTAAGCAAGATTACTAACTATCCTTGACCGTGGACACGACTATTCGAATACTTTTACATTCTGCAGAGGTTGTACACTATACCCATGAGATTCGGGAAACTTCCGTGTCATCCATGACTCGCGGTATATAACATACCCGAGGTAAGTACCAAGCCCACATGATGTACGTCTTACGAGCACTGACTCTGGACAATCATCGATGCGGGGACCAACGTGTGCCCGGAACACGTAAAAACAACATAGTTCCCCTACCTGGCACGACCCCATCACCAGAGTGACCACACATCACTCCCGCCACTAGTAATGTGGCTCTTTGCTAGCACCGACCAGAGTAATCAACAAAGCCCCGTCCCATAAAGGGGTAACATGGTCGCACATGTAACGTTGGGACGGTCGACACATTACAAATCTATTCCCATTTCTGAAACCACTCATACCAAAATACCCGGTGTATGATTTCACCAAAAGTGGCCACCTAACTCATCATCGCCCTCGGGCATTAGAGGCACCCGACGGGGTTTTTCTAAACCTTTGATTTTACCATCACCATGCTCATGCTTCTATTATGCTTAGCTCTACTTGTCAACATGATATTAGCGTGACCCTCATAGGTGGTAGGATCATGCTCAAAATGAAAGTGCTCTGGAGGAGCCATCAGTAACATCACTTCAATAATTTTCCGATACTTATGATCACATGCAACGGAAATATTTGTTCTACTCCGCGTGCAATATAACATATGCTCAGACATGGTCAAAGGGCTGCTTGCCTTGATCAGCTAAGTATCCGGGGTCTTTGGTGTCTTCAAGTCCAATTCCTTCGTCAAACGTGGTTTTTATCGTCGTAATAACTAAAAATAAATAAGTAGCTCACTCAAAAACAGATCACAAAGTCACTTTAAAAATGTTGTTTAATTCTCATAAAGTCATATTGTTATTTTAAAAATATCTGTCTCTGGTTTTAGTGAAAGGATTATTTTTAAAATAAATTTAAGAGAAGCAAAACTATTTCAAATAGACTTATTAATTATTATAAAACAAAAAGGTTGTCGCAATTTTTTTCCAAAAGCCTCTATTAAATACTACTCAGTTTTAGAAGAATTATGGTGGAATAAAAATAAAAATATATTGAATAATTATTTTTATAAAAATCTTTCAAAAATAGATTTAACAGAATAAGGAAAAGAGGCTAGGCTCTGGCCGGGCTTGGCCCGAGGTTTGGGCCGGCCCAGCTAGCAAGCCAGCCAACGAGCCCAGGCGCGCGCGACCAGGTTCAAACTTGACGCGCGGGCCCGTGTGGTCAGCGGCAGAGAGGAGAGAGAGGGGGAGACAGGAGCCACCGATAGGTGAGCCCCACCTGTCGGGGTCGTCTTCCACCTCGGGATAGAAAGGAGGACAGGCTCGCCGGCGATGCTACTGACGGCCTTGAGCCCAACCAAGGGCAGAAATGGAACCAGTCTACTGTCGCCTACCTCCTGGTGGTCGAGAGGTCGATGGGGAGGCCGTGCTTCACCGACGACGAGGTGCTACGGCGGAGCAGTTTCGGGAGGTCGATGTACTGGGTGCTACGGGCATGGATAAGCTCGGGGAGGAGATGGGGAAGCTCCTGGAGGTTGCTAGGAACCCGTAGGAGGTGAAAGGAGCACCCAAGCTGGCCCATAGCCCGTGAATGACGGAGCTCCGAAGCGGCGGGGCCTCGTTCGATATCGAGCACAGGAGCTCGCTGTGCTCAAATGGAGAGGCTAGGGGTGGAATTCAGGCACTAGATAGTGGGATGGAGGTGCCAGAGCGAGGGGGAGGCCCTATTTATAGGCTCCCGATGGTGTACCGAGCTGGTGGTGCCGGTGGTTCCATTGTAGCTCGCAGGAGGAGCAGTGAGACTTTGGGGTCGAAACCACGGGGTGCGGACGTGGTTTAGGACTTGTGTGACCCACTGAGAGGGAGAGAGAGCGAGGAGTAAGGTTCACGCGTGGCCACGGCCTTCTGGTGGATCTGGCGCGCGTCGCTCCGGTCAACAGAGCGAGGGGGGAGGGGCCGTGGAGCTGCCCTGATGCAGAGAGGTGGTTGGGGACTCGAAATGGCAACAGGGGGAGGCTTGAACTAGCCGGGCTTGCCACCTTGGCTTCGGGTGTGCCCAACAGCGTGCCCAGAGCGTAGTTTTGGCATGCCACGACATGTTGGCGTCCTCTGGGGCACTTTAGCCTTGTCTGGGCTGTCCTTGGGATTGGCATGGAGATGCCTAGCCGTTTGGGAGCCGAGGGGCTCACTGTTTCCCATGGGAGGAGAGGAAAGAAGAGATGCCAGTGCTAGACCAGAAGTTAGAATGAGGATTTTGGGGCCTTCTTCTTGGATATAAAGAGGGGCCACTCTCCTGTAGTTGGGGAGTGGTGCTGGCTACTTGGTCAAAAGGTTTGGAGGGAAGAGCTGAAGTGTGGTGTGGGGTAGGAGCTGTTTTGCTATTATGGAAGTAGGTGTTCGACAGGCGTTTGGAGTAGCAACACATCACCAGTGGTGGTGAGAGTTAAGAGGATTAACTTTGATCAGGATTAAGGTACTTCACCAAATTTGTACCTCATTGGATGAGTTTGGCAATGCAAACTAGAACTCACCCCCAAATGGCAGATCTGCCCCTTCAAAGGGAATGTGGGTAAATCACTTCCTGCAAATCCCATTTTTGGCAAAGGCTCTTCATTTGGGGTGTTGAACACTCCCACAAAGTTTCATCCCATTTGGATAAACTTTGTAATGTAGAGATGTTCCAACTTGGTTCCAGACAGAAAGGGTTTTGGAATTAGATAGTGAGCCAAACCACCTTGGAATGAGGTGAAACTTGGTGTGGCCACTAAATATAGCTTGGGAAGGTTGCTGGAATTTTCTGGGATTTTATTGGATTTATTTCCTTTGGAAATATTCCAAAAGATTAAAACAGACAGAATAGGTTTTCAAGGATTTACTCAAATATTTTGAATATAAATATGGGTTGAAAGTCTTATGTATGGAAAATATATGTCCTCTGAGTATCTCCAAATTTTCTCAGATTTTTCTAAGGCAGCAAAGTATTTTTCCATATAGGAATATCATTTCTGGCCTCAGAAATGGACATGCAAACAAAATAGGAAAATAATATATAAAATAATTATTTTATGGTTTTGTTGAGCTAAAACAGTTCTAGAACCAGATCACCATCTTTGGGTGAAAGCACTCCCTTGCTGCCAAGGACTTACACTGCAACCCAAAGCAGGGTTTTGAAATAGTCAGAAATAAGAAAAAGGATTCTGAGAATATTTAGGTTGGAAAATATGGTTTTTGATATCATACAATCAAGCATACAAGCATTCAATGACAACCATGGCACTCATAGCATTGGTTTTTGATTTTTTTTTAATAAACTCAGACTTTTGAACTACAGTAAAAGTGAATTGAAAATAGGGTGTGATAGGCGTATGGGAGTAAAGAGGACTTGATACTTAATGCTATGGTTGTATTTCACGGCCTTAATGATCTTTAGTAGTTGCGGATGCTTGCTAGAGTTCCAATCATAAGTGCATATGATCCAAGCACAGAGAGTATGTTAGCTCATGCCTCTCCCTCATATAAAATTGCAAGAATGATTACTGATACTTGTTATCGAGTTCCTAGGGACAAATGACTTTCTTGTTGACAAAAGCTATCCACTTTTATTACCTTCCAATTTTTTCATAGTTTTATTCTCGCAAAGCACTCGTAGTTTTATTCTTGCAAAATAGTTTCATACTTGTTTTAGGTAAAGCAAACGTCAAGCGTGCATAGAGTTGTTTCAGCGGTCGATAGAATTTGAGGGAATATTTGTTCTTCCTTGAGCTCCTCGTTGGGTTCGACACTCTTATTTATCGAAGAAGGCTACAAACGACCCCCTATACTTGTGGGTTATCAAGAACTTTTTCTCGCGCTGTTGCCGGGGAGTGAAGCGCTCTTGGTAAGTGGAAATTGGTAAGGAAACATTATTACTACGTGCTGAAATTTATTGTCACTTGCTACTATGGAAAACAATTCTTTGAGGGGTTTGTTCGGGGTACCTTCACCTCGACCGGAACTACAATTAGTTTCCCCTCAACCTACTGCACGTACTGAAAATATTGAATATGAAATTCCTTCGGGTATGGTAGAACAACTACTAGCTAATCCTTATGCAGGAGATGGAACCGAACATCCTGATATGCACTTGATATATGTGGATGAAATTTGTGGATTAGTTAAGCTTGCAGGTTTACCAAGAGATGAAGCAAAGAAGAAGGTTTTCCCTTTATCTTTGAAGGTAAAAGAATTGACATGGTATAGGCTATGCGATGATATTGGATCTTGAAACTGGAATCGGCTGAAATTGGAATTCCATCAATTTTTTATCCTATGAATCTAGTTCATCGTGATCGGAATTATATATATATATTTTTGGCCTCATGAAGGTGAAAGTATTGCTCTAGCATGGGGGAGGATTAAGTCAATGTTATATTCATGCCCCAATCATGGGCTCTCAAGAGAAATTATTATTCATAATTTTTATGCTCGGCTTTCTCATAATGATCAATCCTTGCTCGATACTTCTTGTACTGGTTCTTTTATGAATAAGAATTTTGAATTCCGGTGGGATCTTTTAGAAAGATTTAAACGCAACTCTAAATATTGGCAACTCGATGAGGGTAAAGAGTCAGGTATTGAACCTAAGTTTGATTGTGTTAAATCTTTTATGAATACCAATGATTTTCAAAAGTTTAGCACTAAATATGGACTTGACTCTGAGATAGTAGCTTCCTTTTGTGAATATTTTGCTACTCATGTTGATCTCCCTAAGGAGAAGTGCTTTAAATATCACCCACCTATTAAATAATAAATTAAAGAACTGGTAAAAGATAAAGAAGAAACTATCATTTACAACGTTGATCCAGTTGTTCCCACTGGTTATATTGAAAAACCACCTTTCCTTGTTAGGATGAAGGAACATACTAAAGCTTCAACTATGGTTAAGAAAAGTTATGTTAGAACACCCAAACCAGCTGAATAAATCAGAGTTGAACCTAGTGTTGCTATGATTAAAGATCTCTTGGTCGATAATATCGATGGGCATGTTATTTACTTCTATGATGAAGCTTCTAGAATTTCCAAACCGGATAAAAAAGATAAACATAGACGAGTTGTTGGCATGCCTGTTGTCTCGGTTAAGATAGGAGATCACGGTTATCGTGGGTTATGTGACCTAGGTGCTAGTGTGTGTGCTATTCCTTTTTCCTTATATGAAGAAATTAAGAATGAAATAGCACCCGCTGAAATAGAATACATAGATGTTACTACTAAACTTGCCAATAGAGATACTATATCACCAATTGGGATTCTCACAGATGTTGAAGTCTTGTGTGGGAAGATAAAACAACCTACTGATTTTCTTGTTCTTGGGTCCCCACAAGATGTCTTTTGTCCCATTATCTTTGGTAGACCTTTCTTGAACACCATCAATGCCAAAATAGATTGTAAGAAACAAACTCTCGGTGTTAGCTTTGGTGATGAATCTCATGAATTTAACTTTTCCAAGTTTAGTAGACAACCACATAAGAAAGATTTGCCTAGTAAGGATGAAATTATTGGTCTTGCTTCTATTGCTGTACCTCCTACTAATCCTGTAGAACAATATTTGCTACACCATGAACACGATTTGCATATGCGTGAAAGAAATGAAATAGATAGATCTTTCTCAAACAACAACCTCTGCTTAAACACAATTTGCCTATTGAAACTCTAGGAGCCCCCCTCCACCTAAAGGTGATCCTGTGTTTGAATTAAAATAATTGCCAGACACATTGAAATATGCTTATATTGATAAGAAAAAGATATATCCTGTTATTATTAGTGCTAACCTTTCAGAACATGAAGAAGAAAGATTGTTGAAAGTTCTAAGGAAGCACCGAGTTGCTATTGGATATACTCTTGATGATCTTAAGGGCATTAGTCCCACTCTATGTGAGCACAAGATTAATATGGAACCTGATGCTAAACCAGTTGTTGATCACCAACGTCGGTTAAATCTGAAGTTGAAAGAAGTGGTAAGAACGGAAATATTAAAACTTCTGGAAGCAGGTATAATCTATCCTATAGATGATAGTAGATGGGTAAGTCATGTTCATTATGTCCCTAAGAAGGGAGGTATTATTGTTGTTCCTAATGATAAGAATGAACTTATTCCACAAATAATTGTCACAGGCTATAGAATGGTAATTGATTTTAGAAAATTAAACAAAGCAACTAGAAAAGATCATTACCCTCTGCTTTTATTGACCAAATGTTAGAAAGACTATCTAAGCACACACATTTTTGTTTCTTGATGGATATTCTGGTTTTTCACAAATACCTGTTTCACAACCTGATCAAGAAAAGATCACTTTTACTTGGCCTTTTGGGACTTATGCTTATAGACGTATGCCTTTTGGTTTATGTAATGCACCTGCTACCTTTCAGAGATGCATGACTGATATATTCTCTGATTTCTGTGAAAACAATGTTGAGGTTTTCATGGATGACTTTTCTATTTATGGGAAGTCTTTTGATGATTGTTTAAGAAATCTTCATCGAGTTTTGCAGAGATGTGAACAAACAAATCTTGTATTAAATTGGGAGAAGTGCCACTTTATGGTTAACGAAGGTATTGTTTTGGGCCATAAAATTTCTGAAAGAGACATTGAGGTGGACAAAGCCAAGGTTGATGCAATTGAGAAAATGCCATGTCCTAAAGATATCAAAGGTATTCGTAGTTTCCTTGGTCATGCTGGTTTCTATAAGATGTTTATCAAAGACTTTTCCAAAATTTCTAGGCCTCTTACAAATCTTTTGCAATAGGATCTTCCTTTTGTGTTTGATGATGATTGTTTGGAAGCCTTCGAAACACTAAAGAAAGCCTTAAATACTCCTCCTGTTGTTCAACCACCTGATTGGAATTTGCCTTTTGAGATTATGTGTGATGCTAGTGATTTTGCTGTTGGTGCTGTTCTAGGACAAATAGTTGATAAGAAATTGAATGTTATCCATTATGCTAGTAAAAATCTGGACAATGCTCAATGAAATTATGCTACTACTAAAAAAGAATTCTTAGTAGTAGTGTTTGCTTGTGATAAATTCAGATCTTACATTGTTGATTCTAAAGTTATTGTTCACACCGATCATGCTGCTATTAAATATCTTATGGAAAAGAAAGATGCTAAACCTAGACTCATTAGGTGGGTTCTTCTGTTACAAGAATTTGATTTGCATATCACTGATAGGTAAGGAACAGAGAACCCCGTAGCTAATAACTTGTCTAGGTTTGAAAATATTCTTGATAACCCACAACCTATTAATGATAGTTTTCTTGATGAACAATTAGCTGCAATAAATGTTTCTCATAGTACAGCTTGGGATGCTGATTATGCTAATTATATTATTGCTAATTACATACCACCTAGCTTCACATACGAACAAAAGAAAAAAAATTCTTCTATGATTTAAGACATTACTTTTGGGATGACACACATCTTTATAAAGAAGGAGTTGATGGTATTATTAGACCTTGTGTACGTGAGCATGAACATGAACAAATCCTACAAAAATGTCACTCCGAAGCTTATGGAGGGCATCACGCGGGAGACAGAACCACTCATAAGGTATTGCAATCTGGTTTTTATTGGCCTACTCTCTTCAAGGATGCCCATAAGTTTGTCTCATCTTGTGATGAATGTCAAAGAATAGGTAATATCGGTAAGCGTCAAGAAATGCCTATGAATTATTCACTTGCTGTTGAACCATTTGATGTTTGGGGATTTGATTTCATGGGACCTTTTCCTTCCTCTAATGGTATACACATATTTTGGTTGCTGTTGATTATGTTACTAAGTGGGTAGAAGCTATTCCAACTAGTAGTGCTGATCACAACACCTCTATTAAAATGCTTACGGAAGTTATTTTCCCAAGGTTTGGACTCCCTAGATATTTAATGACTCATGGTGGTTCACACTTTATTCATGGTGCTTTTCGTAGAATGCTTGCTAAGTATGATGTTAACCATAGAATTGCATCACCTTATCATCCTCAGTCTAGTGGTCAAGTTGAACTTAGCAATAGAGAAATAAAACTAATCTTACGAAAGACTATCAATAGGTCCCGGAAGAATTGGTCTAAGAAATTAGATGATGCACTTTGGGCTTATAGAAAAGCATATAAAAATCCTATGGGTATGTCTCCTTATAAAATTTTTTATGGAAAAGCTTGTCATTTTCCTCTTGAGTTAGAACATAAAGCATATTGGGCAATCAAAGAAATCAACTATGATTTCAAACTTGATGGTGAAAAGAGATTATTTGATATTATCTCATTAGATGAATGGAGAACCCAACCTTATGAAAATGAAAAGTTATTTAAAGAAAAAGTTAAAAGATGGCATGACAAAAGAATCCAAAAGCGTGAGTGCAAAGTTGGAGAATATGTTCTTTTGTAAAACTCTCATTTCAGATTCTTTGCAGGAAAACTCCTCTCCAAATGGGAATGACCCTATGTTATCGAGGAGGTCTATCGATCCGGAGCTATCAAAAGGTTGTCAATGGGAAACGAATAGAACATTATATCTCAGGTACGACCATTAATATTGAAAGCAATATTATCCAAACTATGACACCGGAAGAACACATAAAACAAACCTTCCGGAACACTCCAAAATCGTGAAAAAAGGGAGGTACGTGATAGAGTAAGTAAACGGACTCCCTAAAATCCGTAAAAACAGCCGCAAAAGTAATTTTTGTCAGTTTGGAATATTTAAAAAATTAGGAAAATAAGAAACTTCCAGGAAAGTAACCCTGGTGGGCGCGATACACGAGGGCACACGGGGCTTGCCAGGCGAGCCCCGGTGGGTTGTGCCCACCTCGAGTACTTTCTGGACTCCGTTTTTCTTCCATTCTGCTTGTTCCCCAAGATAAAAAAAATCTTTATATACCCCCCGAACCTATTGACCTCCGTATCAGGGAGAAATCTCCTGTTTTCTTTTCTTGCTGTTTTCTGTCAGATCCAATCCACCATGGCCGCGTCAAGCTCCTCCAAGGACAAGTTATTCGACAACGTCATCAAACCATATATGCGGGAAGTGATGGAGCACCCTCAAGTTATCCAGATGCACGATGGGGTGCTGCACATCCACGATGTGCAAGGACCCAAGGGGACTGGATACGTGGAGGCAATGCTTGAAGCTATGGAGCAGGAAGTCTTTCGGTGCAAGGGGATGGTGGAACGTGGGCTCAATGCCAATCACCTCATGATCGCGGACTACACCCGTGATCTCAAGGGGGATGGCAAGTCCATGGAGGACATCGTCTTCTCCCTCAACGTGCAAATCAACTTCCTCCATAGCCAGATCCACGACCTTCAAAGCCAAGTCTTTGAATATGAGGCAAGGTTCAAAGGTATGAGTTTGGCTGCTAGTTGCAGGATCCAAGAGACTCACTCTTCCTCTTATGACGGTGAGCCTCTGCCATGGAAACCATACGACAAGATTACTTCTACTTCATCACCACCAACTCCTTCTTCATCACCAAAAGAAAAATGAGTATCGGCTATGGGCACTCACCTTGGCTTTCGCCAAGCTTGGGGGAGGTGCCCCGGTATCGTATCATCTCCACTATCTTTTGCCTTTACTTTTCTAAGTTCGATCCATGGTAATCTTTTGCTTTAGATGAATAAAAGTTTAGTTTGATCCTTTCTTTCCAAGAGTTTGCTTAGTGATCAATCTATGCAATCGTGTGCGAGATATATAATAAAGTTTAGTTTGAGTTTTGCATTCTTTACTTTCTTGTTTCAATAAAAAGATAGGAAATAAATCAAAAAGATCATATGCTAATCTTATGGTAAGTGATGACATTACACAAGGAAAAGTATAAGTAGATAATTTTATTGTAGATTGACAAACATAGCATTGGTCAATGATGCAACTCATGAGAGAATTAATAAGGGAAGAGAAGATTCACATGCAAATACATTATCGTGGAAATCTTTTGTGATTGTGAGCACCCATCAAAATATTATATGCCAAAATTGTTGAAGTTGGACAAGGAAGACAACATAATGAATTATGTTTGTTCATATTCACACAAAAGTTATATTGTCATGGATCCTGCAACATGTGTTGCTTGCCCCTATCTTTGCTAGCCAAAAACCTTGCCGGTGCATCCAAACCCTGTAATATGATACGCTCTATCACACATAAGCCTTATTAAATCTTGCTCAAAACAGCCACCATACCTACCTATTATGGCCTTTCCATAGCCATTCCAAGATATATTGCCATGCAATTTCCACTGCCTCCGTTTGACTTGAGCATTCATTGTCTTATTGCTTTGCATGATCATATAACTGACATAGTAGTTGTGGCTCAGCCGCCGTGCATCATTTTTTATACATGTTACACTAGATCATTGCACATCCTGGTACACTGCCAGAGGAATTCATGTATATTCATATTTTGTTCTAGGTATCGAGTTGTAATTTTTATTTCTTTTGAGTTATAAGTAAATAGAAGTGTGATGATCATCATTATTCATTATTAGAGCATGTCCCAGTGAGGAAAGGATGATGGATACTACTATTCCACCACAAGTCGGGATGAGACTCCGGAAAAGAAGAGAAATATATATATATATATATATATATATAATATAAAATAAAGGAAAAAAGAAAGTAAAAAAGAAAAAGAGAGAAGGGGCATGCTAGTTCCGCACTCGTGCTTCAAAGTAGCACCATGTTTTTCATATGGAGAGTCTCCTATGTTGTCACTTCCATATACCGGTGGGAATTTTTCATTATAGGATTAGATGCACACCCACTTACTTTTCATATATAGCTTTCATACACTTATAGCTCTTAGTGCATTCCTTTCTTGGCAATCCCTACTCCTCACATTGATATCAATTGATGGGCATCTCCATAGCCCATTGGTTAGCCTCGCCGATTTGAGACTTCCTTACTTTTTTGTTCTCTCTACATTTACTCATATCATCATACTCTATTCCACCCGTAGTGCTATATCCATGGCTTGCGCTCATGTATTGCATGAGGGTTGAAAAAGCCGAAGGGCGTTAAAAAGTATGAACCAATTGCTTGGCTGACACCGGGATAGTACATGATTTATACTTTGTGTTAAGAAGACAGAGCATGATAAGATTATATGACTTTGTAGGGATAGCTTTCTTTAGCATTGATATTTTGAAAGACATGATTGTTTATTGGGATGCTTGAGTATTGATATCTTTAAGTAATTATAGACTATTTCTTTGAATCACTTATGTCTTAATATTTATGCCATGATTAGATATATGAGCAAGTTTATGCTAGGTAGCATTCCACATCAATTTTTTATCATTTACCTACTCGAGGACGAGCAGGAATTAAGCTTGGGGATGCTGATACGTCTCCGTGATATCTATAATTTTTGATTGTTTCATGCCAATATTATACAACTTTCACATACTTTTGGCAACTTTTTATATGATTTATATGACTAATCTATTGATCTAGTGCCCAGTGCCAGTTCATGTTTTTTGCATGTTTTTTGTATCGCAGAAAATACATATCAAACGAAGTCCAACCGTGATCAGAATTTACACAGAATTATTTTGGAATTTATGTGATTTTTGGGAGGTGGAATCAATGCAAATGGGGGCCCACCGAGCCCATAACCCACTAGGGCGCGCCACAGGCCCCACGCGCGCCCTAGTGTTTTGTGCACTCCTCAAACGTCGGTTGGATCCCTTCTTCTGGCGCAAGAAAGATAATTTATGGAAAAAATAGTGTAAAACTTTCAGCGCAATCGGAGTTACGGATCTCTAGGAATTTAAGAAACCGCGAAGGGCCAGATTTGGGAAGCGCGGAAAAGAAGAGAACAGAGAGGGAGATCCAATCTCGGAGGCCTGGACCAGAGGGGGAACTGTCCTCCCATCTAGTGGGAGGCCAAGGAAAGATAAGAAGGATGGGGCTCTCTCCCCCTCTCTCCCGGTGGCACCGGAGTGCCGCCAGGGCTAGGATCGTGATGACGATCTACATCAAGAATCTTGCTAACGTCAAGACCAACTTTTCCCCCTCTATGCAGCGGTGTAACACCCCTTCTCCCCGCTCTAATCTCTACTTAAACATGGTGCTCATCTCCATATATTATTTCCAATGATATTTGGCTAGCCTATGATGTTTGAGTAGATACGTTTTGTCATATGGGATAATCGTGATCTTGGTTGGTATGATTGTATATTTTATTTACGGTGCTATCCTACGGTGTCCTTCGTGTCGCGCAAACGTGAGGGGCTCCCGCTATAGGGTGTTGCAATATATTCATGGTTTGCTTATTGTCGGTGTTGCGGGGGTGACAAAAGCCTAAACGCGGATAAGTGGGGTATGGCGTATGGGAGTAAAGAGGACTTCATACTTAATGCTATGGTTGGGTTTCACGACCTTAATGATCTTTAGTAGTTGCGGATGCTTGATAGAGTTCCAATCATAAGTGCATATGATCCAAGAAGAGAGAGTATGTTAGGTCATGCCTCTCCCTCATATAAAATTGCAAGAATGATTACCGGTACTTGTTATCGATTGCCTAGGGACAAATGAATTTCTTGTTGACAAAAAGATATCAACTTTTATTACCATGCAATCTATTCATAGTTTTATTCGCGCAAAGTACTCATAGTTTTATTCTTGCAAAATAGTTTCATACTTGTTTTAGGTAAAGCAAACGTCAAGTGTGCGTAGTGTTGTATCGGTGATCCATAGAACTTGAGGGAACATTTGTTCTGCCTTTAGCTCCTCGTTGGGTTCGACACTCTTATTTATCGAAGAAGGCTACAAACGATCCACTATACTTGTGGGTTATCAGTATGAAAAACTATAGCATGAATATATATGAATGCCTTTGGCAGTGAACCAAGATGTGTACTGATCAAGCTTACCCTGTATAAAAAATGATGAACGATCTCTTTGCCACAAAAACTATGTCAGCTTATATGATCATGCAAAACACTAAGACAATGAAAGAACTAGTCATATCATGTGACGGTGGGAGTTGCATGGAAATATATCTCGAAATGGCTATGGAAATGCCATAATAGGTAGGTATGGTGGCTCTTTTGAGGAATATACAATGAGTCTTATGTGCAATATAGCACATGTCACGGGGTTTGGATGCATTGGTGAAGGTTGCACCGATCCTCGAGGTGAGAATGGGCAATGCACTGTACCGAAGAAGCTAGAAAATATTTGGATGTGATAGTGAGTATATCCATGGATTCACATTAGTCATAAAGAACTGACATACTCATTGCAATATTTTATTAGCTTTCTCGAAGGAAAGTACTACTCGCATGTCCCTAGGACGGAGGTTGGTACGAGTTAACCATCACGCGCCCCGTCCTAAACATCACTATGATTTCAATGACGAATAAGAATGCGCACACATCATCACCATGGCATAAACATATTTAGATGAACAAAAATTTATCGCTCTCTAATTCATGATATTCTTATTAACCAATGATCATGCACTCATGCCCTTTCACATTACCACATTAATGTCATTAACCCAAAGTTTCTCTTTTACTTGCTGCATGTGGTTTTGATTATGCACTCATTGAATACGTATTATTTTTGGACTAGTATTATAACCCATGCATATTACTGTCACTATTTATTAACGCTCAAAAATATATAAGTGAAGAACGGGAGTGCAATTATTTCTTTAAAATCTATACACCACCATGTTCAAAAAGTTACAAGTGAAGTACTAGAGCAACCGCTAAGCTCAAAAGATATAAGTGAAGCACAAAGAGTATTCTAATAAATCATGGTGATATTGTGCCTATCTCAAGTGGGCGTGTCCAGCAAACAATGGCTGTGGGAAACTAAAACAAACAAGCAAACTAAAGAAAACGACGCTCCAAGCAATACTCATATTACGTGATGAACAAAAATAGCTACTTTTACATTTGTGTCCCTAACTCGAACCCACTACTCAAATTTACCCCTACTTTAGAAGCATGATCAAATCTACCCCTATGTTGTTAGGTAACATTATGGAAATGCCCTTCCATGCCGTTTCCATTAGGTCAAAGGTCTTTGACCGTTTTCCTCACGTTGCTCGACATTTTTGCCCCTCTATGCACATGCCACTTGCAAATGGGTCCTAACCTACCCAGGAAAAGGAAACATTCTCTCTCTCATCCCCTCTCAGACTTACATGTGGACCTCAACATATTACAAAAAACTCACATTCTCTCATAAATCTCTCTCTTTCCCGCACATGTGAGCCATAGGGCCCATTGTCAGGGTCAACGCCTGCCACATGTGGTCATGGCGAGGTTTGGCATCTCGACCGGTCATCGTCGCTCGTGAGGTGCAACGCGCGTGCGTTTGAGGGTAGGTGCGAGACTCGGGGTAGTCTGACAGCGAGAGTGGAGCCGCCGCCAGGAGCTATCGCTAGAGCAATCGCCTGTGAGCGCCTAGGAGCTTCAATCGACGATGTCGTTGGTAGCCATCGCAGTCGGTGTCCAAGTCGAGGAGTTCGAGCATGTCATTGAGATCCGTTGGCAGCCTCTCCTTTGCTCTTCATAGTGAATCGGGCCTTGGGCCACTGTAGAGAATGGATGTGACACCAAACTCTGCCACACACGTCGATCTTCCCATCCAAAATTCGGCCACCCTGAGCCATTCTGGGCCGACCCGACCTGTGTGACGACATCGATAAAATCTCTCTCCCCTACTACCATTTCCCTTTCCTGATTTCGTGCCTCGAGCCCCCTGCCCGATGCCAACTACCATGATTGACCTTGGTTGGTTCGGTTGTCTTACGCCTATCTATAGCCTACCGCGCCCACTGAACTTGCGCCTCGCGCAACTCACATGGCTTGCTACCTCCTCCCGCGGTCATCCGCCCCCTAAGAGGAGCCACTGGCGAGCGTAGCCGCTGATGCCGGGAACATGTGGACCGGGTGTTGACCCTAATAGTGGGTCCCATGGCCCACATGTCATAGATAGAGAGAGGGCTTATAAGAGAGGGGGAGTTTTTTATTTTGTAATGTTTGAGGGGTCCAATGGGAGAGCTGAACTAAGCTGGTCTGGTTTTCTTTTTTTGAATAGGTCCTGCATGTAAGTGTCACATAGAGTGAGGGGCAATTAATTGGTTTAACAAACGTCCAAAAAATGGTCAAAGTCCTTTGACCAAACGGAAATGGCACAGAAGGGCATTTCTGTAAGGACAGATAATGACAGAGGGGCAAATTTGAGCATGCTCTGAAATTAGGGGAAAATCTGAGTAGAGGGTTTGAGTTAGGGACAGAAATGTAAAAGACCCTTAAAAAGTATAGCTCCAAGTGACATATCGATGGATTGAGATGAAAGAGTGGATGCCTTCTGGGGCATCCCCAAGCTTAGACATTTGAGTTTTCCTAGACTATTACCTTGGTATGCCTTGGGCATATCCAAGTTTAGGATCCTGCCTCTCCTTATTCCTTCGTCGATCGTGATAGCACCCAGAACTTCAAAACTTTAACAAAGAAAACTCAATAGAAACTTCGTGAGATCCGCTAGTATAATAAACATATCAAATACTTAAGTACTGTTAGAAATTGGTTCATATTTTATTATTGCATAAGGTATTGTATTCTAACTTCTCCAATACTTACACCCCCGATAAAATCCATGGCATTATCACACAAGCAAATTATGAAAGCAAAAACAGAATATATCTAAAATAGAATAGTCTGTAATGATATAATTAAGTACCATACTTATGTAACTCAAAAAATTATGAAAAATTAGGAAGTCTCGAGGAATTTGTTTGGAAATATTATGTAAGAACTTCAGATCAAAAATTCATTCTAGTAAAATCAGAGAAATTTTGCACTAGACGCTAAAGATTCTGTTTTTGCACTGTATCAATTCTACTTATCATCCAATTCATCCCAAAGGATTTACTCGGAACAAACACTAACTAAAACATAAAAATAGAGACATTACATAGGAAATAATCATGATATCAGACACAAACATAAGTAAAAACAAATGTTTTAAGATAACTATTGTGTTGCCTCCCAACTAGTGCTATATTTATGCCCCTAGTTTGGCATAATGAATATGATTCAAGTGTTGGACCCTTTCATGTATTTTAGGTCTAACTCTTCCGAAATAATAATCAATGAGTAACCTTCGTCAAATCTACATGTTGAGAAAAAAGGTTCAAAGAGGTTATTAATATTCGTGATATCATTACTAGCATCATCATCCTCATAGGGGTCATCATACAAGACATGAATTTCATCATTAATAGTTTCCCAAACATCATCCTCATGCCAAACCTTACTAAAACTGTGACACCCTCGGTTTAATCATACGCTAAACATACACGCAAATGCTTACGACCAAACCCAAGGACTCATGGGTAGATATCACAACACAACTCTAGACACAAATAAAATAACATCAGCTTCATATTACAAGCCAGGGGCCTCGAGGGCTAGAATACGGAAGCTCGATAAACACGAGTCAGCGGAAGCAACAAATATCTGAGTACAAACATAAAACATGGGGTGCCTTAGAGAAGGCTAGCACAAAAGATACAACGATTGAACGAGGCGAGGCCTCCTTCGTGGGAACCTCCTAATTATTCGTGATCATCAGCAGCCTCCACGTAGTAGTAGGCACCGTCGGGGTAGCAGTCGTCATCGGCGGGGACCTCCATCTCCTGGGTTCCATCATCTGGTCGCAGCAAAGGGATCAAGGGGACAAGGGGGGAGCAAAGCAGCGGTCAGTACTCTACCAAAGTACTCGCAAGTCTTACATCAGAACTATTCTAAATATGCATCACTATCAAAGGGGGGTGTTATATGTGTACTGACTGCAGCAATGCGAGAATAGGGAGAGAAGGCCTAGTCCTATCGAAGACTAGCATCTTCAGGGTCTTGTAGCAATAGACGAGAGTAGAACAGGGGGGGGTAAAACATTAATAGTCATATTGTTGCAGCAATATTAAAGTGAGGTCACGCCTAAAGATCCTCCCTCAACTCCGTGCGAGGAAGTAATCCCGAGGCAAACTAAAACCAGTTAAGTAACAATTGTAGTTGTATAAGATCGGGGCACAACTCCAAGTCGTCCTGTAACCGTGGACACGGCTATCCGAATAGTTAATTTTCATCCGTGCAGGGGTGCACCACATGTCCCGTCACGCTCGATAACACTCTGGCCGGACATACTTTTTTGGGTCTTGCCCAGACTCGGAATATCGACACGTCGCAGCCCCACCTAAGACTAATCAGAGAGGTCAGCCCGTCGGTCTAAATCCTAAGCGCAAAGGGTTCATGGGCCCAGTTCCCCTCCGTGCTCCTGCATGATGCGAGGGCGGCCGACGTCAGTCCTAGTATCCCTTAATCACAAGCGCAATGCATCTCGGGACCACTCGGGCGTGCGCCACTACGATTGCTGACATCTGAAAAGCGTCGGCTGATACCGCGACGCCGAGTACCCATAATTCTTCTCGCGTAGCCAGTTAGTGCGAAAAGGTCTCCGACCAACCCAGATCAAATACCCAAATCCATTAAAATTTTAATTAGGCCAACAACACAGTCTCACGGGAATCCACCCGTCTTACAGCTAATCACCAATGATACCAGTAACATGGTCGAGTAACTGTGTGGTTGTAACATCGGGGGGAATCCGAGGTATCACCCTCGTTGGATTCCGAACGATGTACCCATCAAGGTGGGCTTAGAGGAATCACCCTCGGCGGTCCCACACTTGAGGGATTGCACGACAGAGGCATCATCGGGAATGGTGAAAGAGGAATCACCCTCGATAACCACGTCCGACTAGCTATACTACAGACATATCATCAGGAGTACTTAGCGAGGTGTCACCCTCGGTACCCGATAGTATCTCTATAGCATCGTACAATGAAGGGGGTGTATGTGCTGTGTCGGGTCTAGCTCGTCGATCAGGGATCGAGATTTGCAAACAAGCGGGGCAACTGGACTACGGGGTCAGAGGGGATGACTGCTCCACCAATACTAAGCAGATTAAAGTACAAGACTGAAAGTAGCAGTTCATCAAAAATAGGCTATGGATCAGATATAGGAGCTAACTACAACAATAGCAAAATACTAATGCAAGCAGTAGGAAGAAAGACATAGGCGATAAAGGAATGATCAAGGGGGGTTTGCTTGCCTTGCTGCTCTGCGGGAAAGGACTAATCGGCAGGGTCGTAGATGTACCCAGCAGCAGCGTGAGTCTCGGGGTCTACCGTAAGAATAGGGGGAAGAAACAATAAATAATAGCAACGGTGCAACACAAAGCATGACATGGCAAGATGCAGGCTAGACATGAGCTAACGCAGCAACATCCGTCATAGACGGGTCGGAAGAATATCTGACGATATTTTCCGGGTCTCGGGCTACTACCGGTCATACTGGAAACGAGGGAAATGTTCCAAGTTTGCTATGCTAGGGACGCGTGACAGACGAATGGACCGTGTATCCGGGTTCGTCTTGTTCTCGTGATCAACTTTCATGTTGAAAATATTTTGATCTGACTTACAGATTATTTAATATTAATTTTTAAAGTTTTATTCAATAATTAGGAATTAAAAACAGATTTAAATAATTTAATAAAAAGCTATTATGACGTCAACATGATGTCATAGGCACAAGTTTTAATTTAGATTAAATATTGATTAATCAGATTAATTTAATGGGGGACCCACGTGACATACTCTAATTATTCTAATTATCCAATTAACTAATTAACTGATATATCTATTTATTTATTTAATAAAAAAATTACTTTTATTTTTATATTTTAATTTCACTTTTATTTAAAAGGGGTGTGGGGCCTCCCTGTCATAGACAGCGGGGTGCGTTGGCCCCACTGGTAAGTGGCTTTATGCCAAATACTCGGTTTTATTCACAGATACATAATCATGCAAATATCGTATTCCTCCAAATACCTATATACACAAATACATACATCGCATCTCATACATACATACATACGCAACTAATACACCTTTTATTTTTATTTTTCTCAAAACTCTCATCTCCCTCTCTCTGTTGACACAGAGATAACACACAGTCTGTGAACTTTCTCAACATAGAAGAGAGCCAACTTCATCTCCTCCTACCGGAGTCAAACGTCGATGGATCGGAGCCCCGTTTGCCGGAACTGAACCGGGACGGCGAGGGGAACGAGATGGTGGGAGGAGCCCGAGGAGGGGCTCACCAACGTTGATGAGACGGCCCGGTGAAGCCGGAGTTCACGGGAAGGCGGGGTGACGGCGGTGATGGCGCGGTTCCGGTGGTGACGGTGACGGTGAGGACGGTGGTGACAGCGGTGACGATCATCGGAGAGGGCCTCCCGGAGTCGTGGCCGGAGAGGTGAGCCCTCCGGTGAAGAAGGGGCCAGCCGGATCCGACGAGGTGGAGGTGTCTCCCTACCCGGTCCCTCCTGGACCAAGCGGGAGGAAGAGCCGACGTGGGGGGACGATGCAGGGGCTCCTGTCGGCGGGGTTCCTCGAGGCTTGGAGGCGAGGTGGGAGACGAGGTGGGGCTCGATCCTCGGTGGGGAGGGACTGGGAGGCTCGGGAGGGAGAGGTGGCTCGCCGGCGGTGAGGGAGAGGAGAGGGAGGGGGTTTCGTGTGGGGGGGTTGGTGGGCGCTGGGTGGGGTGGTGGCGGCTGCCAGGGGAGCGAGGGGGAACGCAGGGGGGGGGGTCCTGCGCTAGGGTTCGGCGAGAGTGGCCTGGCCGGCTAGGCCTCTAGGCCTAGTTGGGCCACGGGGTGGGGGGGGGTTCTTTTTCCCTTTTTATTTTTTGTTTTGTTTTTCTTTTTCTATTGTTTCTAATTCTCTTTTTAGTACCAAATTTTATTTACTATCTCTTATAACTTATTCTATATACTTTTACTTCTTTCTTTTATTTATTTCTTTTACATTTACTATATTTCTCTTTACTTATTTTGTTTAAGGATCACCTCTAAATATCTTGGGCTTATCAAATATCCCAAAATTTCTCGATTCATTTTTATATTTCATTAGGGAATTCTTATAACTCCCTTGACATTTGCATTTCATCAACTGAAATCTTTCCTCGTTTGACTTCATCTTAAAGCATCGAATTTTGATTCGGTTTCAACCAACACAAGATCGTTGATATCATTAACGATGACGTGGCATCATTAACGCGGGATCACTGTCGCTTAATTACAATCATTACTATAGCAAAAGTCGAGGATGTCACAAAACCCCTCATTAATTACTTTAGCAATCCATTAAAATTTATCACAAGCTTTAAGGAATAGTGCTTGCATTAATTCTTCGGGAGGGAGCTTCCTCCTCATATTCTCACTAAACCCTTGATGGTCATTAGATTCCAACTTACGTATAGCATTTGTATTATGAAGGATCACTTCTATAGGAGGATGTTCATGTTTCGTTCCATCGAAGGAAAAATATCTCTAGCTTCCTACATTATATAATAGAATTCATGCATAAGGATATCCATAGCAATTTTCTTAATCTCGGGATCATATATGCTAGGGAGTCCGAAAAATATCTTCTGAAGCATAGGATGAAGATGCAAAAATTTCCTCTCTAACTTTAATATAAGCATAGAAATAGCATCCACACAGCAATTTGTTTCATCAAGTATGGTTTCTTTGATATGGGGAGAAACTACCGAATACTCAAAAAGAATCTAGTATAACATGCTTTCCAATAATATTCTCGCTAACCACATGACAGATTTTGGACTTGAGAAACGTGTGAGTATCAGTATGGGGAACTTGATTTTTAGGAGGTTCATGAGTATAATCAATAAATCTTGGTCTCTCCTCTTCCGAGCCACTAGCACTCTCAACAATGACTTTCTCAATTGAGACATGATAGCAACTTTCAAGCAAGCAACTAGCAAACAAAATAGGCAAACAAGCAAACTAGCAAAGGTAAATATTTTTGTATTTTTTTATGAAGCAATAAAAATATAATGTAAAATAAAAAGAAGAACAATTGAATGATAATTTGTGTGAACATACTTGATAGTAGGTTGATGATACTCCCCAGCAAAGGGGCCACAAATCCTTCTTGATATTTGTAATCTGTGTACGGTTTTCCGTGAAGAGGAATGGGTGATGCAACATAGTATAGGTAAGTATTTTCCTCAGTCAAAACCAAGGTTACCGAAGAAATAGGAGTAACACGCAATCCCTGTCTTCAGTGATTGCACACAAAGAATCAAACACTTGCACCCAACGCGGGCAAGAGGGTTGTCAATCCCCTTGGACTCGTTATTTGCAAGCAAATGAATTGTGTAGATGATAGTTGATAATTGCAAAATAAATAAAAAGTAAATAAAGGTAGCGAGGTAATTGTAGCATTTGTAAATATATAAGTGAATAGATCCTGGGGCCATAATTTCCCTAGTGGCATCTCTTGTGTAGTAAGCATACTGTGGGTAAACGAATTACTATCAGTCAATTGTAATAAAAGCGCATAGTTATGCAATATTTATTACCGGCAATGATCATGTGTATATAGGCATCACGTCCATAATAAAATAGGTCAAATCATGCATGCACCTATTACTATTGCTCCACTCATCGACCGCTATGCAGCATGCATCTAGAGTATTAAGTAAAACAGATAATGCTTGGAGAACAATGAAATGATGTAAACAAAGAGAATTCAATTTATATGAATTAACCCCATCGTTTTATGATTAGTGGCAACAATACAAAGACGTGTCTTGTCCCCTTCTATCACTGGGATATAGAGCGCCTTTAGATTGAACACACATCAACGTACACCTCTCACTAAAGAAAGATGAATCTAGTTGGCTAAACTAAATCATCAGATCATGGAGATTTACAAAGCTATAATAATCATGAAAATTAGAATCAAATATAGAATTCATAGAAGAATCAAATCTTTTTTCATGAATAATCAAAGCATAAGCCCACAAATCATCCGATCCCAGCAAACGCACTGCACAAAAATTACATCAGATAGATCAAAGTGGAGATGCGATGATCATTTTATTGTAGATCAAGAGAGGGAGAGAGAGATATCCATCTAGGTACTAAATACGGACCCGTAGGTCTGTGGTGGACTACTCACACATAACCACGTGAGCAGAAAGTTTGATGTAGAGGTCCTCCGTGATGGATCTCCCCTCTAGAAAGGCACGAGAACAGGGCTCCTGATGGGCACACGGCGGAACAAAGACTTGCTGTGGCAGAAAAAGTGTTTCGAGAGGCTCAGTGGGGGGTTTTGGGATTTTGAAGAATTTATAAGCCAGAGAGATGCATCGGGAGAGGCTGGGGGGAGGGGGGCACCACATGACAGGGCGCGACCACCCCCTGGGCATGCCCTATTGTCTGGTGGCTCCCTCGTGGAGCCTCTTGCCTCCTCCCAAAGTTTCCACGTATTCTTTCGGTCCAGAAAAATCATAAAAAAGTTTTGGGGCAATTGGACTTCATTTTGTACTCTAAACCTGAAATGCCAAAAACATGAAAAAAATAACAACTAGCAAGGGCACTGTGTTAATAGGTTAGTGCTAAACAATAATATGAATTGGTAAATAAATGAGAAAAAGTGTCCTAGAATTATAATACTATAACATGGAACAATAAGAGAGTATAGATACGTTGTAGACGTATCAGTGGCTCACAGGTGGCCCCCCTTCGGTAGGTCTTTGCTCAATAGTTCTTCATATATTCCAGAAAAATCCACAAAGTGTTTCGCCCGATTCCATGAACTTTTATTTCTATATAATATAACACCATAGTAGTTCTGCTGAAAATAGTGTTAGTCCGGGTTAGTTTTCAAATCATGCAAACTAGAGTCCAAAACAAGAGCAAAAGTGTTTGGAAAAGTAGATATGTTTGAGACGTATCAACTCCCCCAAGCTTAACTCATTGCTTGTCCTCAAGCAATTCATTTGATAAAGTGAAAGTCATAAAAAACTTTCACAAACTCTTTTGTTCTCGTTGTTGTATATATACTTAGCTAGTGTTCAGGTTTCCAACATAAATCATAAATAACCATATCGATGATAAGACTTAGCTATTTTATTCACTCATGAAAATAAAAGAACCAGCTAGCGAGCAATAATAAAACATCTCACATGCAAACAATTTGTCAAAACAATCATGATATAATATGATGACATGATATTTCGCTAGCCCGTTCTGATACTGCGAAACATAAATGTAGAACACCCCTGAGATCCAAGCAATGACTAGTCATTGTAATTCAGAGTAGAAAAGATCCAGTCATGCTCACATCCAACATTAACTAGACTCGATGCATAAGAATGACAATAGTGCTCTCAGGTCTCGTGCTTAGAAGGTGATGACTCAAGAATAAAAATAAATAAAATGAAAGTAAATAGAAATGCCCTTCGTAAAGGGAAGCATTGATATTTACAGGTGCTAGAGCTCAAGGTTTAAAAAACAGATGAAATTGAAATTTTGGTTGGTGTGCTTTTGCTGTCAATGTCACGATAGAGTTTCCGATATATTCCATGCTAAACACATACTGGCGGTTGGCAAATGGAAATGTAAAGTTTACTCCTTTCCACCATCCAGACACAAACCATGGCTAATAGAATCCACGAGTGACTACCAAAATATCAACGGCCCCAGGAGTTTTGTTTAATTTATTTTTGATTATGTAGGACTGGGCATCCCTTTTTACCAGCCTCTCTTGTGCAATGGCATGCGAATAAATGCCCATCTTGGGAATAACCCGCTTTGCATGGAATATACTGACAACCCCATTGCTCCATGAGAGGTACGAGCATACAAAACATATATTTATTTGAATATTTAGATGTGGCACATATAAATTTACTTGGAACGACATGGTAATACCAGATATAGATATGTATGGTGGAGTTATGTGGAACAACTAGGGTTTAAGGATTTTGGATGCACAAGTAGTATTCCCGCTTAGTACAGGTGAAGGCTAGCAATAGATTGAGGAGCGACCAGCTAGAGAGCGAAAACGATTATACTCATGCATTGCGAATAATTAACATTGAACATTAGCATGAGTAGGATATGAACACTCTGAACTTAAATATCATGAAGGTTGCATTGCTTTTGAATCAACTACATGTTTGCACATGGGCCAAGTCAAGCCGCTAGAATTACTCAAAGGGAAATACCATACTACCATACCATATCATAACCATTTTAATGCATGTTGCCACAGAACATAAGTCATTATCCATTCCTAGCTATTTAAGCATGGCATGAGAAACTATAATATATAATTTTCATGATAAACATGTGTACTCATCATATAATTAATCAAGATTGAACGAGCTAAATATATTTACAAAAACGGAAAACAAGAATAGTTCATACCAGCTTCCTTTACCATGATCACTTCATCAAATATCACCATTATTGCCTTTCACTTCCATGACTAAATGATGTGATAATAATAATAGTGCAAGTGTGCCGCGGACTAAGCTGGAATCCGCGAAACAGTCATACAAAGGAGAAGACAAGGTGATATTGCCTCTGTGTTAGATCAACATTAATGCATATGAGAGCCACTTAACATTTTGATCATGGTATTCTCCTTCAGTGCCTCAACAAACGAAAAGAAACTCAAAGAAACACACTAAACTATTTCTCGATTTATTGGTTTGTTGAAGAAAGCAAATAAACAAAGGAAACAACAAGAAAAACTATTTACGCAGGAAAGCTCTCAACATGCAAAGGAAATATTTTGGGGTTTTCTTTTAAAACTACAAACGAATTAAACAAGAAAGAAAAACTAAAAAGAAGAAAAAATATTTTTGGGTTTCCAAAGTTTTTCAAACACATAAGAAGAAAGTGGAAATGAAACTAGCATGGATATACAATCAAAAGAGGATGAACACCAACAATTAATATGAAGTGTGTGAACATGAATGTAATGTTGGTGAGAAATATGTACTCCCCAAGCTTAGGCTTTTCGCGTGTCTTGGTAATCACCACTGTTGGTCTGGATAATAATCATAGTGGTATCTTGTAGATGCGTTTTGTGGTGCCTCCTCAGCCAAGCGAGCGGCCTCCAGGGCTGCATTGTGCTCCTGCGCTTCAATCTCAAGAACGTAATATCTCCCTTTGTTCTGAAAACCAAAGAGAGAAAGTGCAGGAAACGTAACATAGACATGGTTATATTTATCAAATATTAAGTTATACTCATAACCCTGAGCAGTCTCTCTAATAAAATCATTTCGCCGCATGGCTTCAAAATCTAAATATTTGTGAGGCAACATATGGTCATTAAATCAAGGTGAGACTCCTAGTTTTGTAGCTACACATCAAGCATAAATTCCTCCATACAAATCACCTTTACCCACATTAAGATGGAGTCTATGGGCAACAATTCCCCCAAGCTTATATTGTTTAATACCTGTTATCGCAGTGTAAATGATGCTCGAGTCAAGGGTGCATATTGCACTTCAATCTTGCTTGCCCACAATACATTTCCAATTAAACAATGCAAAGTAGAGGATAGAAGGAATTTGGATAATATTTATTCTAGCTTGTGTCAGTCATCTATCCTCTACAATGCAAAGGCTCTCAAGGAACATATTATAATCAGAATTTTGTGGGTTTTCAAGTGATCCCAATATGAAAGCTTGCATGCATCATAAAATTCCTCTAGTGTCATACTAAAATAGTTATCATAGAGTTTAAACAATACTCTAGAAGTATGGGGGTGATACTGGAACATTTGTGTGAATGAACGCATAAAATCATAGTGTTGAATACACTTATCTGCGAGGAAGTCTACGAGGTCGGTATGATAAAGGCATCAATCAAATTCCTCCTTAATACTTGCGCCTCTTATGAACTCATCACATGGCCAATGACATTGTGGCACCCTTTGCTTGTACCACTTTGCTATGGCTACGAGTTTAAATTTGGACCAATTAAAAGTTTTTGTGCTCTTGTGAATGCTTGAATTGGTTGCTATTTGGTTTTGTGCGTGATTAAGTTTTAATTCACAACAATCCTCCTACTCTCAAGACTCATCTCCTTGATACAAATATTTTCCAAATGATCGTGCCATGTGTAAAGTACGTAAAACTATTTTTAGAAAAAAATATTTTGACCAAAAACATTTATTTAATTTAGGCTTTCCACAAACCCCTGAATTTAGTATTGTACTACAAGTCCGCAAATTAGGATGAATGTTTTTCCCCAAACATTTTATCTCGATCCTATTATCCATAAGACTTCCCAAAACCCAAAAAATATTATTTCAAAAGTTATTTCCATATTTTATTTAAATGCCATTATCTAAGGCCGAAAATGGTCATTTATAGTGAAAAATATTTTTATGCTTCCAAAATATTTGAGAAAATTTAGGAAAACTCAGTGGACATATATTTTCCATATATAAGAGTTTTAACACATGGTCATGTTCAAAATATTGGACAAGACCCTCCAGAACCCTTCCTTCATATTAAAAGAATTTGAAATAATTCTATAAGAAATATTCTAAAATAAATCTAGGAAAAATCTAGCATGTCACATATGCCATATGTGATGATATTGCCAAGTTTCATCTCAATGCCAATCATTTTGGTTCTCCAAAATACCCCAAAACCCTCTCTGTCCACATCCAAATTTGAGGATCTTTACATTGTCAAGTTTCTCCATTTCATATCACACTTTGTGTGAATGCTCTAATGTGCAAATGATGAAACTACACCAAGCGGTGCATCAAGGAGAATAGATTTGCATGACTAGATGTAATGAAATCCAATTATGTTGATTTCTAGGGTTTACAAAGCTTGCATTGGTAATTTTCATAAAATTTGCTCAAACCTTGTGACCAACCTCATTACTATCTATATTTTGTCCCTGTTAAATCTCGTGGAAAGTAGAGTCTTTTAACTTTCTAAAACCACCATCAAACACCTTCTCACTATTCCTAAAAAGTTAGTGTTTTCACCCCTCAACTTGTTCTCCTTCACCCCCAATTTTTACCATAAGCTCTCCTAGTCGCGATGAACCCCCAACAACATTCCCCAAGCCATTGCTCAATATTTTCTAGGGTAAAGCCCCATTTACCTCTCTAGCCAGCCTCGGGATCCCCATTTCTACCTCTCCTCTTGCTTCTACCCCTTTCCTCCTTCCTAAGGATCAAAAGGGGCATCTCTAGTACCCCGAAATGCTGCTTGACAAGGCAGAGCACCCAGAGCGCGTGGGAAATATCCATGTCGGCCATTTGCACACTTTGGAGTGCGCTACGATGTCCATTTGCACTATAGCCACCCTCATTCCGAGGCCCTCGACCACCTCGAGCCTCCCCACCATGTCCCCCAATTCTGCCTTAACGTCCGCATCACGCCAGCTGGTCATCCCTCCTCTCTCTCCCTCTCTCTCCAACAACACGTGTGCTCGAGTGCCGCCTAGCTCGGCCACTAAGCAAGCTCACACGCACGTGACAACACAATTGCTCCCTAGGGTGGTTTTGATAATTGATCACAACATATGCATCATTGGACTAATACGTTTTCCAAGTATATTTCAGAAAAGTTCAAAAGATGCTATGGCTAAAGGCTTATGTGGATATGCCCCTTGATGCAAGAAAGGAATAATATTGGCTCAAGCTTCAAGCTAGAAGACTCTTCATTTTATATTTGTGAGAAATCACTTTCAATTCCATAGGAAAGGCAATACTATTAAAAGGGGGTGAGCTAGTAAAATGAACTGATTGCTCAAAGTTCTCAAAGTTAGCCACCAAAATACTCGGTCATTTTTCTCACATATCCACTCTGTCGAAGTCCATATACACAAATTCGGTGTCACCAACTTTCACATTTCGGACCCATCGAGTTTGACCTCAGACAGAAACCCTAGACATTCCCACCAAATCAGTGCAACCGAATCCATATTCGGTGCTACCAAGTTTGGGTAACCAATATTCAAGTGCCTCGTTACACAAAATCGGAATTTACGAGTTTGAGTACCGGTGCCACCGACTTTGGCGATATGACGGTTAGCCACCTTTTCGATGCCACCGAGTTTCATATATCGGTCTAACCGAGATTCAAAAGTTGCTACGTTTGTGCTAATTGGTACCATCGAGTTTTTCACTTCGATGTCACCGAGTTTGCCACTTTGTGTGTAATGGTTGGATTTTGTGTGCTATGTATATATACCCCTTCACCCACCTCTCATTCGTGAGAGAAGCACTCGGAACACACACTTCATTGCCAGATTCATTTTCTGAGAGAGAACCACCTACTCATGTGTTGAGACTGTGATATTCCAATCCAATCATTTGAAACTTGATCTCTAGCCTCCCCAAACAGCTTTCCACCGAATGTCTCTCTCCTACCCATGCATCTTCTATGAGAGAGTGATTTTTAGTTGAGGAGACTATCTTTAGAAGCAAAAGAGCAAGGAGTTCATCGATCTACCACATTTATTACCTTTTGGAGGGTGGTTCCTCCTAGATTGGTTAGATGTCGCTTGGGAGTCTCCAACTTCGTGTTGTGGAGTTCAACCAAGATGTTTGTAAGGGCAAGGAGATCGCCTACTTCATGAAGATCTACCGTGAGTAAGGCTAGTCCGCCGTGGATGGAAGCCATGGTGGAATAGACAAGGCCGCTTTTTTGTGGACCCTCTATGGGTGGAGCCCTCCATGGACTCTCGCAACCGTTACGCTCCGTGGGTTGAAGTCTCCACTAACATGGACATACGATAGCGCCAGCTATCGGAACCATGCCAAAAATCACCGTGTCACCCTCATGCATTTGATCTCCCTACCTTACTCTTCTACTTTACACTTCAATGTTTACATTCCGCTGCTATACTTGTAGAACTGCATGTGTAGGGTGTACTTGACTTGCTGTAACTTCCATAGCTGCCTCTCAACTAAAATTGGCAAAAGGCTAAAAAATTATCTTGTCAAGTAGTCTAATCACCCCCCTCTAGACACACTTTCGATCCAACAAGTGGTATTAGAGCTTTAGTCTCCATTTCATTGGTTTAACAACCTAGGAGAGTATGGCGTATAGTGAGGGAAACTATCACTATCAGAACCACGCCTAAAATCGCCGTGTCAACCTCATGTGTTTGATCTCCCTACCTCACTCCTTTACTTTACACTTGCATGTTTTACTTTCCGCTGCTACACTCTTACAACTGCATTTGTAGGGTGTACTTGACTTGCTATAACTTCCAAAGCTACCTCTCATCTAAAATTGGGAAAAGTCAAAAAATTATCTTGTCAAGTAGTTTAATCACCCCCTGCCCCTCTAGACGTACTTTTGATCCTACAAGTGGTATAACATCTTTGGTCTCCCTTGCATTGGTTTCACAACCTAGGAGAGTATGGCGTCTAGTGACGGAAATTATCACCGTAGAGGTCCATATTTCGATGCCACTTTTACTAGTTGGAAGCATAAGATGAAAATGCATATTCCTGGTTTTAATCCTCATGTTTGGGATGTTATTCGTGTTGGTGTGCAAGGTAACTTCTTTGGAGAAGGACATGAACCTGATCGTGATACGACAATTGATGAACTGAAGATGTTGCAACTCAATGCTCAATCCTGCGACATCATCTCAACTATCTATGCCCCGAAGAATTCAACAAAATCAGTCGTCTTGAGAATGCAAAAGAATTTTTTTATACTTTGATCGATATGCACGAAGATATTGATTCTATGAGAGAATCTAAGTTGGGTGTGCTTCGAAGTCAGCTTGACAAGTTAAAGATGCAGGATGGTGAAGGTGTCGCTGAAATGTATTCTAGGCTAGCTCTCATCACCAATGAGACTGCTGGCTTAAGAAGAGAAGAGATGAACGACAAATTCATCATCAAGAAGATACTTAGAGCTCTTGATGGCAAGTATGACACAGTGTGCAAATTGATCCAAATGATGCCAAACTACAAAGATCTCAAGCCAACTGAAGTCATTGGTAGGATTGTTGCTCATGAGATGTCACTCAAGGACAATGATGAGCTGCACAACAAATCAATCGCTGCTTACAAAGCTTCGTGATGCTCCTGCTACTTCAAAGGACAAATCTTGTCACTTATGAAGAGATAAGCCCCATGGTCAGAAAATTCTGCAAGTTCTACAAGAGTAGAGGCAAAGAGAGAATCTCAACCTCAAGACATGATGAGAAGCGTTCGCCCAGTCATGACCGAAACTGCTACAATTGTGGGAAGCCCGAACACTACTCCAACAACTTCTCGGCTCCCTACAAAAGAAGAGAAGAGTCACCTCGAAGTCGAAGATCAAGAGACGAGTCACCTCGCAGAGAGTGAAGGAGTAGAGAAGATCGCTATGAACGAAGACACACATGGAGAGGCAAGGAATCGAAGAAGAAGGACAAATACACCAAGAGAAGCTCAGGAAGAAGACATCAAGCTCATGTTGGTGAATGCGTTTCTGGCTCCGAGTATGATCACCACTCCGAGAGAAGCTATCACTCCAACTTCTACTATAGTTAAGATGAAGGTGTTGTCGGCATTGCAGTTGTTTCCTCCAACTCCTACGACTTATTTGATTCAACGAATGAGGGAGTCGTAAACTTATTCATGGCTAAAGTCCCCAAACTCTTTTGCCCTTGTTTTGGACTCTAATTTGCATGATTTAAATGGAACTAATGCAGACTGACGCTGTTTTCAGCAGAATTTCCATGGTGTTGTTTTTGCGCAGAAATAAAAGTTCTCGGAATGACCTGGAAATTTACGAGGATTTTTTGTGGAATATATAAAAAATACTGGCGCAAGAATTACATGGAGACGCGGACCCAGGAGCTCACAAGCCCAGGCTCCAACTCCAGCTCTATATATTCTCTTTTGCCCAGAAAAAATTAGGAGAGAAGAGTTCATCATGTTTCAAGATACGCAGCCGCCACGACCACCTATTCTTCCTTTGGAGGGAAGATCTGGAGGCCGTTCCGGGCTCCGGAGAGAGGACATCTACGCCGTCGTCATCACCAACCATCCTTCATCACCAATTCCATGATGCTCTTCACCGTTCGTGGGTAATCTCTACGTAGGCTTGCTGGACGGTGATGGGTTGGATGATATCTATCATGCAATCTAGTTAGTTTTGATGGGGTTTGATCCCTAGTATCCACTATGTTCTAAGATTGATGTTGCTACTACTTTGCTATGCTTAATGCTTGTCACTAGAGCCCGAGTGCCATGCTTTCAGATCTGAACCTATTATCTTTTCAACAATATATGTGTGTTCTTGATCCTATCTTGCAAGTTGTAGTCACCTACTATGTGTTATGACCCAGCAACCCCGGAGTGACATTAGCCGGTACCACTCCCGGAGATGACCATAGTATGAGGAGTTCATGTATTCACTATGTGCTAATGCTTGGTACAGTTCTCTATTAAAAGGAGTCATTAATATCCCTTAGTTGTCATTAGGACCCCGCTTCCACGGGAGGGATGGACAATATATGTCATGCAAGTTCTTTTCCATAAGCACTATGACTAAATACGGAATACATTCCTACATTACATTGACGAACTCGAGCTAGTTACATATCACCCTATGTTTTAACTATTACATGATGAATGTCATCCGACATATTTATCCATCACCGATCCAATGCCTACGAGTCTTTTCCTACTGGTCCTTGCTAAGTTACTTTACCGCTACTGCTGTCACTAGTGCTTCTGTTACCGCTACTGCTGTCACCTCTGCTACTGTTACCGCTGTTACCGTTACTATGACACTACTCTGCTACTGAAACTTTGCTGCAAATACTAAGTCTTCAGGTGTGGTTGAATTGACAACTCAACTGATAATACTCGAGAATATTCTTTGGCTTCACCTTGTGTCGAATCAACAAATTTGGGTTGAATACTATACCCTCAAAATCTGTTGCGATCCCCTATACTTGTGGGTTATCAAGACTATTTTCTGGCGCCGTTGCTGGGGAGGCATAGCTCTATTCTCTGAGTCACTTGGTATTTACGTCTCTTGATCACTATGAGGAATCTGAGAGATCCAAAAACTAAAGTCTTGGCCTCAACTACTAGGTCATGTAAGGAACTGCCATCTAGCTCTGCACTTGATTCACCTTCAGCTGTGAGTAGATTTGCGACACCACCACCTAAGAAATTCTGATGTGTCGCCTGTGCTTGATGATGCTACTTCTTCTATCCATGATGCTTATGATGATGCTTTGCTTGATACTTCTTTGCCACTGGGTGCATTTCTTGATGCACAAATTGCTAGAGTTGCTGCTGAATGTGATGATACTTCTGAAACTAATGAATTTATTGAAGTAGAACCTGTTGTTCCACCTGATAGGCCTAGCTCTCCTAGATATGAATTGCTTGATATACCTAAGGGTTATGTTATGGAGGGAGAGGTAGCTGAAGACTTTCTTTCTTGTAAGGGTAGCTATGATCTTGAGAATTCATTGCGCAAGTGGAAAGAAAAATCTCTGAATGCTAGAATGAAATACAATCCTAAGTTTTCTACTTCGCCCATCTTTGTTACTGATAAGGATTATGAATTCTCTGTCGATCCTAAGTTGATCACTTTGGTTGAATCTGATCCTTTTCATGGTTATGAGTCTGAAACGGTTGTAGCACATCTTACTAAACTGAATGACATAGCCACCCTATTCACAAATGAGGAAAAGATTCGCCATTACTATATCCTTAAGTTGTTTCCTTTCTCACTAAAGGGTGATGCTAAGACTTGGTTTACTTCTCTTGCTCCTGGTTGTGTGTGTAGTCCCCAGGATATGATATACTACTTCTTCGAGAAATATTTTCCTGCCCATAAGAAACAAGCTGCCTTGCATGATATATTTAACTTTGTGAAAGTTGAAGAAGAGAGTCTCCCATAAGCTTGGGGGAGGCTTGTCCAGTTACTGAATGCTTTGCGTGATCACCCTCTTGAGAAGAATGAAATACTTTATATCTTTTATAATGGACTAACCGATGCTTCTAGGGACCACCTAGATAGTTGTGTTGGTTGTGTTTTCAGGGAACAAATTGTGGAACAAGCTGAAATTCTATTGAATACTATCTTGAGCAATGATAATGCTTGGACTATTCCCGAACCACCTCCGAAGCCAACTCCGAAGAAAAGAGGTATTCTATTCCCCAGTCCTGAAGATATGCAAGAAGTCAAGAAATCTACCACCTATTGAAAGGTATTAAATCTGAAGATGTTAAGAATGTACCACCTATTGAAGAAATACATGGTCTTGATAACCCGACACAGGTAGTAGAGGTAAATTCCCTTCGTAGATTTAATGAGAGTGATATTCCTTATGATAAACCTGCTAGCTTATGCTTAGATGAATTTGATAACTTTGTTGCCAAACAACAAAGTTTCAATGATTATGTTAGCAGACAATTGGAACAAAATGCTCGCATGATTGATCATATAAGTGCTTGTGTGGATAGAAATGTCAATGATCTTAAGCCTTTGAGTAAACATGCTTCTATGGTCACTACTCAAGTAGAACAAGTACTTAAGGCTCAAAATGCCTTGCTCAATGAGTTGAATGACAATTCTGTTCGAGTCGTCACTAGAGGTGGTAGAATGACTCAGGAACCTTTGTATCCTGAGGGCCATCCTAAGAGAATTGAACAAGATTCTCAAGGAGTTAACACTGATGCACCTAGTCATCCTGGTAATAGGAAGAAAAAGAAAGATGATAGGAACTTGCACGCTAGCAAACCTGCTGCTGTTACACCTGAGAATCCAAATGATGTGTCTGTTTCTGATGCCGAAACACAATTTGGTGATGAACATGAGCCTAGTGATAATATTGATAGTGGTGTTCATGTTGATGCTCAACCTAGTAATGATAAGGATGTGGAGATTGAACCTATTGTTGATCTTGATAACCCACAACCTAGGAACAAGAGATAGGATAATAACGACTTTATTGCTAGGAAGCATGGTAAAGAAAGAGAACCATGGGTTCAGAAACCCATGCCCTTTCCTCCCAAACCATCCAAGAAAAAGGATGATGAGGATTTTGAGCGCTTTGTTGAAATGATTAGACCTGTCTTTCTGCAAATGTGTTTGACAGATATGCTCAAAATGTCTCCTTATGCTAAGTACATGAAAGATATTGTGACTAATAAAAGGAAGATACCCGAGGTTGAGATTTCCACCATGCTTGCTTATTACACCTTCAAGGGTGGGACTCCTAAGAAACTAGGTGATCCCGGCGTTGCCACTATACCTTGCTCCATTAAAGGAAACTATGTTAGAACTGCTTTATGCGATCTTGGAGCTGGTGTTAGTGTTATGCCTCTTTATTTATATCATAGACTTGAATTGGATAAGTTGACACCTACTAAAATGTCTTTGCAAATGGCCGACAAATCGACTGCTTTTCCTATCGGCATTTGCGAGGATGTGCCTGTTGTGGTTGCTAACGTTACTATCTTAACAAACCTTGTTATTTTGGATATTCCCAAGGATGATGCCATGGCGGTCATCCTTGGAAGACCGTTTTTAAACACTGCAGGGGCTGTTATTGATTGCAACAAAGGCACTGTCACTTTCCATGTTAATGGTAATGAGCATACGGTGCACTTTCCGAAGAAACAATATCGAGTTCATTGCATCAATGCTATTTAGAAATCTTCATCAATTCTTATTGGAAGCTTTGAATGCCCTATACCTACTATCAAGATGAAGTATGATTTACTTGTTGGGGATATGCACATCCCCGTTGAGGTAACCTACAGATTATTCGAAAATTCTCCGTTTTTATGTGATTCGGAAAAAGTTTGTCAAGGAGACTTGATCAACCTCATTGACAGATTTCTATTGATGACCATGACATGGATGAATCTAGAAGACACAACCTTCTGATCCCAACTTTTACTTTCTGTTGTTTAGAAGAAAATGATAAATTTAGCTTTATTTCCCTATTTTCTCCTTTCTCCGCCCCTTAGAAAAGTGTCCCGAAAATAAAGGTTCTCCAAATGCCCTGAAATTCAAGTATGATTTTTTCTGGAATTTTTGAAAATTTCTGAGATAGGAAGCTAGTCAAGGGGATGCACCAGTGGGCCACAAGCCCAGCAGTGGCACCCTCAGTACACTCCGGAGTACCCCAGAGACGGTTACTTCCCTCCTTGGGAATAGACCAACTTAGGCCAAAAGCCTAAGCTTGGGGGAGTACGTGTTTTTCACCGACTTTATATTCATGCTCACACATTCACTTTGATAGTTGGTGTTCACACTTTGCCATTGTATCATCCATGCTAGTTTATTTCTTTTTCTCGCTTTCTTCTCATGTGTTTGTTTAAATTTGAGAAAAAAATTAGTTGTAAGTTTGCTTTCCAGCTTGCTTGGTGGTATTTAAAAAGAAAACCCAAAAAGATTTCACGTTCTTCTTTTGCTTGTTGGGAGCTTTCCCGTGTAAATAGTTTTATTTGGGTCAAGGTAGAAGAACATGGTTAAAATGTTTAGTGGCTCTCATATGCATAATTGTTTATCCGTCCAAGAGCCATACTACTTTGTCTTCTCCTCTGTGTTTGCTTGTAGATTCCAGCTTAGTCCAATGCACGAACACTCTTATTATTATTCACATCATTCGGTTGTGCAAGTGAAACACAATAATGACGATATATGATGAAGTGACTGAGCCTAGAAAAGCTGGTATGAACTCGACCTATTTTGTTTTTTTTTAAATATGACTAGCTCATCGTTCCTAATTCAGCATTGTTATGAGAGAAACATGTTTGCAATGACAACTTAGAGATCATAGTTTCTGATGCCTTGCTTAATTAGCTAGGAGCTTATAATGGTTTGTCTTGGATGCCAACATGAATTTCAAGATGATTATGATGTAGTATGATAGGATGGTATCCTCCTTTGAATGATTCAAGTGGCTTGACTTGGCACATGTTCACACATGTAGTTGAAACAAAATCAACATAGCCTCTATGATATTCATGTTTATGGTGATTTATATCCTACTCATTCTTGCACTCAATGTTCGTTAATTTCAATGCTTATTGATGACTGTTGTCGCTCTCTAGTTGGTCGCTTCCCAGTCTTTTGCTATCCTTCACTTGTACTAAGTGGGAATACTGCTTGTGCATCCACTTCCATAAATCCAAAGTTGTTCCATATGAGTCCACCATACCTACCTTTATGCGGTATCTACCTGCCGTTCCAAGTAAATTTGCATGTGCTACTCTCTAAACCTTCAAGTAATAATCTGTTTTGTATGCCTGAACCGCTCATGTGGCGACAAGGGGCGGTCAGTATCTTCCATGCTAGGCGTGTTATCTTCCATACGTGTTTGTTCACTATCACTCACGAGAAAGGGGCCGGTAATCGGAATGCCCAGTTCCATGCTCAAATTGAAAAAAATAATTGCAAACAAAACTCCCCCTATATTGTTGTTGGTATGGACGGCACCCGAGGATTCGGCTAGTCGTGGAGTGTGATTGATCGGTGGTGGGGGAGTCAAAACTTTACTTTTCTGTTTGGGAACCGCCTATAATATGTGTAGCATGGAAGATGGTGAAAACTCTTTGGTCATTGTGTTGACAATGAAAGCATACCACCCAAAATTATTGATCTATGTTTTAAAAGCTTGAGCTCTGGCACCTCTGCAAATCAATGCTTCCCTCTGTGAAGGTCCTATCTATTTACATTTCTGTTGAGTCATCCTCTTCTTATAAAAGGCACCAATTAGAGAGCACCTCCGTCATTTTTATGCTTTGCTATTAATTGATATTGAGTATGACTATGACTGGATCTTCTTTGCCATAAATTACAATGTTCAGTCAGCCCTTGGTCTTTCAAGGTCCTTTGCATTTATGTTTTGCGGTCTCAGAAAGAGCTAGCGAGATACCCTCTGTTCATATTGTTTCATGTTTGTTTTGATTGAAGTGTTGACGTTTGAAACTTATTATTACTGCTCGCTAGTTGATTATGCCATTCATATGAGTACACCTTGAGACCTAAATGTTATTGCTTATGTAGTTAGCTTATGTTCTTGCTAAAAATCCGAATATGAGTTAGACATAATTACAACAACAAGATCAAACTGAGTTCGTAAAAGTTTTTCTTTTGTCTCTTTCAGTTTGTCAACTGAATTGCTTGAGGACAAGCAAGTCTTTAAGCTTGGGGGAGTTGATACGTCCCATCGTATCTACTTCTCCAAAATCTTTTGCCCTTGTTTTGGACTATAATTTGCATGATTTGAATGGAACTAACCCGGACTAACGCTGTTTTCAGCAGAATTGCCATGGTGTTGTTTTTGCGCAGAAATAAAAGTTCTCGGAATGACCTGGAAATATACGAGGATTTTTTGTGGAATATATAAAAAATACTGGTGCAAGAATTACCCGGAGAAGCGGAGCCAAGAGCCCACAAGCCTAGGAGGCGCCCCCGGCCGCGCCTGGCACGCTTGTGAGGCCCTCGTGGCTCCGCAGCCTCCAACTCCAGCTCTATATATTCTCTTTCGCCCATAAAAAATTAGGAGAGAAGAGTTCATCACGTTTCACGATACGGAGCCGCCGCCACCACCCGTTCTTCCTCTTGAGGGCAGATCTGGAGTCCGTTCTAGGCTCCGGAGAGGGGAAATCGATGCTGTCGTCATCACCAACCATCCTTCATCGCCAATTCCATGATGCTCTTCACCATTCGTGAGTAATCTCATTGCAGGCTTGCTGGACGGTGATGATTTGGATGAGATCTATCATGTAATGTAGTTAGTTTTGATGGGGTTTGATCCCTAGTATCCACTATGTTCTAAGATTGATGTTGCTACTACTTTGCTATGCTTAATGCTTGTCACTAGGGCCCGAGTGCCATGATTTTAGATTTGAACCTATTACGTTTTCATCAATATTTGTGTGTTCTTGATCCTATCTTGCAAGTTGTAGTCACCTACTATGTGTTATGACCCAGCAACCCCAGAGTGACAATAGCCGGTACAACTCCCGGAGATGACCATAGTATAAGGAGTTCATGTATTCACCATGTGCTAATTCTTTGTTCCAGTTCTCTATTAAAAGGAGACCTTAATATCCCTTAGTTTTCATTAGGACCCCGCTGCCACGGGAGGGATGGACAATAGATGTCATGCAAGTTCTTTTCCATAAGCATGTATGACTAAATACGAAATATATGCCTACATTACATTGACGAACTGGAACTAGTTACATATCACCCTATGTTATAACTGTTACATGATGAATCTCATCTGATGTAATTATCCATCACTGATCCAATGCCTACGAGTCTTTTCCTACTGGTCCTTGCTAAGTTACTTTACCACTACTGTTGTCACTACTGCTACTGTTACCGCTACTGATGTCACCGCTGCGACTGTTACCGCTGCTACCATTACTATCACACTACTCTGCTACTGAAACTTTGCTGCAGATACTAAGTCTTTCAGGTGTGGTTGACTTGACAACTCAACTGCTAATACTCAAGAATATTCTTTGGCTTCCCGTTATGTCGAATCAACAAATATGGGTTGAATACTCTACCCTAAAAAACTGTTGCGATCCCCTATACTTGTGGGTTATCAGGTATCACACCCTGGGTATCTTGATTTCAATAGTGATGAGGATGGCTTGTTAGGAGAAGATGACTTGATCTTTGATAACTCTATTTTTTGCAATGAAAATGAACTTAGTAATTATTAAGATAGTCAAGAGAAATCGAATGATGATGATAAGAAAGATACTGAACGACTAACAAGAATTTAACAGTCCTAATTTAGCTCATGAGACTACTCTAGAAGATGATAGAGAGCTTGCAAGAACCCATGAGAAGCTATGCTTCGAGAAGCTCAATTTGGAGCAAGAGCATGAGTTCCTAAAAGCGATCAATGATGATCTTGAAAGAAGAGTTCTTCTTATCTAGCCAAAGATTACTCTTGTCTAATTTTGTTCCACAAGTTAAACCTAGGAATAGTAGTAACAAAGGCAAGAAAGTTTATTCCTCTAGTAAGAACAATGCTAAAGCTAAATCCAATAATGTTATTGCTAGTAGCTCTATTGATTCCACTAATGATTCTCTTAGCGAAGTTATACTTGAGCAAGAAAATGATTTATTGAAATGAATTATAGAGAGAGGTGTCTTCAAGAGTCTTGCCGGAAGTAAGCAATTCGAGGAAATTGTGCGCAAGCAAGGATGACATCGGAAGAAGCAAGGTGTTGGCTACATCAACGTCAACGAGGATGATTGGGAAGAAGGTCCATACCCCATTCCTAAGTTTGTCCCCCAAGAGGAGAAGTGTGATCCTAATCCTCCTGAAGGAACAAGCTTAAAAGATGGCCTTCTACCGCAAGACCACAAAGGCCAGGGAAAGCTTCAATATGACATTGACCTATTTGAAGAAGAACCCCAAGCCAAGGTCAAGTGGGTTTCCAAGGACACAACTAGCTCTACCTCATCTAGTGCTACCACAACTCCAAGGATTCCCATCAATTTGATGTGGATCCCCAAGAGGAACAACTAGGAAGTTCTTGAGGGGTGGCTCCGCCAACGAAATTCACTCTTATTCATTTTGGCAAGAACTATATGCAATCAACCTGAACCATATGCATTAGTTCAAGGAGTCACACATTCCATTTGAGTTTCACTCCATGTCCATAGATATTCTTGCATATGTTCCTCGTGCTTTGGGACTAACCCATGTAGGTGAGAAGAGTAAGAAACAACAAGGATTGCTCCCAACTCAAGATGATCTTCATCAACATTGAGCATCCACCACTACTTCACCTACTTTAAGTCTTCTACGATAAAACCCAAGGTTAGTTGATCCCTCTTAGGGGGGGTGTCATATGAAGGTGGAGCTTTGCTCTGAGACTTGAGTATAAGTATCTCCTAAGGATATGAACACATTAATGCTTATGTAAAAGTGGTAACCGCATTTGTGCTTAATGATGAGTATGACCTATGATCAAGTATTCTTACTTGGCTCCTAACTCAATATACTCATATATAGATGAATTTGTCATCGCCCAAGTGCTTGATAGCTGCTAGGATGTTTGTGCATGTTCACCATGTTTTATCTATCATTCTTATTGTGTGAGCGCGTTGGTCTGCATGTGTTGGATCACTCGAGGACATCCAATTGTTGTTATTTGGCTCTTGATTTATATTTTTCCAATTGGATGGACAAGAATGCCTAGGACCCTTCTCTAGCTATCTATGCTATCTCATCTCAAGTTCTATTCATCCTTCATCACAAAACTTTAACAAACACTTGTCGATCCCTGTGTGTGAAGGTGCACTCGGAGTTCTGTATCATTAATGGCTGGCTTACAAAACCTATTTGAAAATATTTGTGAGACCAACTTCATAAAATTGGTTCCACCGAATTTACAAAGCTGATCTGGTTTTCCATCTCGGTACCACCGAAATCACCAACTCGGTTACACCGAGTTTTGTGGGGACCCTAACTTACGAGTCGAGATCGCCGAATGAACGTGCTTAGTGATCCCAGAGATCAATGCTCACTGAACACACATATAATGAATATTAAGAGTCTTACATCCAAACATACCGTTTGATACAACAAATGACCATCATGGTCAAGTCTCACAAAGGTAGGGCCTATAAGGCCAATCACACCGAGACAACTACTTGCGGAATTCTTGGTAGTAAAAGGGAGCCCATGCCATCAGCCTTCACCAACAGGCATTCTGACTGGGAAGCATCCTAGTTCGCATGTCCGTCTCAGATGACGAATTCTTCTCCAAACTCCGGTTCCTCCATGTTTGGTCAATTACATAACCAGTGGCAAGCGAGTGAGTACTTTGAATGTACTCGCAAACAACCCATGATGTAGATAATGCAATTGGTATGATAATAAAGTAATATGCAGATTTTGCGGAAAGCAAGTTTTAATTGAAAATGAACATGGTCAAGTACTTGCATGGATATGCATCATAAGCTAGATGGTAAACATAAGACCAGGTTACACATATCAACATATCTGTTGAGGGATGAACACTTCAGGTTCACCCTATATGCCAAGTCACCAAACTTGACCATATCAACTTTCTCAGATAACACATTTAAACATGCACACACACACACACACTTGGTTTATCCGAACGACTGGACGTAGTTCAAGCAGCAGCCCAACTGTCCTTGACCGTGGACACGGCAATTCGAATAGTTTTACACTCTCCAGAGGTAGTACGTTGTACCCAGGAGATCCGGGAAACATCCGTGTCATCTACGACTGTCGGTATATAACATACTCGAGGTAAGTACATGATCATTGCGTTTCCCCTGATGACACTAGAGAAAGAGTCCACTCGATTGGTACCCAGCCCACATGATGTACGTCTGACGAGCACCGACTCTAGACTATATCATCCATGCGGGGCCCAACGGTGTGCCCGAAACACGTAAAAATGACATAGTCGACCTACCTGGTACGACCCCGTCATGAGAGTGACCACATATCACTCCCGCCACTAGTAATGTGGCCTCTTTGCTAGCACCTACCAAGGTACTCAACAAAGCCCTGTCCCATAAAGGGTTAACGTGGTCGCACATTCAAGATTGGTACGGTCGACACATCATAAATCTAATCCCATTTCCGAAACCACTCACACAAAATATTCCCGGTGCACCACTTCTTTCACAAGTGGTCACCTAACTCAACATCACCACCCTCGGGCATTAGTGGCACCCGACGGGGTTTTCGTAAAGCCTTTGATATCAACTCTGTAGTACCATCATCATGCACATGCTCTTTCTATGCGTAGCTCTACTGTCTACTTGTCAACAATATTATCAGCGTGACCCTCATAGATGGTAAGGTCATGCTCAATGCAAGTGCTCCGAAGGAGCCATCGGTAATACCATGTTGGGTGCACCGAATAACCTTAACTATATGTATCGGAATAAAGTATTCAACTTGGCATGCATGAAAATGTTTTCTCAGACATGGTCAAAGGGTTGCTTGCCTTGATCAGCTAGGTATCCGGGGTCTTCGGGGTCTTCGAGTCCAACTCCTTCGTCGAACGCGGAATCTATCGTCGTAATAATAGTAATAAAATAACAAGCTCATTCAAAAACAAAGCACAAACTCACTTTAAAATGTTATCCTATTCTGAAAAATCTTTATTATAGTTTGAAAAATGTTTGTCTCTGATTTCGATGCAAAAAGGTATTTTTAAAACCTTTTTAAAACCTAAATAACAGTGGCTAAAATATTTGAACTAGACATTTGAATCAAAGCTATGTGTGAAAGTTTTTACAAAGAATAGTGCAACAACACTAATAAATTCAACACATTTTCAGAAGATTTGTGGTGGAAAAATATTTCAATTTCATTCAATATTTAACTCTACAAAAATCATTTAGAATCAATATAAAAAGAAAAAAAGTAAAATGGGCTTAACCCTGGCCTGGCTCAGCGAGTGGCTATGCCGACCCAATTGGCCAGCCAACCAGTGAGCCAGCGAGCAGCCCAGGTGAGCGTGCGCCGTCAAGTTTAAACATGACATGTGGGCCCCTGCGGTCAGCAGGAGAGAGAGGAGAGAGGGGGTGAGACGAGCCACCGATAGGTGGGGCATGCCTGTTGGGGTCATCTTCCTGCTATGGACAGAGGGAGGTGAGGCACGCCGGCAGTGATACTGACGCCCTCGAGGCTAGGTGACGGCAGGAACGACACCGTGGCATCGTCGCCTACCTGCTGGTGGTCGAAGGAACGGTGGGGAGGCCTTGGGTCACCAGCGACGAGGTGGCCGTGACGGAGGTGCTACGGGTGGGGTGGAGTTGAGTGCTACGTGGAGGGAAATGCTCGGGGAGGAGGGGGGAAGCTTCTTGAGCTCACTACAGTCATGGAGGAGGTGAGAGGAGAGCGAGAGCTGACATGTATCCCGAGATCGACGGAACTCCAAAGCGACGGGGCCTTGGTCGACCTCGAGTATCGGAGCTCTGTGTCCTCGAATGGGGGGGCCTCGAGTGAGGGTCTGGAGGAGTGGTGTGAGGTGCTGGAGTGAAGGGGGAGGGCCTATTTATAGGCCAGCAATGGTGCACCGAGCGGGGGAGCGCTGGTGGTATCACCGCGGGTGCTGGAGAGGGAGAGAGGGCAAGGGGTCGATACCACGGTTTCACGGACGTGGTTTGAGACCCTAGAGACTCGACGAGAGGGAGAGGAGGCTCAATGCGCGCATGCTGTGGGGCCGCGTTCTTCTGACCGAATCTAGCACGCGCGGGTACGCGTCGCCTTGGTCGGCAAACAGGGGGAGAAGGGGCCTTTAGGCTGCCCTGAGTTAGGAGGTTTGTCGGAGACGCGGAGAGACACTGAGGGGAGGTGAGAACCGGCCGGGGCTGGCCTCCTTTGCATCGGGTGTGCTTTGTAGCACGCCCAGAGCAAAGATTTGGCATGCCACGACATGCTGGCGCGCTCTAGGGCGCTTTGTCCCTGTCTGGCGTGTCCGGGGATTGGCTTAGATGCCCCTTAGCCATTTGGGAGCCGAGGGTCTCATTGCTAGTTAAAGAAAGACCTTGGAGAGGAGCTGTCCGCCTTGATTAAGAAATTAAAATGGAGATTTTGGCTTACCTGCTTGGAACCAGAGATGGACCACTCGTCTACAGTTGAGGAGTGGTGCTGGCAGCTTGGACCAAGAGATTAGTGGAAAGGGAGTGGGTGTAGAGGGTGTTATGTGTTGTTTGACCAAATTGGAAGAAGGTGTTCGCTAGGTGTTTGCGGTAGTTAAGCTTCACCACTAATGCTGAAAGTTAACAGGATTGGGTTTTATGCAAAAGTAGGATGCTCCATTGGACAAGTTTGACAGTGCAAACTTCAAATCACACCCAAATGGGAAGTTTTGTCCTTTCAAAAGGTAATGTGGGTAAATTAATCCCCACAAATCCAATTTTTTGGACGGTCTCCTCATTTGGGGTGTTGAGCCATTTGCACAAACTTTGTTAGGTAGAGTTGCTACTACTTGATTCTGGTCAGGGAAGGTTTTAGGATTATTTGGTGAACCAAACCATCTTGAAATGAGGTAAAACTTGGCATGACTACCAGATATAGCTTGGGAAGCATGCTAGAATTTCCTGGGAATTTATTGAAAATATTTCCTTTGGAAATATTTCAAAATGTCAAAACAGACAGAATAGGTTTTCAAGGATTTGCTCAAATATTATGGACATAAATAGGGGTTGAAAATCTTATGTATGGAAGATATATGTCCTGTGAGTATCTCCAAATTTTCTCAGATTTTCTAAGGCACAAAAATAATTTTACACCCAGAAATATCATTTCTGGCCTCAGAAAAGGACATGGACTTGCAGTGCAAACCCAAAACAAGGTTTTGAAATAGTCAAAAATGAGAAAAATGTCCTATTGGAAATATCAGGTTATAAAAATATTGTTTTTGGATCCACTCATTTCAACATGCATACAAACAATGGCAATCATGCTACTCATAGCACTTGCTTAAAAAGTTTTAATAAACTCAAGTTTTCAAGAGACTACGGTTGAAATAAGGTAAAAACAGGGTGTGACAAGTTTCCATGTCAAATGACACGAGAGGAACTCGGTGACACCGATTTCGTAATCTCGGTGACACCGACAATGAAAGGGTATATATTTCAGCGGACCGAATCTTTGATTTATGTTCTACAAAGTCGTTTCGTCCCAAACCCTACGCTACTCCCTGGACCCCTGGTCGTCGGCCTTGACTCCCCGTGTGTCTCCTCCGGTGTGAATCAGTGCCTTCGACGGATTCTTCACCGCCGTCACTGTCATAGCTGGACCGCAACCGACTTAGGGTATGGATCCACCCCTTTGTTTTGCGTCGACCCAATCTATCTCGTGCGCATGGGATGTTTTATCCACAAGCCATAGTGTTCAATCTCTCTATCCACGAGATGCTCCCGTAGATCAGAGAACGAGGAAGTTTCTAGGGTTAGTGTAAGTGCATCTAGTGCCCCTTAGTGATTTTGGTGGTTTGAAGACTTATAGGTTAAGATACTGATATCCACCCAACGGTCACATTATTATAGGGCATTTATGTCAAATAATGTCGGGATGCTCCCAGGGTATAAATAGCCGCCCCCACAACCACTAGCTAGTTGGCTCCTCCGAGAGAAACTGACACTTGTCATTTAGAACAACCCAAATTCCTAAGAGTTTTTGAGCGAAAATCATCATGTGAGGAAATACCCCAAACACCCAAACACCCAAACCAAAACCCAAGTGATTGAGCATCACTTAAGAAGTAATTCCTGTGTGGAACCGATGCTTTTTTACCTTTGAGGACTGTGCATCCTCCAGACAGCTAGGCGTCATGGTCTAGAGCATCCATCACTCAATTGTGGATCGCTGGGTGACCGAGTTTGTGAGGGTTTGGAAGTCTACCCCGAAGGCTTACCACGTGTGTTGGGCGAGGACTGTGTGTACTTTGATCAAGGAGAATACGACAGGGACTGTCTGTCTTTTGGTTTCAATACCAAGCCACTCCAAACTAGACATACAACTATCACAACAGTTGGAACTGGGTCATCAACAACTGTCTTCATGGAGCTACTGGTTCTATTTCCTCAACAATCTCATTTCATCAATTGCATGTTGAATACTTTCATCTATACTGTTTGAAGAATTTGACTGAAGACTTTTTGTGAATTCCTCACCTCAAATTCTTCACCTGAGTTATTTTTCACCTGCTGATCCCATACTTGTGACGTGCAGAAACCGATTCTCTGAAATCACGCTGAGTACTTTGTTGTAGACGTTTTTGCACTTCTAACTTAGTACTATTTCCTCACTAGGAATTTCGTCAGTGATGAAATTGTAAAAATCGCCTATTCACCCCCCTCTAGTCGATATAACACACTTTCAATTGGTATCAGAGCAAGGTACTCCCTTGTTCTGTGTGATTTTGGTTAAACCGCTTAGAGTTTTAGTTATGCCGAATGCAGGTATGATCAAGGTTACTGCAGGATGTCCTACCTTCGAAGGAAAGGACTTCCCCTACTAGAAGACCAAGATGCAAATGCATCTTCAAGCAATTGACAACGATCTTTGGTGTATTTTGGAAAATTGTATTCCCTCCATCAATGCTACTATCTTTGCCGCTAATGTGAATAAGCTCAAGCAACTTGACTCACAAGTGAAGAATATCATCTGTGGTCACCTGAGCAAAGGTTAGTATGGCAGAGTTACTGCTTTGGGCACAACTAAGCTTATCTGGAATAGGCTGTCCAAAGTCTATGAGGGAGTCTCAACACATCGTGACTCTCGTGTCGATGTTCTTCGCAATCTCTTCAATCGTTTCAAGAGTCTTGACAATTAAAGCTGCCAAGATACCTTTGAACGCCTTGCTGACATCTCAAATGAATTGCAAGATTTGAGAGCTAGAGACATCATTGACCATGAAGTTTTGAAGAAACTGGTATGATCTCTTGATCCATCATTTGACAGACTAGTTCTGATGATCCAAGAAGGAAGAGACTTCAAGATGCTTGATCCTGCTGATATAGTTGAGAGACTGAATACTCATGAATTCCAACAAGAAGAAAAGAGAGATCTGTATGGACCAAGCTATTCAAGACCATGTGCGCTGAAGGCTAAGGTTGTTTGCTCATCTGAAGAAGAAGATTCGGATTGCAGTCTTGCTGACCCTTAAGAACTTAGACAGGAACTTGCAATGCTCGTGAGGAAATTCCAAAAGTTCACAAAGCTTGCCCAGTTTGGAAAATTCTCAAGAAAATATACGAGGAAATCAGAATCTTCAACTGAAGACTAAAAGAAAAGAACCTCCAGAAATGCAAGAAATCTGGTCACTGCATTCCTGATTGTCCTTGCTGGGTGAAAGAATGAAAGAAGAAGAAATACAAGGATGAAAGTTCTGATGAGTCGAAGAAAAAGAAGAAATCTTCAAAATCCTCATCTTCAAAGTCCTCATCGCACAAGAAGACTAGTTTCAGAAAGGTTCGGGCACTCATTGGCAAGGAAATGTATTCTGAAGAAGAATCTCTGGAACGCGATGAAGAGGAAGGTTCTAAAGTGTAGTCGGAATCTGGTGTGGAAATCCTTGCACTTGCTACCACATTCATCAGCAAGTCGATCTTCAACCTTGAAGAAACTGACAAGGCCAACTACAGTGATGAATATGCTGACGACTTTGTCCCAACCTATCACAACTGGAATCCAGTTCTTTGTCGTCAGCCAGTTCTTTGCCATCTGCTGGCTGACGGCAAAGAACCTCTTTGCCATCAGTTCACACAAGGCAGACGGCAAAGGACTGACACATGGCAAAAATACTATTTGCCATGTGTCGGCCCTTTGCCGTCTGCCAGCGGACGGGAAAGAGACCGAGGGCAGATGGCAAAGAGGACGGGTGGGTCCCATGCCTGCCGTGTCCGACATCCGGGGGCCTTTGCCATCCGCGGGCCTTTGCCGTCTGCCATGGGGCCTTTTGCCGTAGGGGGGCGGACGTCAAAGGGGCTTCCCTATAACGGCCGTTAACCCCCTCCTCGGTCACTGTCTCTCTCTTCCCCCGGCCAGTGTCTCGCTCACTGTCTCTCTCCACGACGACCCCCTCCCCGCGGCGAGTCCCTCCGCGCGGCAAGCCCCCCCCCCCCCCCCCCCGCGGCGAGCCCCCCCACGGCGAGCCCCTCCCCGCGATAGCCCCTCCCCGCGGCGACCCACCCCCGCGGCGACCAACCCCCGCGGGAAGGCCCTCCCCGCAGCGAGCCTCCTGCCGCGCGCCCCCTGCCCCCTTGCCGTCGTCCACCACCGCCGCCGCTGCCCCCTGCCGTCGTCCACTGCGGTGAGTTCTTCTTCTTTTTCTTTTTAAAAAAGTTAATTACTTTAGTTAGTTTATTAGATTAGTTTTTTATTATATATAGGGTAATTTAGTTAGTTTATTTGGTTAGATTATTAGGCTAATTAGGTTAGTTAGTTAGGGTAGAAGAAAAAAAGAGGAAAAGCAGAAGGAAAAAAAGAAAAAGAAAAAAGGAAAAGAAGAAAATAATTAGAAGAAGAACGAAAAGAAGTAGAAGAAGAAGAGGAGGAGGAGGAGGAGGAGGAGAAAAAAGAAGAAGAATAAGAAGAAGAAGAAGAAGAAGAAGAATAAGAAGAGGAGGAGGAGGAGGAGGAGGAGGAGTAGAAAGAAGAAGAAGAAGAAGAAGAAGAAGAAGAAGAAGAAGAAGAAGAAGAAGAACAAGAGGAAGAAGAAGAAGAAAAAGAATAGGAGGAGAAAAAGAGGAGGGGAGGAGGAGGAGAAAGAAGAAGAAGAAGAAGAAGAAGAAGAAGAAGAAAAGAAGAAGAAGAAGAAAAAGAAGAGAGAGGAGAAGAAAGAAGAGGAAAAGGGAACACCGACACCCTGAAACTGACCCTCGACCCCTGACCCCTAAGGCCCGACGCCACAGACCCCCGACCATCGACCCGCGACGCCACTGACCCCCGACCCCCGACCCCCGACGCCACAGACCCCCGACGCCACTAACCCTTGACCCCCGACGCCACTTACCCCCGACCCAGACCCTCGGCCCACGACTCCCGAACCCCACGCTCGACGCCACCAACCCCCGACCCCCGATGCCACTAACACCCGACATCACTGACCCTCGACCCCCGACGCCACTGACCCCCCACAACCGACGCCACTAACCCCCCGACCCCCGATGCCACCGACACCCGACACCACCGACCCTCGACGGCACTGACTCGCGACGCCACTAAGCCCCGACCCCCGACACCTCTTCTGCCTTCTGTTGAACGAGAAGGTGCTTTTCGGCCTTCGAGAGGCTCACGAGGTCATAGTTTTGTAAATTATGAGTTAGTTCACATATTTTCCGATTATGTTAATTATAAAAACATCGTATTTGTGTTGATCGTGTGAATTTCAATGTGCAGTTGTTCGACGACCTCCACGTGCGTTGGACGAGCTCCGCCCTTGCGTTTGTTGGTGAGCACAAATGACTTCTCCTCCTACCCCCTTAATTTGCTCTGTCCCGGTCTTCATGCCGATGGAAGTTGCTAGCTATAGGTTTCTTCAATCATGAGTATGCATGACCAGTATGCGTCTCCCGTTCGAAAGTGCGACATCTATAAATATGCATTTCTTTGCATATTTATAACCGCCATTCTTTCGAATTGTCCAACATTATCCATGGACAGCCCGAGTATGTGTAGATTGGGTTTGTTTTCCCGTATGCTGTGCTCCGGATCCGATGCAGAATTTCGTCAGTGCCTCCCCTGTTGTTCTCCGGGTACACATCCTCTCTGCTTATTGCCGAGACGTGTATCAGGAGAATAGCGGGGAGGTGCTGCCGAAATTCTGCGTCGCATCTGGAGCAGAGCATGGGAAAACGAACCCAATCTACACATACTCGGGTGGGATTAGGACCTATCTTTACCTATTAGCGTGTATGTTGCATGGACGTAATAAAACTGACAAACTTGATTAGCGTATGAATATAGATGATGAATTATATATTTATTTCTTGTGCCCTCATAGGTAGCTAGGCAACATGAGTGACCGTGCTTGGATGTACACTGGTCACCCTAGTCAGAAAGACATGACCCATGAATGGTTAACAAAAACCAGGGGGTTTGTGAGAGCCGCATTTGCAAATGGCCAGCAAAAAACATGGTGCCGCTGTCCCAACTTCGACAACTGGAAAAAGCAGACACAGTTTGAAATGGGTAAACACCTGCAGAAGTGGGGTTTTACGCCAAAATATACGGTGTGGACTTTTCATGGTGAGTCTGACCAACGTGCCACAGCTGAGGTGATTCGTCGTCGCACCGACGAGCATGGTACCGGGATTGAAGACATGGTGCAAGACTTTGATGATGCTCGGGATTCGGACAATGAGATGGAGGAATCTGCAAAGGCCTTCTATGAAATGTTGGAGTCTTCAAAACATCCTCTCCACGAGCGGACTGAGCTTTGTGAGCTGGATGCCATCGCGCAAGTAATGGATCTGAAGGCTCAATTCAACCTAGGCACAGAATGCTACGACGCGATGATGACGATATTTGGACGCTTTCTACCCAAAGGCCATGTACTGCCTGCAAACCTATACCAGTCAGAGAAAATCCTCCGTGTACTTAAGATGCCCTATGAGAAGATACATGCCTGTGAGAATGGATGTGCCTTATTTAGGCTTGAGTATGCAGCCTTGAACTATTGCCCCATTTGCAATTCTTCCAGGTATATTGTGGTAGACAACGGCATGGGTGAGAAGAATAAGACCAAAATCCCCATTAGTGTTCTTCGGTATCTGCCAATCGTACCAAGACTTCAACGTGTTTTCATGGTCGAAGAGACGGCCAGACAGATGACATGGCACAAATTGGGCAAAATAACCGAACTAGATGCGGATGGGAACAAGATGCTGGTACACACTTCAGATGGTTTTGCGTGGAGGAACTTCGATGCATTACATAAGGATAAATCGGAAGATCCAAGGCAACCTAGAGTTGCCATCAGCACGGATGGGTTCAATGTGTATTGTATGACGGCAACACAATACAGTTGTTGGCCTGTATTTGTCATTCCACTAAATTTGCCACCCGGAGAGATTATGAAAAGAAAGAACATTTTCCTGACATTGATAATTTCAGGGCCCAACTATCCGGGGAAGAATATGAATGTGTACATGCAGCCGCTTAAGGATGAGTTGCAAGAAGCCTGGGATAATGGGATCAAGACCTACGACGCGGCTACCAAAACAAATTTCAAAATGCTTGTGTGGTACATGTACTCGATGCATGATTATCTAGCGTTTGCGCTATTCGCTGGCTGGTGTGTGCATGGAAGGTTCCCGTGCACCACATGCAAGGTAGCTCTTCAGTTCCGTTGGCTGCAGGCTGCTCGCAAGTATTCTTGCTTCGACATGCATAGACAATTCCTGGATCCTGACCATAAGTTCAGAAAAGACAAGAAGAATTTCATCAAAGGTAGAGTTGTCAAAAACACTGCACCAACTGCGTTGATAGGCCAACAGACACTTGATCAGTGAAACGCTCTCGATCCTGATCCATTGCGTCCAGGATATTTCAAAGGTATAATACGGAACACGCCTGGACTCACGAGTCATGCTTATGGGATCTGCCTTACTTCAAAGACCTCCTTGCCCACACAGCATTGACGTGATGCACACTAAAAAGAATATCGCGGAGGCCATTTTTGGTACATTGTTCGACATAGAGGGGAAGTCAAAAGATAATCCTAAGGCTAGAATCGACCTGGAGGCTCTATGTGATAGACCGTTGCAAAACTTGCGGCAACGGAAACGAAAGCAAAGCATAGCGAAGCCAAAGGCATGGTTCAATCTTGAAAGGCCAGCTATGATGGAAATGCTATTGTGGGTGAAAATGCGGTTGATGTTCCCCGATGGGTATGCTGTGAATCTAAAGAGGGGAGCGAGTCTTGAAAAATTGAAAATATTTGGGCTCAAGAGTCATGATTGACTCATATGGATTGAGCGGGTAATGACGGCGCTTTATCCCTGAGGATGAATGGCTAGTACTGGCAGAGCTGAGCTATTTATTCCGTTCTCTTTGTGCGAAAGAACTATCGCCTGGCGTTCTAGATGAAATGGAAGAGTTGGCACCGGAGTTGATCTGCAAATAAGAAAAGATCTTTCCACCGGGCTTCTTTAATCCAATGCAACATTTGATTTTGCATCTCCCGACCGAGGCAAGAATGGGGGGGGCGTTCAAAATCGATGGTGCTACTCAACTGAGAGGATGCAGAAGACGCTTCGAGCTAAGTGTAAAAATAAATGTAGAATTGAAGCATCGATGGCCGAGGCATTCATTACTGAGGAGGCGGCAAACTTTGTGACAGCACACTACGAAGCCAAAAATCATCATTTGCATAACCCGAAGCCTCGGTACAATGATGGTGATCCAAAAAAAGTTCGATCCAACCTGAGCCTATTCAAAGGTAAGCTCGCACCATCCGGTGCTTCGAAAGGGAAATCGTTGGATGTCGAAGAATGGCGGACCATTTCTTTGTATATCTTCACCAACCTAATAGAAGTGCGGCCGTACATCGAGTAAGTTCTCGGTAATTTATTGTTCCGCAATTTCTAATTGCTATGAACTACTCTTATTCTCGGATATTTGATATAGTCGATACGTCGCCGAATTCTCGGATGGAGCGGTCATCGAAAAGGATTCCGTCGAAGAGTATGAGCTTCTCGCAAAGCATGGAGGCGACTATCCCGGTTTCATCTCTTGGTTCAAACAAAGGGTAATTAATTACCATTATGGGCCATTTGATTTCTTGGTCTAATTTGCGGCTAATGCATCCATTCTTTCGTATTAAACTTGTAGGGTGATGCAGAGTCTATGGACGCCGAGTTGAGACAAGTCGCTAATGGTTTTGACTATAAGGTCTATTCATTTGACAAATACAACATCAACGGGTATCACTTTCGTACCTTTGGCAAAGAGCTATCTATGCCCAACCTAAAGACTACAAATTGTTCTGTCTCTGCTATCGGCGAAGGAGACACCGAGGATTATGGAAGAGTTGAAGCAATTTATGAACTTCTATTCTATGGTGAAAACCCACCGACCGTCGTAGTCATCAAATGTTATTGGTTTGAGCCGAGGGAGACTAGAAGGACTCATGAACATATAGGACTAGTCGAAATCAACCAAAATACCCACTTAGATGTCCCGATGTCTATATTACGGCTCAACAGGCGACACAAGTTTTCTATCTACCGTGGGCCTGCCAAACTGATCCAAATCTCAAAGGTTGGGATGTCGTTTATGAAGTGCCACCACATTTTAGACCACCTACCCTCAATGAAGAGGATTACGAACCTCACATTAACCCAGACACATATGAGGGAGAATTCTTCCAAGAAACACGTATGTCCAAGAAACGTTTCAAGAACCGCTCTACTTCATCCAAGAACATTGAAGTAGACAGCGACAGTGAATCCCTCTTAACCCCTGAGCCCGAGCAGGAAGAGCTGGAAGAAGAAGAGGTTACTGCTGCAGAAGACCTATCACTTCTTGACTGATTACATAATGGTGGCCTTCCACATGTTCTTCATGATAGTGATGATGATGATGCATTTATTGATGATAGTGATGATCATGATGCATTTATTGACCCCGAAGCATATATAGACGAGCACGGTTGTTATCAGTTCATGTCAGGTATTCAACTATTATACTATATAAAATTTTGAGTTCATGTTAGGTATTCAATTTTTATTAGTCATGTTGGTATTTATGACGATGATACACTTAAATTATATACATTTTATTACTCATGTTGGTATTTATGTTGTACTAATTTCATTTACTCTTTCTCATGACAGGTGTTGAAAGATGGTGGGAAAGGGTCGAAAGCACTCCGCGGCTCCTTCTTCGTCGGCGGGTGATGGGGTGGGTACTTCCATTCCTGCCTCGCCTCTTCGGAGAGCGTTGCTCTCTACTCTGCAAGGAGCGCCCCCCATGAGAGGAGGTCGACCCCCCTCGAAGCTGAGAGGTACTAAAGGTACATGTTTTATCCATGTTGGTATTTATGTTGTACTCATGTTGTATGCATATTGGTATTTATATACATTTTATTACTCATGTTCGTATTTATGTTGTACTAAAGGTACACGTGGCCGCGGGAGAGGTAGGGCGGTGGCTGCCACGCCTTCTGAGGTGGGGGCTACACGGTCTCCGCCACCACCCCAAGCTAATTCACCTGAGCACATGACTTCTAGGGTGGATTCGTCTGAGGTGGAGGCTACACGGTCTCCGGTTCACGAGCCTTGGGTCGACGAGCCTCAGGTCGACGAGCCTTCGACCCATGAGACTCGTGTCCCAGAGGCTTCATTCCAGGCGACTCCGGAGCAAAGCAGGGATGAGGGTACGTCCCAAAAGACCCAGTGGGATACCTGGGCTGAGCCAAGTGGCCATGCTGGTAGCGACGAGGAGCTGGATGAGGGGCCTACCGTCTACCAGCGTGGTAGTTCGGGGCTCCCGCTCGTGCCGGCGACCCCCGAGCTGAGGTGGTCGATTAGGCCAAATGGTGACAAGTAAGTTAATTTACTCTTATTTAACCTTTTGCCTTCGCGTTTTCTCAAATATCTAATGTTTTGGCTTTAATTTTTCATACTGTAGGGGTTGGATTGTTGCCAAGGGTGTCCGCAAGCCCAACAACGTCCTTGGTGTGCTTTGCCGTAAAAACTTCCCAGGGTTTGTTACGTTGCCCGGTCGGGAGCGAGAGGTAGGAATGACGTGGGAGCACTACTTGGGTTCCCCGGCCCCGCCGGAGGTGGAGATCGACGGTGTTTTGTGTGACACGAGGGCGGACTTGGTGACCCCAAAGTTCTGGGTAATTTCTCCTTCACACAATTATAAATCAACCATAGCTATTTATTGTACTAATCGGTGTTGTCTCGTTTGCATACCTACTACAGGTGTGAGGAGGGATACGAGGAGGACGCGTCAAAGGTCATCGAAACCGAATGTCGCCGCCTACTTCAAAACTTTCGGCACGAGGCTCGGTTGCAGGTTGTTCGAGACTACTATGCCACGCGGCATATTAGGATTGACAAGGCGAAGTGCCGTGATGCTAAGATGGAGAAGGAGCATTACATGAAGGTAATTACATATTATTAAGGCTTTGTAGTTAGTTTCCTTGATTTGGTTCTTACGCGCTCAAATTTCTCTTTATTAACTTAGGTGCCCCCGAGATGGTGTGTGGATAAGATTGATTGTTGGGAGGCCTTGGTGGATCAGTGGTGCTCCGAAACGTGGGAGGCCAGCCACAACAAGGCCAAGGAGAGGCGTGGCAAAATGGTTGGCGTGCCACACCATCAAGGGAGCGTCAACTTAATCCAATTTGGCGAGAACTGGGTATGTGGTTTGCTTCATGCCTCATGCAATTCTAAGCGTAGCACTAGATCATATTGTTCGTATGCTAAAGCTTTTATAATGTCAAGTGTATTTTCCATCAATCATGAGATTGTGCAACTCTCGGATACCGTAGGAGTGCTTTGGGTGTATCAAACGTCACAACGTAACTGGGTGACTATAAAGGTGCACTACGGGTACCTCTGAAAGTGTCTGTTGGGTTGGTACGAATCGAGCTCGGGATTTGTCACTCCGTGTGACGGAGAGGTATCTCTGGGCCCACACGGTAGAACATCATCATGAGATCAATGTGACTAAGGAGTGAGTCACACGATGACGTGCTACGGAACGAGTAAAGAGACTTACTGGTAACGAGGTATAGGTATAGGTATACCGACGATCGAATCTCGGGCAAGTTCTATACCGACAGACAAAGGGAATTGTACACAGGATTGATTGAATCCTTGACATCGTGGTTCATCCGATGATATCATCGTGGAGCAAGTGGGAGCCACCATGGGTATCCAGACCCCGCTGATGGTTGTTGTCCGGAGAGGTGACTCGGTCATGTCTACCTGTCTCCCGATCCCGTAGGGTCTACACACTTAAGGTTCGATGATGCTAGGGTTATAGGAAATTGTTATATGAGGATATCGAAAGTTGTTCGAAGTCCCGGATGAGACCCCGGACATCACGAGGAGCTCCGGAATGGTCTGGAGGTAAAGATTGATATATAGGACGGATTGTTTTGGACACCGGAAGTGTTTCGGGCGTCGTTGGTAACGTACCGGGACCACCGGAAGTGGCCCCGGGGGTCCACCGGAAGGGGGCCACGACCCCGGGAGGCTAGATGGGCCAAGTGCGGGAGGGAACCAGCCACTAGGTGGGCTGGTGCGCCCCCCACACTCAGCCAATGGCGCAAGAAGAGGGGAGAGGGGGGAACCCTAGCGCAGGTGGGCCTAAGGCCCACCAGAAGGGTGCGCCACCCCTCCTCCCCCCCTTGGCCGCCGCAGCTCCTCCCATCTTGGGTTGCCGCCCCTCCCAGGAGAGGAAAACCCTCAAGGGGGCACAGCCCCTCCTTCTCCCTATATATAGTGGGCACTTTTGGCCTGTTGGGGACACCAATCTTCCTCTCCCTCGGCGCAGCCCTGCTCTTCTTTCTCCTCCTCTGCCGGTGCTTGGCGAAGCCCTGCCGGGAGACCTCGTCTCTCTATCGACACCACGCCGTCGTGCTGCGGAGACTTTCCCCAAGTTCTCCCTCCTCCTTGCTGGATCAAGGTGCGGAAGACATTATAGGGATGCACGTGTGTTGAACGTGGAGGTGGCGTAGTTCGGCACTAGATCGGAATCACACCGCGATCTGAATCGCCGTGAGTACGACTCCATCAACCGTGTTCTAGTAACGCTTCCACTTAGCGATCTTCAAAGGTATGAAGATTCACACACCCGTCTCTCGTTGCTGCTCTCTCCATAGGAAGATCTGAATATCCATAGGATTTTTTTTGAATTTATGCTAGGTTACCCAACAGTGGTATCAGAGCCAGGTTTTCTATGTGTAGATTCTATGCACGAGTATAACACAAATGGTTGTGGGTGATGATTTGTCAATTGCTTAGCTCTACTAGTCTTATTCTTCTTCGGCGGTATTGTTGGATGAAGCGGCCCGGACCGACCTTACACGTACGCTTACGTGAGACTGGTTCCACCAACAGACATGCACACCGTGCATTAAGGTGGCTAGAGGGTGTTTGTCTCTCCCACTCTAGTCGGATTGGATTTGATGAATAGGGTCCTTACGAAGGGTAAATAGCTTTGGCATATCATTGTTGTGGCTGTTACGTAGGTAAGAAGACGTTCTTGATAGAAACCCAAATCAGCCACGTAAAACTTGCAACAACAATTGGAGGACGTCTAACTTGTTTTTGCAGGGTTTGACATGTGATGTGATATGGCCAAAGTTGTGATGTTGCATGTATGATGTATGAGCTGATCATGTTATTGTAATAGGTTTCACGACTTGCATGTCGATGAGTATGACAACCAGCAGGAGCCATAGGAGTTGTCTTAATTTATTGTATGAGATGCAACGCCATGTGCTTAGTACTTTTACTTCATTGCTAACGGTTAGCTATAGTAGTAGTGATACTAGTAGTTGGCGTGACGACTTCATGGAGACACGATGATGGAGATCATGATGATGGAGAGCATGGTGTCACGCCGGTGACAATGATGATCATGCGATGCCAGAAGATGGAGATCGAAAGAGCAAAGATGATAATGGCCATATCATGTCACTATATGATTGCATTGTGATGTTTATCATGTTTTTCATCTTATTGCTTAGAACGACGGTAGCATAATAAGATGATCCCTCTTAAAATTTCGAGAATGTATTCCCCTAAGTGTGCGCCGTTGCAAAGGATCGTTGTCTCGAAGCACCACGTGATGATCGGGTGTGATAGATTCTAACGTTCGCATACAACGGGTGTAAGCCAGATTTACACACGCAAAACACCTAGGTTGACTCGCCGAGCTTAGCATGTACATACATGATCTCGAATACAAGAGACCAAAAGGTCGAACATGAGTCGTATGGTTGAATACGATCAGCATGAAGTTGCTCACCATGGTGACTAGTCCGTCTCACGTGATGATCGGACACGGGTTAGTCAACATGGATCATTTATCACTTAGATGACTAGAGGGATGTCGATTTAAGTGGGAGCTCATACTTAATTTGATGGAATGAACTTAATTGTCATGAACTTAGTCTAAAAGTTGTCTTTATAAATATTGTAGATGGCCAACGTCAACCTCAATTTCAACACATTCCTAGAGAAAAACAAGCTGAAAGATGATGGTAGCAACTATGCGGACTGGGTTCGCAACTTGAAGCTCATCCTTGAAGCAGCTAAAAAGGCTTATGTCCTTGATGCGCCGCTAGGTGACCCTCCCGCTCCCGTAGCAGCCCAGGACATTCTAAACGTCTAGCAAACACGGAGTGATGACTACTCTCTGGTTAGGTGTGGCATGTTATACAGTTTAGAAACGGGTCTCCAAAGGCGTTTTGAGCAACACGGTGCATATGAGATGTTCCAAGAGCTGAAGCTAGTTTTTCAAGCTCATGCCTGTGTCAAGAGATATGAAGTCTCCGACAAGTTCTTTAGCTGTAAGATGGAGGAAAACAGTTCTGGCAGTGAGCACATACTCAAAATGTGTGGGTTACACGGTCGTCTGACTTCACTTGGAGTCAAACTTCCGGATGATGCTATAATTGATAGAATCCTCCAGTCTCTCACCAAGCTACAAAGGTTTTGTGCTGAACTACAACATGCAAGGGATGGAGAAGACCATTCCCGAGTTGTAATCGATGCTCAAGTCTGCAGAAGTAGAAATCAAGAAAGAGCATCAAGTGTTGACGGTCAACAAGACCACTAGTTTTAAGAAGGGCAAGGGTAAGAAGAACTTCAAGAAAGACGACAAAGCCATTGCCGCGCCCGGTAAGCCAGATGCCGGGAAGAAGAAAAAGAATGGACCCAAGCCTGAGACTGAGTGCTTCTATTACAAGGGAAAGGGTCACTAGAAGCGGAACTGCCCCAAATACTTAGCGGACAAGAAGGCCGGCAACGTTAAAGGTATATGTGATATACATGTTATTGATGTCTACCTTACCAGCGCTCGTAGTAGCTCCTGGGTATTTGATACCGGTGTTGTTGCTCACATTTGCAACTCAAAGCAGGAACTGCGGAATAAGCGGAGACTGGCCAAGGACGAGGTGACGATGCGCGTCGGGAATGGCTCCAAGGTCGATGTGATCGCCGTCGGCACGCTACCTCTACATCTACCATCGGGATTAGTTTTAAACCTCAATAATTGTTATTTAGTACCAGCTTTGAGCATGAATATTGTATTAGGGTCTTGCTTAATGCGAGACGGCTACTCATTTAAGTCAGAAAAAATGGTTGTTCTATTTATATGAGTGATATGTTTTATGGTCATGCTCCGCTAGTGAATGGTTTATTCTTGATGAATCTCGATCGTGATGTTACACATATTCATAGTGTGAATACCAAAAGATGTAAAGTTGATAATGATAGTCCCACATACTTGTGGCACTACTGCCTTGGTCATATCGGCGTTAAGCGCATGAAGAAGCTCCATACTGATGGACTATTAGAGTCTCTTGACTTTGAATCATTTGACACATGCGAACCGTGCCTCATGGGCAAGATGACTAAGACTCCATTCTCAGGAATAATGGAGAGAGCAACCAACTTATTGGAAATAATACATACTGATGTGTGTGGTCCAATGAACATTCAAGCTCGCGGTGGCTATCGTTATGTTCTCACTCTCACCGAAGATTTGAGTAGGTATGGGTATATCTCCTTGATGAAGCACAAATCTGAGACGTTTGAAAAGTTCAAGGAATTTCAGAGTGAGGTCGAGAATCAACGTGACAGAAAAATTAAGTGTCTACGATCTGATTGTGGATGAGAATATTTGACTCACGAGTTTGGCACACACCTAAGGAAGTGTGGAATCGTTTCACAACTGACGCCGCCTGGCACACCGAAACACAGCGGAGTGTCTGAACGTCGTAATCGCACTTTATTAGATATGGTACGATCTATGATGTCTCTTACCGACTTGCCGCTATCATTTTGGGGATACGCATTAGAAACTGCAGCATTCACTTTAAATAGGGCACCGTCTAAATCCGTTGAGACGACATCGTATGAACTATGGCTTGGCAAGAAACCTAAATTGTTGTTTGTTAAAGTTTGGGGCTGCGATGCTTATGTGAAGAAACTTCAACCAGAAAAGCTCGAACCCAAAGCGGAGAAATGCGTATTCATAGGATACCCTAAGGAAACAATTGGGTATATCTTCTATCTTAGATCCGAAGGTAAAACCTTTGTTGCCAAGAACGGATCCTTTCTAGAGAAAGGGTTTCTCTCGAAAGAAGTAAGTGGGAGGAAGGTAGAACTTGATGAGGTAATTACACCCCCTCTCGAACAGGATAGTAGCGCAGCGCGGGAAGTTGTTCCTGTGGCACCTACACCAACTGAAGAGGAAGTTAATGATAATGATCATGAAGGGTTCTTGCCAGTTTTGCAAGGTATGAGATTGAGTAAGACTCAGTCGCCGACCACAACAGCAGATAGAGAGAAGATGAGTTCTGTCCCCTACGCTTCAGCCGTAGGTTCTCTTGTGTATGCCATGCTGTGTACCAGACCTGATATAAACCTTGCCATAGGTTTGGTAGGGAGGTACCAAAGTGATCCTGGTATGGAACACTGGACAACGGTCAAGAATATCCTTAAGTACCTGAAAAGGACTAAGGAAATGTTTCTCGTTTATGGAGGTGACGAAGAGCTCGTCGTAAAGGGTTACATTCACGCTAGCTTTGACATAGATACGGATGACTCTTAGTCACATACCGGATACGTATATGTTTTGAATGGTGGGGCAGTGAGCTAGTGTAGCAGCAATCAAGAAGTCGTGGTAGCATCTACATGTGAAGCGGAGTATATAGCTGCTTCAAAAGCGGCTCATGAAGGAATTTGGATGAAGGAGGTCATCACCGACCTTGGAGTGGTTCCAAGCGCATCGGGTCCAATGACACTCTTCTGTGATAACACTGGGGCCATTGCCATAGCCAAGGAGCCCAGGTTTCACCGGAAGACGAAGCACATCAAACGCCGCTACAACTCCATCCAGGACCATGTCCAGAGTGGAGTGATAGAGATTTGTAAAGTACATACGGATCTGAATGTTGCAGACCCATTGACTAAACCTCTTCCACGAGCAAAACATGATCAACACCATAATGCTATGGGTGTTCGATACATCACAATGTAACTGGATTATTGACTCTAGTTCAAGTGGTAGACTGTTGGAAATATGCCCTAGAGGCAATAATAAAATGGTTATTATCATATTTCCTTGTTCATGATAATCGTCTATCGTTCATGCTATAATTGTATTAACAGGAAACAGTAATACATGTCTGAATAAATAGATCACAATGTGTCCCTAGCAAGCCACAAGTCAGCTATCTCGTTAGTCAATAGATGATCATGGTTTCCTGGTCATGGGCATTAGATGTCATTGATAACAGGATCACATCATTGAGAGAATGATGTGATGGACAAGACCCAATCCTAAGCGTAGCACTAGATCGTATTGTTCGTATGCTAAAGCTTTTCTAATGTCAAGTGTCTTTTCCTTCGACCGTGAGATTGTGCAACTCCCGGATACCATAGGAGTGCTTTGGGTGTATCAAACGTCACAACGTAACTAGGTAACTATAAAGGTGCACTACGGGTACCTCTGAAAGTGTCTGTTGGGTTGGTACGAATCGAGATCTAGATTTGTCACTCCGTGTGACGGAGAGGTATCTCTCGGCCCACTCGGTAGAACATCATCATGAGCTCAATGTGACTAAGGAGTTAGTCACACGATGACGTGCTACGGAACGAGTAAAGAGACTTACCGGTAACGAGATTGAACAAGGTATAGGTATACCGGCGATCGAATCTCGGGCAAGTTCTATACCGACAGACAAAGGGAATTGTATACGGGATTGATTGAATCCTTGACATCGTGGTTCATCCGATGATATCATCGTGGAGAAAGTGGGAGCCACCATGGGTATCCAGACCCCGCTGATGGTTATTGGGCGGAGAGGTGTCTCGGTCATCTCTACCTTTCTCCCGAACCAGTAGGGTCTACACACTTAAGGTTCGATGACGCTAGGGTTATAGGGAATTTTTATACGAGGATATGACAAGTTGTTTGGAGTCCCGGATGATATCCCGGACGTCACGAGGACCTCCGGAATGGTCCAGATGTAAATATTGATATATAGGACAGATGGTTTTGGACACCAGAAGTGTTTCGGGCGTCGTCGGTAACGTACCGGGACCACCGTGACCACCGGAAGTGGCCCCGGGGGTCCACCAGAAGGGGGCCACGACCCAGGGAGGATAGATGGGCCATGTGCAGGAGGGAACCAGCCCCTAGGTGGGCTAGTGCACCCCCCACACTCAGCCCATGGCGCAATAAGAGGGGAGAGGAGGGGGGAACCCTAGCGTTGGTGGTCCTAAGGCCCACCAGAAGGGTGCGCCACCCCTCCTACCCCCTTGGCCGCCGCACCTCCTCCCATCTAGGGCTGCCGCCCCTCCCAGGAGAGGGAAACCCTCAAGCAGGCGCAGCCCCTCCCTCCACCTATATATAGTGGGAACTTTTGGGCTGTTGGGGACACCAATCTTCCTCTCCCTCGGCGCAGCCCTGCTATTCTTTCTCCTCCTCTCTGCCGGTGCTTGGCGCAGCCCTGCTGGGAGACCTCGTCTCTCCGTCGACACCACGCCGTCGTGCTACCGGAGACCTTCCCCAACCTCTCCCTCCTCCTTGCTGGATCAAGCTGCGGGAGACGTCATCGGGCTGCACGTGTGTTGAAGGCGGAGGTGACATAGTTCGGCAATAGATCAGAATCACACCCCGATCTGAGTCGCCGCGAGTATGACTCCATCAACCGCGTTCTAGTAACGCTTCCGCTTAGTGATCTTCAAAGTTATGAAGATGCACTCACCCATCTCTCGTTGCTGGTCTCTCCATAGGAAGATATGAGTATGCGTAGGAATTGTTTTGAATTTATGCTACGTTACCTAAAAATATTATCAGCACCAAGTGGATCTACCGAAACAAGCAAGATGAGGATAGTCAGGTTGTGAGGAACAAGGCACGACTTGTAGGCCAAGGCTACACACAGGTTGAAGGAATTAACTTTGATGAAACTTTTGTACCTGTTGCTAGAGTTGAAGCTATTATAATATTACTTGATTATGCTACCATCACAATATTACTCTATATAAAATGGATATGAAAAGTGCATTCCTCAATGGTAAGCCTGAGGAAGAAGTATATGTTGCTCAGCCCCCAGGTTTTGAACACCCGAAGCATCCTGACAAAGTCTTCAGACTCAAAAAGGCACTCTATGGCCTCAAGAAGCCCCTCGGGCGTGGTATGATACATTGAAGGAATTCCTCATGAAGAAAGGCTTGAGAACCGGTTCACTTGATCCCACTATTTTCACAAAATCCTATGACAATGAACTATTCGTGTGCCAAATATATGTTGACGGCATTATTTTTGGTTGTACTCACAAACGTTACAGTGATGAATTTTCCTACATGATGGGTGAGGAATATCAAATGTCCATGATGGGGGAGGTGAAATTCTTCTTAGGTCTGCAAATTCGTCAACAACGCAATGCCATCTATATATCTTAGGAGAAGTACCTCAAGGATGTTGTGAGGAAATTCAGCATGCATGAATGCAAAGACGTCAAGATACCTATGCCTACCAACGGCCACCTTCGCGCTGACGAAAATGGTATAGATTTCGATCAGCAGGTACATTGTTCTATGATAGGCTCTTTGTTGTACCTATGTGCATCCAGGCCATGCATTATGCTTAGTGTTTTCATGTGTGCACGTTTTGAAGAAAAACCGAAGGAATCACACCATAAGGCTGTGAAACATATTGTTCGATATCTAGGTCACACACCAACACTAGGATTATGTTACCCAAGGCCTCAAATCTTCACCTCGTTGGATATTCTAATTCTGATTATGTCGGTGACCGTGTCGATCGCAAGTTAATATCAAGCACATGTCATTTCCTCAAACGATGCTTAGTCTGCTAGTCCTCAAAGAAGCAGAACTGCGTATCACAATCCACTTCTGAAGCTGAATACATTGCTGCGGGATCTTCTCGTGCTCAGCTGCTATGGATGAAGCAAACCCTGAGAGATACAACCCAGTACAACACTCGAAGACCAAGAACATCCAGATTCGTCATCATTTTCTTCGTGATCATGTACTCAAGTGCAATATCATCATCGACCATGTGAAGACTGACAGCCAGCTAGCAGATATCTTCACAAAGCCCTTGGATGAGAGAAGGTTTTGCAAGTTGAGGTGTGAGCCAAATATCCTAGAATCTTCAAATGTTTTGTAAACATGCACACATCCTAACACTTATGCAAAATTTATGACTTAGATGCGCAACACACGAAGTAACGATTTTCTTCTATCAGTGAAGAATATCACACTAAGTGTGAATAAATTAATGAAAACGTTGGTTCTCAGGGCCCTACGACAATTGTATGCGGCGCCTGAAATCATCATTCTTATACGGTAGGTCACGCCACCACCAAACTTTGAAATTATTCAAGTTGAAAATTTTCAATTTGTGACTTTTCACAAATTCCTCAAAGTCTTCAAAGTTTTCAAATTTTTCAAATTCTTCAAAACTTTCTGTGATGATCTTCATTGACTATTATTATATATTGGGCTTTCAATGTCCTCATCAACATTCACTTATTGCTAAGTCTTCAATTTGGTATTTGTTTTCTATGTGAATGTGATCGGACCCGTCTCCCCTCTATGCTAAGCTCAACCCAATCTATTCTCAATTCTTCATATGCGTTCTATTTAACACTAGTTCAAAGTCCCCACTGAATCCTTATCTGCTGAAGACTTTGAAAAAAAGTCCTCAAAATTCAAATAATAATAATATTTTAACGTTACCACTGTAACTGCATCCACTACTCATGATAGGATAACCACGATCTTCATCGCTTCGATCGTGGGTAGTACGTGTCATGCGGAGACAAAATGGCAAGGGCATTTTCGTTTGTAGTTTTTGCTTGAAACCATTTTCACCTGAGCTATAAATAGCCTCTTACCCCCTTCAATCAATAACTATTCTCTCCCTCTCGACTCCTCCGATGGAGCTCAAAACCTAGCGCTGCCGCTAGCATCCTCGTCGCCGGTGAGGAACAACTTCACTACCTCAACCTCGCCATGGCCGGACTCATGCCGCCCGTGGATCATCTTCCGCCACCCCCGCGGTAGCTATCTTCAGTTCCAAGTTAGGGCACTGAAGATCTCAAATGAAGAACTTCTGTAATTACTACCCCAGTTCATCGACTTCTTCATACATGGTAATTAAAATCCTATTTTACTGTCCCTATTGATCCATTTATTTTCTTTGGATTCATGAAATCAGTTTTCCTTACAAAATCTCTCAGCTGTGCACACCCATGTCAAGAACACTTGATAAATTTTACTAAGCTCCTAAATTCTTCACTAGATTCCTTAGTTCTGTAATTTTTCGAATATGCACAACTCTGGAACCCTAGATCAGAATGCTTAGTCAAATTGCTCAACACATTGGTCAAATTCCTCCACTTATGTAATTTTTCAATTTCCTCAAATCTGAGAACGCATATGACCTCTCCAAATTCTTCACACCTATACTCTGTTCACAGGTACAAAATGTCAGCTGATGAATCACTAGGTTCTCATCAACTTAACTCATTCGCAACATTTATTGAAGAAACATTACCTGTGACCTCAGATTCCTCAAGAATACAAATTCCTCGGCAAAACCTCAACTGAAGAAAATGGAGGAAGACAGAAAATAGAAGGGTGGCAAGAAACTTGAACAGAACACTACTTTTGAAATCCGAGGGGAGATATATGACGAGTACTGCACGCGTGATGAAGAAATTCATGGAAAAGAGACTATGGCAAAATGCAAGATCAGCTTCAAAAGATTGATCGCAGATGGGCAAAGGAGTGGAAGGAATACATGTATGTCACTTCATAGTATGCCAAGAAGTTTGCCCTCAAACCTCGTTGCAAAAGATTGCCACAGGGAGACCAACAAACCGCACATCCCTCCAGCGTAGCCATAATTGAAGACTATCCTGATGAAAAAGACAAGTATTTGTCTAAGCTTGAGAAAAAGGAAAAAGTTGTTGTAACACCATTTAATGAAGATTCTGCTGCTGCAGCTACTGCTACCACTTCTTCTGCTGCTGAAGCTTCTACTATAGAACAAACTTAGAAGACGGTCGTGATGAACAAACCAGGTCTCAAGACAAAACCCCCAATAGGACAGTCAAAAGATCAAATTCCTCAGAAAGAAGCAACAAAGGCTGCCAAGTCCTCAACTGTAGCAAAGTCTTCACCTCCTCTGCAAACACAGCTCAGGCAACATCAAACAGGAAATCCAAATTCCTGAGTACCATCTGCCTCATGTTCAGCTCTCAAATCTTCACCTCGCATACTGAAGACAAAGATGACTGTTGTAAGAGGAAGAAGGACAAGCCCAAACAAGGTTGCCAACATCCCTTCTGCATCAGAAGAAAGTGAGGAATATGATGATGAAATTCTTCAAGCCATCATCAGAAACAAACAAGAAAGGGTTGCACAAGCTACTCGCAACATCATTCCCCTCGCACTAGATCCGAAAGTTGTGCTGAACTTCGTCAACCTTTGGTATGAGGATCCAAACACACCAATTGATGACTTGAAACTTCCACCTGGACTCAGTCACATGGTTACTTCTTTCATCAATGAAGCAAAATGGAAGGATCAGCAAGCCAAACACGCTCGGGCAACAAAGGTTAAAAAGGAGACGTACCTGAAGCAAAATATCCTTAACCTGACACCTGAGGAACTTGTTTCTTCTCAGGCAGAGCTGAAAACCGTCACTTACAAATACACAAGTCTTCATGCAGACTGAAAGGGTGTCAAAGTTCGGTTTGTCTAGGCCGCAACTGAACTAATTGATGAATATAACAGCAGGGTTGCAGCCCCAAAGCATACAGTAAATCCTCAGTCCGGCTATGCTGTACAACTAGCTGATTCTGATGAAGGTGAACATGCAGTTGCTGATGAAATTACACAAAATACTCCTCTTGAAGAATCTGCCAGGCCTGACACTCCTCAAGCAATGACTGATGAAAAGGCTCCTTCACCAATGCCTTCAAAGGTGAACAAAGTGACTCTTCCATCTGCATCAGATGCGAAGAAAACAAAAGCTGCTGAGAAGAAAGCAAAGAAGAGAAAGGCATCAACACCTTTAAAGTCTTCAAAGTAAAAATGCCTCAAGACTCTGCCTACTACATCATCAGCTCCAGTGGATACGAGTCCCCTCACTGTTGCACCATCATACATGATTGTACCATTTGGTGAAGAGCACATCATTCCAGAATTGGATGAGGAAATGGATGACAATTGCTCTGCTGCATCCACACCAATAGATGAGGAAATTCAAGCTAATCAAATTCCTCAAGTCTCAACACCTCCTCCTCAAAAACCCAGAAATGACTGTTGAAGAAAAGGAGGCTGATGAAGACATTGGCAGTAGCACACCTGTTATCCATGATGAGTTTTGGGAAAAGGCTCACCCAAACTCGCCAATGACGACTCAAATTCCACAAACTCCTTCAACTACTGAAATTCTGACCGGCTCTGAAGAAAAGAGCTCACATGTGAAATCAGCACCAGACCAAGAATGAGCTGCATCAGCTAAAGAAACTGAAAAGGAAAATACTGTATCAGAAACTACATCTACTCCTTCGGCACAACAAATTCCTCAAACTGAACAACAAGCCCCTGATGAAAACACCTCATCACAGTATAGAAATACTACTGATGAAATTGTAATCGTGGTTGCAAATCCTGAAACTGCAATCGTGGTGGCCAAAAATCTTCAAGATGATCAACATCATAATCTTCAAACAAAGCATTATCAGCCCTTCTCAAAGAGGCCAACATTTCTGAAGGAAGCCTTCTATGATGAACACCATTTCTGCACTTGAGAAAATTCTTACGATAGGCTTCGTATCAGGCACAGAAAGTTCTGGACCAGAACTCAACTTAATTACTATGGTTCTGTGCTTTGTGGGAAAAGGAAGATATTTCATCACATGCACATTCCTCATTGTGATATGGAGGAAATTCCTTGCTTCACCCCAGTACTGAGTGCTCTTCACAAAGAAGGGATACTGCCATTCTGCACAGATATCGGTGACTACAATACATGCATTATTCTTTAGTTCTATGCCACACTGCATATTTCAGGTGACCCCAAAAACATCAACTCTTGGGTCTTGGACTGGATGACACAGCGCACTAACTACAAAGCTCTAGCCAAAGAATTGCTTCAAGCCTTACCTATATCAATTCCTTCAGATGAAGCAATCAACCTGTATGATGAGAGAGAGTTGCCAAATCAGCTAATGGAGGTCCTCATGATACCTTTGGCTCCGGGCCAACCTCCAAGGACTAGATTCTCGGTGAAGGAATTGAAATATGCGCCCAGAACTATCTACAAAATACTGGCATGTTCCATCGCACCTATCAAAGGGCATGATAAGGAAACGAATGTTGTTGGAATCATGAAGAACATCCTGTTCAACGTCATTCATGGCATGAAAATGAACCTTCACGATTTCTTCTTGAGGACTTTGGCTGACAATGCTTTGTCACCATTTGAGCTGAAGATTTATGCGCCTTGGATCATGAGATTCATCAGAAACAAATCCGCCATTAACTACCAGGCTGACTATCAGAATCACCTCGGTTTTCTACCTCCTCTCAAAGTCATCAAGAAATCCTTTGAACCCGTTGAGGGCAAAGGCAAGTCAGTAATTAATGAAGTAAATCATCCACTGGATGGTCAATTTCGCAAGGCAGCCTCCTACTCCTGATATGATGGCACTGCCACTCAAGGATATGATGGCAGAGCAAAACCTCCAAGCCCAACTGCCCCAAGGGTGATGACTAATAGAGAGCTACTCCTCATTCTTCATCAGAAAGTCGATCACAACCATAAGTGGGTGAAACGCCAGTTTGGCTCCATTGTGAAAACCCTCACTGATACTCAAAATGTTGTGAAGAAAAATCACTATTATCTTCATGAGGTATTTGATCGCACTTGGGCCATATTATCTCACTGAAGACTCCAAAGGAACTTGAAGAATTGGAATTCACTCGGGACTCATGACCAATTAAAGAAGAAATTCAAGAATATTCCAGTTCCTGAGCTGGTGGACAACTCATTTTCTTCATTCCGCACTGCTGATTCAGATGAAGAACCTGTGCATACAACAACTGGACCAACAAGGAAGTCTGACTCGAAGAATGCTCGCACCTCTTCCTCAACACAGAAGTGAAGTTCTTCATGGGTGTTAGTCCTAAGTTTCGTCCCTTTTCGTCACTTGATGACAAAGGGGGAGAAATTTGAGAGTTAGTCTTCAAGCGGGTTAAATTTACGGGCTTATAAACTTTATTAAGTTACAAACTCTTGGTTCTTCTGAAGTTTTTGATGTAATGAGTTGTAACTTAAGCACAATGGTGGTCTCACACTTTTGAACATTTTTCTTCGCATGCTTATTCCTCAAGTTAATTAATGCATGCACGCTGAAATTCGTCAGACACCATTTTTCATCATGCATTTCAAATTCCTCATACTATATGTTAAATGCATGCATGAATTACAAGATACACGGGGTGATATCCATGATATATATCATCAATGTGCATTTGCTGTTCAAAGCAAATTCCTCAAAACATGCACATCTTCAGGGGGAGTTTCTCTGTATCTTACCTTCAAATTCCTCAAACTCAGTACTTACATTTCATATTATTATCCCCATTGAAAACTTAACCTATTTGTCATCAACCACCAAAAAGGGGGTGATTGTAAGTGAATCTAGTGCCCCTAAGTGATTTCGGTGGTTTAAGACTTATAGGTTAAGAGACTGATATGTTTGTAAGTGTACACATGCTCTATAAGTCGGTGAGGAGTTTGAGTTATTCGATGATTATCGACCCCTAAAAATGAATGTCTTCAGGTGAAGATTTTGGTCATTCCTTGAAGACTTTGATCGCGAAGTAATTGCGAAGAAATTGATATTCCTCATGAATATTGTCAGCGATGCGAGGTCGACACCTATGGGAATCAACATGAAACCCTTGTGATCATAGAGCGGGGAGAGGTGACGTGAAGAGCAGAGCTAACAATCAGCACCCAACAAGCATTTTTACCCAGGTTCGGGCCGCTTATGCGTAAAACCTTACGTCCTGCTTGTCTGGTTGTAATACACATTTTGTTGTTGATTGTTACAGTGACCGTTGATGACCGTCTTGTGGGTCGATGTCCAAAGAGTCTATCCCCTTCAAAATGACCTAAGGGCCCTTCTTTTATAGGCAAAGGGGTCACCTACAGTGCTCTGTGGTACGTTCATGAGGAGTTATAGTGAACCTATGGCGGTGCTTATCCATCTACCGCTGTCAGGTGCATTAAATGAACGTCTTGGCCTTGTCAGCGATGTGCTGGTGAAGACACGTATCCAGGTGTTTCGACACATGGACGCTGCATTGGCGCATGCATAATGCGCTAGCACTTGGGGGGTGGTGGCACTGTGGCAAGGGCGGTTACCCACCAATGGCCAGGCCTGTCATTCCGGCACGGAGCTTGCCGGGGTGTTGAGTCTTCGTCCCGGCAAGGGAGCTTGCCGGGGGCTTCAGTCGTCAACCCGGCAAGGGAGCTTGTCGGGGTCTTGTACTTGGTGAGTTCATCATGCCCACGAAATGGGCGTGGCCTTGGTCATCTTCCCGTCAAGGCTAGCTTGCCGATGCCTTGATAATCTTGGGGGTTGCATCTTGACTGGGTCCTGCCATGTCCTACTGGCAGGGGCTCTTCGCGCCAGTGCACAAGTCTGGGGCACTAGTGACCCCAGTCTTTAGTGCGCCGACAGGAGCCCCCGGGCATGGGCCAGACACGCATGCGCAGCGTTGTTGGGCCAGGCCCAAAGAGGTGCACGGGATTTCGTGGCTGGATCCGCTGGCAGTTGCTTTTCCCCAGGTCGTGCATTGAACGCACGAAGTGGGGAGTCGTGCGTAGTGGCCTAGGTTGCCGCGAGCGTGGAGAGCCGTTGGTTGAGTAGGCAAAGGGTCAGCCCGCGTCTCCAGAAGAGGGGGAAACACGAGCTCTCCAAGCCCACTGTTCCCAGTCCTTCTCCAATCTGAAATGCCGCCGCCGTTGCCTCCCTTGGTCAGAGCTTCCCCACACCTCCCTTTCCTCCCTGAGGTTCTGCTTCGGGCGACAGTGTCCATCTTCCGCCGTCCCTATGCTGCCGAAGGCCTCCAGAGGAAAGACCGCCGCAACCGAAAATCAGTTGGCGAGGCTGCGGAAGAAGCACGCCTACTTCCCCAAGGGTCTGGATATGGCCACTCTGAAGAGCTGCTACTAGATCATGTGGGTTGTCGAGACGAAGGTGCTTCCGGCTACCCACGTGCTCCCCGGGACGGGAAGCGGGTGGCCGGACCAGTTCCTCTTCTTCACTGAGTACTTCTTTTGTGGGCTTTTCCCGCCATTCTCTGAGTTCTTCGTCGACCTCATGCACACCTACGGCTTCCTCCTCCTCAACTTCACGCCGAACGCGCTGATGTGCATGTCCATCTTCGCGCACCTCTGCGATAATCTTGGGGGTTGCATCTTGACTGGGTCCTGCCATGTCCTACTGGCAGGGGCTCTTCGCGCCAGTGCACAAGTCTGGGGCACTAGGGACCCCAGTCTTTAGTGCGCCGACAGGAGCCCCCGGGCATGGGCCAGACACGCATGCGCAGCGTTGTTGGGCCAGGCCCAAAGAGGTGCACGGGATTTCGTGGCTGGATCCGCTGGCAGTTGCTTTTCCCCAGGTCGTGCATTGAACGCACGAAGTGGGGAGTCGTGCGTAGTGGCCTAGGTTGCCGCGAGCGTGGAGAGCCGTTGGTTGAGTAGGCAAAGGGTCAGCCCGCGTCTCCAGAAGAGGGGGAAACACGAGCTCTCCAAGCCCACTGTTCCCAGTCCTTCTCCAATCTGAAATGCCGCCGCCGTTGCCTCCCTTGGTCAGAGCTTCCCCACACCTCCCTTTCCTCCCTGAGGTTCTGCTTCGGGCGACAGTGTCCATCTTCCGCCGTCCCTATGCTGCCGAAGGCCTCCAGAGGAAAGACCGCCGCAATCGAAAATCAGTTGGCGAGGCTGCGGAAGAAGCACGCCTACTTCCCCAAGGGTCTGGATATGGCCACTCTGAAGAGCTGCTACTAGATCATGTGGGTTGTCGAGACGAAGGTGCTTCCGGCTACCCACGTGCTCCCCGGGACGGGAAGCGGGTGGCCGGACCAGTTCCCCTTCTTCACTGAGTACTTCTTTTGTGGGCTTTTCCCGCCATTCTCTGAGTTCTTCGTCGACCTCATGCACACCTACGGCTTCCTCCTCCTCAACTTCACGCCGAACGCGCTGATGTGCATGTCCATCTTCGCGCACCTCTGCGAGAACTTCGTCGGGATCACTCCCAACCTAGCTCTCTTTTGCGAGGGACAAGGCCCTTGCCAGCTTGAGGAATGTCGAGGCTACTGCGGCTGACAAGGCCGCCAGCTTCGTAGCGCCAACGCCTCCCTGGTCGCCCTGCAAAAAAAATTGGCTCCTATGGAGGAGGCACTTAAAGAGGGCGCGGCCCGGGAGGAGGATTTGACTCGGACGCTATAGGTTGCAGTGGAACAGCTCAATGCCACCTCCGCCGACCACTACGGGTATGTGGAGACCGTCAAGTCTGGGGCACTAGGGACCCCAGTCTTTAGTGCGCCGACAGGAGCCCCCGGGCATGGGCCAGACACGCATGCGCAGCGTTGTTGGGCCAGGCCCAAAGAGGTGCACGGGATTTCGTGGCTGGATCCGCTGGCAGTTGCTTTTCCCCAGGTCGTGCATTGAACGCACGAAGTGGGGAGTCGTGCGTAGTGGCCTAGGTTGCCGCGAGCGTGGAGAGCCGTTGGTTGAGTAGGCAAAGGGTCAGCCCGCGTCTCCAGAAGAGGGGGAAACACGAGCTCTCCAATCCCACTGTTCCCAGTCCTTCTCCAATCTGAAATGCCGCCGTCGTTGCCTCCCTTGGTCAGAGCTTCCCCACACCTCCCTTTCCTCCCTGAGGTTCTGCTTCGGGCGACAGTGTCCATCTTCCGCCGTCCCTATGCTGCCGAAGGCCTCCAGAGGAAAGACCGCCGCAACCGAAAATCAGTTGGCGAGGCTGCGGAAGAAGCACGCCTACTTCCCCAAGGGTCTGGATATGGCCACTCTGAAGAGCTGCTACTAGATCATGTGGGTTGTCGAGACGAAGGTGCTTCCGGCTACCCACGTGCTCCCCGGGACGGGAAGCGGGTGGCCGGACCAGTTCCTCTTCTTCACTGAGTACTTCTTTTGTGGGCTTTTCCCGCCATTCTCTGAGTTCTTCGTCGACCTCATGCACACCTACGGCTTCCTCCTCCTCAACTTCACGCCGAACGCGCTGATGTGCATGTCCATCTTCGCGCACCTCTGCGAGAACTTCGTCGGGATCACTCCCAACCTAGCTCTCTTTTGCGAGGGACAAGGCCCTTGCCAGCTTGAGGAATGTCGAGGCTACTGCGGCTGACAAGGCCGCCAGCTTCGTAGCGCCAACGCCTCCCTGGTCGCCCTGCAAAAAAAATTGGCTCCTATGGAGGAGGCACTTAAAGAGGGCGCGGCCCGGGAGGAGGATTTGACTCGGACGCTATAGGTTGCAGTGGAACAGCTCAATGCCACCTCCGCCGACCACTACGGGTATGTGGAGACCGTCAAGTTGTGGATGAAGCACCTTGTTGACGTTGCGTCCACTATTGCCGATCAGCTGGCCACCATGGATCTCCAAGGCCGTGGCTATTTTCCTTCTCCAGGGGTTCCTCCGAGTGTCAATTTGGCTTTGTTTTTTGAGAGTCTGACCGACGCCCTGAAGCATCTCTAGACCGGTGAGGCGACGCGGCTGGCGAGCGAGGCCCGACGGCTGTGCCGGAACATCCTCCTCAAGGTGGTCCCCAAGATGGCATCCAAGAATCCTGATCTCAACCGCTCCATGGTATGCCTGCCGAAGGACGTGGACCCCAAGACTTTTGAGTAGAAGGTCATGTGTATCGTCGACAGGGTAGACCAAGTTAAGAGAGTGCAAGGTTCATGTCGGGACTAGCCCCCGTGCCCCTTGTTACTGCAATCTGTACTTTAAACATAATTATTGTTATTTGTAGTATACTCAGTGCTTCGCTTGAGAGAGCAGTGCGTTTGTTCCTCCACAACCCCTTTCACTCTCCCCCTTTTTTTACCGTGGTCTGCCTTCGTGTGTTTTCCGGTAAATCATTTGCGCGATCGGCCTTGTCACGGGCCCTTGGGGGGGGGGGCGATACCTTGCCGGAGTCATCATGACAGGCAGGGTGTTTAGCTCCCTTCCGGGCTTTGCCATGGGTCATCGAGCATGCTATTTACAACAGGGGTGTGCCGGACAAGCCACCTCGGTTGTTGAGCACATGTTTTTCCATGTGAGAGAATCGAGGATGCTTAGAGAGGAGAGGTATGTACTTACCCAACGACTTACTCAAAGTGTTTGCAACTTATGTGCCGGCTGCGTTTACTTTTTTCAGCCTCGAGTGGATTATCTTGGCTCTTGCTACTGCTGTGGGCGTCCCCACTATCTCCCCCCGAAAAACTTGTGCGCGGGGTTGTACTTGTCTTTCAAGAATAATAAAAAAGGGAAGATATCTGTCGGGGCTATGGTCCCCTTGTTAGTTTATGCGTTTCACAAAATCATGGATGCATGCATGTTTTATGTCATGAGAATCTATATGATGATGCGGAACACTATGCTTTATTTGACTGTGCTCAGGGTCTTCGCCTTGCTTTGTACAAAGGATTACATGCAACTTCGGCAAGACTTGTACAAAAGGTGGTCACCGGTCAGCCCAGCAACCTCTCCCTACAGGAAGAACTTACAAAGATGCTCAATGTTCTAGGAGTTGCTCACCGGTAAGCCTTCTTCGGTCTCCAGGCGGACGGCGCCGGGCTTGGTGACTCGCACTACCCGATATGGGCCTTCGCACTTTGGCGTCAACTTCTTTGTATTCTTGGCCGACTGAACATGCTAAAGAACAATGTCGCCTTCCTCAAGACTTCTCGCTCGTACCTTGCAGCTATGATAGCGGCGCAAGGCTTGCTGATAGCGAGAGGCTCGCACAGCCGCCTGAATCCGGCTCTCCTCGAGGAGCACCGCATCGTCTGGATGCAATTGCTCTTGCTCAAGCTCATCATAAGAAAGCACCCGAGGTGACCCATAAATGAGTTCGATGGGAAGAACTACTTCTTCCTCATAGACCAGGGAGAAGGGTGTGTGGCCGGTGGCTCGATTTGGTGTTGTTCTGATTGACCAAAGAACAGCCGACAGATCATCCATCCAGTGCTTTCCATGCTTGCGCCAAAGCAGTACCTCGGCATTTTCTCTTTCGACTTGACCGTTTCTCCTTGGGTGAGCGACGGAAGCAAAGCATATTTTGCTGCCGAGGTCCTGGGCGTATTGCATGAAGATGCGGCTTGTGACCTGGGTGTCGTTGTCGGTGATGACCGTGTTCGGGACGCCAAAGCGACCAACTATCCCCTTGAAGAACTTGACGGCTGATTGCGCTGTTACTTTTCTCACTCGCTCCACTTCTGGCCACTTTCTGAACTTGTCGATTGCGATGTACAAGTACTCAAATCCCCTGGCGGCGTGGGGGAAGGGCCCCAGAATATCGGGCCCCCAGACTGAGAATGGCCATGAGAGAGGGATTGTTTGGAGAGCTTGTGCTGGTTGATGAAACTTTCTTGAATGGAACTGGCACGCTTCACACTTGGTTACTAGAGCAGTTGCATCCTGGAGGGTTGTGGGCCAGAAGAAACCTTGCCGGAACGCTTTGCCAGCAAGGGCCCTCGACCTTATGTGGGATCCACATATTCCTCCGTGTATTTCGGCCAACAGCTCCAGTCCTTCCTGCTGGCGAGTGCACTTCAGCTTCACACGGTTCAGTCGTCTTCTGTAGAGGGCATCATCTATGAATTGGTACATGCCTGACTGGTGTCGGGGGGATAACCCTGGGGTAGGCTCATCGAGCCTACTCCTTTTCCTTCTACCATGAAGGAACAACATGAAACATTCTACAAAGCCCAAGTCCCCCTGGACCGCTAGGAAGCACCTGTCGGCTGGGGGTGAGACGGCCAACTCTCTGGCCGGCCAGGAAGACCCTGCCAGCTAGAGGCGAGACGGTTATGTAACGCCCAAGATGCGATCCTATCCTTAATTTGGCACGAGGGCCTCGTCAGGGATAGAAGCGCATCTTGTCGTTTGAACAGAATGGATATCGTTACAAGTACATGTACTGAAAAGATAAGATATATGAAATTGGCTTACACTCGCCACAAGCTACATCAGAGTCACATCAGTACAATACATAAACATCATGAAGAAGAGCAGGCTCTGGCTACGGACGAAAACAAACGAGAAAAGAAAACGACATTCATCCTTGCTATCCCAGGCTGCTGTCGTGGAACCCATCCTAGATCGATGATGAAGAAAAAGAAACTCCGAATGAACAATCAACGCGCTCGCGTCTAGTAACCTTTACTTGCACCTGCAACTGGGGTTGTATTAATCTGTGAGCCACAGGGGACTCAGCAATCTCATTTCCAAAGGTATCAAGACTAGCAAAGCTTAATGGGTGAGGTATGGTTAAGTGATGAGTCGACAACAAATGACTAAGCATATATTTAGTGGCTACCTTACGAGTACAAGAATAGAGAGGGGGATGTACTACGTTTAGTGGACGTGAACTACTAATGATCAAATGAATGATCCTGAACACCTACTTACGTCAGACATAACCCCACCATGTCCTTGACCGGGGAACGAACTCACAAAAGAGGTAGTCACGGTTACGCACTCAGCTGGCATATTTTTATTTAGTTAACTTCAAGTTGTCTAGAACCAGTGTTAAACAAAGTTTCCACGTTTCCACATAACTGCGGGCACGATTTTCCAAAAGATTTAACCCTGCACGGGTGCTCCAACTAGTCCATCACAAATTACCACAAGTCGCATAGAAGTCGTCGACCACGAAACTCGCGATCTCTTCGGACTCCTTAGTGGAAAACCTCAACTATGAGATTACCCAAAACATCACCGGAATCCCGATGCACAAGACATTCGTCAAAGGTAAAACTAATCCAGCAAGGCCGCCCGACGTGTCGACGATCCCGATAGGACCCGCATATCTCGTTCTCAAGACACGACAGATAAGCGACGCGTACGGTGGCCTGATAGAAATCTCTCAAGTTGCCGTGGGTTGGCCCCGCATAGTGCTCTGTTTTGGACCAGCACCATCAGCACTGGCCCTCCCTGTATTATTTAGAATTACTCCTCAGGTTCATGACGCCCTGTGCTTTTCAGTATTAACAGAATTATTATGTTGGGCAAATATAGTACCAATGTTGGGCCTTGCCAGACCAGCTTTAATCTAAAACGAATTATCAAGGGGGTCCCCATAACAACCCCGATTGTGTTAGGAGCTCTTAATTATGGAACATACCACCGGTAGCCGAAACTAAGGGGGCAAAGGTGGAACAAAACACCAGGCTAGAAATGCCGAGCCTTCCACCTTTTACCAAGTATATAGGTGCATTAAATTAAATAGCATTTAATAGGTTGATATAACAAGGAACCCATGTTAACACATGGAAGCAACTGCACCTGCAACTAGCAACGCTAACACATGGTTAAGCAAGTGGTAACATAGCCAATCAGTGGTTTGCTAGGTGGTGAACAGGTTGAAGGTTTTCATGGCAATGTTGAGAGGTTGATATTTAACAGGTGGTAGGCAGCGGGACATGGCGGTAGAAACGGTAAAACTAGCAAGGCAATGATAGTAATGGTATCTGGGGAAATGGTCATCTTGCCTAAGATCCCTCTTGGAAGAAGAATGACTCCGTGAAGCAGACGAACCGATGTAGTCGAACGGGTCCTCACATTCCGACACGCTTGCGGAACTCTATCGAGACAAAGCAAACCGGAAACAAGCATCAACACAGATATTCACCACGGCACATGCACGACAAGATGCAATCCACATATGATGCATGATCAATTGACTATATGCAAGACATGGCATGTCAATTCACAACAATCAAACACTACACATTAAGTGAAGTTCAATATGCAACGAGTTCTATATTGATGAAACTCGACATATGAATTATTTAGTTCTATCCCGATTAGGTACACAACAATATTAAATGAGGTTAAACATGGCAAGAGATGAAGCGTAATTAAGCTAGTTATCTAGGCATTTTAAATGAGGTCGGAAATGACATATAGCATCTGCGAGATGACCTCACACGTTAATTTATTATTCTGTCCAGATCTGTCCTAATCACTTTTAATAGTTGTTAAACAGGAAATAAATAGGTTCACGTGATTCTACGCATCGTTCCAATCAATTTACATATAGAGAACATCTCCAACGGAGCTACGGTTCAAAAGATACAAGCATCGCAGTATATGATGGCATGAATGCAATATGTGTGCGACGACAGTCACAAGCATTCCAAAACAAGAAGGCAACAACATATTATGAAACTACACGAGATTCTAAGCAAGTTTCATGTAGGACATGATCCAAACGGGGCAATGGTTCAACAACTACGAGCTACACAAGATATAGTCACAATCTGCCAAAATCAGCCACATAGCATTTTCTACACCCTCGAACAACAAGCTACCAAAATCGAAAATGCTCAAACAAGGCATGAGACCGTAGAGGTCAATATGCACTACAACATACACCTAATAACATCTAGCATGGAAGCATGGATCACTAGGAAAATAACTCACAAAATGGCATGTCACACACAGTTTCAGACTTAGTGAAAATATCAGTTTTTGACAGTGCAGCTTTCGATCTGAAGGCATATTGCCAGCAGCAAAACTATATGCTACAGGGCTCCAAATGGAATGAAAATTCACAGGATGCTAGAGAATCTTAAGGGCTACAACTAACTCCACTGCACCAACCTCAAAAGAGCTATATATCACGAGATAAACTCATGACAAGACAGCAACAAAATATAACAGATTTCAGACATAGAAACATTTCAACATCTCCAAATAAGCACTATTTCCTAGCATATTGAGAGCAAGAAAACAACACCTAAACATGGATTTCTATTGCAACCAAAATTACAAGAGGCTAGCCCACACATCCAAGGGCATATCTCTAGTTGACAACTCATTCATATCATGCACGGATTAAATCCCACAAAATAAACAAAAGGACAACATAGCTAAATATCACGCACACTAACTTGCTCAAAAGCTAAAAGTAAATGCAGTTAAATTCTATGGATTTTTCTACACCGAAAACATGTATAATATCTGGGGTTGCAAAATAAAAATAACGCCACATGTATATGCGAGAATATGTCCTAAACGCGATATAACAAACTAGCGATGGAACCTACCTGCAAAAATACAAAAAACTACTCTAAAATACAAGGCAAAAGGTCCCTAAAAATATGAGTATTTCATCTACGGGGTTTGAGCAATCAGAAAACGCATGAAAATAAATAGGGGACAATTCCCTACTAGGATAACACGCAAACCTGGGCATACGGCTAGTCAAACTACTTCAAACATGCATGCAAGTTGTAAAATACTAATCTACGCAGAAAACTAGTCAAGTTACATATTTAAAACATTCCGAACCGACACACGGTTAAGAATCTATGAGCGTTTGAAATATCTTGCATTTTTCTGAAATAGAATTAAGTCCTAAATTCTAAAAAAACACTATCGTGCCGAATCTACAATAAATGGGGCTACACAGGGGGGCGCTGAATTCTAAATGCCGCCCAGGGCGGGAGATAGGGCTACACGGGCCTCAACTTGGTGGGCCGTGGCCCATGTTGGTGGAGAGGCAGGCCAGAGCGAGGGGAGGCGGGCTGGTCGGCTTGGGGCGCGCCTGGGCCAGGGCGCTGGCGCGGGGGTTGCTTGGCCTGGAGAAGGCCAGGGGAGGGGGGGTGCTGGCGCCCAGCCCGGTCGATGGCGCCGGCCCACGAGGGTGCGAGCGGGCGAGGCAGGTCGTCCCCGACCTCTCCTGGAGGCCGATGGCGGCCGGGAAGCTGCGCGATGAAGCGCCCGAGGCGACGAGCAGATCTGGGCGGCGGACGGCTGGACGAGCACATATGAGTGGCGCGGTCCTACTCCGGCCGGATCCGGGGTGGCGGTGAGCAACAACATTGACGGCCATGGATCCTCGTGCAGGAGAGAGATGGAGAGGAGGGATTAGAGAGGGAGAGGAGAAGAGAAGGAAGGAGAGGGTCCAGTGGGGGGTCTGGCCTGGAGGTCACCGGCGGTGGGGCACCAGAAGTGGGGCGGCGCTCCGGCTGCTGCTCGGGCAGGGCGGCGGGAGGAGGGAGCGAGCTGCTCGGGGGCTCCTCCCCTCGGGCGCTCGGGGGAAGCAGCAGGGTTGCCGGCGGCCAGATGGGCCCGGGAGGGCCTGCTGCGGGCCGGAGCGGGCCGCGGCTGAGAGGAGAGAGAGGTGCTGGTGGCGGCTAGGGTTTGAGGGGGGGTGGAGTGGATTTCGAGGGAGAGAGCGAGTGGCTGCCTATTTATAGACGTAGGGGCTAGGTTTATCCGAATCAGGATCAGTTTTGGACCTCGTGATCGTGATCAAACGGCCACGGACGCGGGGATGGGCTAAGGGGCTGTGTAGAGTGGCTAGCCGGAGATGAGAGGGAAAACGGGCACCCGGCAACAAGATTGAACATACCGAAAAATGTCCGACGATAGACCGAATAGGGTGCCACTATGGTCGATCGTTCGGGTACCAGACGGACTCCGATTGTGACGGAAATTGGCAGGCAGCCTACCTATATCTAAATGAGTCCGCAGGCCAAGTTTCAACCCAATCAGAGAATGTTTTATACACACTTTTAGAAATAAGGATTTGACAATGCCGCGGGCGCATGCGTGTGTGGTCGGGATCGAGACGGTTAACGACGAACGCGGAGAGAACCGGCAACTAATAACGGATGGAAATTTTGAAAACTGGCGGCAACGGGATGCCGATGCAATGCAGATGATGCGCGTGATGCGATGATGATGCGACAAATAAAAATAAACACACGCCAACAACGGAAAAAGGGGAATCTTCTAGGGCGTTGGTCTCGGGTTGTCACAACTGTCCTACAATACAAGAGGATCTCGACCCAAGATCCAAAAATGAAGAGGGGAAGAGGATGTTAAAGAGCAAGAGGTAAAATTAGTCGCTCCTTTGACAAACGAGTAAAACCAATGATCCTTGAAGATTGCAAAGGTAAGAAGAATGACAAGAGAATCAAGCAAGTATTCACAGAAAATTTCGCCAGCACTTCGGTAGGAAAAGGGGACAAAAATTCGATAAGATAGGAGAACTACACAAGATTCACAACAAACAACTAAATTGAACAAGGGAACAATATGATCTTGAAAGGACCAAATGGCAGATTGAAGAGAGCAACATCACAAATCCTCCGTTAGAAATAATAGAAACTAGATCTGGGAAGAAAGAATGAAGCAGAAAACGAGAATTACTAGCACAAGAATGTTGAAGAACATCTCGATACAAAGAATTGATATCATGAGCCACTCCGGAAGAAGAATTCAGATCACTGTGAACAAGAATAAGAATTATGTTATGATTGTCCTTCATCAAGTTTAATTGATGACAAGCAACGGATTTAGTGTAACACTTATTCTTGTAGAAATGATTGAGGAGATATATGAGCACAACTTGAAGAAGTCTTGAAGGAGACACCATTACGAATTGGAATGAATGGGGATAACAAGAATGAATGGAGATATATGAGAATGAAGAGATCATGAGCCACCTGAGAGAAAAACTTGAATGAGGCACCGGAATAATTGAGAGACGAACGAAGAGACAACAATTGAGAAGAATTGAGGATGAAAGGAGAAAGCTGAGAACGAAGAAATCTTCTGAAATGGTGTCCTTCGGAGGATCAAGAATGAAAACAATTCGGAAATGCACCGGATAACAAGAAAGGGATTCCCATGATTGGGAACAATTAAGACGATGGCACAAAGCTTAAATGATGAATCTTCAAGAGAATGGACCAATATTTGAGAGAAACACTTCTTCGGTCTGGAGGCTGAAAATGATGAGGAGAACACCACCAAGAATAACTGAGATACTCCGGAATAATGAAAATTGAAAGGTTGAGCCAAATATGAGAATTACTTCAAATTTATCTTGGAAAAGGGATATGACTGATGAAATTCATACTTACGTCATATCTGAAAAGAATTAGAGATCTCCGAAAAAGATTACAAGAGCCAGAAAAGATCATGGGAAAGAACCTGCGGGTTATGGGCCCACTCAAAGAAACCATCATTGAAAAGATTGCTTAGAAGAGAGATATTGCACCGGTAAAAAAGAAAACTTGATGAGGTTGAGAACCTCGAAAATAATTAAAAGAATTGAAAACAAGAAACTTCTAATATAACTTCAATGCTCCGAATAGAATAAAGAGAAATGGCAACAAGAATACTTGATAAGAATTTCCAACACAGGAAAGAATTTAAAGGATTAAAAGGATATAATGAACACAGATAACTGAATTGAATTCATCGGAAAAGATGACAAGAATGAATAAAGATGAACACGAAGCTCCTGAGGATGTTCACATGAATCACCAGATACGACACGGAAGAGAAGAGACTGGAATCATTGATGAAAAGAAAGGCAGTTGGAAGATAATCTAATCACTGAAGAAAAAGGGTGGGAGGGCGGGGAAAAACAAAGACAACTTGAGACAGATGAGACAAATCTGGAAAGAAAAGAGAGATTGATCTTGCAAAATTGGAGAGGATAGAATTCACTTGAAGAGAAGCACACCGGTTGAAAAGAACTGACATGATGACTCTGGTTGACAAGAAATTGATATGACAATTGATTGAGCAAAAGAATATGCATTCTCATAAAAAATATGAGAACACCTCTTGGAAGGATATGAATTCACGACTTGACATGGAAGCAACTCGAATTACCATATTCCAACAAAACAATGGATTAGGATTATGAAACAAGCCAGAACAAATTCATGAGAGAGATTTCGTTCGATATTTTCGTGGACATGATGGCACGGGCTCGATCCTTACAGTAGGCATCCTGTGCAAGGCAGTGCACACGACAGACGAAGCGTCCCCGAGTTGTAGCAAGCTACAAGGACTCTTTAAGACACAACGAGAACCGCTTTAAGTCAACCGTGAACAAACGAATCCACTAGATGTCGAACCCCAACCCAACATCATGCATTTGTTGGAAGATTGTCCTATAAGTAACTTGTTGAATTCCCACCTAAGAACTCCCGAAATTTCTAGTCATGCAATCTGGTCCACGGATACAAGGAATAATATATCACTCAACTCCTATACTAACCCGTCCAGTGTATCACATCTGCCAACACATAACCAGAATTTTGGAACCTCATCTATCTCAGACACTCGTAATCACAATGATACAAAGTATGGCGGTACATCCGGAACTCTGTGCACCAGTACTGGGGAAGCCGGAATCCTCTCGTCACTACTAGTATTGAAGCAATTTCGAACATCCTTCGTCCTGAGATACTAAGAAATCTGAATGATAACGATGTGCTCAAGAATCCCCTGGAGCTCAACTCCCCGGAAGAAATCAAGTCAGACAGGAGGCAGCAAGATACAACTCCGTCATATCGACATCATATAGATTCCAAAAATATACACGTGATCCTATAAAAAATTTGAGTGAGAAGAGGAGTAGAATTAAAAGTCCTAAGTCGTGAACCTCACTAGAGCATAGAAGAGGAGAAGAAAGAAACCTACTCTCCGATATATAACTAGACTCAAAGTAGTTTTTCACTAGACTCGACTCGGCCAAGTTCGATCAATAAAGGGGGCTCCTAGCTCGGTACTGCTCTAATACCAACTTGTAACGCCCAAGATGCGATCCTATCCTTAATCTGGCATGAGGGCTGATGACCCACAAGTATAGGGAATCATTCATAGTCCTTTCGATAAGTAAGAGTGTCGAACCCAACGAGGAGCAGAAGGCTCTGATAAACGGATTTCAGCAAGGTAATAACTGCAAGCACTAAAAGTAGCGGTAACAAGTGATTGTGTAGCGAGGTGAAACGTAGCAAGAGAAAAGTAACAAGTAACAAGTAGTAGCAACGGTGCAACAAGTGGCCCAATCCCTTTTGTAGCAAGGGACAAGCCTGAACAAAGTCTTATAGGAGGAAAAACGCTCCCGAGGACACACAGGAATTTCTTTCATGCTAGTTTCATCATGTTCATATGATTCACGTTATTTACTTTGATAGTTTGATATGTGGGTGGACCGGCGCTTGGGTACTACCCTTACTTCGACAAGCATCCCACTTATGATTAACATCTCTCGCAAGCATCCGCAACTACAAAAGAAGAATTAAGACAACGTCTAACCATAGCATTAAACTAGTGGATCCAAATCAGCCCCTTACGAAGCAACGCATAGATTGGGGTTTAAGCTTCTGTCACTCCAGCAACCCATCATCTACTTACTACTTCCCAATGCCTTCCTCTAGGCCCAAATACAGTGAAGTGTTATGTAGTCGACGTTCACATAACACCACTAGAGGAAAAGACAATCATACAACATATCAAAATACCGAACGAATATCAAATTCACATGACTATTATCAGCATGACTTATCCCATGTCCTCAGGAACAAAAGTAACTACTCACAAAACATAATCATGATCACGATCAGAGGTGTAATGAATAGCATCAAGGATCTGAACATAAACTCTTCCACCAAGTAATCCAACTAGGATCAACTTCAAAGAGTAATCAACACTACTAGCAACCTTACAAGTAAATCGGAGTCGTGAGACGGAGATTGATTACAAGAGATGAACTAGGGATTGGAGAGGATATGGTGTTGATGAAGATGTTGATGAAGATGGCTCCCCTTCGACGAGAGGGGTGTTGGTGATGACGATGGCGATGATTTCCCCCTCCTGGCAGGATCGTCCTGCCGGAGCTCTAGATTGGATCTGCTCAAGTTCCGCCTTGTGGCGGCGGAGAAACCAAGAAAAGCTCCCGAATGATTTTTTCTGGACCAAAACCCTTCATATAGCAAAAGAGGGGAGCTAGTGGGCCGTCCGGGAGCCCACAAGCTTGCCCTCCGCCACCAGGGGGGTGGCGGTGGCAGGGCTTGTGGCGCCCTGGTGGCCCCCCTCCGGTGCTTCTTTCGCCCAGTATTTTTATATAATCCCAAAAAATTCCACGTAACATTTCAGGGAATTTGGAGATGTGCAGAATAGTGGACTAAGATTTGCTCCTTTTCCAGTCCAGAATTCCAGCTGCCTGAATTCTCCCTCTTCAAATAAACCTTGCAAAATAAGAGAGAAAAGGCATAAATATAGTACCACAAAGTAATATAACAGCCCATAAAGCAATAAATATCAACATGAAAGCATGATGCAAAATGGATGTATCAACTCCCCCAAGCTTAGAGCTCTCTTGTCCTCAAGCGAAAACCAAGTTCCATAAACATGTCCACATGTTGAGGGACGAAGGTGTCGATAAAACACAATACGAACATGAGGGCATCATGATCACACATACAACAGCAATACATCATAAAGATTCTTATGGGAAGTAACAATTCCTTCACAAAGCAAAGCATGAAGCAAAAAACCTTACCGAGAAGTAACCAACAATAGTCCATAGTCATTGAAGCAATTGCAATTTATCACAACATCAGAAGGAGTCAAATAAGAGCTTGTAAGGCAAACCCACATACTCAATCATTTCTTTTGTTTTCCACAATTGTTACAACTCACGTGGTACTCATGGTGTCAAAGTTTCAGCTGGACACAGAGGAAGATAGGGGCTTATAGTTTTGCCTCCCAACGATCTACCTCAAGGGTAAAGTCAACAATAATAAAGCATAACTACTCAACTCCAAGTTGATATATGAGTATAGATCTTTCCCAAGCATGTGCGGTAGCCAAGACAAAGGCAAAAATAGGGAATTGGTGAAGATCACCATGGCTCTTACAAAGGCAAAAAGTAAAGGTACAAGATAGGCCCTTCGCAGAGGGAAGCAGAGGTTGTCATGCGCTTTTGAGGTTTGAATGAGTGTCCTCTTAGTGCGGAGGAACGTCACTTTATATTGCCTCTTGTGATAAAGAACTTTATTATGAAGTCTGTCGCTTTTATGTCTTCCTCATCACAGGTTCGTACAAAGCTTATTTTCCACACACTAATAGATCATACATATTAGAGAGCAATTTTTATTTCTTGCACCGATGACAACTTACTGGAAGGATCTTATTCAATCCATAGGTAGGTATGGTGGACTCTCATGGCAAAACAGGGTTGAAGGTTTGTGGATGCACAAGTAGTATCTCTACTTGGTGCGGGAGTTTTGGCTAATATGAGGTGGAAGCAATCTTCACATGCTAAGGGATTTCTAATCATATAACATTGTTTCGAACCAAGCAAACACAATTCATTATGTTCTCTTCCTTGTCCAACATCTACTCCTAAGCATGTAATAGTTTCGTGAGTGCTGACAATTGTAAAAAGTGTCTAAGATGATATATTTATATGTGAACCTCTCTTTCCTTATTACTTCTTATTAATTGCAACAATGACTGAGGTCTATGTTGATTTATTCTCAACAGGCTTCAATCATCATACGTGTCATAAGTGAAGTTATCACTTTCCATAAGATCATCTCATGATCTTTCATGCTATCGTTCTTTTCATACTATTGATCATGGCACAAAGCAAAGCCCTTGACTAAGATACTTTTATTATATAGCTCGTAAGCTCGAATACATCGGGGGAGAGACAAAAGAAAAAGACTCAAACTAAACACTAAAGACTTATTCCTCTAAGAGAAGAAATAAAAATTGAAAAAGGAAAGAACTAAAACAAAGGTAAAAGCAAAAGATATGAAGGTGATACGATACCAGGGCAACTCCCTCAAGCTTGGCAGAAGCCAAGGGGATTGCCCATACCAATGCTTAGTTATCTTCCTTTGGTGGTGACGGTGGTGAAGTTGTTGAAGCAGTCTTGAGCTTGTGTAATTTCCAGTTGAGCAAAAAGTTCTGCTCCCTTAGATCGTCATTTTCCTCCTGAAGTTTCAACACTCTATGGCAATGTTCCTGCTTACTCTCCTGCGAGAAACGAGAAGGGATAAACAAGGTCTTAGGCTTCCTCCTGGAGTTGGGGAGGCTTGACTTCTTGAACTCCACATGGGTGTTTGCGGGTTGAGGTAGAGGAGCCTCCTCTTCATCGGAACTTGTTTGTTCCTTCCCCTTGGGCTCATAGTCCTCTTCCTCATCAGTGGTCCAACCATATGGTTCCAAGTCCCCATAGACCTTGGAGTTAGCAAGGTAGTCAGCCACATAGCTCTCCCCCTCTAAATCCTGAGAAGACATCTTGACCTAGATCTGCGGCAGAAACAGGCTTGAAACAAAAACAGAGGAAAACTGCACGATACGGAGACCAAAACCTTCGGGCGAGTATATATTGATTTTTTCTGGACCAGAAGGAGTGCTACGCAAGAAAGCGGAATCCGGGAGGCACACAAGGTGCCCACAAGCCCTCCCTCCGCCACCAGGGGGTAGGGGGGCGGTGTCCAAGCTTGTGGCCGCCTCGTGCGCTCTCCGGACTGCTTTTTATTTTTCTAATTTTCCAAAAATTCCAAAACGGAGGAAATTTCCTATTGGAAAAGCATCGGAGTCCAATTTCTTACTGAAACAGATACCTTTTCATTTTCAGGGTCTGAAACGGGGTGATAAACATCCCTTATGTACTCCTTTGGAGTTATGACATTGATGATATTGGTCTCAACATTTATGGGAGTACCAGAGATGTAATGCTTGATTCTTTGCCCATTTACCACTCTAGGAAAATTTCCTTCTATGTTATTGATTTTGATGGCACCGGAACGATATAGTTCCTCGATAACGTAAGGACCTTCCCATTTAGAGAGAAGCATGCCTACAAAGAAGCTCAAACGAGAATTGTATAACAGGACATAATCACCTACATTGAACTCTCGTTTCTGTATTCTTTATCGTGCCATCTCTTAACCTTTTCCTTGAACAACTTGGCATTCTCATATGCCTGGGCCCTCGATTCATCTAACGAGCTGATATCAAACAACCGCTTCTCACCGGCAAGTTTGAAATCGAAGTTGAGCTCATTGATTGCCCAATAAGCTTTGTGTTCCAGCTCAAGAGGTAAATCACAGGCCTTACCGTAAACCATTTTATATGGTGACATGCCCATGGGATTCTAATAAGCAGTCCTATAAGCCCATAGTGCATCGTCAAGTTTGCTAGACCAGTTCTTTCGAGATCTATTGATGGTCTTTTGTAGGATCAACTTTATCTCCCTATTACTCAACTCCACTTGACCACTAGACTGAGGATGATAAGGAGATGCAACTCTATGGTTGACATCATACTTGGCGAGCATCTTGCGGAAAACACCATGAATGAAGTGTGAACCGCCATCAGTCATCAAATATCTAGGGACTCAAATCTTGGGAAAATGACTTCTTTAAGCATCTTAATGGAGGTGTGGTGATCAGCATTCTTAGTGGGGATAGCTTCTACCCACTTAGTGACGTAATCCACAACAACTAAGATGGGAGTGTACCCATTGGAACCCGGGAAGGGTCCCATATAATCAAAGCCCCAGACATCAAATCGTTCAATGACAAGTGAATAGTTCATAGGCATTTCCTGACGCTTACTGATGTTCCCTATTCTTTGGCATTCGTCACAAGATAAGACAAACTTACGGGCATCCTTGAAGAGAGTGGGCCAATAGAAACCTGATTGCAATACCTTATGGGCAGTTCTATCTCCAGCATGGTGTCCTCCTTAAGCTTCGGAATGACACTTCTGTAGGATCTGTCCCTGTTCATATTCAGGCACACAACGTCTAATAACACCATCTACTCCTTCCTTATAAAGGTGAGGATCATCCCAAAAGTAGTGTCTCAAATCCAAGAAGAAATTCTTCTTTTGTTGATAGGTGAAACTGGGTGGTATGTATTTGGCTACGATATAGTTTGCATAATCGGCATACCACGGTGGACTATGTGAAGTGTGTATGACATTTAATTGCTCATCAGGAAAGTTATCATTAATTGGTAGTGGGTCAGCAAGGACATTCTCTAGCCTAGACAAGTTATCTGTTGCAGGGTTATCAGTACCCTTTTGGTCAACAACGTGCAAATCAAAGTCCTGTAGCAGGTGAACCCATCTGATCAGCCTAGGCATAGCGTCCTTCTTCTCCATAAGGTACTTAATAGCAGCATTATCAGAGTTAATAGTGACTTTGGAGTCAACTATGTAAGATCTGAACTTTTCACATGCAAACACGACTGCTAAAAATTCATTCTCCGTAGTGGCATAGTTTCTTTGGGCACTGTCTAGAGTTTTACTAGCGTAGTGAATAACATTCAACTTCTTGTCAACTCTCCATCCTAGAACAGCACCAATAGCATAATCACTCGCATCACACATGATTTCAAAGGGCAAGTTCCAGTCAGGTGGTTGAACAATAGGTGTGATTATCAAAGCCTTCTTAAGTATTTCAAAAGCTTCCTCACAATCGTCATCAAAAACAAAAGGAACATCCTTCTGCAAGAGGTTGGTAAGAGGCCTAGAAATCTTAGAGAAGTCTTTAATGAACCTTCTATGGAAACCAGCATGACCTAGGAAACTTCGTATACATCTGATATCTGTGGGGCAAGGCATTTTCTCAATTGCATCAACCTTAGCCGTATCAACTTCAATGCCTCTTTCAGAGATTTTGTGTCCTAAGACGATGCCTTTATTAACCATAAAGTGGCACTTCTCCCAATTCAAGACGAGGTTGGTATCTTCGCATTTCTATAAGACTCGATCATGGTTGTTGAGGCAATCGTCAAAGGAAGACCCGTAAACGGAGAAGTCATCCATGAAAACCTCGACAATCTTTTCACAAAAGTCAGAGAATATAGCCATCATACATCTTTGAAAAGTGGCAGGTGCCTTGCATAAGCCAAAAGGCATACGTCTATAAGGAAAGGTACTGAAGGGGCAGGTGAAAGTGGTTTTCTCCTGATCAGATTGTGCAACAGGTATTTGCGAGAAACCTGAATAACCGTCTAGAAAGCAGAAGTGTGTGTGTTTTGATAGACTTTCTAGCATTTGGTCGATAAACGACAAAGGATAATGATCTTTCCTGGTTGCCTTGTTCTGTTTCCGGAAGTCTATCACCATCCTATAGCCGGTAATAATCCTTTGTGGGATTAGTTCATCCTTATCATTAGGAACGCAAGTGATACCTCCCTTCTTAGGTACGCAATGTACTGGACTTACCCAATCACTATGAGCAATAGGATAAATAATTCCTACTTCCAGAAGCTTTAATATTTCTTTTCTAACGACCTCTTTCATCTTACGATTTAATCTCCTTTGATGATCAGCAACTGGTTTAAAGTCAGGATCGGTTTTAATCTTGTGCTCTCATAGAGTGGGACTAATACCCTTAAGATCATCAAGAGTATATCCAATAGCAGCACGGTGCTTCCTCGGAGTTCTTAGTAACTTCTTCTCTTCTTGCTCTGAGAGGAGGGCACTAATAATGACAAGATATATCTCCTTCTCATCAAGATAGGCATACTTATGAGTATCAGGCAACTGTTTAACCTCGAATACAGGATCACCCTTTGGTGGGGGAGGATCCCCAAGCAGTTCAACAGGCAGATTATTCTTGAGAATATGATATTGTTCTAAGACAATTTTATCTATCTCATCTCTCTCCTCCATATGCATATCATTTTCATGCCCAAGCAGATATTTCTCTAAATGATTCGTAGGAGGTACTGTAATAGAGGCAAGAGCAATGATTTCATCCCTACCATATGACTCTCTTTCATGGGGTTGTCTTCCAATCTTAGAGAAGTTAAATTCATGAGACACACCCTCGAAACTAACTGTGACAGTCTGCGTAATGCAATCAATGTGAGAATTGACAACGTTGAGAATGGGTCTACCAAATATGATGGGACAAAAGTTATCTTGTGGAGTACCAAGGACGAGGAAATCAGTAGGATACTTCGTATTACCACACAGGACTTCTACGTCTGTCACAATTCCCAGAGGGCAGATAGTGTCGCTATTAGCTAGCGTAATAGTGACACCAATGGGTTCTAACTCAGCAGGTGCAATCTCATCTTTGATTTCATCATATAGAGAACGGGGTATTGCACTAACACTAGCTCCCATATCACATAATCCATGGTAAGAGTGATCTCCTATCTTGACAGAAACAACGGGCAGGCCAACTACAGGTCCGTATTTGTCTTTCGCGTGGGGTTTAGCAATTCTAGCGGAGTCCTCACAGAATTTGATAACATGCCCATCTATGTCTTCGGCTAAGAGATCTTTGATAATAGCAACACTAGGTTCAACTCTAATCTCCTCAGGGGGTGCAAGTGGTCTAATGTAACCCCTACGTATCACAGTTGGAGCTTTAGAATAATCCTTTATCCTAGGAGGGTATGGTGGTTTCTCAGTGTAAGCACAAGGAACAACAGGATCACTAAAAGCAATGACTTTATCCTCAACTAGATTGGTTTTGGCTATGTTGCTTTCTACATGAGGATGATATTTAAACCACTTCTCTTTGGGAAGATCAACATGAGCAGCAAAAGATTCACATAGAGAAGCTACTATCTCAGAGTCAAGTCCATACTTAGCGCTAAAATCTCTAAAAGTGTTTGTCTCAACAAAAGATTTAACGCAATAAAACTAAAAATTCATACCTGACTCCTTACCTTCCTCCAGCTCCCAATCTTCAGAGTTGCGTTTGATTCTTTCCAATAAATTCCACTTGTGATCAATATCCTTCTTCATAAAAGAAGAGGTACAACAAGTGTCAAGCATGGTACGATCTTCATGAGAAAGCCGAGCATAAAAGTTTTGAGTGATGATTTCTCTCGAGAGCTCATGATTGGGGCATGAATATAGCATTGATTTAAGCCTGCTCCAAGCTTGAACTATGCTTTCCCTGTCACGAGGCCAAAAGTTATAAATAAAGTTCCGATCACGATGTACTAAATGCATAGGATAGAACTTTTGATGAAATTCCAATTTCAACCGATTGTAGCACCATGATCCAGTATCATCACATATCCTATACCATGTCAACGCCTTCTCCTCTGAAGATAAAGGAAAGACTTTCTTCTTTACCTCATCCTCGGGCAAACCTTCAAGCTTAAATAAACCACAAAATTCATCTACGTAGATCAGATACAAGTCTGGATGTGAAGATCAATCTCCTGTGAAAGGATAAGCCAGCAGTTTCTCAAGCATACCCTAAGGAATTTCGTAAAGATATTTTCATTAGGTACCTCAGGTTGAGGAACAACTCCTCGTGCTTCCGTTCGTGGTGAAGACACCCCGAACAAACTCCTCAAAGGAACATTTTCCATAGTGACAAGTGACAATAAATTTTGGCACAGTATAAAAAAGTTTCCTTACCAATTTGCACTTACCAAAGGCGCTTCAATCCCCGGCAACGGCGCCAGAAAAGAGTCTTGACGACCCACAAGTATACGGGACAATCGTAGTCCTTTCGATAAGTAAGAGTGTCGAACCCAACGAGGAGCAGAAGGCTTTGATAAACAGATTTCAGCAAGGTAATAACTGCAAGCACTGAAAGTAGCGGTAACAAGTGATTTTGTAGCGAGGTGAAACGTAGCAAGAAAAAAGTAACAAGTAACAAGTAGTAGCAACGGTGCAGCAAGTAGCCCAATCCATTTTGTAGCAAGGGACAAGACTGAACAAAGTCTTATAGGAGGAAAAATGCTCCCGAGGACACATGGGAATTTCTGTCATGCTAGTTTCATCATGTTCATATGATTCACGTTCATTACTTTGATAGTTTGATATGTGGGTGGACTGGCGCTTGGGTATTGCCCTTACTTGGAAAGCATCCCACTTATGATTAACCTCTCTCCCAAGCATCCGCAACTACAAAAGAAGAATTAAGACAACGTCTAACCATAGCATTAAACTAGTGGATCCAAATCAGCCCCTTACGAAGCAACGCATAGACTGGGGTTTAAGCTTCTGTCACTCCAGCAACCAATCATCTACTTACTACTTCCCAATGCCTTCCTCTAGGATGAAATATGGTAAAGTGTTATGTAGTCGCCGTTCACATAACACCACTAGAGGAAAAGACAATCATACAACATATCAAAATACCGAACGAATATCAAATTCACATGACTATTATCAGCATGACTTATCCCATGTCCTTAGGAACAAAAGTAACTACTCACAAAACATAATCATGATCATGAACAGAGGTGTAATGAATAGCATCAAGGATCTGAACATAAACTCTTCCACCAAGTAATCCAACTAGCATCAACTACAAAGAGTAATCAACACTACTAGCAACCTTACATGTACCAATAGGAGTCGTGAGACGGAGATTGATTACAAGAGATGAACTAGGGATTGGAGAGGAGATGGTGCTGATGAAGATGTTGATGAAGATGCCTTCGCTCCGACGAGAGGAGTGTTGGTGATGACGATGGCGACGATTTCCCCCTCCGGGAGGGAAGTGTCCTCGGCGGGATCGTCCTGTCAGAGCTCTAGATTGGATCTTCTCAAGTTCCGCCTCGTGGCGGCGGAGAAACCACGAAAAAGCTCCTAAATGATTTTTTCGGGACCAAAACCCTTCGTATAGCAAAAGAGGGGAGCTAGTGGGCCGTCAGGGAGCCCACAAGTTTGCCCTCCGCCACCAGGGGGTGGCGGTGGCAGGGCTAGTGGCGCCCTGGTGGCCCCCCTCTGGTGCTTCTTTCGCCCAGTATTTTTTATATAATCCCAAAAAATTCCACGTAACTTTGGGAATTTGGAGATGTGCAGAATAGTGAACTAAGATTTGCTCCTTTTTCAGTCCAGAATTACAACTGCCTGAATTCTCCCTCTTCAAATAAACCTTGCAAAGTAAGAGAGAAAAGGCATAAATATGATACCACAAAGTAATATAACAGCCAATAAAGCAATAAATATCAACATGAAAGCATGATGCGAAATGGACGTATCAAGGGCCTCGTCAGGGATATAAGCGCATCTCGTCGTTTCACAAGAATGGATATCGTTACAAGTACATGTACTGAAAATATGAGATATAAGGAATTGGCTTACACTCACCACAAGCTACATCAGAGTCACATCGGTACAATACATAAACATCATGAAGAAGAGCAGGGTCCGGCTACGGACGAAGACAAACGAGAAAATAAAACGACGTCCATCCATGCTATCCCAGGCTGCCGGCCTGGAACCCATCCTAGATCGATGAAGAAGAAGAATAAACTCCAAATGAACAATGAACGCGCTCACGTCAAGTAACCTTTACCTGCACCTGCAACTTGGGTTGTAGTAATCTATGAGCCACAGGGGACTCAGCAATCTCATTTCCAAAGGTATCAATACTAGCAATGCTTAATGGGTGAGGTATGGTTAAGTGGTGAGTCTGCAGCAAGCGACTAAGCATATATTTAGTGGCTACCTTACGAGTACAGGAATAAAGAGGGGGATGTACTAGACTTAGCGGATGTGAACTGTTGATGATCAAATGAATGATCATGAACACCTACTTACATCAGACATAACCACACCGTGTCCTCGATCGGGGAACGAACCCACGAAAGAGGCAGTCATGGTTACACACTCTGTTGGCATATTTCAATTAAGTTAACTTCAAGTTGTCTAGAACCAGTGTTAAACAAAGTTTCCACGTTGCCACATAACCACGGGCATGGTTTTCCGAAAGATTTAACCCTGCAGGGGTGCTCCAACTAGTCGATCACAAATTACCACAAGCTGCATAGAAGTCCTCGACCACGAAACTCGTGATCTCGTTGGAGTCCTTAGTGGAAAACCTCAACTATGAGATTACCCAAAGCATCACCGGAATCCCTATGCACAAGACATTCGTCAAAGGTAAAACTAATCCAGCAAGGTCGCCCGACGTGTCGACGATCCCGATAGGAGCCACATATCGCGTTCTCAGGACACGACGGATAAGCGACGCGTACGGTGGCCTGATAGAAACCTCCCAAGGTACCCTAGGTTGGCCCCGCACAGTGCTTAGTTTTGGACCAGCACCATCAGCACTGCCCCTCCCTATATTATGTAGAATTACTCCTCGGATTCATGACGCCCTATGATTTTCAGTATTAACTGAATTATTATGTTAGGAAAATATAGTACCAATGTTGGGCCTTGCCAGACCAGCTTTAATCTAAAACGAATTATCAAGGGGGTCCCCATAACAACCCCGATCATGTTAGGAGCACTCAATTATGGAACATAACATCGCTAGCCGAAACTAAGGGGGCAAAGGTGGAACAAAACACCAGGCTAGAAAGGCCGAGCCTTCCACCTTTTACCAAGTATATAGGTGTATTAAATTAAATAGCATTTAATAGGATGATATAACAAGGAACCCAAGTTAACACATGGAAGCAACTGCACCTGCAACTAGTAACGCTAACACATGGTTACGCAAGTGGTAACATAGCCAATCAGTGGTTTGCTAGGTGGTGAACAGGTTGAAGGTTTTCATGGCAATGTTGAGAGGTTGATATTTAACAAGTGGTAGGCAGCGAGACATAGCGGTAGAAACGGTATAACTAGCAAGGCAATTATACTAATGGTATCTGGGGAAATGGTCATCTTGCCTGAGATCCTGCTTGGAAGAAGAATGACTCCGTGAAGCAGACGAACCGATGTAGTCGACACGCTTGCGGAACTCTGTCGAGAAGAAGCAATCCGGAAACAAGCATCAACATAGATATTCACCACGACACATGCACGACAAGATGCAATCGACCTATGATGCATGATGAGTTGACTATATGCAAGACATGGCATGTCAATTCACAACAATCAAACACTACACATTAAGTGCAGTTCAATATGCAACGAGTTGCATATTGACGAAACTCCAGATAGGAATTTTTTATTTCTATACCGATTAGGTACACGGAAATAATAAATGTGGTTAAACTTTGCAAGAGGTGAAGCGTAATTAAGCTACTTATCTAGGCCTTTTAAATGAGGTCGGAAATGACATATAGCATCTCCAAGATGACCCCACAGGTTAATTTATAAGTCTGTCCAGATCTTTCCTAGTCACTTTTAATAATTGTGAAACAGAAAAATAAATAGGTTCTTATGATTCTACGCGTCGTTCCAATCAATTGACACATAGAGAACATCTCCAACGGAGCTACGGTTCAAAAGATACGAGCATCGCAAGATATGATGGCATAAATGCAATGTGTGTGCAACGACAGTCACAAGCATCTCAAAACAAGAAGGCAACAATATATTATGAAATTACACGAGATTCTTAGCAAGTTTCATGTAGGAAACGATCCAAACGGAGCAAAGGTTCAACAACTACGAGCTAAACAAGATATAGTCACAATTTGCCAAAATCAGCCACATAGCATTTTCTACACCCTCGAGCAACAAGCTACCAAATCCAAAATGATCAAATAAGGCATGAGACCGTAGAGGTCAAGATGCACGACAACATACACCTAATAACATCTAGCATGGAAGCATGGATCACTAGGAAAAGAACTCACAAAATGGCATGTCACGCACAGTTTCAGACTTAGTGAAAATATCAGTTTTTGACAGTACAGTTTTCAATCTGAAGGCATATTGACAGCAGCAAAACTATACGCTACAGGGCTGCAAATGGTATGCAAATTCATAGCATGCTAGATAATCTTAAGAGCTACAACTAACTCCATTGCACCAACCTCAAAAGAGCTGTAGATCACCAGATAAACTCATGACAAGACAACAACAAAATATAACAGATTTCAGACTTAGAAATATTTCAGCATCTCCAAATAAGCACTATTTTCCTAGCATATTGATAGCAAGCAAACAACACCTAAACATGGATTTCTAGTGCAACCAAAATTACCAGAGGCTAGCCCACACATCCAAGGGCATATCTCTGGTTGACAACTCATTCATATCATGCACGGATTAAATCCCACAAAAGAAACAAAAGGACAACATAGCAAAATATCACGCGCACTAACTTGCTAAAAAGCTAAAACTAAATGCACAGTCATATTCTATGGATTTTTCTACCCCGAAAACATGTATAATATGTGGGGTTGAAAAATAAAAATAACGCCACACGTATATGCGAGAGTATGTCCTAAACGCGATATAACAAACTAGCGATGGAACCTACCTGCAAAAATGCAAACAACTACTCTAAAATACATGGCAAAAGGTCCCTAAAAATATGAGCATTCCATCTACGGGGTCTGAGCAATCCGAATACGCACGAAAATAAATACGGGACAATTTCCTATTGGGACAACATGCAAACCTGGGCATACAGCTAGTCAAACTACTTCAAACATGCATGCAAGTTGTAAAATATTAATCTACGCGGAAAACTAGTCGACTACATATTTAAAACATTCCGAACCGACACACGGTTAAGAATCTCCGAGCGTTTGAAATATATAGAATTTTTCTGAAATAGAATTAAGTCCTAAATTCTAAAAAAAATATCGGGCCGAATCTACAATAAATGGGCCTACAGAGGGGGTGCTGGATTCGAAATGCCGCCCAAGGTGGGATATAGGGCTGCGGGGGCCTCACCTTGGGGTGCCGTCGCCCAGGTTGGTGGAGAGGCAGACTAGAATGAGGAGAGGAGGTATGGTCGGCTTGGGGCTCACCTAGGCCAGGGCGCTGACGCGGGGGTTGTTGGGCCTCGAGAAGGCCAAGGGGGTGCTAGCGCCCAGCCCGGTCGATGGCGCCGGCACACGAGCGTGCGAGCGGGTGACGCAGGTCGTCCCCGACCTCTCCTGGATGCCGATGGCGGCCGGGAAGCTGCACGATGAAGCACCCGGGGCGACGGGCAGATCTGGTCAGCGGCCTGTTGGACGGGCACATCTGGGCAGCGCGGACCTACTCCGGCCGGATCCGGGGTGGCGGCGAGCAACACCATTGACGGCCATGGATCCTCTTGCAGGAGAGAGATGGAGAGGAGGGATTAGAGAGGGAGAGGAGAAGAGAAGGAAGGAGAGGGTCCAACACGGGGTCCGGCCTTGAGGTTACTGGCGGTGGGGCACCGGCAGCAGGGCAGCTCTCCGGCTGCTGCTCGGACAGGGCGGCGGGAGGAGGGAGCGAGCTGCTCGGGGGCTCCTTGCTACGGCGCCAGAAATCCCCGGCAACGGTGCCAGAAATCCTTCTGCTGCCTCTTGATCTTGCGTTGGTTTTTCCCTTGAAGAGGAAAGTGTGATGCAGCACAAGAGCAGTAAGTATTTCCCTCAGTTTGAGAACCAAGGTATCAAGGAAGTAGGAGAATTAAGCCAAGTGTCCACAGTACCTGCGCAAACACAAACGAGCTTGCACCCAACGCTATAAAGGGGTTGTCAATCCCTTCAAGATTGATTGCAAAGTGCGATCTGAAAGCGGAAAGTGTAGCGAAATAAAAGTGAAAGGGTGAAAATATGGCATGAAGTAGACCCGGGGGCCATAGTGTTCACTAGAGGCTTCTCTCAAAATAGAAAATATTACGGTGGGTGCACAAATTACTGTCGAGTAGCTGATAGAACCGCGCAAAGTCATGACGATATCTAAGGCAATGATCATACATATAGGCATCACATCCGATACAAGTAGACCGATACTTTGTGCATCTACAACTATTACTCCACACATCGACCGCTATCCAGCGTGCATCTAGAGTATTGAGTTCATGACGAATAGAGTAACACCTTAAGCAAGATGACATGATGTAGAGGGATAAGCTCAAACGAATGATGTTAACCCCATCTTTTTACCCTTGATGGCAACAACACGATGCGTGCCTTGCTACCCCTTCTGTCAGTTGGTGAGGTCACCACACGGTATGAACCCAAAACCAAGCACTTCTCCCATTGCAAGAATCATAGATCAAGTTGGTCAAACAAAACCCACAACTCGAAGAGAATTACAAGGATATGAAATCATGCATATAAGAGATCAGAAGAAACTCAAATAAGATTCATAGATAATCTGATCATAAATCCACAATTCATCGGATCTCGACAAACACACCGCAAAAGAAGATTACATCGGATAGATCTCCATGAAGATCATGGAGAACTTTGTATTGAAGATCCAAGAGAGAGACGAAGCCATCTAGCTACTAGCTATGGAACCGAAGGTCTATGGTGAACTACTCATGCATCATCGGAGAGGTCATGGTGTTGATGAAGAAGCCATCCATATCCGAATCCCCCTCCGACAGGGCACCAGAACGTGCCCCAGATGGGATCTTGCGGAGATAGAAGCTTGAGGCGGTGGAAAAGTATTTTGGTGGATCTCTCTCGCAGTTTTGGATTTTTCAAGAATTTATAGGCGGAAGAGGTAGGGCAGACGATCCAGAGGGGGCCCACAAGCCTGCTAGGCGCTAGCCCCCCTGGCCACGCCTAGGGGGCTTGTGGAGTCCCCTGGTGGCCTCTGCCTTGGTTCTCAAGTCCCGTGCGTATCTTCTGTTCCGAAAAAATCTATTCGGAAGTTTTATTCCGTTTGGACACCGTTTAAAATCCTCCTATGAAAAGGGTCAAAAACACGGAAAAAACAGGAACTGGCACTTGGCACTGAGTGAATATGTTAGTCCCAAAAAAGATATAAAAGACATACAAAACATCCAAAGTTTGACAAGATAATAGCATGGAACCATGAAAAATTATAGTTACGTTGGAGACGTATCAAGCATCCCGAAGCTTAACTCCTCCTCGTCCTCGAGTGGGGCAGTGATGAAGACTAAATTTTTGATGTGGAAGGCTACCTAGCATAGTTGTCCTTTGTAACTTCTTTCATGTGAAATGAATGTTCGTATCCGTAAGATTCAAAACAATAGTTTGCTATTGACATGAAAACAATAATACTTCAAGCAAACTAGCAAGGTAATCATGAACTTTCGAAATAACAAGGCCAAAGAAAGTTATCCCTACAAAATCATATAGTCTGGCTATGCTCCATCATCCCCATACAACTAATTTAAATCATGCACAACCCCAGTATTGGTCAAGTAATTTTTTCGCACTCTTACGTTCTCAAACCATTTTCAACTCTCACGCAATACATGAGCGTGAGCCATGGATATAGCACTATGGTGGAATAGAGTGTGGTGGTGGTTGTGAGACAAAAAGGAAGAGATGGTCACATTGACTCGGCGTATTAAAGGGCTATGGAGATGCCCATTAATAGATATCAATATGAATGAGTAGGGATTGCCATACAAAGGATGCACTAGAGCTATAAGTATGTGAAAGCTCAAAAGGAGAACAAGTGGGTGTGCATCCAACTTGCTTGGTCACGAAGACCTAGGGAAATTTTGAGGAAGCCCATCATTGTAATATACAAGCCAAGTTATATAATGAAGATTCCCACTAGCATATGGAGGTGACAAAACAAGAGGCTCTCAATCATGAAGAACATGGTGCTATTATGAAGCATAAGTGTGGAAAGATATAGTAGCATTGTCCCTTCTCTCTTTTTCTCTCTTATTTTTTTTGTTTGGGCTCTTTGGCCTTTTTTTCTCTTTTTTTTGTGTGGGCAACTTTGGCCTCTTTTGTTTTCCTCACATGGGACAATCCTCTAATAAGGATAATCATCACACTTTTGTTTACTCACAGCTCAAAGCTTAGAACGATGATGACTCTATAGGAAATGCCTCCAGCAGTGTACCGGGATGTGCAACGATCTAGCTTGGCGTATGACATTGAAACATCTCGCTAGCTATCTTACGATCATGCAATGGCAATATGAGAGTGATGGCACAAGTCATGAGATGGAACTGTGGGAGTTGCATGGCAATATATCTCGGAATGGATTTGAAAATGCCATAATAGGTAGGTATGGTGGCTGTTTTGAGGAAGGCATATGGTGGGTTTGTGCACCGACGAAAATTGTGCAGTACTAGACAGGCTAGCAATGGTGGAAGGTGAAAGTGCATCTATACCATGGACTCACATTAGTCATGAAGAACTCACATACTTGTTGCGAAAGTTTTTATTAGTAATCAAAACAAAGTGCTAAACACATACTTCTAGGGGAAGGGTTGGCAGGTGTAAACCATCGGGCGATCCCGACCGCAACAAAAAGGATGACAATCAATAGATCAATTATGCTCCGACTTCCTAACATAGCGGTTCACCATACGTGCATGTTATGTGAATCACTAACTTCAACACAAGTATATCTAGATTGACAACACCCTACTAACATAACTCTTAATATTACCAAATCCATGTCTCAAAACTAATTGAGAGGAATCAAGCTTCTCTTTCTACTCAATGCACATGAAGATTGAAGTTTTATTTTATCCTCTTTGGATACCTATCACCTTTGGGACTACTTTCATAGCACAAGCCAACTACCAAGTTACGCACCGTCGTGCTCTAAAAGATCTAAGTGAAGCACATAGAGCAAAGTTTTCTAGCTCAAAAGATATAAGTGAAGCACAATGAGTATTCTAGCAAATTCACGATGAGTGCATGTCTCTCTCAAAAGGTGTGTAGCAAGGATGATTGTGACACAACAAAAAGAAAAGACTCCTACGATACAAGACGCTCCAAGCAAAACACATATCATGTGGTGAATAAAAATATAGCTCCAAGTAATGTTACCGATGGATTGAAGACGAAAGAGGGGATGCCTTCTCGGGGCATCCCCGAGCTTAGGCGTTTTGGTGTCTTTGAATTTGGCTTGGGATGCCTTGGGGATCCCCAAGCTTGAGCTCTTTCCACTCTTTATCCCTTTGTCCATGAGAACATCACCCAAAAATTGAAAACTTCACAACACAAAACTTAAACAGAAACTCGTGATATCATTAGCACAAGCAAACAAACTACCACCTCTTTAGGTACTGTAGAAATCTTGATTTCTATTTATATTGGTGTTAGGTTACTGTATTCTCACTTTTCCGTGGCTAGTACCCCCCGATACTATCCATTGTTTCGTCAAAACAAGCAACCAACACAACAAAAACAGAATCTGTCAAAAACGGACCAGTCTGTAGCAATCTGTATACTTCATATACTTCTGGTACCTCAAAAATTCTAAACAATTATGGCAGCCTTAGAAAAAGGCATATCAACGAGCAGAAAAAATAATCAACTCAAAATATCTTTCTGAAGAAAAATTAAAAATAATTTCGTGAGCAAAAAGTTTCTGTCTTTTTCCAGCAGGATCAAACAACCAACACCAGACTAGTCATAAAGGATTTACTTGGCTCAAACACAAAAAGAAACACAAAAAACACAATCATAACAGAATTATGATGGTGTGGACGCAACAAAACAAAAAGACAAAGATAAATTCATTGGGTTGCCTCCCAACAAGAGCTATTGTTTAACGCCCTTAGCTAGGCATTTATATTTCAATGATGCTCACACAAAAGACAAGAATTGAAGCACAACGAGAGCATCATAAAGCATGTGAAAATCATGTCTAAGTCTAACATACTTCCTATGCATAGGCATTTTATAGGAAAACAGATTGTCAAGACAACCAATAGTTACCATATGCAAGGAAGAAGAAAGAGACAATAGCAATCTCCACATAACGAGATGTAATTTGGTAACATGAAAGTTTCTACCACAATATTTTCCTCTCTCAAAGCAATTACATGTGGGATCAAAATCAAATTCAATAATATATCTATCCCATAGGATATTCTTTTCATGATCCACATGCATGCAAAGTGGACGCTCTTCAAAAATAGTGGGATTATCATCAACTAAAGTCATGACTTCTCCAAACCCACTTACAATAATATTGCAAATATGATAATCATCATGAGGCTTAAACAAATTTTCAAGATCATAAGAAAAATCATTACCCTAATCATGATCATTGCAACAAATAGTAGACATAGAAAAACTAGCATCCCCAAGCTTAGGGTTTTGCATATTTTTAGCATGATTGTCACTAATAGAATTCATAGTGAAACAATTGCAATCATGCTTTTCATTCAAGGAGCCATCGTGAATCACTTCATAATTTCTTCATCACAATTTTCAGATTCACGCATCTCAAGGAAAACTCCATAAAGATAGTCTAGTGCACAAAACTCACAAGCAATTGGATCAACATAATTGGATCTCTTAAAGAGATTAGCAAGTGGATGAGGATCCATATCAATAGATTTTCAGCAAGCAAAGATGCAAGCATATTGAAGGCACATGGTAACACAAGCAAACAAAAAGCAAGTGAAAGAAAGGGCGAACGAAAAAGGCAAATATTTTTGCAAATTTTTGTTTTTCAGAAGTGGGGGAGAGGAAAACGAGAGGCAAAAAAAGTAATTGCAAGAGATGAGTTTTCGACACTTACTTGGATGAGCTTCACGTAGAATAATCCCCGGTGCCAGAGATTGGGACGTTGACGGGAGACTATTCTTTGACTTCATCTTCCCCGACAACGGCGCCAGAAATCCTTCTTCTACGGCGCCAGAAATCCCTTGCAACCGTGCCAGAAATCCTTCGGCTGCCTCTTGAGCTTGCGTTGGTTTTTCCCTTGAAGAGGAAAGGGTGATGCAGCATAGGAGTAGTAAGTATTTCCCTCAGTTTGAGAACCAAGGTATCAATCCAGTAGGAGAATCAAGCGAAGTGTCTAGAGTACCTACGCAAACACAAACGAGCTTGCACCCAACGCTATAAAGGGGTTGTCAATCCCTTCAAGATTGATTGCCAAGTGAGATCTGAAGGCGGAAAGTGCGACGAAGTAAAAGTGAAAGGCTGAAAATATGGCGTGAAGTAGACCCCGGGGCCATAGTGTTCACTAGAGGCTTCCCTCAAAATAGCAAATATTACGGTTGGTGAACAAATTACTGTCGAGCAATTGATAGAAGCGCGCAAAGTCATGACGATATCTAAGGCAATGATCATACATATAGGCATCACGTCCGAGACAAGTAGACCGATACTTTCTGCATCTACTACTATTACTCCACACATTGACTGCTATCCAGCATGCATCTAGTGTATTGAGTTCATGACGAACAGAGTAACGCCTTAAGCAAGATGACATGATATAGGGGGATAAACTCAAACCAATGATGTAAACCCCATCTTTTTACCCTTGATGGCAACAATACGATGCGTGTCTCGCTACCCCTTCTGTCACTGGGTGAGGTCACCGCACGGTATGAACCCTAAACCAAGCACTTCGCCCATTGCAAGAATCACAGATCAAGTTGTCCAAACAAGAACCACAACTCAAAGAGAGTTACAAGGGTATGAAATCATGCATATAAGAGATCAGAAGAAACTCAAATAATATTCATAGATAATCTGATCATAAATCCACAATTTATCGGATCTCGACAAACACACCGCAAAAGAAGATTACATCAGATAGATCTCCATGAAGGTCATGTAGGACTTTGTATTGAAGATCCAAGAGAGAGAATAAGCCATCTAGCTTCTAGCTATGGACCCGAAGGTCTATAGTGAACTACTCACACGTCATCGGAGAGGTCATGGTGTTGATGAAGAAGCCCTCCGTATCCGAATCCCCCCTCTGGCAGGGCACTAGAACGTGCCCCAGATGTGATCTTGTAGAGACAGAAGCTTGCGGCGGCGGAAAAGTATTTTCGTGGATCTCTCTCGCAGTTTTGGATTTTTCAGGAATTTATAGGCGGAAGAGGTAGGGCAGACGAGCCACAGGGGGGCCCCAAGCCTGCTAGGCGCGGCCCCCCCTAGCCGCACCTAGGGGGCTTGTGGAGTTCCCTGGTGGCCTCTGCCTTGGTTCTCAACTCCCGTGCGTATCTTCTGTTCCGGAAAAATCTTTTTGGAAGTTTTATTCCGTTTGGACACCGTTTGAAATCCACCTGTGAAAAGGGTGAAAAACACGAAAAAACACGAACTGGCACTTGGCACTGAGTTAATAAGTTACTCCCAAAAAAGATATAAAAGGCATACAAAACATCCAAAGTTTGACAAGATAATAGCATGGAACCATCAAAAATTATGGATACGTTGGAGACGTATCACTCCTCTGCTCGGGCCCTCGGGGGAAGCAGCAGGGCTGCGGGCGGCTAGATGGGCCCGGGAGGGCCTGCTGCGGGCCAGAGCGGGCCGTGGCTAAGAGGAGAGAGAGAGGAGCTGGTGGCGTCTAGGGTTTGAGGGGGGTGGCGCACATTGCGAGGGAGAGAGAGAGTGGCTGCCTATTTATAGACGTAGGGGCTAGGTTTATCCGAATCAGGATCAGCTTTCGACAAAGTGGTCGTGATCAAATGGCCACAAATGCGGGGATGGGCTAAGGGGATGTGTAGAGTGGCTAACTGGAGATGAGAGGGAAAACGGGCACCCGGCAACGAGATTTAAAATACCGAAAAACGTTCGACGATAGACCGAATGCGATGCTGCTACGTTCGACCGTTCGGGTACCTGACAGACTCCGATTGCAACGGAAATTGGCACGCGGCCTACTTATATCTAAATAAGTCCACACAGCTAGTTTCAACCCAGTCAGAGAAAGTTTTATACACACTTTTAAAAACAAGGATTTGACGATGCCGCGGGCGTGTGCGTGTGTGGTCGGGCTCGAGACGGTTAACGACGAACGTGGAGAGAACCGGCAACTAATAACACATGGAAATTTGGAAAACTGGTGGCAATGGGATGCTGATGCAATGCAGATGATGCAAATGATGCGATGATGATGCGACAAACAAAAATAAACACATGCCAGCAACGGAAAAGAGGGGAATCTTCTGGGGCATCGGTCTCGGGTTGTCACAGGTTACTTCCCTCTCGCCGTCAAGGCCAAGCCGGCCGGCTAGTGGAGATGCGGTCGTGCCCAGGCGGGCTAATTAAGCGACTAGCCAGCTAGGGAGCTCAAGTCACATCAGGCCATAGGTCATGACGAGACCCTACGGTTAAAGGTGGCTACGCGTCAGCCAAGGTACTGGATCGGGGTGCGCTGCAGGTACAATTTTGGCGGCCATGCCGCTGACCTACTCCAGCTCCGATCCATCATCCTGCAAAGTGTCGGCCCCGTGAAACTCCCACTCCATTACTTCACTCGTTGTGGGAATAGTGACGATGGCCGTACTGATGGCCCATGACTAATCACGTTGGATGACGCCAGACGTACCACACGTGTCCCGCGTCAACCTTACGCGAGAACCTTACTGGCTAGCCGGCGGGTCCCACAGCCAGACGGGACCTCACAGCCGACGGGCCCCTCCAGCAACAAGACAAGACCCTCATGGGCCCCCTGGCCAGCCGGCGAGGCTGCCAGCTGGGTCCCACTTCTATACTTTTATCCTTATTGTAGGTCGGTGCGTCCGTCTATAAACCCCCCGGCTCCCCTCCATGTAGAGGGTCGGTCAACTTCACACACACACACACCACAGACGAGTGGTAGACGCGAGCCGTCTGCTCGTTCTTCCTCCTCCACAGAACCACTCAAGGAGCACATTGTAGCCTCATTAATACATCATACATTCTGACAGGATTAGTGGTGTTATCTCTACGGCGAGCCGTGAACCTGGGTACATCGTGTGTTCCATGCTTGTACCATCCTCGTTCCCAGCGCCCTCCGGTGCCACTTTGGTTCCCACCATCTTTAGCCTACCCATGGCTTATGTTGTGAGTAAACACCGACATTTGGCGCCCATGGCGGGGCCGCCTGCGGCATCGGCCGGATTTACAAGCTGGGCGGGGCCATGCGCTTACACCGCCGGATGCATCGCATCCGGACCGATCAGCATGCCCGTGGAACCTGCTCTTGAGGACGCTTCGCCGATGTTGATCGATGTCCCAGTCAGTCATGCGGATTCTGATGGGAGTCCGACGACGAGTCACTCCCCAGCGTCATCATCGCTGCTGTTTAGAACCTCAGTGTTCTCTTCAGTGACTTGCGCCTCAACGATGGCCCTCGCTACCCTGGTGAGGACTTCGATGTCGAGGCGTTGTGCACCAGCTTCAGTAGTCTCTCCCTCATGGAGACGCCTGCATTCGACGTGTAACCTAGTGACGTGCTCGTTTTCGACGGTCCACCGTCGTCTACGGGGTGCCTTACCCCATATCACGTCGCCGTCGTCTCCAACATTGTGGAGGTGATTGTCATTGGTGTCGGCACCAGCACAACTCACGGCAAGGCGTCGCCTGACGCTGGTGATCCTGCTACTATATCCACCGGCTCGCTTCATGCCTCCCTTGCCGGCTTGAAAAATAAAGACACCCATCGCCACCTCCACAAACCCCACATACGCGCGGGCCTCACTGGAGGAGGCTCGAAGACAGATCTTGGAGGAGGGCATTGCCATCGCTGCGGCTAAACACCGGATTGAGGCCGCGCAACGCGAGTATAACTCCGCTTACGGCCTCACTCCGGTTTCCGAGGGTCATACCAAGCTTGGCGCGGTCTGCGGCCGCGGCCGGGTCATTACCGAGATCCTAGGCGGCAAGCTGCCCATCTACGAGACTCATGCGGCCAACTTACGGGCTGCAGAGGCGGCCATGGCAAAAATGCCAGACTTAGAGGGTGAGGAGCGCATCCTTCAGGAGAAGTGGGTCAAGGATCTCCTTGACGCTGCAAATGAGCAGCAGACACATCTTGACCCTGGTCAGGCACAGTCGAAGTCTCCAGGACCCAATCCCGGAGCACGTCGTAACCCCAACGGTCGTCATCGAGCCGAGCGATCTTCCTCGCATCGCACTTCCGGCCGGAAGGGTGAGGTCAGCCAAAACAGGTGTTCTCAGCGCCAGAGCGATCCAACTTCAAGCCGGCGTCGCAGGTATGATGAGAGTCATTCGGTGTCTGAGGTTCTTCGTCCGGGGAGGGCCCATGCCACTGGCTCACAAGACAACCTTCCGATCACGGCTCGGATCGGCCCTCGTGTCCCACACAGCGACAACGATGCTCGCAAGTGCCTCAACGCCCTGGCGCAGTCAGCTCTCCTGGAAGAAGACATCCCCATCGGTCCGGCATGCTTAGGCCCCTGGATCCGAGGGGAGCCATTTCCCCGAGGCTTCAGTCTCCCTCGGGACACCCCCAAGTACAACGGCACTGCCAAGCCAGAAGACTGGGTGATCGACTACACCACTGTTGTTGGCATTGCTTAGGGCAATAAGCGCGTAGCCGTCCGCTATGTGCCACTCATGCTGGCCGGCTTGGCAAGAACATGGCTTAACAGCCTTCCCACCGGCAGCGTAAACTCCTGGGTTGACTTCGAGGAGGCGTTCGCCCGCAACTTCACTCGCACCTACAAGCGCCCTGGCCGGCCTCGCGAGATGGCCATGTGCGTCCAGAGGCCCGACGAACCCCTTCGCAACTACGTCACGCGTTGCACCGAGCTCCGCAACTCCTGCGAGGGAGTGCATGAGGTACAGGCCATCTAGTACTTCATCTACGGTTGCCGAAACGACACTCTCCTCAAGCACAAGCTCATGTGCTCCGACCCCACCTCTCTGGCGGTGCTCATGGCCAAGGCGGACAAGTACGCCATGGCCAACTCCGTGATGCGGGTTAAGGTGACCGCCTCCGACAAAGTTGTCCCCACACTAACTACTCCCAAGCCGGCTGGTGACAATCGACGCGACCAGGAGAACAACAAGCGCAAGGCGGATCAACTTCATTCGCGCTCCAACAACAAGCTGGTGGCCAGCGTGGAGGGAGATGTGCCGGCTACTCAAGCCGGTTCTCAACGGAGGCGGACCGGCAAGACCGACTGGCAGCCCAAGCTCAGCTTCGAGCAAATGCTTGACGCGCCCTGCAAGATGCACACTAGGGCGAAGCCCGCTACCCATACCCTTCGACAGTGCAGCTTTGCACGGTGACTGTCGCAAGGAGAGGGCCAGCCGGCTCCCCCAGGTGCAGCTGTGGCCTTACAACGACGACCCTCTCCACGATGACTACCCCCATCAAGATGAAGCATTCGTTGTCTTCACCAGCGAGGATGACGACAAGCACAGCCAGCGCCAGCGCCGGCGTGAGGTGAATGCCATGGTCCCCTCGGTTCCCCAATACATGCATTGGTGTGAAGAGACAATTACATGGAGTCGGGTTGACCATCCTACGGTGATGCCAAATCCTGGCTCATACGTGCTCGTCGTCGACCCCACTTTTGTCTCCCACAGGCTCACCTGCCGGTTCTCCCGAGTGTTGGTCGACGGCGGTAGCAGCATTAACATCATGTACCTGTACACCTTGCTCAACCTTGGGGTCAAGGAGAAGGACCTCCAGCTGACCATCACTGTCTTCCATGGCATTGTGCCAGGACACTCCTGCTAGCCGATTGGCAAATCCAACTGGACGTCCTTTTCGGTGACAACGCTCACTTCCGCTGAGATTCCATATGGTTTGAGGTGGTGGATCTCAGCAGCCCGTATCACGCGCTGTTGGGCAGGCCGGCTCTGGCCAAATTCATGCCCATCCCCCACTATGCCTAACTCAAGATGAAGATGTCTGGTCCAAAGGGCATCATCACCATCGCTGGAGACTACAAGAAGTCGCTCGAGTGTGCATAGGACAGCAGCCGTCTAGCCGACGCCATGGTGATTGTTGAGGAGAAAAGGAAGATCGAACAACTTGTGGCTCAGGCTACCATCCTAGTCGGCCAGCGAAGGCTCCTTCAAGACGGCCAAAGAAACCAAGAAGGTCCCACTGGACCCTGCGAACCCCAAGCAGTGCGTCACCATCGGGGCTAACCTTAGCCCCAAATAGGAAGGCGAGCTCGTCGACTTCCTCCGTGAGAATCGGGACATCTTTGCATGGTCTCCAAAAGACATGCCACGGGTTCCGAGGAAGTACGCCGAGCAAAAACTTCACGTGCAGCCGGATGCAAAGCCCGTGAAACAACCTTTGAGCCGCTTCACCGAGGGGAAGCGGCGCACAATTGGAGAAGAGATTGTCGGGCTCCTTGCAGCCGTCCTCATCCTGGAGGTTTTCCACCCGGACTGTTTGGGCAATCCAGTCCTGGTGCTGAAGAAGAACAACACATGGCGAATGTGTATCGACTATACGAACGTGAATAAGGCGTGCCCGAAAGACCCTTTTGCCTTGCCCATGATAGATCAAGTGATCGACTCCACAGCCGGCTGCGAACTGCTGTCGTTTCTGGACGCATATTCAGGCTACCATCAAATCAAGGTGGATCTAGCTGATCGCCTGAAGACCTCACTACTGAAATTCAGAAATTTTCCATCTGCCATGGCAGACGGCAAAGGGGGGAACCATGGACGGCAAAGGCTTTACCGTCAGTGAGCAGACGACAAAGTAGACGGCAAAAAAATTCCGGTGAAGAGGTTCTTTGCCGTCTGTTTTTTAAAGCGGACGACAAAGAATATTTGCCATGAGGGGGCAGACGGCAAATTAAATGGGACGGCAGATACACCAATGGTCCCATTAAGTGTTCACGGCAGGCCTCCTCTCTTTGCCGTCTGCCCTCCCCCCTTTGCCATGAGAGGGCTGGCGGGAAAGGGGGGAACTAAGCCCCTCTCTCTCCCCTCTTTGTCGTCAGCCATACCCCCTTTGCCTTGTGGGGGCAGACGACAAAGGGGGGAACCAAGCCCCTCTCTCTCCCCTCTTTGCCGTCTGCCATCCCCCCTTTGCCATGTGGGGGCAGACGGCAAAGGAGGGAACCAAGCCCCTCTCTCTCCCCTCTTTGCCGTCTGCCATCCCCCCTTTGCCATGTGGGGGCAGACGACAATGGGGGGAACTAGCCCCTTTTTATTTTATTTCTTATTATATCTAGCACTTTTCACAATAATCAAGATATATATATATTTGACAAAAATAATTTTTTTTCCGTACTCATAACCATATTAAAATAACTTTCATCCATAGTTCATACATATTATGCAAGTTCCATCCATACCAAACCATATATTACACCAGTTTCATCCACATGCATACAAAGTTTCATATATATCCATATACAACAATAGTTTCAATACAAGCTTCCTGAAGCCATGGTACAAGAAATCATCTTCAAGCATTCCATGAATATAATCCAAGCTTCCCGTGAAGTGAATGTAATCTGCAAAATGAGAAATAAGAAAGTTAGAAGAATAATACTAGATGAAGAAGTATATAGGTTATTTCGGAGAGAAATTAGCTAAGTATAGGCCATTTAATAGCTAAGTTAGGTGGAATAGGTCATCTAGGAGATACATAGCCTTATTATGTTATTTAGGAGAGAATTTAGCTAAGCATAGGTCATTCTAGAGCTAACTTGGATAAAATATGTCATTTTGTAGCCAACTATGATTATTAATCCATTTTGACCTTATTATGTCATTTTGGAGCTAAATTAGTCATTTTCATGAGCTAACCAAGGTTCTTATGATGTTTTTACCTAACTATGCTAATTATGTCATTTTGGAGGATAATTAGCTAAGTATGTCTTTGTTGGGGAAAATAACCTACGTAGAAGAAGAAAGAGAAGAAGCAAGAAGAGAAGAAGAAGGATAAGAAAAAGAAGAAGAAGAAGGAGAAGGAGGAGGAGAAGGAGAATAGGTCATCTTGGAGCAAGCTATGCTTATTAAGCCATTTTGGATCTAGCTAAGCTAATTATAGGCCATTTAATACCTAAGTTAGGGGGAATAGGTCATCTTGGAGCTACGTAAGCCTTATTATGTCATTTAGGAGAGAACTTAGCTAACTATAGGTCATTTTTTATTAAATAGGTCATTTTGGAGATAACTAAACTAATTATGTCATTTCGGTGGAAGCCTAGCTATCTATAGTCATTTCGGAGCTCACATGGGTTAAATATGTCATTTTGGAGCTAACTATGCTTATTAAGCCATATTGGAGCTAAATTGGCTAATTATATCATTTAGGTGGAAGCCAAGCTAAGTATATAATATTCATGAGCTAACCAAGGTTCTTATGCCATTTTGAGCTTATTATTTAATTTTTAGCTAAATTAGTCATTTTAATGAGCTAACCAAGGTTCTTATGATGTTTTCACCTAACTAAGCTAATTATGTCATTTTGTAGGATAATTAGCCAATTTCGTCTTTGTTGGATGAGTCTAAGCTATGTAGAAGAAGAGAAAGAGAAGAAGCAAGAAGACAAGAAGAAGTAAAAGAAGAAGGAGGAGGAGGAGGAGGAGGAGGAGGAGAAGGAGAAGGAGAAGGAAGAGGAGAAGGAAGAGGAGAAGAAGAAGAAGGAGGAGGAGAAGGAGAAGGAGGAAGAAGGAGGAAGAAGAAGAAGGAGAAGGAGGAGCTCCTTCTCCTTCTTCTTATCCTTCTTCTTCTCTTCTTCTTCTTCTTCCTTCCTTTCATTTTTCCTCTTTCTTCTCCTCTTGTCCCCTTCTTGGGGCTAAATTAGCTAAGAATGCCTTTTTGGAGCTAATTATGTCATTTCGAAGATAATTTGCTAAGTATAGGTCATGTTTTATTAAATAGACCATTTTGGAGCTAACTAAGCTAATTATGTCATTTAGGTGGAAGCCTAGCTAACTATAGGTCGTTTCGGAGCTCACTTGGGTTAAATATGTCATTTGGGAGCTAACTATGCTTATTAAGCCATATTGGAGCTAAATTGGCTAATTATATCATTTAGGTGGAAGACAAGCTAAGTATACAATATTAATGAGCTAACCAAGGTTCTTATGCCATTTTGAGCTTATTATTTTATTTTTTAGCTAAATTGGTCATTTAATGAGCTAACCAAGGTTCTTATGATGTTTTCACCTAAGTAATCTAATTATGTCATTTTGTAGGATAATTAGCCAATTTAGTCTTCCTTGGATGAGTCTAAGCTACATAGAAGAAGAGAAAGAGAAGAAGGAAGAAGACAAGAAGAAGTAAAAGAAGGAGGAGGAGGAGGAGGAGGAGGAGGAGGAGGAGAAGAAGAAGGAAGAGGAGAAGAAGAAGAAAAGAAGAAGTAGAAGGAGAAGGAGGAAGAAGGAGGAAGAAGAAGGAGAAGGAGGAGCTCCTTCTCCTTCTTCTCCTCCTTCTTCTCCTTCTTCTTATCCTTCTTCTTCTCTTCTTCTTCTTCTTCCTTCCTTTCATTTTTCCTCTTTCTTCTCCTCATGTCCCCTTCTTCGGGCTAAAATAGCTAAGAATGCCTTTTTGGAGCTAATTATGTCATTTCGAGGATAATTAGCTAAGTATTGGTCATGTTTTATTAAATAGACCATTTTGGATCTAACTAAGCTAATTATGTCATTTAGGTGGAAGCCTAGCTAACTATAGGTCTTGTCGGAGCTAACTTGGGTAAAATGTGTAGTCATGAGCAAACTATGCTTATTAAGCCATTTTGGATCTAGCTAAGCTAATTATAGGCCATGTAATACCTAAGTTAGGGGGAATAGGTAATCTTGCAGCTACGTAAGCCTTATTGTGTCATTTAGGAGAGAACTTAGCTAACTATAAGTTATTTTTTATTAAATAGGTCATTTCGGAGCTAACTAAGCTAATTATGTCATTTAGGTGGAAGCCTAGCTAACTACAGGTCGTTTCGGAGATCACTTGGGTTAAATATGTAATTTTGGAGCTAACTATGCTTATTAAGCCATATTGGAGCTAAATTGGCTAATTATATCATTTAGGTGGAAGCCAAGCTAAGTATATAATATTCATGAGCTAACCAAGGTTCTTATGCCATTTTGAGCTTATTATTTTATTATTTTAGCTAAGTTGGTCATTTTAATGAGCTAACCAAGGTTCTTATGGTGTTTTCACCTAACTAAGATAATTATGTCATTTTGTAGGATAATTAGCCAATTTAGTCTTTCTTGGATGAGTCTAAGCTTCGTAGAAGAAGAGAAAGAGAAGAAGCAAGAAGAGAAGAAGAAGTAAAAGAAGGAGGAGGAGGAGAAGGAGAAGGAAGAGGAGCAGAAGAAGAAAAGAAGAAGGAGAAGGAGAAGGAGGAAGAAGGAGGAAGAAGAAGGAGAAGGAGGAGCTCCTTCTCTTTCTTCTCCTCCTTCTTATCCTTCTTCTTCTCTTCTTCTTCTTCTTTTATTTTTCTTCTTCCTTCCTTTCATTTTTCCTCTTCCTTCTCCTCTTGTCCCCTTCTTCGGGCTAAATTAGCTAAGAATGCCTTTTGGAGCTAATTATGTCATTTCGAGGATAATTAGCTAAGTATAGGCCATGTTTTATTAAATAGACCATTTTGGAGCTAACTAAGCTAATTATGTCATTTAGGTGGAATCCTAGATAACTATAGGTCATTTCGGAGCTAACTTGGGTAAAATAGGTTATTCCGGAGCAAACTATGCTTATTCAGCCATTTTGGATCTAGCTAAGCTAATTATAGGCCATTTAATACCTAAGTTAGGGGGAATAGGTCATCTTGCAGCTACGTAAGCCTTATTATGTCATTTAGGTGAGAACTTAGCTAACTATAGGTCATTTTTTTATTAAATTGGTCATTTTGGAGCTAACTATGCTAATTATTTCATTTAGGTGGAATCCTAGCTAACTATAGGTCGTTTCGGAGCTCACTTGGGTTAAATATGTCATTTGGGAGCTAACTATGCTTATTAAGCTATATTGGAGCTAAATTGGCTAATTATATCATTTAGGTGGAAGCCAAGCTAAGTATATAATATTAATGAGCTAACCAAGGTTCTTATGCCATTTTGAGCTTATTATTTCATTTTTTAGCTAAATTGGTCATTTTAATGAGCTAACCAAGGTTCTTATGATGTTTTCACCTAACTACGCTAATTATGTTATTTTGTAGGATAATTAGCTAATTTAGTCTTTCTTCGATGAGTCTAAGCTACGTAGAAGATGAGAAAGAGAAGAAGCAAGAAGAGAAGAACAAGTAAAAGAAGGAGGAGGAGGAGGAGGAGGAGAAGGAGAAGGAAGAGGAGAAGAAGAAGAAAAGAAGAAGAAAAGAAGAAGGAGAAGGAGGAAGATGGAGGAAGAAGAAGGAGATGGAGGAGCTCCTTCTCCTTCTTCTCCTCTTTCTTCTCCTTCTTCTTATCCTTCTTCTTCTCTTCTTCTTCTTCTCTTCTTGTTCTTCTTCCTTTCATTTTTCCTCTTTGTTCTCCTCTTGTCCCCTTCTTCGGGCCAAATTAGCTAAGAATGCCTTTTTGGAGCTAATTATGTCATTTAGGTGGAAGCCTAGATAACTATAGGTCATTTAGGGTAAAATAGGTCATTCCGGAGCAAACTATGCTTATTAAGCCATTTTGGATCTAGCTAAGCTAATTATAGGCCATTTAATACCTAAGTTAGGGGGAATAGGTCATCTTGCAGCTACGTAAGCCTTATTATGTCATTTAGTTGAGAACTTAGCTAACTATAGGTCATTTTTTTATTAAATAGGTCATTTTGGAGCTAACTAAGCTAATTATGTCTTTTAGGTGGAATCCTAGCTAACTATAGGTCGTTTCGGAGCTCATTTGGGTTAAATACGTCATTTTGGAGCTAACTATGCTTATTAAGCCATATTGGAGCTAAATTGGCTAATTATATCATTTAGGTGGAAGCCAAGCTAAGTATATAATATTCATGAGCTAACCAAGGTTCTTATGCCATTTTGAGCTTATTATTTCATTTTTAGCTAAATTGGTCATTTTAATGAGCTAACCAAGGTTCTTATGATGTTTTCACCTAGCTAAGCTAATTATGTTATTTTGGAAGATAATTAGCCAATTTAGTCTTTCTTGGATCAGTCTAAGCTACGTAGAAGAAGAGAAAGAGAAGAAGCAAGAAGAGAAGAAGAAGTAAAAGAAGGAGGAGGAGGAGGAGGAGGAGGAGAAGGAGAAGGTAGAGGAGAAGAAGAAGAAAAGAAGAAGAAAATAAGAAGGAGAAGGAGGAAGAAGAAGGAGAAGGAGGAGCTCCTTCTCCTTCTTCTCCCCTTTCTTCTCCTTCTTCTTATCCTTTTTCTTCTCTTCTTCTTCTTCTCTTCTTCTTCTTCCTTCCCTTCATTTTTCCTCTTTCTTCTCCTCTTGTCCCCTTCTTTGGGCCAAATTAGCTAAGAATGCCTTTTTGGAGCTAATTATGTCATTTAGGTGGAAGCCTAGATAACTATAGGTCATTTGGGAGCTAACTTGGGTAAAATAGGTTATTCCGGAGCAAACTATGCTTATTAAGCCATTTTGGATCTAGCTAAGCTAATTATAGGCCATTCAATACCTAAGTTAGGGGGAATAGGTCATCTTGCAGCTTCGTAAGCTTTATTATGTCTTTTAGGTGAGACCTTAGCTAACTATAGGTCATTTTTTTATTAAATTGGTCATTTTGGAGCTAACTATGCTAATTATGTCATTTAGGTGGAATCCTAGCTAATTATAGGTCGTTTCGGAGCTCACGTGGGTTAAATATGTCATTTTGGAGCTAACTATGCTTATTAAGCCATATTGGAGCTAAATTGGCTAATTATATCATTTAGGTGGAAGCCAAGCTAAGTATATAATATTCATGAGCTAACCAAGGTTCTTATGCCATTTTGAGCTCATTATTTCATTTTTTAGCTGAATTGGTCATTTTAATGAGCTAACCAAGGTTCTTATGATGTTTTCACCTAACTAAGCTAATTATGTTATTTTGGAGGATAATTAGCCAATTTAGTCTTTCTTCGATGAGTCTAAGCTACGTAGAAGAAGAGAAAGAGAAGAAGCAAGAAGAGAAGAAGAAGTAAAAGAAGGAGGAGGAGGAGGAGGAGGAGAAGGAGAAGGAAGAGGATAAGAAGAAGAAAATAAGAAGGAGAAGGAGAAGGAGGAAGAAGGAGGAAGAAGAAGGAGAAGGAGGAGCTCCTTCTCCTTCTTCTCCTCTTTCTTCTCCTTCTTCTTATCTTCTTCTTCTTCTCTTCTTCTTCTTCCTTCCTTTCATTTTTCCTCTTTCTTCTCCTCTTGTCCCCTTCTTCGGGCCAAATTATCTGAGAATGCATTTTTGGAGCTAATTATGTCATTTAGGTGGAAGCCAAGATAACTATAGGTCATTTCGTAGCTAACTTGGGTAAAATAGGTCATTCCGGAGCAAACTATGCTTATAAGCCATTTTGGATCTAGCTAAGCTAATTATAGGCCATTTAATACCTAAGATGGGGGAAATAGGTCATCTTGCAGCTACGTAAGCCTTATTATGCCATTTAGGTGAGAACTTAGCTAACTATAAGTCATTTTTTTATTAAATAGGTCATTTTGGAGCTAACTAAGCTAATTATGTCATTTAGGTGGAATCCTAGCTAACTATAGGTCGTTTCGGAGCTCACTTGGGTTAAATATGTCATTTCGGAGCTAACTATGCTTATTAAGCCATATTGGAGCTGAATTGGCTAATTATATCATTTAGGAGGAAGCCAAGCTAAGTATATAATATTCATGAGCTAACCAAGGTTCTTATGCCATTTTGAGCTTATTATTTCATTTTTTAGCTAAATTGGTCATTTTAATGAGCTAACCAAGGTTCTTATGATGTTTTCACCTAACTATGCTAATTATGTTATTTTGTAGGATAATTAGCCAATTTAGTCTTTCTTGGATGAGTCTAAGCTACGTAGAAGAAGAGAAAGAGAAGAAGCAAGAAGAGAAGAAGAAGTAAAACAAGGAGGAGGAGGAGGAGAAGGAGAAGGAAGAGGAGAAGAAGAAGAAAAGAAGAAGAAAAGAAGAAGGAGAAGGAGGAAGATGGAGGAAGAAAAAGTAGAAGGAGGAGCTCCTTCTCCTTCTTCTCCTCTTTCTTCTCCTTCTTCTTATCCTTCTTCTTCTCTTCTTCTTCTTCTCTTCTTCTTCTTCCTTCCTTTCATTTTTCCTCTTTCTTCTCCTCTTGTCCCCTTCTTCGGGCCAAATTAGCTAAGAATGCCTTTTTGGAGCTAATTATGTCATTTAGGTGGAAGCCTAGATAACTATAGGTCATTTCGGAGCTAACTTGGGTAAAATAGGTCATTCCGGAGCAAACTATGCTTATTAAGCCATTTTGGATCTAGCTAAGGTAATTATAGGCCATTCAATACCTAAGTTAGGGGGAATAGGTCATCTTGCAGCTACGTAAGCCTTATTATGTCATTTAGTTGAGAACTTAGCTAACTATAGGTCATTTTTTTTATTAAATAGGTCATTTTGGAGCTAACTAAGCTAATTATGTCATTTAGGTGGAATCCTAGCTAACTGTAGGTCTTATCGGAGCTCACTTGGGTTAAATATGTGATCTTGGAGCTAATTATGCTTATTAAGCCATATTGGAGCTAAATTGGCTAATTATATCATTTAGGTGGAAGCCAAGCTAAGTATATAATATTCATGAGCTAACCAAGGTTCTTATGCCATTTTGAGCTTATTATTTCATTTTTAGCTAAATTGGTCATTTTAATGAGCTAACCAAGGTTCTTATGATGTTTTCACCTAACTAAGCTAATTATGTTATTTTGTAGGATAATTAGCCAATTTACTCTTTCTTGGATGAGTCTAAGGTACGTAGAAGATGAGAAAGAGAAGAAGCAAGAAGAGAAGAAGAAGTAAAAGAAGGAGGAGGAGGAGGAGGAGAAGGAGAAGGAAGAGGAGAAGAAGAAGAAAAGAAGAAGAAAAGAAGAAGGAGAAGGAGGAAGATGGAGGAAGAAGAAGGACATGGAGGAGCTCCTTCTCCTTCTTCTCCTCTTTCTTCTCCTTCTTCTTATCCTTCTTCTTCTCTTCTTCTTCTTCTCTTCTTCTTCTTCTTCCTTTCATTTTTCCTCTTTCTTCTCCTCTTGTCCCCTTCTTCGGGCCAAATTAGCTAAGAATGCCTTTTTGGAGCTAATTATGTCATTTAGGTGGAAGTCTAGATAACTATAGGTCATTTCGGAGCTAACTTGGGTAAAATAGGTCATTCCGGAGCAAACTATGCTTATTAAGCCATTTTGGATCTAGCTAAGCTAATTATAGGCCATTCAATACCTAAGTTAGGGGGAATAGGTCATCTTGCAGCTACGTAAGCCTTATTATGTCGTTTAGGTGAGAACTTAGCTAACTATAGGTCATTTTTTTATTAAATAGGTCATTTTGGAGCTAACTAAGCTAATTATGTCTTTTAGGTGGAATCCATTTTGAGCCAAGGTTCTTATGCCATTTTGAGCTTATTATTTCATTTTTTAGCTAAATTGGTCATTTTAATGAGCTAACCAAGGTTCTTATGATGTTTTCACCTAACTAAGCTAATTATGTTATTTTGGAGGATAATTAGCCAATTTAGTCTTTCTTCGATGAGTCTAAGCTACGTAGAAGAAGAGAAATAGAAGAAGCAAGAAGAGAAGAAGAAGTAAAAGAAGGAGGAGCAGGAGGAGGAGGAGGAGAAGGAGAAGGAAGAGGATAAAAGAAGAAAATAAGAAGGAGAAGGAGAAGGAGGAAGAAGGAGGAAGAAGAAGGAGAAGGAGGAGCTCCTTCTCCTTCTTCTCCTCTTTCTTCTCCTTCTTCTTATCCTGCTTCTTCTCTTCATCTTCTTCTCTTCTTCTTCTTCCTTCCTTTCATTTTTCCTCTTTGTTCTCCTCTTGTCCCCTTCTTCGGGCCAAATTAGCTAAGAATGCCTTTTTGGAGCTAATTATGTCATTTAGGTGGAAGCCTAGATAACTATAGGTCATTTCGGGTAAAATAGGTAATTCCGGAGCAAACTATGCTTATTAAGCCATTTTGGATCTAGCTAAGCTAATTATAGGCCATTTAATACCTAAGTTAGGGGGAATAGGTCATCTTGCAGCTACGTAAGCCTTATTATGTCATTTAGTTGAGAACATAGCTAACTATAGGTCATTTTTTTATTAAATAGGTCATTTTGGAGCTAACTAAGCTAATTATGTCATTTAGGTGGAATCCTAGCTAACTGTAGGTCGTTTCGGAGCTCACTTGGGTTAAATATGTCATTTCGGAGCTAACTATGCTTATTAAGCCATATTGGAGCTAAATTGGCTAATTATATCATTTAGGTGGAAGCCAAGCTAAGTATATAATATTCATGAGCTAACCAAGGTTCTTATGCCATTTTGAGCTTATTATTTCATTTTTAGCTAAATTGGTCATTTTAATGAGCTAACCAAGGTTCTTATGATGTTTTCACCTAACTAAGCTAATTATGTTATTTTGGAGGATAATTAGCCAATTTAGTCTTTCTTGGATGAGTCTAAGCTACGTAGAAGAAGAGAAAGAGAAGAAGCAAGAAGAGAAGAAGAAGTAAAAGAAGGAGGAGGAGGAGGAGGAGGAGGAGAAGGAGAAGGAAGAGGAGAAGAAGAAGAAAAGAAGAAGAAAATAAGAAGGAGAAGGAGGAAGAAGAAGGAGAAGGAGGAGCTCCTTCTCCTTCTTCTCCCCTTTCTTCTCCTTCTTCTTATCCTTTTTCTTCTCTTCTTCTTCTTCTCTTCTTCTTCTTCCTTCCCTTCATTTTTCCTCTTTCTTCTCCTCTTGTCCCCTTCTTTGGGCCAAATTAGCTAAGAATGCCTTTTTGGAGCTAATTATGTCATTTAGGTGGAAGCCTAGATAACTATAGGTCATTTCGGAGCTAACTTGGGTAAAATAGGTTATTCCGGAGCAAACTATGCTTATTAAGCCATTTTGGATCTAGCTAAGCTAATTATAGGCCATTCAATACCTAAGTTAGGGGGAATAGGTCATCTTGCAGCTACGTAAGCCTTATTATGTCTTTTAGGTGAGAACTTAGCTAACTATAGGTCATTTTTTTATTAAATAGGTCATTTTGGAGCTAACTATGCTAATTATGTCATTTAGGTGGAATCCTAGCTAATTATAGGTCGTTCCGGAGCTCACTTGGGTTAAATATGTCATTTTGGAGCTAACTATGCTTATTAAGCCATATTGGAGCTAAATTGGCTAATTATATCATTTAGGTGGAAGCCAAGCTAAGTATATAATATTCATGAGCTAACCAAGGTTCTTATGCCATTTTGAGCTCATTATTTCATTTTTTAGCTGAATTGGTCATTTTAATGAGCTAACCAAGGTTCTTATGATGTTTTCACCTAACTAAGCTAATTATGTTATTTTGGAGGATAATTAGCCAATTTAGTCTTTCTTCGATGAGTCTAAGCTACGTAGAAGAAGAGAAATAGAAGAAGCAAGAAGAGAAGAAGAAGTAAAAGAAGGAGGAGGAGGAGGAGGAGGAGGAGAAGGAGAAGGAAGAGGATAAAAGAAGAAAATAAGAAGGAGAAGGAGAAGGAGGAAGAAGGAGGAAGAAGAAGGAGAAGGAGGAGCTCCTTCTCCTTCTTCTCCTCTTTCTTCTCCTTCTTCTTATCCTTCTTCTTCTCTTCTTCTTCTTCTCTTCTTCTTCTTCCTTCCTTTCATTTTTCCTCTTTCTTCTCCTCTTGTCCCCTTCTTCGGGCCAAATTAGCTAAGAATGCCTTTTTGGAGCTAATTATGTCATTTAGGTGGAAGCCTAGATAACTATAGGTCATTTCGGAGCTAACTTGGGTAAAATAGGTCATTCCGGAGCAAACTATGCTTATTAAGCCATTTTGGATCTAGCTAAGCTAATTATAGGCCATTTAATACCTAAGTTAGGGGGAATAGGTCATCTTGCAGGTACGTAAGCCTTATTATGTCATTTAGGTGAGAACTTAGCTAACTATAGGTCATTTTTTTATTAAATAGGTCATTTTGGAGCTAACTAAGCTAATTATGTCATTTAGGTGGAATCCTAGCTAACTATAGGTCGTTTCGGAGCTCACTTGGGTTAAATATGTCTTTTGGGAGCTAACTATGCTTATTAAGCCATATTGGAGCTAAATTGGCTAATTATATCATTTAGGTGGAAGCCAAGCTAAGTATATAATATTCATGAGCTAACCAAGGTTCTTATGCCATTTTGAGCTTATTATTTTATTTTTTAGCTAAATTGGTCATTTTAATGAGCTAACCAAGGTTCTTATGATGTTTTCACCTAACTAAGCTAATTATGTTATTTTGTAGGATAATTAGCCAATTTAGTCTTTCTTGGATGAGTCTAAGGTACGTAGAAGATGAGAAAGAGAAGAAGCAAGAAGAGAAGAAGAAGTAAAAGAAGGAGGAGGAGGAGGAGGAGAAGGAGAAGGAAGAGGAGAAGAAGAAGAAAAGAAGAAGAAAAGAAGAAGGAGAAGGAGGAAGATGGAGGAAGAAGAAGGACATGGAGGAGCTCGTTCTCCTTCTTCTCCTCCTTCTTCTCCTTCTTCTTATCCTTCTTCTTCTCTTCTTCTTCTTCTCTTCTTCTTCTTCTTCCTTTCATTTTTCCTCTTTCTTCTCCTATTGTCCCCTTCTTCGGGCCAAATTAGCTAAGAATGCCTTTTTGGAGCTAATTATGTCATTTAGGTGGAAGCCTAGATAACTATAGGTCATTTCGGAGCTAACTTGGGTAAAATAGGTCATTCCGGAGCAAACTATGCTTATTAAGCCATTTTGGATCTAGCTAAGCTAATTATAGGCCATTCAATACCTAAGTTAGGGGGAATAGGTCATCTTGCAGCTACGTAAGCCTTATTATGTCGTTTAGGTGAGAACTTAGCTAACTATAGGTCATTTGTTTTATTAAATAGGTCATTTTGGAGCTAACTAAGCTAATTATGTCTTTTAGGTGGAATCCTAGCTAACTATAGGTCGTTTCGGAGCTCACTTGGGTTAAATATGTCATTTTGGAGCTAACTTGCTTATTAAGCCATATTGGAGCTAAATTGGCTAATTATATCATTTAGGTGGAAGCCAAGCTAAGTATATAATATTCATGAGCTAACCAAGGTTCTTATGCCATTTTGAGCTTATTATTTCATTTTTAACTAAATTGGTCATTTTAATGAGCTAACCAAGGTTCTTATGATGTTTTCACCTAACTAAGCTAATTATGTTATTTTGGAAGAAAATTAGCCAATTTAGTCTTTCTTGGATGAGTCTAAGCTACGTAGAAGAAGAGAAAGAGAAGAAGCAAGAAGTGAAGAAGAAGTAAAAGAAGGAGGAGGAGGAGGAGGAGGAGAAGGAGAAGGAAGAGGAGAAGAAGAAGAAAAGAAGAAGAAAATAAGAAGGAGAAGGAGGAAGAAGAAGGAGAAGGAGGAGCTCCTTCTCCTTCTTCTCCCCTTTCTTCTCCTTCTTCTTATCCTTTTTCTTCTCTTCTTCTTCTTATCTTCTTCTTCTTCCTTCCCTTCATTTTTCCTCTTTCTTCTCCTCTTGTCCCCTTCTTTGGGCCAAATTAGCTAAGAATGCCTTTTTGGAGCTAATTATGTCATTTAGGTGGAAGCCTAGATAACTATAGGTCATTTCGGAGCTAACTTGGGTAAAATAGGTTATTCCGAAGCAAACTATGCTTATTAAGCCATTTTAGATCTAGCTAAGCTAATTATAGGCCATTCAATACCTAAGTTAGGGGGAATAGGTCATCTTGCAGCTAAGTAAGCCTTATTATGTCTTTTAGGTGAGAACTTAGCTAACTATAGGTCATTTTTTATTAAATAGGTCATTTTGGAGCTAACTATGCTAATTATGTCATTTAGGTTGAATCCTAGCTAATTATAGGTCGTTTCGGAGCTCACGTGGGTTAAATATGTCATTTTGGAGCTAACTATGCTTATTAAGCCATATTGGAGCTAAATTGGCTAATTATATCATTTAGGTGGAAGCCAAGCTAAGTATATAATATTCACGAGCTAACCAAGGTTCTTATGCCATTTTGAGCTCATTATTTCATTTTTTAGCTGAATTGGTCATTTTAATGAGCTAAACAAGGTTCTTATGATGTTTTCACCTAACTAAGCTAATTATGTTATTTTGGAGGATAATTAGCCAATTTAGTCTTTCTTCGATGAGTCTAAGCTACGTAGAAGATGAGAAATAGAAGAAGCAAGAAGAGAAGAAGAAGTAAAAGGAGGAGGAGGAGGAGGAGGAGCAGAAGGAGAAGGAAGAGGATAAAAGAAGAAAATAAGAAGGAGAAGGAGAAGGAGGAAGAAGGAGGAAGAAGAAGGAGAAGGAGGAGCTCCTTCTCCTTCTTCTCCTCTTTCTTCTCCTTCTTCTTATCCTTCTTCTTCTCTTCTTCTTCTTCTCTTCTTCTTCTTCCTTCCTTTCATTTTTCCTCTTTCTTCTCCTCTTGTCCCCTTCTTCGGGCCAAATTAGCTAAGAATGCCTTTTTGGAGCTAATTATGTCATTTAGGTCGAAGCCTAGATAACTATAGGTCATTTCGGAGCTAACTTGGGTAAAATAGGTCATTCCGGAGCAAACTATGCTTATTAAGCCATTTTGGATCTAGCTAAGCTAATTATAGGCCATTTAATACCTAAGTTAGGGGGAATAGGTCATCTTGCAGGTACGTAAGCCTTATTATGTCATTTAGGTGAGAACTTAGCTAATTATAGGTCATTTTTTTATTAAATAGGTCATTTTGGAGCTAACTAAGCTAATTATGTCATTTAGGTGGAATCCTAGCTAACTATAGGTCGTTTCGGAGCTCACTTGGGTTAAATATGTCTTTTGGGAGCTAACTATGCTTATTAAGCCATATTGGAGCTAAATTGGCTAATTATATCATTTAGGTGGAAGCCAAGCTAAGTATATAATATTCATGAGCTAACCAAGGTTCTTATGCCATTTTGAGCTTATTATTTCATTTTTTAGCTAAATTGGTCATTTTAATGAGCTAACCAAGGTTCTTATGATGTTTTCACCTAACTAAGCTAATTATGTTATTTTGTAGGATAATTAGCCAATTTAGTCTTTCTTGGATGAGTCTAAGGTACGTAGAAGAAGAGAAAGAGAAGAAGCAAGAAGAGAAGAAGAAGTAAAAGAACGAGCAGGAGGAGGAGGAGGAGGAGAAGGAGAAGGGAGAGGAGAAGAAGAAGAAAAGAAGAAGAAAAGAAGATGGAGAAGGAGGAAGATGGAGGAAGAAGAAGGAGAAGGAGGAGATCCTTCTCCTTCTTCTCCTCTTTCTTCTCCTTCTTCTTATCCTTCTTATTCTCTTCTTCTTCTTCTCTTCTTCTTCTTCTTCCTTTCATTTTTCCTCTTTCTTCTCCTCTTGTCCCCTTCTTCGGGCCAAATTAGCTAAGAATGCCTTTTTGGAGCTAATTATGTCATTTAGGTGGAAGCCTAGATAACTATAGGTTATTTCGGAGCTAACTTGGGTAAAATAGGTCATTCCGGAGCAAACTATGCTTATTAAGCCATTTTGGATCTAGCTAAGCTAATTATAGGCCATTTAATACCTAAGTTAGGGGGAATAGGTCATCTTGCAGCTACGTAAGCCTTATTATGTCATTTAGGTGAGAACTTAGCTAACTATAGGTCATTGTTTTATTAAATATGTCATTTTGGAGCTAACTAAGCTAATTATGTCATTTAGGTGGAATCCTAGCTAACTATAGGTCGTTTCGGAGCTCACTTGGGTTAAATATGTCTTTTGGGAGCTAATTATGCTTATTAAGCCATATTGGAGCTAAATTGGCTAATTATATCATTTAGGTGGAAGCCAAGCTAAGTATATAATATTCATGAGCTAACCAAGGTTCTTATGCCATTTTGAGCTTATTATTTCATTTTTTAGCTAAATTGGTCATTTTAATGAGCTAACCAAGGTTCTTATGATGTTTTCACCTAACTAAGCTAATTATGTTATTTTGTAGGATAATTAGCCAATTTAGTCTTTCTTGGATGAGTCTAAGGTACGTAGAAGAAGAGAAAGAGAAGAAGAAGTAAAAGAAGGAGCAGGAGGAGGAGGAGGAGGAGAAGGAGAAGGGAGAGGAGAAGAAGAAGAAAAGAAGAAGAAAAGAAGATGGAGAAGGAGGAAGATGGAGGAAGAAGAAGGAGAAGGAGGAGATCCTTCTCCTTCTTCTCCTCTTTCTTCTCCTTCTTCTTATCCTTCTTCTTCTCTTCGTCTTCTTCTCTTCTTCTTCTTCCTTTCATTTTTCCTCTTTCTTCTCCTCTTGTCCCCTTCTTCGGGCCAAATTAGCTAAGAATGCCTTTTTCGAGCTAATTATGTCATTTAGGTGGAAGCCTAGATAACTATAGGTCATTTCGGAGCTAACTTGGGTAAAATAGGTCATTCCGGAGCAAACTATGCTTATTAAGCCATTTTGGATCTAGCTAAGCTAATTAGAGGCCATTCAATACCTAAGTTAGGGGGAATAGCTCATCTTGCAGCTACGTATGCCTTATTATGTCATTTAGGTGAGAACTTAGTTAACTATAGGTCATTTTTTTATTAAATAGGTCATTTTGGAGCTAACTAAGCTAATTATGTCATTTAGGTGGAATCCTAGCTAACTATAGGTCGTTTCGGAGCTCGCTTGGGTTAAATATGTCATTTTGGAGCTAACTATGCTTATTAAGCCATATTGGAGCTAAATTGGCTAATTATATCATTTAGGTGGAAGCCAAGCTAAGTATATAATATTCATGAGCTAACCAAGGTTCTTATGCCATTTTGAGCTTATTATTTCATTTTTTAGCTAAATTGGTCATTTTAATGAGCTAACCAAGGTTCTTATGATGTTTTCACCTAACTAAGCTAATTATGTTATTTTGTAGGATAATTAGCCAATTTAGTCTTTCTTGGATGAGTCTAAGGTACGTAGAAGAAGAGAAAGAGAAGAATCAAGAAGAGAAGAAGAAGTAAAAGAAGGAGGAGGAGGAGGAGGAGGATGAGGAGAAGGAGAAGGAAGAGGAGAAGAAGAAGAAAAGAAGAAGAAAAGAAGAAGGAGAAGGAGGAAGATGGAGTAAGAAGAAGGAGAAGGAGGAGCTCCTTCTCCTTCTCCTCTTTCTTCTCCTTCTTCTTATCCTTCTTCTTCTCTTTATCTTCTTCTCTTCTTCTTCTTCTTCCTTTCATTTTTCCTCTTTCTTCTCCTCTTGTCCCCTTCTTCGGGCCAAATTAGCTAAGAATGCCTTTTTGGAGCTAATTATGTCATTTAGGTGGAAACCTAGATAACTATAGGTCATTTCGGAGCTAACTTGGGTAAAATAGGTCATTCCAGAGCAAACTATACTTATTAAGCCATTTTGGATCTAGCTAAGCTAATTATAGGCCATTCAATACCTAAGTTAGGGGGAATAGGTCATCTTGCAGCTACGTAAGCCTTATTATGTCATTTAGGTGAGAACTTAGCTAACTATAGGTCATTTTTTTATTAAATAGGTCATTTTGGAGCTAACTAAGCTAATTATGTCATTTAGGTGGAATCCTAGCTAACTATAGGTCGTTTCGGAGCTCACTTGGGTTAAATATGTCATTTTGGAGCTAACTATGCTTATTAAGCCATATTGGAGCTAAATTGGCTAATTATATCATTTAGGTGGAAGCCAAGCTAGGTATATAATATTCATGAGCTAACCAAGGTTCTTATGCCATTTTGAGCTTATTATTTCATTTTTAGCTAAATTGGTCATTTTAATGAGCTAACCAAGGTTCTTATGATGTTTTCACCTAACTAAGCTAATTATGTTATTTTGGAGGAGAATTAGCCAATTTAGTCTTTCTTGGATGAGTCTAAGTTACGTAGAAGAAGAGAAAGACAATAAGCAAGAAGAGAAGAAGAAGTAAAAGAAGGAGGAGGAGGAGGTGGAGGAGAAGGAGAAGGAAGAGGAGAAGAAGAAGAAAAGAAGAAGGAGAAGGAGAAGGAGGAAGAAGAAGGAGAAGGATGAGCTCCTTCTCCTTCTTCTCCTCTTTCTTCTCCTTCTTCTTATCCTTCTTCTTCTCTTCTTCTTCTTCTCTTCTTTTTCCTTCCTTCCTTTCATTTTTCCTCTTTCTTCTCCTCTTGTCCCCTTATTCGGGCTAAATTAGCTAAGAATGCCTTTTTGGAGCTAATTATGTCATTCAGGTGGAAGTCTAGATAACTATAGGTGATTTCGGAGCTAACTTGGGTAAAATAGGTCATTTCGGAGCAAACTATGCTTATTGAGCCATTTTGGTTCTAGCTAAGCTAATTATTGGCCATTTAATACCTAAGTTAGGGGGAATAGGTCATCTTCGAGCTACCTAAGCCTTATTATGTCATTTAGGAGAGAACTTAGCTAAGTATATGTAATTTATATTAAAACACTAGAAATAACATACCATTATCGTCATCACGGCGGTAAAGCACGGTGGCTCTGGCTTGTTTCACCTGGAGAAGGCTGCCCTGGAGAAGGCTCGACTGTAGAAGGGTCGTGCGATGCGCTTCGAGAGATATTCTGCACCAAACATCGTTTGCAATGTGTCGTTAGCATGAGGACACTCTTAAGATAAACTGCACTGAAATGAAACTCACCGTCCCCGCCATGTTAATGACTGGCATCAGCGGAGGGACTTGGCCGCTCTTCTTGCACATAGACTGTACATTTGGTTTCGACAAGTCAAACTTTTTATTTATTAATGGAACGGACATTAAAATGCAAGATTTGAGATAACATGAAGAAGAAACTTACCACGGAGAGCTCGTATATGGCCCTGTTAGACGCATCATTTTGTGTCCTCTCCGCCTCCACCAATACAGTCGTCCTCTCCTCCAGCTCCCTCATCTCCTTATCCTTCTCCGCCATAGCCGCCTGCATTACCTCTCTCTCTTTCTGAATAGCAGCCTGCAACACAACTCATTGTTAGCATTGTAATCATATTGGTTCCAACGCACAACATAATGCGGAAAGATAGTTGAGTCCATTAAACTAACCTCGATGGCGAGCTCGACTGGCCGTGGACGAGGTGTTATCTCCGGACAGGATCTCGTTTGGTGTGCCTTTATCTGCCGGAGAGTGCTAGGACAACTATAAGGCCGTCTCCAATGGCAATCGAGCCATGGGGCCTCCTGTTGCGAGCTATCATCACCAGCTCTGGATCAATAGGCCCCTCGCTCGGGTTAAAGTCCTCCCCTTTCCTCGCCTTCCTGTGATCTCTGTACTTCACGAGCTTGTGGTGGCAGGAGATGTTGGTGAAGTTTTCTGGATGCTCGTGGTCAGACTCAGAGAATGCCTTGACCTTCTTGTACGAGGCAGTATGGGCCATCGCATACATGTCGTACATCTGTGGCACCTCCATCTTATTGTGACGCGCCTAAAAGAGAGAGAGAGAGGAAAATTGTGTTAGTAAAGGGCTCAAGATAGCATTAAGAATGAATTGCATGAGGCATGAAGCAAACCACATACACAGTTCTCGCCAAATTGGATTAAGTTGACACTCCCTTGATGGTGTGGCACACAACCCATTTTGCCACGCCTCTCCTTGGCGTTGTTGTGGCTGGCCTCCCACGTTTCGGAGCACCACAAATCCACCAAGGCCTCCCAACAATCCATCTTATCCACACACCATCTCGGGGGCACCTAATTTAATAAAGAGAAATTTGAGCACGTAAGAACCAAATCAAGGAAACTAACTACAAAGCCTTAATAATTTGTAATTAGATTCATGTAATGCTCCTTCTCCATCTTAGAATCACAACACTTCGCCTTGTCCTTCCTAATACGCCGTGTGGCATAGTAGTCTCGAACAGCCTGCACCCGAGCCTTGTGCCGAATGTTTTGAAGTAGGCGACAACATTCGGTTTCGATAACCTTCGCCGCGTCCTCCTCGTATCCCTCCTCACACCTGTGGTAGGTCTACAAACGAGACAACACCGATTAGTACAATAACTAGCTATGGTTGATTTTATAATTGTGTGAAGGAGAAATTACCTAGAACTGTCGGATCACCATGTCGGCCCTCGTGTGGCACAAAACACCATCGATCTCCACCTCCGGCGGGGCCGGGGCAACCAACTAATGCTCCCAGGTCATTCCTACCTCTCGCTCCCGACCGGGCAACGCAACAAACCCTGGGAAGTTTTTACGGCAAAGCTCACCAATGACGCTGTTGGGCTTGCGGACACCCTTGGCAACAATCCAACACCTACGGTATGACAAATTAAAGCCAAAGCATTAGATATTTGAGAAAACGGGAAGGCAAAAGCTTAAATAAGAGTAAATTAACTTACTTGTCCCCATTTGGCCTAATCGACCACCACTGCTCGTGGGTCGCCGACACGAGTGGGAGCCGCGAACTACCACGCTGGTAGATGGTAGCCCCCTCACCCAGCTCCTCGTCGTTACCAGCATGGCCACTTGGCTCAGCCCAGGTATCCCAGTGGGTCTCTGGGGACGTACCCGCATCCCTGCTTTGCTCGGGAGTCACCTGGAACGAAGCCTCTGGGACACAAGTCTCGTGGGTCGAAGGCTTGTCGACCTGAGGCTCGTCGACCCGAGGCTCGTGAACCGGAGACCATGTAGCCTCCACCTTAGACGAATCCATCCTAGAAGTCATGTGCTCAGGTGAATCAGCTTGGGGTGGTGGCGGGGACCGTGTAGCCTCCACCTCAAAAGGCGTGGCAGCCACCGCCCTACCTCTCCCGCGTCCACGTGTACCTATAATACAACATAAATACCAACATGAGTAATAAAATGTATATAAATACCAATATGCTGTCACGCCCAAGATGCGACCCTATCCTCAATTTGGCACGAGGGCCTCGTCAGGGATAGAAGCGCATCTCGTCGTGTCGCACGAATGGATATCGTTACAAGTACATGTACTGAAAAGAAGAGATACATAGAATTGGCTTACACTTGCCACAAGCTACATCAGAGTCACTTCAGTACATTACATAATCATCAAGAGTAAGAGCAGGGACCGACTACGGACGAAAACAAACGGCAAAAGAAGAACGATGTCCATCCTTGCTATCCCAGGTTGCCGGCCTGGGACCCATCCTAGATCGATGAAGAAGAAGAAGAAGCAACTTCAAATGAACAATCAACACGCTCGCGTCAAGTAACCTTTACATGTACCTGCAACTGGTGTTGTAGTAATCTATGAGCCACAGGGGACTCAACAATCTCATTTCCAAAGGTATCAAGACTAGCAAAGCTTATTAGGTGAGGCATGGTTAAGTGGTGACGTTGCAGCAGCGGCTAAGCATATGTATGAGATGGCTAACTTAAGAATACAAGAATAAAGAGGGGGAAGATCTACGCAAAACGGACATGAACTACTGATGACCAAATGAATGATCCTGAACACCTACCTACGTCAGACATAACCCCATCATGTCCTTGATCGGAGAAATTACTCACGAAAGAGACAGTCACGGTTACGCACACAATTGGCATATTTTAATTAATTAACTTCGAGTTATCAAGAACGAGTGTTAAACAGACTTTCCACGTTGCCACATAACCGCGGGCACGGCTTTCCGAAAAGGTTTAACCCCGCAGGGGTGCTCCAACTAGTCCATCACAAATTACCACAAGCCGCATAGAAATCCTCTATCACGAAGCTCGCGATCTCGTCGGATTCCCTAGTGGAAAACCTCAACTCTGAGATTACCCAAAGCATCACCGGAATCCCGATGCACAAGATATTTCGTCAAATGTAAAACTAATCCAGCAAGGCCGCCCGATGTGTCGACGATCCCGATAGGAGTCGCGTCCCTCGTTCTTAGGACACGGCGGATGGAAAAGCCTACAGATACCAAACCTCGAGTTGCCCCGTGGTGGCCCCGCAGTCTGTCCTTTTTGGACCAACACTCATGAGGAGCACTGGCCCGGGGGTTGATTAAATTATCCTCGGGGTCCAGAAAGTCCCTATGCAATTTATTAGGTGATTAGGCAAATGTAGTACCAAATTTGGGCCTTGCCAGACCAGCTTTAATCTAAAACGGATTATCAAGGGGGTCCCATAACAACCCCGATCGTGTTAGGAGCGCTCAATTATGGAACATAACACCGGTAGCCGAAACTAAGGGGGCAAAGGTGGAACAAAACACCACGCTAGAAATGGGCCGAGCCTTCCACCTTTTACCAAGTATATAGGTGCATTAAATTAAATAGTATTTAATATGGTGATATAACAAGGAACCCATGCTTTCACATGGAAGCAAAGCACCTGCAACTAGCAACGCTATCAACGGGGTTAAGCAAGCAGTAACATAGCCAATCAGTGGTTTGCTAGGTCGAACAGGTTGAAGGTTAACATGGCATTGTTGAGAGGCTGCCATTTAACATGTGGTAGGCAACGAGACGTAATCGGTAGCATCAAAATAACTAGCATGGCAATGATAGTAATGGTATCTAGGGAAATGATCATCTTGCCTGAGATCCCGCTTGGAAGAAGAATGCCTCCGTGAAGAAGACGAACCGACGTAGTCGAACGGGTCCTCACAATCCAGCACGCTGCGGAACTCTATCGAGACGAAGCAAACCGGAAACACAAATCAACACACGGAATTCACCACGCGATGCACAACACATATGATGCATGAGCAGCTGAATATATGCAAGTCATGGCATGACAATTCACACAATCAAACACTACACATTAAGTGAAGTTCAATATGCAACAGGTTGCATATTGACGAAACTCCACATATGAGTTATTTAGTTCACTCCCGGTTATTTACACGGAAATATTAATGTTTTCAAACATGCAAGAGGTGAAGCAGAAATTAAATTACCTATCTAGACATTTTAAATGAGGTCAGAAATGACATATAGCACCTGCGGGGCGACCTCACATGTTAATTTACAATTCTGTCCAGATCTGAATTAATGCTTTTAATTAGCTGTTAAACAGCAAAACAAATAGGTTCACGTGATTCTACGCGTCATTTCAAGCAATCTACACATAAAGAACATCTCCAACGGAGCTACGGGTCAAAAGATACAAGCACCGCAAGATATGATGGTATGAATGCAAAATGTGTGCAACGACGGTCACGAGCACTTCAAAACGCACGAACAGCAAGAGATAATGAAACTACATGAGATTCTAAGAAAGTTACATGTAGGACACGTTCAAATCGGAGCTACGGTTCAACAACTACGAGCAAAACAAGAAATCACTATAATCTGCCAAAATCAGCCACATAGCATTTTCTACATCCCACAACTACGAGCTACACAACTCCGATTTGCTCAAGCAAGGCATGGCACGAAAGAGGGCAATAAGCACTACTACAAACAACTAACAACAACTAGCATGGCAGCAAGGAACACTAGGAAAAGAAGTCTCAAAATGGCATCCCACTAACTATTTCAGACTTAGTGAAAATTACACCTCATGAAAGTGCAGTTTTCGATCTGAAGCAATATTGACAGCAGAAAAACCTATAGCTACAGGACTCCAAATGGCATGAAAATTTACAGCATGCTAGAAAAATGTAAGGGCTACAACTAACTCGATTGGACCAACCTCAAAAGAGCTACAGATCACAAGATACAAGCAAGACAAGACAGCAACAAAATATAACAGAATTCCAGACTTAGAAATATTTCAGCTCCTCAAAATCAGCATATTTCTAGCAACTTGAGAGCAAGCAAAACACACCTAAACATGCATTTCTATTGCAACTAAAAATACCAGGGGCTAGACAAAACACCCAAGAACAAGTCCCTAGTTGACAACTCCGTCAAACGAAGGACGGAATAAATCCTACGAATTAAGCAAAAGGGCATCACGGCAAAATATCACGCGAACTAACTTACTCAAAATCTAAAACTAATTGCATAGAAAAATCACTTGGATTTTTCTACCCCGAAAACATATAAAATATGTGGGGTTGCAACACAAAAATATTACCACACATAAATGCGAGAAATTACCCTATACACGGAAAAATAAGCTAGCGGCAATCCCTACACGCAAAAATACCAATGACCGCTGTAACATTCATGGAAAAATGGTCCCTCAAACATGGACATTTCTAATACGGCATTCGGACTAACCGGACTTGCGCGAAAAAATAACACGGGACCAAGACAATAAAAACAACACAAATATCTAGGCATTCGGCATGCAAAACTACATCAAACAAATATGCAAGTTGCAAAAACAGATACTATGCGAAATTCTACACCAAATCCATATATAGATCACCTCGTTCCCACTTACGGGATATAAGTTACGGGAAAGTACTAATATCTAATGGGCCAGATCTACTACTAGGCCCAACACATCTAGCATAACAAAATAATAATAATAAAAAAACAAGCGCAGGGGGGATCTCACCTCGGTGGGCCTCGGGCCCATGAGGGGAGGCTCGTGGAGGCGGCTCTGGAGCTGGGCCTCGCGAGGCCTGGACGGCGTGGCCTGCTGGCGCTGGCGAGCGGACACGGCACAACGCCTTCGTCCTCCCGTGCTCAGCACGAGGCCATGGCGGCCGCTGCTGCTGGTGGCTCCAGGAGGGCTCGAACCGGCGAGGGTGAGAAGGGGAATCGGTGGGGGACGGCCGGATCTAGAGGGATCCCGGCACGGGAGACCCATTCCCAGCGGCGGCGCCGAGCTCCGGGCGGAGAACGGCGCGGATCTGGCGAGCTTAATGGCGGCAGGAAATGGAGTTGGGCGACGGGAGCTCCAGCAGGGACGCGGCGCTCCGGCGGCGGCCGGTGGCCGACGGGAGGCGGCGGGACTGAGTGGTAGGAGGAGCTGCGAGGCTCCCTGACGAGGGGCTGGCTGGCGGCGCAGGAGAGCACGGGGCACAGGAGGCGGCGACGGCGGCGGATGGGCCTCGCCCGCGCCCGGCGGCTGGTGGGAGGCTGAGGGGAGAGAGAGAGGGGGTGGAAGGCGGCTAGGGTTTGCACGGATCTCGAGGTGGAGGAGGGGGCTGTCTAAAAAATATGATGGAGGGGGTATTTATAGGGAAAAGAGGGGATCGGTTAACCGGAATCGCGTTCCGGATCCAACCGTGCGATCGGATTCAGACGATTCCGCACGCGGGAATGGGTACGTGGCCGTGTAGGGGGATATCCAGGGATGAGAGGGAGAACGGGCGGCGCGGCAATGAATTTGAAAACACCAACAAACGTCCGACGAATCACGGAAGATGGTGCCGCTACGGTCAACCGTTCGGGTACCAGACGGACTCCGATCGCGACGAAACTCGACAGGCGGCCTAGCTATATTAAAATAACACCGCACGTCAAATCTCAACCCGATCGGAGAAAGTTCTACGCACACTTTAAAAACAGGGTTTCGAACGATGTCGCGGACGCGTGCGGGTGCGGTCGCGCTCAAAACGGACAAGACGAGAACCGGCAACTAACAACGGATGCAAATTTGAAAACTGGTGGCAAGGGAGATGCCGATGCAATGCTGATGATGTGCATGAAGCGATGATGATGCGACAAATGAAAATACCCACACGACGAAAACGAAAAGAAAGGGGAATCTTCTGGATCGTCGGCATCGGGCTGTCAGATAAGCATACAACATGAGTACAACGTAAATACCAACATGAATACAACGTGTACCTTTGGTACCTCTCGGCTTCGTGGGGGGTCGACCTCCTCTCACGGGGGGCGCTCCTTGCATAGTAGAGAGCAACACTCTCCGAAGAGGCAAGGCAGGAATGGAAGTACCCATCCAATCACCCGCCGATGAAGAAGGAGCTGCGGAGTGCTTTCGACCCTTTCCCACCATCTTTCAACACCTGTCATGACAAAGAGTAAATGAAATTTGTACAACATAAATACCAACATGAGTAATAAAATGTATATAATTTAATTGTATCATCGTCATAAATACCAACATGACTAATAAAAATTGAATACCTAACAAGAACTCAAAATTTATATATAGTGTAATAGTTGAATACCTGACATGAACTAATAACAATCGTGCTCGTCTATATATGCTTCGAGGTCAATAAATGCATCATGATCATCACTATCATCAATAAATGCATCATCATCATCATCACTATCACAAAGAACATGTGGAAGGCCACCATTATGTAATCGGTCAAGAAGTAACAGGTCATCCGCAGCAGTAACCTCTTCTTCTTCCAGCTCTTCCTGTTCGGGCTCAGGGTTTAAGACGGATTCACTGTTGCTGTCTACTTCAATGTTCTGGGGTGAAGTAGAGCGGTTCTTGAAACGTTTCTTGGACATATGTGTTTCTTGGAAGAATTCTCCTTCATATGTGTCTGGGTTAATGTGAGGGTTCGTAATCCTCTTCATTGAGGGTAGGTGGTGTAAAATGTGGTGGCACTTCATAAACGACATCCCAACCTTTGAGATTTGGATCAGTTTGGCAGGCCCACGGTATATAGAAAACTTGTGTCGCCTGTTGAGCCGTAATATAGACATCGGGAACATCTAAGTGGGTGTTTTGGTTGATTTCGACTAGTCCTATATGTTCATGAGTCCTTCTAGTCTCCCTCGGCTCAAACCAATAACATTTGAAGACTACGACGGTCGGTGGGTTTTCACCATAGAATAGAAGTTCATAAATGGCTTCAACTCTTCCATAATACTCGGTGCCTCCTTCGCCGATAGCAGAGACAAAAGAATTTGTAGTCTTTAGGTCGGGCATAGATAGCTCTTTGCCAAAGGAACGAAAGTGATACCCGTTGATGTTGTATTTGTCAAATGAACGGACCTTATAGTCAAAACCATTAGCGACTTGTCTCAACTCGGCGTCCATAGACTCTGCATCAGCCTACAAGTTTAATACGAAAGAATGGATGCATTAGCCGCAAATTAGACCAAGAAATCAAATGGGCCCTTAATGGTAATTAATTACCCTTTGTTTGAACCAAGAGATGAAACCGGGATAGTCGCCTCCATGCTTTGCGAGAAGCTGATACTCTTCGACAAAATCATTTTCGATGACCGCTCTAGCCGAAAATTCGGTGACATATCGACTATATAAAATATCCGGGAATAAGAGTAGTTCAAAGCAATTAGAAGTTGCGGAACAATAATTTCCCGAGAACTTACTCGATGTACGGCCGCACTTCCGTTAGGTTGGTGAAAATATACAATGAAATGGTCCGCCATTCTTTGACATCCAACAATTTCCCTTTCGAAGCACCGGATGGTGCGAGCTTACCTTTCAATAGGCTGAGGTTGGATCGAACTTTTTTTGGATCGCCATCATTGTACCGAGGCTTCGGGTTATGCAAATGATGATTTTTGGCTTCGTAGTGTGCTGTCACGAAGTTTGCTGCCTCCTCAGTAATGAATGCCTCGGCCATCGATGCTTTAATTCTACGTTTATTTTTACACTTAGCTCGAAGCATCTTCTGCATCCTCTCAGTTGAGTAGCACCATCGATTTTGAACGCCCCCCCATTCTTGCCTCGGTCGGGAGATGCAAAATCAAATGTTGCATTGGATTAAAGAAGCCCGGTGGGAAGATCTTTTCTAATTTGCAGAGCAACTCCGGCGCCAGCTCTTCCATTTCATCTAGCACGCCAGGCGATAGTTCTTTCGCACATAGAGAACGGAAGAAATAGCTCAGCTCTGCCAGTACTAGCCATTCATACTCAGGGATAAAGCCACGCAACATCACCGGCATTACCCGCTCAATCCATATGTGCCAATCATGACTCTTGAGACCAAATATTTTCAATTTCTCAAGACTCGCTCCCCTCTTTAGATTTGCAGCATACCCATCGGGGAACATCAACCGCATTTTCACCCACAATAGCATTTCCCTCATAGCTGGCCTTTCAAGATTGAACCATGCCTTTGGCTTCGCTATGCTTTGCTTTCCTTTCCGTTGTCCCAAGTTTTGCAATGGTCTATCACATAGAGCCTCCAGGTCGATTCTAGCCTTAGGATTATCTTTTGACTTCCCCTCTATGCCGAACAATGTACCAAAAATGGCCTCCGCAAATTTCTCTGACTGGTACAGGTTTGCATGCAGTACATGGCCTTTGGGTAGAAAGCGTCCAAATATCGTCATCATCGCATCGTAGCATTCTCTGCCTAGGTTGAATTGAGCCTTCAGAGCTATTACTTGCACGATGGCATCCAGCTGACAAAGCTCAGTCTGCTCGTGGAGAGGATGTTATGAAGACTCCAACATTTCATGGAAGGCCTTTGCAGATTCCTCCATCTCATCGTGCAATACCCGAGCATCATCAAAGTCTTGCACCATGTCTTCAATCCCGGTACCATGCTCGTCGGTGCGAAGGCGAATCACCTCAGCTCTGGCACGTTGGTCAGACTCACCATGAAAAGTCCACACCGTATAATTAGGCGTAAAACCCCACTTCTGCAGTTGTTTACCCATTTCAAACTCTGTCTGCTTTTTCCAGTTGTAGCGGTTGGGACAGGGGCACCATGTTTTTTGCTGGCCATTTGCAAATGCGGCTCTCACAAACCCCCTGGTTTTTGTTAACCATTCATGGGTCATGTCTTTCTCACTAGGGTGACCAGTGTACATCCAAGCACGATCACTCATGTTGCCTAGCTACCTATGGGGGCACAAGAAATAAATATATAATTCATCATCTATATTCATACGCTAATCAAGTTTGTCAGTTTTATTACGTCCATGCAACCTACACGCTAATAGGTAAAGATAGGTCCTAATCCCACCCGAGTATGTGTAGATTGGGTTCGTTTTCCCATGCTCTGCTCCAGATGCAACGCAGAATTTCGGCAGCACCTCCCCGCTGTTCTCCTGACACACGTCTCAGCAATAAGCAGAGAGGATGTGTACCCGGAGTACAACAGGGAGGCACTAAAGAAATTCTGCATCGGATCTAGAGCACAGCATATGGGAAAACGAACCCAATCTACACATACTCGAGCTGTCCATGGATAATGTTGGACAATTCAAAGGATGGCGGTTATAAATATGCAAAGAAATGCATATTTATAGATGTCGCCCTTTCCAACGGGAGACGCATACTGATCACGCATACTCATGATTGAAGAAACCTATAGCTAGCAAGTTTCATCGGCACGAAGACCGGGACAGAGCAAATTAAGGGGATAGGAGGAGAAGTCATTTGTTCTCACCAACAGACGCAAGGGCGGAGCTCGCCCAACGCACGTGGAGGTCGTCGAGCAATTGCACATTGAAATGCACACGATCAACACAAATACGATGTTTTTATAATTAACATAACTATGTGACCTAACTCATAACTATGTGGGTCAGTGTCGTCGGGGGTCGAGGGTCACTAGCGTCGGGGTTTGGGGTCTTTTCGGTCAACAAGAGGCCGAAGAGGTGTTGGGACTCGAGAGTTGGGGATCAGTGGCGTCGGGGGTCGGGGTAGGGGGTCGGGGGTCGAGGGTGAGTGGCGTCGGGGGTTGTTGAGAATATTATGGTTGACAGGGATGTTTCAAAATTCATTCTTTTGTCCGGTGGACACACACACACCACAACATAGTGCACCGGTTAATTTGACCTCCCACTAATTAACTAACCTATAGAGTCTACCACTAAGTAACTAAAAAAGAATCTAGCTACCACTAATTAACAAAACAGAATCTACCACTAAACTACTTACTAAATCTAGTAATTTACAGAATCTACCATAGTCAACACTCGTTCACATTCTGGCAAATGATGAAAGAGGAGCTGGGCATGATGGTGGCTAGTCTACCGCTTAATTTGACCTCCCAGAAGGCTCTCTCATCTTGGTTGCTTGAATGGCCGCTGACGCTGCTTACCATGAGAAGGAGCTCATGCTACAGGGTACTTACAGGCTATGGCTCGCCAGAAACAACACAAGGGAGGGGCGGAAGCTGCAACAGCCACATGAAATAATAGATTCTGTGAAGGTGCAACTGTCAGACTGGAAAGCAGCGAATGAGACAAGGGTGTCACACCGAGAGCCAAAAACCATCCAGAAATGGGAGCCTCCTGTCAATGGATGGGTAAAAATAAACTCCGATGGCGCAGTCTCGAAGCAAGGAACAAACGGTGGTGGTGGGGCAGTATTCTGGGATCATAATGTGATGTTCTTGTCCGTAGTTAGCCATTTATTCCCAGGCATTGCTGATCCCGAAGCGGTAGAAGCGTTGGCATGCAGAAGGGCACTATAGGTGGCTGTTGGTCCTAACATCCAACGAGAACATTTGGAACTGGATAGCAGGGCACTGGTGGTGAAGATTAATCATCCACATAGGAACTTGTCTGCTATCGGGCCTTGGGTACAAGATATCAATACAATGCTTAATTCTTTCGATGAGTTCAAGGTCAGTTGGATTTGTCGTTCAGGTAATATGGCCGCGCATAAGCTAGCTAGGGTAAGTGTAGGGGAGCTTCGTAGTGAAACTTTTCTGCTGTCGGGCCTTGGGTACAAAAAATCTACTAACTAACTAACTAAATATAACAACTAACTAAACTACCAACTAACTAAACAAAATGTACCAACTAACTAAACTACCACTAAATCTACTAATTAACTAACCTACAAACTAACAACTAACACGAACAAGATCCATAATTTGAATGGGCATTACCACTAACAACTAACCTAACTAACCTAATTAGCAGTAGGTAATTAACAACTAACCTAACTAACCTAATTAGCAGTAGGTAATTAACAACTAACCTAACTAACCTAATTAACAAATTATAGGAAAAAGTAAAAAAATAGGGATTCACGGGAGGGGGGCGGCCGGGCGATGAGGACGGCGTAGGGAGGACAACCGTAGAGGAGGAGGGGGCGCGGGGAGGAGGCGGTGCGCTGGTTGGAAGGGGTAGTGGTGGAGGTGGGGCGGCGCAATGGTGAAGGAGGGGGTCGTATTGAGGAGGAGGGCGCGATGGTGGAGGAGGGCGCGGTGGTGGATGAGGGGGCGGCGCGGCGGGGCCTCCTTGGGCCGGAGCAGCGGGACGACGGGGCGGCGCGGCGCTGATGTCCCACAAGCGTATGGGATCGCAGCAGTTTTCGACGTAGAGTATTCAACCCAAATTTGTTGGTTCACACGCCGGGAAGCGAAAGAATATTGTCAAGTATTACTAGCTGAATGCGTCAGATTCAACCACACCTGAAAGATTAGTGTCTGCAAGCAAAGTATCAGTAGCAAAGTAGCATGATAGCAACGGTGCCAGAAACGATCTGTTGATGGCAGACTATTCCTAACTGTTGTATCAATGGCGCCAATAAAAGCCTTGTTGACGGGATGTCGGTGCCAACAAAGTCTTGCAACAAGTAACATTGGAGTAGCAAGGAACAGTAGTAGCAGCAGCAACAAAGTAACAAGTAACAGCAGTAGCAACAGCAGCAAAGTGACAGCAGCAAAGTTGCCCAATCCCTATTGTAGCAACGGACAAGCCTAGGCAAAGTAACATAGTGAGGACCAGTAGTAAAAGACTCGTAGGCAGTGGATCGGTCATGGATGAGTGTGACGGATGTGATTCATCATGTAACAACTATAACATGGAGAGGTATGTAACTAGCTCCCGTTCGTCAATCTAATCTAGGCATGTATTCCGTATGTAGTCATACGTGCTTAGGGAAAAGAACTTGCATGCCATCTATTGTCCATCCCTCCCGTGGCAGCGGGGTCCTAATGGAAACTACGGGATATTAAGGTTCTCCTTTTAATAAATAACCTGACCAACGCATTATCACGCGGTGAATACATGAACTCCTCATACTATGGTCATCTCCGGGAGTGGTTCCGGCTATTGTCACTCCGGGGTTGCCGGGTCATAACACATGGTAGGTGACTACAACTTGCAAGATAGGATCTAAAACACACATATATTGGCGACAACATAATAGGTTCAGATCTGAAATCATGGCACGGCGCGGTCATAGGGGGTGGCCGCGGCCTGTGGGCTTGTGGCCCATTGGCACGCCCCCTCCGGTGGATCTTTGCGCAGGTATTTTTCTTTTATTCCATAAAAAATCTCCATAAATTTTCAGGACGTTCCGAGAACTTTCATTTCTGCACAAAAACAACACCATGTAATACTGCTGAAAACAACATCAGTCTGGGTTAGTTCCATTCAAATCATGCAAATTAGAGTCTAAAACAAGGGCAAAAGAGTTCGGAAAAGTAGATACGACGGAGACATATCAGGCGGGGCCTCCTTGCGCCGGAGCAGCGGGACGTCGGCGCGGAGCACCTGGTGCCGGACGGCGGGATTCGAGCAGCGGGACGTCGGCAGGCGACGCGGGGCGGGGTGGGGGAGTCGAGTAGATGCACAGGGCTACATGGGAAGCGGCGGTTGGAGGAGGCAGGCGTGACTGTGGTTGGTGGGCCGCCCCTTTGCCGTCCGCCGTGCTCCCAGGCAGACGGCAAAGGACTCCCAGGCAGACAGCAAAGGGGAGGGGTGGGGGAGGCATCGGGTGGGGGTAGCCGTTAGTGTGGTTGGTGGGCCGCCATCCCCTTTGCCGTCCGCCGTGCTCCCAGGCAGACGGCAAAGGTGTCTGAGGCAGACGGCAAAGGGGAGGGGTGGGTGCGGGTGGGGTTTCGGCCGTTTGGGGGGGTGTGTCTTTGCCCTCTGCTCACCCTTTGCCGTCCGCATAGGGCTTCTATGTCGTCCGCCAGCGGACGGCAAAGAGGTGGCCGACGGCAAAATAAACCTTTGCCACCAGCCACCTCTTTGCCGTCAGCACTTTGACAGCTGATGGCAAAGAGTAAATTTGCCATGCGTCAGCAAACGGCAAAGGCCAGGCAGACGGCAAAATTCTGAATTCCAGTAGTGCCTCCTTCATCACGCCCTTCAGGGCCTACTGCTACACCACCATGACGTTCAGTCTGAAGAACGCTGGTGCGACATTCCAACGATGCATGCAGCAGTGCCTCCTGCCACAGATTGGCAGAAACATCCACGTCTATGTGGATGACCTCATCGTCAAGACCAAGCAGCACTTCAGCCTCCTTGACGATTTGCGGGAGATGTTTGCCAACTTTTGCGAGTACAAGATCCGGCTCAACCTGGAGAAATGTGTCTTCAGGGTTCTATGCAGCAAGCTCTTGGGGTTCTTCGTGTCCGCTCGTGGCATCGAGGCGAACCCTGAGAACATATGTACCATCAAGCAGATGGTGAAGCCGGCTCGAATCCTCGACGTCCAGAAGTTCGCCGGCTGCCTGGCGTCCCTTAGCCGGTTCGTTAGCCGGCTCCGCGAGAAGGTGCTTCCACTCTACCAACTCATGAAGAAAACAACCAAGTTCGAGTGGAGCGACCTGGTGGATGAAGCCTTCCGCGACCTCAAGCAGGTCATATCAAGCCTACCAATCTTGGCAGCACCGGCTGAAAGGGAACCCATTGTCATATACATTACAGCGACCACTCGCGTGGTTAGTGTAGTGTTGGTAGTAGAGCGCAAGGACGAGGGCAAGTTACTGTTAGTGCAACGCCCTATCTATTACCTCAGCGAGGTCTTGTCCGCCTCCAAGCAAAACTACCCCCACTACGAGAAAATGTGTTATGGTGTTTACCTTGCCGCAAAGACGTTGAAGCAATACTTACAAGAGCATGCCATCACTATGGTGAGCACTGCTCCTCTTTCAGAAATCATGGGCAACCATGATGCAACTGGCCGGATTGCCAAGTGGTCCATCTCCATGGCCGACCATGACATCCGTTACGAGCCCCGCACTGCCATCAAATCTCAGGTGGTGGCCGACTGATGACCCACAAGTATAGGGGATCAATCGTAGCCCTTTCGATAAGTAAGAGTGTCGAACCCAACGAGGAGCAGAAGGATCTTACAAGTGGTTTTCAGCAAGGAAAAATCTGCAAGCACTGAAATTGTCGGTAACAAGTGATTGTGTGGTGAGATGATTCGTAGCAAGCAACAAGTAACAAAAGTTGCAACGGTGCAGCAAAGTGGCCCAATCCCTTTTGTAGCAAGGGACAAGCCTGGACAAAGACTTATTACAGGAAAAACGCTCCCGAGGACACACGAGAATTTCTGTCATGCTAGTTTCATCATGTTCATATGATTCGCATTCGTTACTTTGATAGTTTGATATGTGGGTGGACCGACGCTTGGGTACTTCCCTTAATTTTACAATCATCCCACTTATGATTAACCCCTCTCGCAAGCATCCGCAACTACGAAAGAAGAATTAGGACAAATTCTAACCATAGCATTAAACTACTGGATCCAAATTAGCCCCTTACGAAGTAACGCATAAACTAGGGTTTAAGCTTCTGTCACTCTAGCAACCCATCATCTACTTACTACTTCCCAATGCCTTCCTCTAGGCCCAAATAATGGTGAAGTTTTATGTAGTCGACGTTCACATAACACCACTAGAGGAAAAACAACATACAACATATCAAAATACCGAACGAATACAAAGTTCACATGACTATTATTAGCATGACTTATCCCATGTCCTAAGGAACAAAAGTAACAACTCACAAAGCATAATCATAATCATGATCAGAGGTGTAATGAGTAGCATCAAGGATCTGAACATAAACTCTTCCACCAAGTAATCCAACTAGCATCAACTACAAAGAGTAATCAACACTACTAGAAACCTTACAAGTACCAATCGGAGTCATGAGACGGAGATTGTTTACAAGATATGAATTAGGGTTTGGAGATAAGATGGTGCTGATGAAGATGTTGATGGTGATGAGTCCCCTCCAATGAGAGGAGTGTTGGTGATGACGATGGCGACGATTTCCCCCTCCGGGAGGGAAGTTTCCCCAGCAGGATCGTCCTGCTGGAGCTCCAGATTGGTTCAGCTCAAGTTTCGCCTCGTGGCGGTGGCGAAACCATGAAAAAGCTCCGTTCTGATTTTTTTCCTGGACGAAACCCTCCATATAGCAAAAGAGGGGGCCAGTGGGCTGCCCACAAGCCCCCATGGCGCGGCTTGGGGGGTGGCCGCGCCGTGCAGGCTTGTGGGCACCCCCTGGTGCCCCTCCGGCACTTCTTCGGCCCAATATTTTTTCTAAATTGGGAAAAAATCTCTGTTGATTTTCACGGCGTTTGGAGTTGCGCAGAATAGGTATCTCAACTTTGCTCCACTTTCAGGCCAGAATTCCAATTGGCGGTATTCTCCCTCTTCATGTAAACCTTGCAAAATAAGAGAGAAAAGGCATAAGAATAGTACCGTGAAGTGAAATAACCGCCAAAGAAGAGATAAATATCAACATGAAAACATGATGCAAAATGGACGTATCAACTCCCCCAAGCTTAGATCTCGCTTGTCCTCAAGCGAAAGCCTAGCTCAATAAATATGTCCACATGTTTAGGGAGCAAGGTGTCGACAAAACAAGATACGGACATGCATGCATCATGATCATGATCAGAACAGCAATACCAACATATAATCTCTCATGCTGAAGTGATAATTCCTTCACAAAGTAAAGCATGGATCAAGAACCTTACCGAGAAGTAACAACCGATAGCCTTTAGTCATTGAAGCAATTGCAATTTATCACAACATCAGAAAGAGTCAAGTAAGAGCTTGTAAAGCAAATCCACATACTCAATCATTATTTTGTTCTCTACAATTGCTACAACTCACGTGGTACTCATGAGATCAAAGTTTCAGCTGAACACAGACAAAGATAGGGGCTTATAGTTTTGCCTCCCAACTGCTTACCTCAAGGGTAATGTCAACAATAATAATTCATGAATGCCTACCTCCAAGTTGACATATGAATATAGATCTTTCCCAAGCATGTGACGGTAGCCAAGACAAAGGCAAAACGAGGAATTGGTGAAGATCACCATGACACTTTCAGGGGAAAAAATTAAAGGTACAAGATAGGCCCTTCGCAGAGGGAAGCAGAGGTTGTCATGCGCTTTTGAGGTTTGGGCGCGTGTCCTCTTAGTGCGGAGGAACGCCACTTTATATTGCCCCCTGTGATAAAGAACTTTATTATGCAGTCTGTCGCTTTTATATCTTCCTCATCACAGGTTCGTATAAAGCTTATTTTTCACACACTAATAGATCATACATATTAGAGAGCAATTTTTATTGCTTGCATCGATGAAAACTTACTTGAGGGATCTTATTCAATCCATAGGTAGGTATGGTGGACACTCATGGCAAAACTGGTTTGAAGGTTTATGGATGCACAAGTAGTATCTCTACTTGGTGCGGGAGTTTTGGCTAATATGTGGTGGAAGCAATCATCACATGCTAAGGGATCTCTAAACATATAACATTGTTCAGAGCCAAGCAAACACAATCCATTACGTTGTCTTCCTTGTCCAACATCTACTTCTAGGCATGCAATAGTTTAGTGAGTGTTCACTATAATAGATGGTGTCAGAGATGCTATATTTGTATGTGAACCTCTCCTTCTTTATCACTTCCTATTAATTGCAACCATGACCAAGGTCTACGTTTGCCTACCCTCAACAAGTTTCAATCCTCATTCTTTTTATATGTGAAGCCATCACTTCCCACAAGATCATTACATGATGTTTCATGCTTTTGTTCTATTCTCACTCTTTTGATCATGGCAAGAGGCAAATCCCTTCAACTAAGACACTCATTATTATATGGCTCACGAGCAAGAATACATCGGGGGTGACACAAGGCAAAACTCAATACTAAAACATTAATACTTTTACTCTACCAAAAGATGTGATGGTGATACGATACCGGGGAAACTCCCCCAAGCTTGGCACAAGCCAAGGGGATTGCCCATACCAATGCTCAGTTGTCTTCCTTTGGTGGTGATGGTGGAGTTGTTGCAACATGCGTTTGATCCTACGTCTTCCAAGGCATTGGTGCTCCATCATGGAAAGATGAACAAGTCTCCGAAATCCTCGAATCAACAGCCAACCGTATTGATTTAAATCTACACTCATAGATCTGGCCCTGGAGTTGATCAATCCTGTCATAGAGCCTGGAGAGATGCTTCCCAATGTCATTGGCATCAATCCTATGCTTGGTGGTGAACTCCGTGATCATCATGTGGTTGGCGTTGAGTCCATGCTCCACCATCCCTTGGCACTTGAAGACTTGTTGCTCCGTTGCTTCGAGCCTCGTCTCCACGCTTCCGGTCTTCTTAGGCCCGTCAACATCATGGATGTGCAACATCCCATCACGCATCTCGATAGATTGAGGGTGTTGCAGCACTTCCGTGAGGTAGGTATTGATGACCTTCTCGAAGATCTTGTCCTTAGGAGCTTTTGGGGAAGTCATGGCGATCTAGATCTCCAACAGAAACAGGCTCGAAACAAAAAACAGAGGAAATCCGCTTGATGCAGAGGTTAGACCATACGGAAGTATATATAATGATTTTTTCCATACCAGAAGGAGTCCCCTACACGAAAACAGAGTCGAGGAGGCGCACGAGGTGGCCACAAGCCCTAACGGCGCGGCCAGGGGGTGGGCCCGCGCCGCGCAGGCTTGTTGCCTCCTCACGCACTTTCCGGACTACTTCCATTTTTTTATTTTTTTAAATATTCCAGAACGGAGAAAATTTCCTATTGGAAAAGTTTTGGTCTCTGTTTTCTTACCGAATCACATACTTCTTCGTTTTTGGAGTCTCAAAAAGGCTGATAAATGTCCCTTAGGTATTCTTCCGGAGTTATGGTATTGATGATATTGCTTTCAACATTTATGGGGGTACCTTAGATATAATGTTTGATTCTCTGCCCATTTACAACTCTCGGACGATTACCTTCTGTGTTGTTGATCTTGATAGCACCAGAAAGATATACTTCCTCAACAACATAGGGACCTTCCCATTTAGAGAGAAGCTTGCCTGCAAAGAATCTTAAACGAGAGTTATATAGCAAGACATAATCACCTACATTGAACTCATGCTTTTGTATCCTCTTATCATGCCACCTCTTAACCTTCTCTTTGAAGAGCTTGGCATTCTCATATGCTTTAGTTCTCCACTCATCAAGCGAGCTAATGTCAAATAACCTCTTCTCACCGGCAAGTTTGAAATCAAAGTTGAGCTCTTTGATTGCCCAATAAGCTTTATGCTCTAGCTCAAGAGGTAAGTGACATGCTTTACCGTACACCATTTTGTACGGAGACATGCCCATGGGATTCTTAGGCAGTTCTATAGGCCCACACTGCATCATCGAGCTTCTTAGAGCAATTCTTTCTAGACCCGTCGACAGTCTTTTGTAGAATCAGTTTAATCTCTCTATTACTTAGCTCTACTTGACCACTGGACTTAGGGTGGTAGGGAGACGCAATTCTATGGTTGACATCGTACTTAGCAAGCGTTTTACGGAAAACACCATGAATGAAGTGTGAACCACCGTCGGTCATTAGATATCTAGGGACTCAAAATCTAGGGAAGATAACTTCTTTCAGCATCTTGATAGAGGTGTTGTGATCAGCACTACTAGTGGGGATAACTCCTACCCACTTAGTGACGTAATCAACAGCAACTAAGATATGCGTATACCCGTTGGATTTTGGAAAAGGTCCCATATAATGAAAGCCCCAGACGTCAAATGGTTCCATGACAAGTGAATCGTTCATAGGCATTTCCTGACGTTTGCTAATATTACCTATTCTCTGACATTCTTCACAAGACAAAACGAACTTACGGGCATCCTTGAAGAGGGTGGGCCAATAGAAACCTGATTGCAATACCTTGTGTCCAGTTCTATCTCCCGCATGGTGTCCTCCGTAGGTCTCGGAGTGACACTTCTGTAGGATTTGTCCCTGTTCATGTCCAGGTACACGACGTCTAATAACACCATCTACTCCTTCTTTATAAAGGTGAGGATCATCCTAGAAGTAGTGTCTCAAGTCAAAGAAGAATTTCTTCTTTTGCTGGTATGTGAAACTTGGTGGTATGTATTTGGCAACGATATAGTTTGCATAATCAGCATACCACGGTGCACTATATGAAGCATTGATGACATTTAATTGCTCATCGGGAAAGCTATCATCAATAGGTTGTGGGTCATCAAGAACGTTCTCCAACCTAGACAAGTTATCCGCTACTGGGTTATCAGCACCCTTTCTGTCAACAACGTGTAGATCAAATTCTTGTAGCAAGAGAACCCATCTGCTAAGTCTAGGTTTAGCGTCCTTCTTCTCCATGAGGTACTTAATAGCAACATGGTCAGTGTGAATAGTGACTTTGGAATCAACTATGTAAGACCTGAACTTTTCACATGCAAACACGACTGCTAAAAATTCCTTCTCCGTAGTAGCATAGTTTCTCTGGGCACCGTCTAGAGTTTTACTAGCGTAATGAATCACATTCAACTTCTTATCAACTCTTTGCCCTAGAACGGCACCAACAGCATAATCACTAGCGTCACATATGATTTCAAAGTGTAGGTTCCAATCAGGTGGTTCAACAATAGATGCAGTTATCGAAGCCCTCTTAAGTATTTCGAAGGTTCCTCAAAATCATCGTCAAAGACAAAAGGAATATACTTTTGCAAGAGATTGGTAAGAGGCCTAGAAATCTTAGAGAAGTCTTTAATGAACCTTCTATAGAAACCAACATGACCAAGGAAACTTCTTATTCCTTTGATATCTGTGGAGTATGGCATTTTCTCGATTGCATCAACCTTAGCGTTATCGACTTCAATACCTCTTTCAGAAATTTTATGTCCTAATATGATGCCTTCATTATCCATAAAGTGGCACTTCTCCCAATTCAAGACAAGATTGGTGTCTTTGCATATCTGTAAGATTCGATCAAGGTTGTTGAGGCAATCATCAAAGGAAGACCCGTAAACGGAGAAGTCATCCATGAAAACCTCGACAATCTTTTTACAAAAGTCAAAGAATATAGCCATCATACATCTTTGAAAGGTGGCAGGGGTGCATTACATAAGCCAAAATGCATACGTCTATAAGCAAAGGTACCGAAAGGGCAGGTGTAAGTGGTTTTCTCCTGATCGGATTGTGCAACTGGTATTTGGGAGAAACTAGAATAACCGTCTAGAAAGCAAAAGTGTCTGTGTTTGGATAGTCTTTCTAGCATTTGGTCGATAAAAGGCAAAGGGTAATGATCTTTGCTAGTCGCCTTATTCAACTTCCTAGAATCAATCACCATCCTATAGCCAGTAATGATCCTCTGTGGGATCAACTCATCCTTCTCATTAGTGACAACAGTAATGCCTCCCTTCTTAGGAACGCAATGCACCGGACTCACCCAATCGCTATGAGCAACAGGATAGATAATACACGCTTCCAGGAGCATTAGTTTTTTTTTTCTCACTACTTCTTTCATGTTAGGATTCAATCTCCTTTGATGATCAGCAACTGCTTTGAATTCCTGATGAATTTTGATCTTGTGTTGGCATAGAGTGGGACTAATGCCCTTAAGATCATCAAGAGTATATCCAATAGCAGCACGGTGCTTCCTCAGAGTTCTTAGTAACTTATTTTCTTCTTGCTCCGAGAGGCAAGAACTAATTATAACATGATATATCTCTTTTTCATCAATGTAGGCATACTTAAGAGTATCAGGCAACTGTTTAAGCTCGAACACAGGATCACCCTTTGGTGGGGGTGGATCCCCAAGCAGTTCAACAGGCAGATTATTCTTAAGGATACGATATTGTTCTAAGACAACTCTATCTATTTCATACCGTGCGTCCATATGCATATCATTTTCATGATCAAGCAAGTATTGCTCCAAGGGATCAGTAGGGGGCACGACAATAGAGGCTAAGGAAATAGTTTCATCCCTACTAGGCAACTCCTTTTCATGAGGTTGTCTACCAAACTTGGAGAAATTGAACTCATGTGACACACCTTCAAAGCCAACAGTGACAGTTTGCTTCTCACGGTCAATATGAGCATTGACGGTATTGAGAGAAGGTCTGCCAAATATGATGGGACAAAAGCTATCTTGAGCGGTAGCAAGAACGAGGAAATCAGCAGGATACTTTGTTTTACCACACAAGACTTCAACATTCCTAACAATTCCCACAGGGCAGATAGTATCTCTATTGGCAAGCTGAATAGTGACATCTATTGGTTCTATCTCAACAGGTGCAATCTCATCTTTGACATCATCATACAAGGATCGAGGTATTGCACTAACACTAGCACCCAAGTCACATAAACCATGATAACATGATCTCCTATCTTAACAGAAACCACAGGCATGCCAACAACATGCCTATGTTTGTCTCTAACGTGAGGTTTATCAATTCTAACAGCATCTTCACAAAAGTGAATATTATGTCCCTCAACTTCTTCAGACTGAAGATCTTTGATAATAGCAATGCTAGGTTCAACTCTAATTTTCTCAGGGGGTGTAGGTGTTCTAATATAGCCTCTACGTATCACAGTTGAAGCTTCGGAATGATCCTCTAACCTAACAGGGAAAGGTGGTTTCTCAATGTAAGCATTGGGAACCACAGGATCATTATAGGCAATGACTCTCTCCTCAACTGGAGTGGGTTTAACTACATTGACTTCTAAAGGATGAGGATATTTAAACCACTTCTCTTTGGGGAGATCAATATGAGCAGCAAAAGATTCACACAATGAAGCTACTATCTCAGAGTCAAGTCCATACTTAGCGCTAAAGTCACAAAAAGTATTTGTCTCAACAAAGGATTTAACGCAACCAAAAGTGAAATTCATACCTGACTCCTTACCTTCTTCAAGCTCCCAATCTTCAGAGTTGTGTTTAACTCTCTCCAATAAATTCCATTTGAAGTCAATATCTATCTTCATAAAAGAACCGGTACAAGAAGTGTCAAGCATGGTGCGATCATCATGAGAAAGCCAAGCATAGAAGTTCTGAATGATAATTTCTCTCGAGAGCTCATGATTGGGGCATGCATATAGCATTGATTTAAGCCTCTCCCAAGCTTGAGCGAAACTTTCTCTGTCACGAGGCTAAAAATTATAAATATAGTTTCGATCATGATGTACTAAATGCATAGGATAAAACTTTTGATGAAATTCCAATTTCAACCGATTGTAGTCCCATGATCCAGTATCATCACATAGCCTATACCATGTCAACGCCTTATCCTTCAAAGATAAAGGAAAGACCTTCTTCTTGACCTCATCCTCGGGCACACCTGCAAGCTTAAATAAACCACAAACCTCATCTACATAGATTAGATGCAAGTCTGGATCTGATGTTCCATCTCCTGTAAAAGGATTAGCCAGTAGTTTCTCAAGCATACCCGAAGGAAATTCAAAGAAAATATTTTCAATAGGTGCAGCAGGTTGAGGACCAACTCTTTGTGCTTCCGTTCGAGGTGAATATACCCCGAACAAGCCCCTCAAAGGATTAGTATCCAGAGTGACAAGTGACAATAAATTTCAGCACACTATATGAATGTTTTCTTACCAAATTCCACTTACCAAAGGCGCTTCAATCCCCGGCAACGGCGCCAGAAAAGAGTCTTGATGACCCACAAGTATAGGGTATCAATCGTAGTCCTTTCGATAAGTAAGAGTGTCGAACCCAACGAGGAGCAGAAGGATCCGACAAGTCATTTTCAGCAAGGAAAAATCTGCAAGCACTGAAATTGTCGGTAACAAGTGATTGTGTGGTGAGATGATTCGTAGCAAGCAACAAGTAAAAAAAGTAGCAACGGTGCAGAAAAGTGGCCCAATCCCTTTTGTAGAAAGGGACAAGCCTGGACAAAGTCTTATAAGAGGAAAAACGCTCCCGAGGACACACGAGAATTTCTGTCATGCTAGTTTCATCATGTTCATATGATTCGCGTTCGTTACTTTGATAGTTTGATATGTGGGTGGACCGGCGCTTGGGTACTTCCCTTACTTGGACAAGCATCCCACTTATGATTAACCCCTCTCGCAAGCATCCGCAACTACGAAATAAGAATTAAGACAAAGTCTAACCATAGCATTAAACTAGTGGATCCAAATTAGCCCCTTACGAAGTAACACATAAACTAGGCTTTAAGCTTCTGTCACTCTAGCAACCCATCATCTACTTACTACTTCCCAATGCCTTCCTCTAGGCCCAAATAATGGTGAACTGTTATGTAGTCGATGTTCAAATAACACCACTAAAGGAAAAACAACATACAACATATCAAAATACCGAATGAATACCAAATTCACGTGACTATTATTAGCATGACTTTTCCCATGTCCTTAGGAACAAAAGTAACTACTCACAAAGCATAATCATAATCATGATCAGAGGTGTAATGAGTAGCATCAAGGATCTGAACGTAAACTCTTCCACCAAGTAATCCAACTAGCATCAACTACAAAGAGTAATCAACACTACTAGCAACCTTACAAGTACCAATCGGAATCGCGAGACGGAGATTGTTTACAAGAGATGAACTAGGGTTTGGAGATGAGATGGTGCTAATGAATATGTTGATGGTGACGAGTCCCCTCCGATGAGAGGAGTGTTGGTGATGACTATGGCGACGATTTCCCCCTCCGGGAGGGAAGTTTCCCCGGCACGATCATCCTGCCGGAGCTCCAGATTGGTTCTGCTCAAGTTCCGCCTCGTGGCGGCGGTGAAACCACGAAAAATCTCCCTTCTGATTGTTTCCTGGACGAAACCCTCCATATAGCAAAAGAGGGGGGCCAGTGGCCAGTGGGCTGCCCATAGGCCCCCATGGCGCGGCCTGGGGGCGTGGCCGCGCCGTGCAGGCTTGTGGGCACTCCCTAGTGCCCCTCCGGCACTTCTTGAGCCCAGTATTTTTTTAGAAATTGGGAAAAAAATCTCCGTTGATTTTCATGGCGTTTGGAGTTGCGCAGAATAGGTATCTCAACTTTACTCCACTTTCAGGCCAGAATTCCAGTTGCCGGTATTCTCCCTCTTCATGTAAACCTTGCAAAATAAGAGAGAAAAGGCATAAGAATAGTACCGTGAAGTGAAATAACAGCCAAAGGAGAGATAAATACCAATATGAAAACATGATGCAAAATGGACGTATCACCGACTTCCTTGTCGATTGGGCCGAAACCCATTTCCAGCCGCCGCCTCGAGACTCCACCTATTGGCGGATGCACTTCAACGGATCGAAGATGCGAACTGGTGTGGGAGTCGGCATTGTCTTGACGTCTCCAAAAGGGGACTAGCTCAAATATGATCTCCAGATACACTTCGCCGCCTCCAACAACATCGTCGAGTACGAAGCGCTCGCTCATGGCCTCCGGCTTGCCAAGGAGATTGGCATCCGGCGGCTCCTTTACTTCGGTGAATCGGATCTCGTGGTGCAGCAAGTCTCTGGGGAATGGGACGCCAGGGACGTCAACATGGCGAGCTATCGCTTCCTCATACAGCAGCTCAGCGGCCCTTTCGAGGGCTGTGAGTTTCATCATGTCCCGAGGGCGGACAACGAGGCGGCTGATACATTGGCCAAGATTGGATCTACAAGACAGGCTATTCTAGCCGGCGTCTCCCTTGAACAACTGCACAAGCCATCCATCAAGCCATCTCTGGAGTCGACGTCAATTTTTGTGCCAGTAGATCCCTCAGTACCAGCGCCATCGGGTACGCCAGCTGTGTCGGCTACAACTCATCTGCCGGCTACACTGGCTGTGCCGACTCCAATTGTTGTGCCGGCTACAACTACTTCGCCGGCTATGACGACTTCACCGGATACAACAACAAATCCGGCTGCGCCAAGCCTCGAATCATGTCGTCTCGGCACCTAGTGGGTGGACGTCATGGAAGTAGATGGCAAGCCGGCTGCCACGACGGCATCAGAGACAGAGAGTCTCGAGCCTGTGACTGCTTCATCAAGCTTGGGGGCTGCAGAAGCCCCTAATACTCAGGTCGAGATGGAGCCAGCCCTTGTGTCGGCTCCGTCGTGGGCTCAAGCCATCTTGGCCTTCCTTCTTCGCGGCGAGCTTCCTCAAGATGAGGCGGAGGTAAGGCAGATTCAACGCAGATCAGCAGCCTACACCATCATCAATCGCGAGCTAGTTCGGCGTAGCGTGACTGGCATGTTCTAGCGCTGCGTCGAATCAGAAAAGGGGTCGGAGATCCTCAAAGACATACACTAGGGTGAGTGTGGGCATCATGCCTCCTCTAGAACCCTGGTGGCCAAGGCGTTCCACCATGGATTCTATTGGCCCATGGCCCTCGAGGAGGTCGTGGACATGGTCAACAAATGCGAAGGCTGCCAACGGTTTGGCACGCAGAGCCACATGCCGCCTTCAGCCCTCAAAACCATCCCCCTGTCATAGCCGTTTGTCGTCTGGGGTTTGGATATGGTGGGGCCATTCAAGACCGCTTGAGGCGGCATGACGCATATCTTGGTAGCCATCGACAAGTTTACCAAGTGGATCAAGGCTAGGCCCATCAAGAAGCTTGACTGCCCCACGGCCTTCAGGTTCATCAAGGACAATGTTGTCCGCTATGGCGTCCCCCACAGCATCATCACCGACAATGACACCAACTTCGCCAAGGGTGCTTTGGCACTCTACTACTCCAAGGAAGGCTTCCGGCTCGACTTGGCATCGGTGGCACACCCGCAATCCAACGCCCAGGTGGAGAGAGCCAACGGCCTGATCCTGGGCGGCATCAAGCCAAGACTGGTGGCGCCACTCGTGACGTCAGCCGACTGCTGGTTCGAAGAGCTGCCGGCAGTGTTGTGGAACCTCGGCACCACGCCGAACCGATCAACCGGCTTCACACCATTCTTTCTGGTATATGGGTCCGAGGCAATCATCCCCACGGATGTCGAGTTTGACTCGCCTCGGGTCACCTTATACACAGAGACAGAAGCAAATGAGTCAAGAGAAGATAGCGTCGATCTGCTCTAGGAGGGACGGGATCTAGCCATGATCCGGACGACAAGCTGAGGTACTACCGAAACAAGAAGATCAAGCCTCTCTCCTTCAGGGAGGGGGACTTGGTGCTCAAAAGAATCCAGTGAACAACCGGCCAGCACAAGCTCTCATCCCCATGGGAGGGCCCCTTCATCATCAGTCGGGCATTGCATAACAATGCATACTACTTGATTGATGCTCAAAAGCCAAGGAAGCACAAGAGAGACGACTCCGACCAGGAGACAGAGAGTCCATGGAACGCGGCGTTGCTTCGCCCATTCTATTGCTAGAATGCAAGCAAGAAAAATAAAAAGAGCATGTACGTATGTATATTCCGCCCTCTTCAGGATTTCCAATTGAATGCAATGGGTGTTTCGAGCCGAGGCTTGGGACACGCCTCTTTTGGATTCATAACTAGAGTCTTCACTCGTTTGTGAGTCCCTTGGTCCGGCTCAACGATCTCAGGAGCTCGCTAGCCGGCCCGAACGATTTCCTTAGTTGTAGATGAGCGTATAGTGTACGCCGGGTCAAACGCTTACCGTCTCGTAACAGCTATAGACCGGCTCCCGACTGTCTGGCTAGCGAGGCGGTGGCAGGGAAGGCTGGTTGCATGAAAAGTTAAACTAAAAAAAGGGTTGCCGGCTTGGGTTGGTTTGATCATCTTTCCATCTTATTATTCTAACCGGCCTCTGTTGGCTTGTATTTGAGTCTTTAAGTCTTGATGGCTTAGAAAAATCTGAGTCCAATATTCTCAAAGGCAGAAGCCTCGTCCCAGTCACAGACCGGCTCCCGGTTGTCGGGCTGGTGATACGTATCCATCGTATCTACTTTTCCAAACTCTTTTACCCTTGTTTTGGACTCTAATTTGCAGGATTTTAATGGAACTAACCCGGACTAACGTTGTTTTCAGCAGAATTGCCATGGTGTTGTTTTTGCGCAGAAATAAAAGTTCTCAGAATGACCTGGAAATTTACGAGGATTTCTTGTGGAATATATAAAAAATACTGGCGCAAGAATCAACCGGAGATGTGGAGCGAGGAGCCCACTAGCCAGGGAGGCGCAGGACCCCCTGGTCGTGCCTAGCAGGCTTGTGGAGCCCACAGAGCTCCACCGCCTCCAACTCCAGCTCTGCTTAGTCCCTTTCGTCCGGAAAAAAATCAAGAGAAGAGTTTATCGCGTTTAACGATACGGAGGCGCCGCCACCACCCGTTCTTCCTCTGGAGGGCAGATCTTGAGTCCGTTCTGGGCTCCGAAGAGTGGAGATCGTCGCCATCGTCAACACCAACCTTCCTTCATCGTCAATTCCATGTTGCTCTTCATCGTTCGTGAGTAATCTCATCGTAGGCATGCTGGACGGTGATGGGTTGGATGAGATCTATCATGTAATCGAGTTATTTTTGATGAGGATTGATCCCTAGTATCCAGTATGTTCTGAGATTGAGCTTGCTACTACTTGGCTATGCTTAATGCTTGTCACTAGGGCCCGAGTGCCATGATTTCAGATCTGAACCTATTATATTGTCATCAATATATGTGTGTTCTTGATCCTATCTTGCAAGTTGTAGTCACCTACTATGCGTTATGACCCGACAACCCCGGAGTGACAATACCGGTACTACTCCCGGAGATGACCATAGTATGAGGAGTTCATGTATTCACTAAGTGCTAATGCTTTGTTCCATTTCTCTATTAAAAGGAGAACCTTAATATCCCGTAGTTTCCATTAGGACCCCGCTGCCATGGGAGGGATGGACAATAGATGTCATGCAAGTTCTTTTCCCTAAGCATGTATGACTATATACGGAATACATGCCTACAATACATTGATGAACTGGAGCTAGTTACATATCTCCCCATGTTATAACTATGGCATGATGAATGTCATCCAGCATAATTATCCATTACCGATCCAATGCCTACGAGTTTTTCCTATTGGTCCTTGCTAAGTTACTTTGCCGCTACTGCTATTACTCCTGCTACTGTTACTGCTACTGTTGTCACTCCTGCTACTGTTACCATTGCTACTGTTTCTATCACACTACTTTGCTACTGAAACTTGGCTGCAGATACTAAATCTTTCAGGTGTGGTTGAACTGACAACTCAACTTCTAATACTTGATAATATTGTTTGGCTTCCCCTTGTGTCGAATCAACAAATTTGGGTTGAATACTCTACCCTCAAAAACGGTTGCGATCCCCTATATTTGTGGGTTATCAAGACTATTTTCTGGCGCCGTTGTCGGGGAGGCATAGCTCTATTCTCTGAGTCACTTGGGATTTACGTCTGTTGATCACTATGAGGAATCCGAGAGATACAAAAACTAAGGTCTTGCCCTCAACTACGAGGACACGTAAGGAACTGCCATCTAGCTCTGCACTTGATTCACCTTCAGTTATGAGTAAGTTTGCGACACCACCTCCTTCTAGAAATTTTGATGTGTCTCCTGTGCTTGATGACGCTACTTATGCTATCCATGATGCATGTGATGATGCTTTGCTTCATACTGCTTTGCCACTAGGTGCATTCCTAGATGCACAAATTGCTAGAGTTGCTGCTTAATGTGATGATACTTCTGAGACTACTGAGATTATTGAAGTAGAACCTGCTATTTCACCTGTTAGAACTAGCTCTCCTAGATATTAATTACTTGATATACCTGAGGGTTATGTTATGGAGGGAGAGATAGCTTAGGACTTTCTTGCTTGTAAGAATAGCTATGATCTTGTGAAATTACTGCGCAAGTGGAAGGAAAAATCTCTGAACGCTAGGATGAAATACGACCATAAGTTTGCTACTTCGCCTATCTTTGTGACCGATAAGGATTATGAATTCTCTATGGACCCTGAGATAATCACTTTTGTCGAATCTGATCCTTTTCATGGTTATTAGTCTGAAACGGTTGTAGCACATCTTACTAAGCTGCGTGATATAGCCACCCTATTCACGAGTGACGAAAAGATCCGCCACTACTATATCCTTAAGTTGTTTCCTTTCTCGCTAAAGCATGATGCTAAGACTTGGTTCACTTCTCTTGCTCCTGGTTGTGTGCGTAGTCCCCAGGATATGATCTACTACTTCTCTGAGAAATAATTTCCTGCCCATAAGAAGCAAGCTGCCTTGCAGGAAATATATAACTTTGCGCAAGTTGAAGAAGAGAATCTCCCACAAGCTTGGGGGAGGCTTGTCCAGCTACTGAATACTTTGCCTGATCACCCTCTTGAGAAGAATGAAATACTTGATATCTTCTATAATGGATTAAAATGCTTCTAGGGAACACATAGATAGTTGTGCCAGTTGTGTTTTCACGGAACAAACTGTGGAACAAGCTGAGGTTCTATTGAATAATATCTTGTGCAATGAGAATGCTTGGACTATTCCCGAACCACCTCCGAAGCCAACTCCGGAGAAAAGAGGTATTCAATTCATCAGTCCTGAAGATATGCAAGAAGCTAAGAAATCTAAGAAAGAGAAAGTCCTTAAATCTAAAGATGTCAAAAATCTACCACCTATCAAAGAGATCCATGGTCTTGATAACCCGACACAGGTAGTAGAGGTAAATTCTCTTCGTAGATTCAATGAGAGTGATATTTCTTTTGATAAACCTGCTAGCTTATGCTTAGATGAATTTGATAACTTTGTTGTCAAACAACAAAGTTTCAATGACTATGTTAGCATACAATTGGAACAGAATGCTCGTATGCTTAGTCATTTAAGTGCTTGTGTGGATAGGAATGTCAATGACCTTAAGGTTTTGAGTAAACATGCCTCTACGGTTGCTACTCAAGTAGAACAAGTACTTAAGTCTCAAAATGACTTGCTCAATGAGTTGAATGACGATACTGTTAGAGTCGTCACTAGAGGTGGTAGAATGACCCAGGAACCTTTGTATCCTAAGGGCCATCCTAAGAGGATTGAGCAAGATTCTCAAGGAGTTAGCACTGATGCACTAGAGGAAATATTCTCAAAGATGATAGGAACTTGCATGCTAGCAACCCTGTTGCTATTACACCCAAGAATCCAAACGATGTCTCTGTTTCTCATGCCGAAACACAATCTGGTGATGAACATGAGACTAAGGATAATATGGATAGTGGTGTTCATTATGATGCTCAACCTCGCAATGATAAGGATGTGGAGATTGATCCTGTTGATCTTGATAATCCACACCCTAAGAATAGGAGATACAATAAGAATGACTTCACTACTAGGAAGCATGGTAAAGAAAGGGAACCATGGGTTCAGAAACCCATGTCCTTTCCTCTCAAACCATCCTAGAAAAAGGAAGATGATGATTTTGAGTGATTTGTTGAAATGATTAGACCTGTCTTTCTACAAATGCGTTTGACAGATATGCTCCAAATGTCTCCATATGCTAAGTATATGAAAGATATTGTGACTAATAAGAGGAAGATACCAGAAGTTGAGATTTCCACCATGCTTGCCAATTAAACCTTCAAGGGTGGAACTCCTAAGAAACTAGGTGATCCCGGAGTGCCTACTATACCTTTCTCCATTAAAGGAAATTATGTTAGAACTGCTTTATGCAATCTTGGAGTCGGTGTTAGTGTCATGCCTGTGTCTCTCTTTATCGTAGAATTGAATTGGATAAGTTGACACCCACTGAAATCTCCTTGCAAATGCCCAACAAATTAACTGCTTTCCCTATCGGCATTTGCGAGGATGTGCCTGTTGTTGTTGCTAACATTACTATCTTCACAGACTTTGTTATTCTGGATATTCCCAAGAATGATGCCATGGCGGTCATCCTTGGAAGACCTTTTTAAACACTGCAGGGGCTTTTATTGATTGCAACAAAGTAAATGTGACTTTCCATGTTAACGGTAATGAGCATACGATGCACTTTCCGAAGAAACAATATCGAGTACATTGCATCAATGTTATTGAAAAAACTTCATCGATTCTTATTGGGATCGTTGAATGCCCTATACCTACTGTCAAGATGAAGTTTCAGTTGCTTGTTGGGGATATGCACATTCCCATTGAGGTAACCTAGTGACTATTCAAAAATTCTCCGTATTTTATGCGATTCGAAAAAGTTTGTCAAGGAGACTTGATCAACCTCATTGACAGATTTCTTTTGATGACCATGAGATGGATGAATCTAAGAGTCACAAACCTCTGTTCCAAACCTTTACCTTCGGTTGCTTAGAAGAAAAATGATAAATTTAGCTTTAGTTTTTCCTGTTTTCTGCTTTTTGCGTCCCGTAGAAAAGTGTACCAAAAATAGAAGTTCTTCAACTGCCGTAAAAATCAAGTATGATTTTTCTGGAATTTTTGAAAAATTCTGAGACGGAGAGCCAGTAAGGGGAATGAACCAGTAGGCCAGAATCCCAGGAGGCGTGGGCACCCCCCGGCCGTGCCCACCAGGCTTGTGGGGCCCATATGGCCCCCTCCACTTATTCCAGCTCCCATCTCCTTCTCCTACCTCTAAAAAAAATCATCCCGCAACTCAAACCCGTGTTCTTGCTCTTCTTGCTGCGATTTTTGATCTCCTTGTGCAAAGCCCCATTCAGCAAACTGTTTTGGGGAAATTGCTCCTTGGTATGTGACTCCTCCATTGGTCCAATTAGTTTTTGCTCTAGTGCCTTATTCGTTGCGTATTATTGCTGCCTTGGTGACCATGTTCTTGAGCTTTGCATGCTAATTTTAGCTTGTCCCAAGTAGTTTTGATGTATGATATGGCCTCTAGGCACTTGTAGGAGTAGTTTCTATGAGTTTCGTTGAGACTTGTTCACTTTTCCTTTGAGTCACTAAAAATTTCAGAAAAGGAAGATGTTGAGGAGAAACTATCATGGTGGTTCGTCAAGCAAGAAGGGTCCCCGTCTCGTGATTCGGGAGCCCGATCCTTACCAACAGAGGAACGCAGAGGTACAACCATGTGAATGTCCTTCTGATGAATTCATGATTGAGGCAGGTTTCAAAGACGAGTTTGATACACTTGTTCACAACGTCGGACTCAAAGAATTCATGTCCGATAAATGTGAACGGTATGTTTCTCTCATTGCCTCTTTTGTTCGTAGATTCAAATTTTCGGTTGGCCATGACACATCCATACTGTTTGATATGTATGACAAATCGTACACCATGGATTTAGAGGATTTCAATGGAATTTGCAAGATACCTGATTGGGTTAGTCTCAATGATCCTCCTAAGTCTTCGGTTAGAGATTTCGTCTCTAGTATAACTGTTGGAGAAACTAGAGATATTACGCAGGCTACCATGGGAGCAATCATTTTCCTGCCTTGCATTACTTTGCCCTCTTCATAGGTAGATGCATTAACGGCAAGATTGAGCATTGTCACCTCTGTGCACCCGACCTTAGTATTCCTAAGAGCGCAGTGACAGGTGATAGAAGTTTCAACATGGGGGCTATAATCGCGAGGAGGCTAAATAATAATGCTATTGAAGGGGATTTCTTTGGTGGGATCTATGCCACTCGCATAGCAAATTTTCTTGGAGTACCCATCCGCGAAGGAGATCCCCCGCTCCGTGCAGCTTTCCTTGATCGCCCAGCTATGACACGTTATCAGTTCCTTGAGAGGGATAATGAATCCCTCCTATACCAGTTAATATTTAACCGGCAGCATGCTTTCCATATTACCCTTCCTGCTCCTGCCTTCTTTGACTTTCAGGTAAAACGGAGATATTACTTAACCAGAGGAGAGGCAGAGGAGTATGAGAGGGAGGCAAAGGCTGCTCACCTCTGTGAGGCAGCTATTCAAGCGGTACCTGCCACGCTCCCAACAACCCCCATTATGATTTTGGATATCGCCCGGACGAGCCATGGGAGTAGACCAACTTAGGCCAAGAGCCTAAGATTGGTGGAGTACGTGTTTCTCACCGACTTTATATTCATGCTTATGCTTTTACTTTGTTAGTCGGTGTTCACACCTTGCCACTATATCATCCATGCTAGTTTATTTCTTTTTCTCGCTTTCTTCTTGTGTGTTTATCTAGTTTGAGAAAACCCTAAAAGATTTCTCGTTCTTCTTTTGCTTGTTGGGAGCTTTCTCGTGTAAATAATTTTCTTTTTCTTTGAGTCAAGGTAGAAGACCATAGTTACAATGTTTAGTGGCTCGCGCATGCATATCTGTTTATCTGTCAAACATCCATATTACTTTGTCTTCTCCTTTGTGTTTGCTTGCAGATTCCATCTTAGTCCAATGCACAAACACTCGTATTATTGTTCACATCATTCGGTTGTGCAAGTGAAAGGCAATAATGACGATATATGATGAAGTGACTGAGCCTGGAAAAGCTGGTATGAACTAGATCTATTTTGTTTTTGTAAATATGACTAGCTCATCGTTCCTGATTCAGCTTTGTTATGAGAGAAACATGTTTTCAATGACAACTTAGAGATCATAGTTTTTGATGCCATGCTTAATTAGCTAGGAGCTTATAATGGTATGTCTTGGATGTCAACATGAATTTCAAGATGATTATGATGTAGTATGATAGGATGGTATCCTCCTTTGAATGATTCAAGTGGCTTTACATGGCACATGTTTACGCATGTAGTTGAAACAAAATCAACATAGCCTCTATGATATTCATGTTTATGGTAATTTATGTCCTACTCATGCTTGCACTCAATATTGGTTAATTTCAATGCACTTTGATGACCGTTGTCGCTCTCTAGTTGGTCGCTTCCCAGTCTTTTGCTAGCCTTCACTTGTACTAAGCGGGAATACTGCTTCTGCTTCCACTTCCAAAAACCCAAAGTTGTTCCATATGAGTCCACCATACCTACCTATGTGCGGTATCTACATGCCGTTCCAAGTAAATTTGCACGTGCCACTCTCTAAATCTTCAAGTAATAATCTGTTTTGCATGCCCGAGCCGCTCATGTGGTGACAAGGGGCGATCGATATCTTCCATGCTAAGCGTGTTATCCTCGATATGTGTTTATTCACTATCACTCACGAGAAAGGGGCCGGTAATTGGAATGCCCAGTTCCATGATCAAATCGAAAAGATAATTGCAAACAAAACCCCCCCTGGATTGTTGTTGGTATGGACGGCACCCGAGTATTCGGCTAGCCGTGGAGTGTGATTGATCGGTGGTGGGGGAGTCAAAGATTTACTTTTCTGTTTGGGAACCGCCTATAGTATTTGTAGCATGGAAGATGGTGAAAACTCTTGGTCATTGCATTGACAATGAAAGGATGCCACCGAAAACTATTTTTCTCTCTTTTAAAAGCTTAAGCTCTGGCACCTCTGCAAATCAATGCTTCCCTCTGCGAAGGGCCTATCTATTTATGTTTCCGTTGAGTCATCCTCTTCTTATAAAAGAACCAATTAGAGAGCACCTCTGTCATTTCTGTGCTTTGCTTTTAATTGATATTGAGTATGACTGTGACTTGATCTTCTTTGCCATGAATTACAATGTTCAGTCAACCCTTGGTCTTTGAAGGTGCTCTGCATTTTTGTTTTGCTGTCACAGAAAGAGCTAGCGAGATACCATCTGTTCATATTGCTTCATGATTATCTTGATTAAAGTGTTCACGTTTGAAACTTATTATTATTGCTCGCTTTTTGATTATGACATTGATATGAGTTCCTCTTGAGACCTAAATGTCATTGCTTATGTGGTTAGCTTTTGATCTTGCTTAGAACCTGAATATGAGTTAGACATAATTACATCAACAAGATCAAACAGAGTTCATAAAAGTTTTTCTTTTGTCAACTGAATTGTTTGAGGACAAGCAAGGCTTTAAGCTTTGGGGAGTTGATACGTCTCCATCGTATCTACTCTTCCAAACTCTCTTGCCCTTGTTTTGGACTCTAATTTGCATGATTTGAATGGAACTAACCCGGACTAACGTTGTTTTTAGAAGAATTGTCATGGTGTTGTTTTTGCACAGAAATAAGGGTTCTCGGAATGACCTGGAAATTTACGAGGATTTTTTGTGGAATATATAAAAAATACTGGCGCAAGAATCAACTTGAGATGTGGAGCGAGGAGCCCACAAGCTAGGGAGGCACGGCCCCCGCTTTGGTCGCGCCTAGTAGGCTTGTGGGACCCACGGAGCTCCACCACCTCCAACTCCAGCTCTATTTAGTCCCTTTCATCCGGAAAAAATCAAGGAGAAGAGTTTATCGCGTTTTACGATACGGCAGCGCCGCCACCACGTGTTCTTCCTCTGGAGGCAGATCTGGAGTCCGTTCTAGGCTCCGGAGAGGGGAGATCGTCGCCATCGTCATCACCAACGTCCTTCATCGCCAATTCCTTGATGCTCTTCATCGTCCATGAGTAATCTCATCGTAGGCTTGCTGGACGGTAATGGGTTGGATGAGATCTATCATGTAATCAAGTTAGTTTTGATAGGGATTGATCCCTAGTATCCACTATGTTCTGAGATTGAGGTTGCTACTACTTGGATATGCTTAATGCTTGTCACTAGGGCCCGAGTGCCATGATTTCAGATCTGAACCTATTATGTTGTCATCAATATATGTGTGCTCTTGATCCTATCTTGCAAGTTGTAGTCGCCTACTATGTGTTATGACCTGGCAACCCCGGAGTGACAATAGCCGGTACCACTCCCGGAGATGACCATAGTATGAGGAGTTCAAGTATTCACTAAGTGCTAATGCTTTGTTGCGGTTCTCTATTAAAAGGAGAACTTTAATGTCCGGTAGTTTCCATTAGGACCCCGCTGCCACGGGAGGGATGGAAAATAGATGTCATGCAAGTTCTTTTCCCTAAGCACGTATGACTATATACGAAATACATGCCTACATTACATTGACGAACTGGAGCTAGTTACATATCTCCCCATGTTATAACTGTTGCATGATGAATGTCATCCGGCATAATTATCCATCACCGATCCAATGCCTACGATTTTTTCCTACTGGTCCTTGCTACGTTACTTTGTTGCTACTGCTGTTACTGCTGCTACTGTTACTGCTACTGCTATCACTGCTGCTACTGTTACCATTGCTATTGTTGCTATCACACTATTTTGCTACTGAAACTTTGCTGCAGATACTAAATCTTTCAGGTGTGGTTGAATTGGCAACTCAACTACTAATACTGGAGAATATTTTTTGGCTTCCCCTTGTGTCGAATTAACAAATTTGAGTTGAATACTCTACCCTCGAAAACTATTGCGATACCCTATACTTGTGGGTTATGAGCTGGCGAGGTGGATGTTAGAGGGATAAGAGAGTTGGAGAAAAAGAAGTCAAACATGAATCAAAAGATGAAAATACAAGGTAGCAGGCATAGGTGTTTACGAATTTAATGGAGAATATATACATTCAAAAGCATTCAAAAGGCCCACGGCCGAAGTTCATTACAATAAACACCCCCAATGGGTGGAACTATTGGACTAACTATACATTGCACAGACAATGAAAAAACAAAGGGACCACTTAAGGGATGGCAACTTCGTCTGTTGCCCCCGCTGTAGCTCTTGAAGTGGTGGATTCACCATCGGCGGCTACTCCTGAGGTGGATGCACCGTCTCAATCACGAGAGCTTTGGCTCCGTCCCTTGCGACCGAGTCGGCATAAGCCTCGCTGATGGAGTCGACAGCTTCCCCATCATGCGCCGCCTCGTCGGAGCTGCCATCGGCGTCATATGGCTGAAGATGGAATAAAACCTCAGGGATTATGTTTCCATCTTCGTCGCACTCCAAGTTGAGCTCATCCCAGGCGGCATAAGAGGCGATGTTGCTGGCCCTCATCCGTAGCTGGTCCTCCACGGCCTATAGCTCCCCCTCCGAGCCGTCGCACTGTGCGACAAGCTTGCCCAAGTCCAGGTTACGATACCAGGACTTGGCCAAGCGTAGCACCATGTAGGCACCAGCACGCGCGACTGTGGCGTGCCAGGTGTCGAGGCGATTGCCACCAGTTGCAAGGCAGCGGGACTACCGGCTCATTGACACCGGCTCCACCCCCTCGGGCAACAGAGCCCTTATCATCGACGCGTTGGCGCTCTGGAGCCACTCCATGGAGTCGGCCAGGATAAGTAGGCGGACTCTGATGCCCACGGCAATCTCCTCTACAGTCAAGCCACCGTCGGCATCCACCTCCTCACCAGCAGCGTGACGGTCCACACGGCTGGTCTCCACAGCCGTTTCAGCCGCTTCCCGTGACTCAAGGAAGATTCCTGGTGCAGGGGAAGGGGTGCGAAGAAGAATAAGATGGGAGATCAACAAATAATAGAAGATCAAGACAAAATAAAAGAAAGGCTTATAGTTGAAATGGATGTCGGTCTCGCGGGCCTCCTCCAGGGCCACGTGCTCCCGCACCGTGCTTGCCTCAGCAGCACGGGAGAGATCTTCTTGGAGGGTTGCGGCCGTCTCCATCGCCTTGGACAGTTGCGCCTACTTCTGGATCAAGGCCTCCTCTTTCTCCTTCAGGGCGGCGTCCTTGAGCTTCATCTCCTCGAGATGAGCCGTCTTGAGACGCTCCGTGTCGGCAGCATGGGAGGTGTCCATCTCCTAAAGGGTGGGGCGCATCTGCCCCAGCTTGGCCTGAAGGGCCGCCTCGCGATCCTTCTTCTCCTTCTGGAGAAGACTCAGCTACTGCTGGAGCTGATGGTCCACCTCAAGCAAGGCGTCTCGCTCCGAGACGACAGCTCCTAGCCGGCCCTGAAGATCAACGACTTGGCCATCAGCCGCCTGGGTCTGGGCCCACAGCACGTTGTACGCCTGCACTTGGGTGTCATGAAGATCCTACGAGGAAAGCAAAGAAAGCTAGAAGTAAGATTCGGCCCGGCTAATTCATAGCTGGCCCAATTCTCGAGGGCTACACCCACTGGGTGCGCTAGCGCGCCCCCACTAAAAAAGCAAAGACAAAGCATAGCACAAGGAGATTCGGCCCGACCAATGCTTGGCCGGCCCGATTCTCGGGGGCTACACCGAGTGGGTGCGCTGGCGCACCCCCACTGATTCAAGAGAAGAAAAATAAAAAGCGAAAACCCAAGGTAATGAAGACACAAAAGATGAAGGACTCACCTTGGCGCGTTCTTCCAGGTGCTCCAGATCGTTGTGGGCCACCCAGGGCGCCTGCTTCACCTTGTTCCGGCTACAGGTAAACAGGGCCACCAGTTCCGGGACACCGCTGAGCGCGGTACCTGGGGCAGCGTTATGCGCTCAGCATTGGCCACGCGCCAAGTCTTTATGGGCAGGCTCCCGACGATGGAGCCGGCTCCTAGAGCGGTTGGGCCCCGGTTGGCCACAACGAGGGTGTCGTCTCCATGTGGTTGGTTGGTGGCCCGCTCCATGGACGTTTCGGCCGGCGCCGCCTCGGTAGGTGGGGGTGGATCGGCCGCCTCCAACGCGTCCATGGTCACCTCTGGCGCCTCCAGGTTCACCTCCGACGCGCCGCCTATGTCAACCTCCGGCGTGTTGGGGACCACCTCGAGGTCCGCAGGTGTGGAGGCGGCCGGCTCGGGAGACTTGGCCGCCTCGGCTTCCTGGGCACGTCTTGGAGCCGCCTCACTAGCGGGCTCCTCCACGCGCGTTCGCTTGGAGGGGTCATGCCTAGCCTTCGAAAGCTTCTCCTTGGGCGTCTCCTTGGGCTTCTCAGCCTGGCTGGGCTGGGGTTGGCCCGCGGCGATCTTCTTCGCTGCCGCTTCCCAGCGAAGGGCGGATTCGTCCGCCAGCGCCTTCTGGGCAGTGTCAGCTGCTGCCCTGCCGGATCACTCGGCGGCGGAGGCGATTTCTTCCTCCACGTCTTCTGCCTCCCTACCAAGCAATATTTGAGGAACCTATCCTCGCACGACAAAACGAAAAGAGGTAACAAAGGACTCTTACCCCGCCATGACAGGCACCTGCTTCCTGCCGGCACCGGCGCGACGCTTCTTGGCGCCGCGTGCTCGTCCCCCGGCTGGAGATCCTCTCGCGGCGCGTTTGGGGGCCGGCTTGGAGGTTGTGGCACACTTGCCCTTGTTCCTGGACGCCTTGCCAGGCACGGTCGTCTTGCTAGCGTGGCGGCGGCCTCCTATCAGGGGAGGGCTGGGGACTTCCTCCACCTACTCGAAGTCCTCCCTGAAGGCTGCATCATATGAAGAAGGCGCCGTCTCATCATTGTTCGTCCAGTCAACAAGGGGAGGCCTCAGGTCCTCACGAGATGGCTCGGAGCCCTCCGACTCCAGCGCTTCCTCCGAGACTGCATCCCGCGGCTCAATCATCCCCTCATCCTCAATTTCCGAGGGGTCTAACGTCTCCACATCGACGGCTGGCTGGTTGAGCCCTGGCAGGTTCTCAAAAAGCTAAACCAATAGAGTTTGGAGCTGGCTCAATAGAGGAAACAACAATTTCAAAGACAAGAAAGACAAGATCCGTGAAGATGCTTACCACTGGAGGAGGATGGGCTCTGTCGTAAGGGACCAACCCCCATTACCAATCTCCAATTTCATCCATGTTGGTGGACGAGATCCGGTTCACGTTCTTAGCCACCGCGCCGACATGGAATTTTTTGGTGGAGAGCCGGCAGGGATCACGCCGGCTGCTCATATGACTAATCAGATGAGGCTGTCTCTGCAGAGGCAGGACCCGGCGGGTCATCAAGGTGGTGAGCAGGTCACGACCCACGAGGCCGTGAGTCTTCAGGCTTTCGAGGTGGGCGCATATCTGCGCTACCTGGGCAATCGGCTTCGGGCTCTTTCTCTGGGCTCAGGGAAGGAGGGAGCGCAAGTGCGGGGCGAGAAGGGGGTGAATGACCTCCTAGGTACCCCCACACTCCATTAAAACCCCACGATGGATCATGGGGAGGGGATCCGGTGCGCACAGGACCCACCATCCCCGATTATTACGGGGAAATTACGACTCCCGAAAACCAACCGTCGCGGAGTAAATCCGCAGAGGATCCTCCATGCGGAGGCCGAGGGGGCGTCGTGTCGGGACCCAGGGCTCTGGACCAGTCCCATCATCTGAGAAATCCATCATCACGTTAGGCCGGGGCCTGATACGTGGCGCAATCTGCGCAAACTTACGACAAAGCCGAGGCATCGCTTGGAAGCCAGCCGGCTTCCGAGCCGGCGTCTCCTGCTGCAGGCGGCGGCAGGAATTCAACAACAAACAACTCAAGCCGGTGAGGCCACCTGCTCCAAGGCGGCGAACCTCCCCTGCTTTGGGGACTACTGTCGGGGGGATAATCCCGGGGTAGGCTCATCGAGCCTACTCCTTTGCCTTCTACCATGAAGGAACAACATAAATATTCTACAAAGCCCAAGTCCCCCTGGCCGGCTTGGAAGCACCTGCTGGCTGGGGGCTAGACGACCAACTCTCTGGCCGGCCAGGAAGCCCCTCACGGCTAGAGGCGAGACGGTTACCTCCCTCTGGCTGTCTGGGCCAAGCCGGCCGGCTAGAGGCGAGGCGGCCGTGCCTAGGCACGCTAATTAAGCGACTAGCCTGCTAGGGAGCTCAAGTCACATCAGGCCGTAGGTCATGATGAGACCCTACGGTTAAAGGTGGCTACGCATCAGCCAAGGTACTGGATCGGGGTGCGTGGTAGGTACAATGACGGCGGCCATTCCGCGGACGTCCTCCGGCTCCGATCCATCATCCTCCACAGTGTCGGTCCGTCAAACTCCCACTCCATTACTGCACTCTGCATGGGAACAGTGGCGACACCCGTACTGGCGGCCCATGACGAATCTCGCTGGACGATGCCAGACGTACCACACGTGTCCTCCATCAACCTTACGCGAGAACCTTATTGGCTAGCCGGTGGATCCCATAGCCATACGGGACCTCGCAGCCGACAGGCTCCTCCAACGACAAGACAAGACCCCCGTGGGCCCCCTGGCCAGCCGGCGAGGCTGCTAGCCGGGTCCCACTTCTGTACTTTTATCCTTATTGTAGGTCGGTGGGTTCGCCTATAAAACCCCTGGCTCCCCTCCATCCAGAGGGTCGGTCAACTTCACACACACACAGACCACACAGGAGAGGTAGACGCGAGCCAGCTGCTCCTTCTTCCTCCTTCACAGAACAGCTCAAGGAGCACATTGTAGCCTCATTGATACATCATACATTCCGTCCAGATGAGGGGTGTTATCTCTATGGAGAGCCCTGAAGCTGGGTACAGCGTATGTTCCATTCTTGTACCATCCTCGTTCCCAGTGCCCTGCGGTGCCACTTCGGTTCCCACCATCTTTAGCCTACCCATGGCTTATGTTGTGAGTAAACAACGCCAACTGGCGGGCTACTTTTTCTGCTTCTTTGGGTTCTTCGGGAACTCCCCAGTCTAGAGGTATCAGACTATGTGTTGCATCCATGCTGGAGCGTCGGGCTCGACAGCAAGGACTAATGGCATGTCTTCTGCCGGGGTGGGATCCCCCCGACATGCTTTGCTTCTGGTCCGGCAACTTCTTCCACGGCGAGGTTCTTGCCGGGGCTCCTTGGCAGCTCTGTCGGGACGTACTTGTCGGAGTAAAGCTTCTTCACTTACTCTGGCTTGGTTGATTATGCCACGGAGGGTTGAGTCAGTCGTAGCACAGAAGTTCCTGGTTCCACAAGAAGTTTAAGTGTTGCATGCTTTGACAAGTCATCTGCGATGTTGTTTTCGGTACGGGGTATGTGCTCCATCTGTAGACCGTCAAAGCGTTCCTCCAACTTTCTCACGTCGTCCACATAGGCTTCCATCAACGGGCTCTGATAGTCTTTGTTGACTTGCCGGATGACCAGCTCGGAGTCACCTCTGATGATGAGCTTCCGAATTCCAAGATCTGTCGCGATCCTGAGTCTGGCAAGCAGCCCTTCATACTCCGCGATGTTGTTGGTTGCCCTCTCCTGGGGGAAATACGTCTGTATCACATACTTGAGATGCTCTCCGGTAGGCGCAACTAGCAGCACGTCAGCCCCCGCGGCCTAGAGGTCACAGCCGGAAGTGGAGTCAACAATTTGGTCGATGCTCGGAAGGGGAAGGGACCCTTGGGACATGCCTTATTAACGTCGGTGAAGTCAATACAAAGCCGCCACTTCCCGTACTCCTTATGCACAACGACTGGATTGGCCAACCATGTGGGATGGATCACCCCTCTAACTAGGCATGCTGCATCTAGCTTCTTGATCTCCTTGGCAATAAACTCTTGCCGCTCCAGGGCCTATTTTCTCACCTTCTTCTTAACCGACCGCGCGTGTGGACATACGGAAAGGTGGTCTCAATCACCTTCCTGGGAATGCCAAGGATATCTAACGGTTGCCAAGCAAACACATCAAGATTTGCCCGAAGGAAGGAGATGAGCGCGCTTTCCTATTTGTTGTCGAGGGTGGAGATGATGGTGAAAGTTCCACCCGAGCCGTCTTCCTTGGCTGGCACCTTCTTGGTCTCAGGTGGAGCTGCCCTGGACTCTTTGCTCTGCGTGGTGGAGCTTCCAGGCACGTCCTTGCTGGTAGCACAACACTCTAACGAGGTGTGCTTGCCGGGGCTGACATGGGAGGTCCTCTTGCCGGCCTTCTTCTCTCCCTCGATCTTTGTAGTGGCGGAAGGGGCCTTGGAGGTGGGCGCCACCACAGCCTCCCTGTAGAGTCGGTCGATGCACAGGAGTGCGTCTTTCTTGTCGGCGCGGATGACGATGATGCCGACCAGGCCAGGCATCTTCAAGGTACCGTAGGTGTAGTGCGAGGCCGCCATCAATTTGGCCAACGGAGGGCATCCCAGGATTCCATTGTATGCGAACGGGTTTTCGGCAACGTCAAAGATGACCTTCTCCGTTCGGTAGTTCTGATCGCTGCCGAAACTTACCGGCAACGTGATCTTCCCCTCAGGCTGGATCGTCCCGGGGATGATCCCTTGGAACGTGCCTGTGTCCTCAAGGTCTTCCTTGGTGCTGTGGAGATTTCAGATCACATCAGATGAAATGAGTTTCAGGCCAGCCCCTCCGTCTACCAACATTTTCGTCACCTTGAGGTCGTGGATCGTTGGTGATACCAACAACGACATGCAGCCGACCGCAGTGACGCGGTCTGGGTGGTCCTCAGAGTCGAAAACGATCGGTGTCTGTGACAATTTCAGGGGCTTGTGGACGCCGATGGAGGGCTCCGCTGCAATCACTTCACGTGCACACTTATTGAGCTGGGGTGGGAAGAATGTAGTGAGGCGCCTCCTTCAAGGCACATCATATTCGTTGCCCTATGGAATTCGTGGTCGCGGGAGTCGTCATCGGGGCAGTCTTCATCATCATCCTCCTCCATCTTCTCCCGCAGTTGTGCGGACCTTTCTTTCTTGCCTTTGAACTTTCCGGGGCGGCCCCCTTGGGCGCCATTCTTCTCACCTAACCCTTCGCCACATTGCCGGGCTTTCTCCTTGTCGCATCTTTGGTACTCGGCTCTCTACTTCTCGGCAAGCTGTTCGACCTGCAGACAGTGCTGGAGGTCGTGGCCCTTGGTGTGGTGGATCTTGCATTACTGGGTGCTGGAGCAATCCGGTTTGTCGGCGGCCGCCAAGGCATGGCAAGAGCCACACCCGGCAGCGTTCTTGACGGAGGTCTCGGCTTTCGCGTTCTTGGCGGAGTCGGCATCGCCGGTCGCCTCGACGGCGAACACGGTCTTGTGTTTCGCTTCTTGTTATGCCACCTTCCCCTCTTGGTGGGGATATCAGCCTCTTCGTCTTTGGAGTCGGCTTCAACACGGATGTTCTCGCCAGGAAGCCTCCTCCCTTCTTCTGCATGCACGCATTTGTCCGCTAGAGCGAAAAGCTCGGCAACATCACAGACTTTGTTCATCGCCAACTCTTCGTGCATCTTTCGACTGCACATGTTCTGGTGGAACGCGTTGATGACGGCAGCTGGGTAAACGTCCTGGATGTTGTGTTGGATGTGGCTGAACCTCTGGATGTACTTGCATAGGGATTCACCCTCCTTTTAGGGGATGATGTGCAAGTCGCTTTCCTGACCAGGAGCTCTGTGGCCGCCAGTGAAGGCGCCAACAAAGTCCTGGCACAATTCTTTGCAGGAGGAAATGGAGTTCTTGGGGAGGTGTATCAACCACGACCTGACGTTGGGCTTAAGTACCAATGAGAAGTAGTTGGCTAATATCTTCTCGTCTCGTCCCCCGGCAGCCTGCACCGCGATGGTGTAGATACTGAGGAACTCCGATGGGTCGGTCTTGCCATCGTAGTTTTCTGGAATCTCCGGCTTGAATGTACGGGAGCATCGTCGCTCGATGAGGGTGCGAGCGTCTTCCCTATGTCATTCGCGGAGAATGTCTCGCTGGTCACGGCGGTGGCGGGAGTCGGAAGAACCGGTCGAATCGTCAAAGGTGTGGTACGTCGCTGTGGAGTAGAGTGCACTGAGGCCGTGGGAGCTCAAGTCTTCTCAT